>NC_037334.1:7546230-8175083 GCF_002263795.3 Bos taurus | reverse complement strand
GTGACTTTTTTTTTTACTGCACCCAGTTTTAGTCACAGCACACGAGATCTTTAGTTAAGGCATGCAGGCTCTTACTTGTGGCATGCAGGATCTAGCTCTCTGACCAGAGATTGAAACCGGGCCCCCTGCATTGGGAGTGCAGAGTCTTAACCACTGGACCACCAGGTAAGTCCCTGTGTGACTTTTTAATTATTAAAATTGGAATATTATTTATCTTTTCTGTCAGAGAACATCCCTATTATCTCTGAATGGGGAAAAGATAACATAACCATATCTTCAAAGAATAATTTTTTAATTATTTAAAAAATTTTTTTAATTATTTTATTGGAAAGTAGCTGATTTACAATGTTGTATTAGTTTCAGACGTACAGCAAAAATAATCAATTATACATATACATATATCTACTCTTTTTAGATTTTCAAAGAATGATTTTTAAAGAAAAAAATCTGACTTATTTCCCTATTTCAAAGTTACAGATACACACAGACTCCTTTTGTGTCTCATTGCCCTGTTCATTTCTCTTAACTATTTTATTGAGGTATAACAAGAGGGAAAAATCTGAACTAAACAACATCAACAGAGACCCGTGAAACTATCACCACCATCAGGGCCATAAACATATTTATCACTTCTCAAAGTTAATATTCCAGTAATAATATTCTGATATGATTTTTCTTAATTACAGAGGTTTTCTTGGATCCCCCTAACAAGTTGGACTTCCCAGGTGTTTCAGTGGTAAAGAATCCACCTGCCAATACAGGAGATGCAAGAGACGAGGTTTGATCCCTGGTGGGGAGGATCCCCTAAGAAGAAAATGGCACCCCACTCCAGTATTCTTGCCTGGAAAATTCCACGGACAGAGGACCCTGGTGGGCTACAGTCCATGAGGTCAAAAATAGTCGGACACAACTGAGCAACTGAGCATGCAAACACACAACATTTCACAGACAAGTGCCTTATTTTCCTCATTCTTGCCCTGTCCCTGTGAGTATCTCTTCCATCCTTTTTTCATGTGTGTGTGTGTGTGTGCACGCGTGCGCGCTCCAGGTCTTAGTTGCAGCACTCAGGATCTTTAGTTTCAGCATACAGGATCTAGATCCCTGACCAGGGATCAAACCCCTGGCCCTCTGCATTGGGAGCACAGAGTCTTAGCCCTGGATCCCCAGGGAAGTCCCTCTTTCATTCTTTCAAGAAGGGAAAGTCTGTTGGCTCCCATTTATAGTGGGAAAGTGGGCTCAAAGAAGTTAAGTCACAGGCTGAATTGTTAATAAATGGTGCAGCCAGAGTTTGAGCCCACCCCAGGTCCACCCTGACCGGAGTATCCAGCTCTGGCCCCAACACTAGGAAGCCAGGCCAACCCAAACAGAGCATCCCCAGGTTGTCCCAGACGATTGCTCCAGTGGTGAGATGGGGCCTGAGCAGGGACTGAGCCACAAGGAGCATGAGATGGAGGAATTGAGGCTAATTACTCTGCAGGAAGCACTCACTCCCTATGAATTAATTAGGGCAGAGCTAGCCTGCGGCATCCCCGAAGCCCCCAGAGTCATTAAGGGAGAGGGAGTGTTTCATTACGGCTGGCAGCTTGGGAGGGGGAAGAGGAAGGCCAGGCGCCCCCCTCCTTCAACCCCACCCTCCTTACCAGAGTGGCCTGCTCGGCAAGCCAAGTGTCTGCAACCACAAGCAGAATTTCAGGGGAGCAAAGAAAAAAGTCAGAGATGAAGGGATAAGTTACCTACCTCCAAAATTCAGTCAACATTTATATTTACGTAAGATATCTGGCTTCCCATGTAGCTCAAACGGTAAAGACTCTGCCTGAAATCTGGGAGACCTGTGTTCAGTCCCTGGGTCAGAAAGATACCCTGGAGAAGGACACGGCAACCCACTCCAGTATTCTAGCCTGGAGAATCCAACGAATAGAGGAACCTGGTGAGCTACAGTCCATGGAGTCGCAGAGTCGGACACGACTGAGCAACTAACACTTTCACACAAGATATTCATAGTAGGTAAATCTGGGACTTCCCTGGTGGTCCAGTGGGTAAGATTCTATGTCCCCAACGCTGGAGGCCCAGGTTCCATCCCTTGTTAGGGAGCTAGATCCCACATGCCACAACTAAGACCCAGCGCAGTCAAATAAATAATAATAAGAGATATTCAGAATAGGTAAATCTATAGAGAAAGAAAGCAGACTAGTGGTTACCAGGAGCTGGAACAAGAAGGGGATGGGGAGTGATTGCTTTATGGGTATGGGGTTTCCTTTCGGGATGACGAAAAAATTTTGGAACTAAATAGTGGTGATAGCTACAAAAAACACGAGTGTACTTATCACTAACTTATGCCTTTAAAATGGTTACAACGGCTATGGTGGAAATCATTTTGCAACAAATATATGTATCAAATCAATATGTATATTTATCAAATCACATTGTCCACCTTAAACTTCTACAGTGTGTGTGTGTGTGTGTGTGTGTGTGCGCGCACATGCGCATGCACACACACATGTGCAGTCCTGTCCCACTCTTTACAACCCCATTAACTGTAGCCCACCAGGCTCCTCTGTCCATGGGATCAAACCCACATCTTTTGCATCTCCTGCATTAGCAGGCAGATTCTTTATCACTGTGCCACCTGGGAAGGCAAAACTTCTACAATCTTATATGTCAATTATATGTCAATAAAAATGGAAAAAGTGGTTACAATGGTAAAACTTGTGTGTTTTACAATTAAAAAGTCAGTCTCCGTGTAGATCATGATTATTTATTCAACACTGATGAACACCTTTGGGGGTTTTATTTTGTTTGTTTTAATATTTATTTTTACTTATTTATTTATTTGGCTATGCTGGGTCTTAGTTGCAGCACCCAGATCTTCGATCTTTGTTACAGCATACAGAATGCAATGCAAACTCTTAGTTGTGGCATGTGAGATCTAGTTCCCTGACCAGGGATCAAAGCCAGGCCCCTGCTTTGGAAGTGTGGCATCTTAGCCACTGGACCACCAGGAAGTCCAGTGAACACCTGTTTGGTGCCCAGCATTGTACTGGGTGAGGAAGCCCAGCCCTGCGCTCAGACCTCAGGCTCAGTGAGAAGTGGCACCATGCAACTTCCATACAGCCTCCTGAGACACTCTCCATCCTCCTCTAATTCTGGTCTCAGGACACTGACCCTCATGGATCATACATACAGGTTCCTTTGCTCTCCGACTTCAGGTTGCATGCTCAGCAGCTTCAGTCATGTCCAACTCTTTGCAATTCTACGGGCTGTAGCCCACCAGGCGCCTCTGTCAATAAGATTCTCCAGGCAAGAATACTAGAGTGGGTTGCTGTGCCCTCCTCCAGGGCATTTTCCCAACCCAGAGATCGAACCCGTGTCTCTTACATCTCCTACATTGGCAAGCAGGTTCTTTACCACTAGCGCCACCTGAGACTTCTTGTTGGGCTCAGGCAAAGGGAGCCCCTTGAAGGAGGACAGGGGTTGGAGAGTGAGATCTCAGTAGTTTTTCCCTCAGGTCCGTCCCCACGTGCTCACTGCAGATGTCTGTGCCCCCAGACTGTAGAACCCAGGTCCAGGCAGGTGGCTCTTTCCAAATTCTAGACATAATTGTTCCCTCCTCTCCAGAATGTTCTTCCAGGTATGGATAACTTCTCCCAGGTGCGACTAACTTTGATAGTGTGCCATCCCATATGGGTTCCTAGCCCTCCTCCCACACCTTCACCAGTCTCTCCTCAACTTGTCCAGTTGTATATTTGCATTCTGCTGAGACTTGTTCAGACAGGTATTTAGAAGAGGCGACAGAAAAATAAATGGGCAATGAACAGACTGAAGTTAGTACTACCTTTAGTAGTATATCCAGGAACCGGGGAGCCCTAGCAGAATTGTTGCTATTGTTCAGTCACTGAGTCGTGTCTGACTCATTGCCACCCCATGGACTGCAGCATGCCAGGCTCCTGTATCCTCCACTATCACCCAGAGTTTGCTCAAATTCATGTCTGTTGAGTCAATGATGCCATCTAACCATCTCATCCTTTGTTGCCCCCTTCTCTTTTTGCCTTCAATCTTTTCCAGCATCAGGGTTTTTTCCAATGGGTCGGCTACTCACATCAGGTGGCCAAAGTATTGGAGCTTCAGCATCAGTCTTTCCAATGAATATTAAGGGTTGATTTCCTTTAGGATTGACTGGTTTGATCTCCTTGCAGTTCAAGGGACTCTCAAGAGTCTTCTCTAGCACCATAATTTGAAAGCATCTATTTTTCAACACTCAGCCTAACTCACATCCATATATGACTACTGGAAAAACCACAGCTTTGACTATACAGACCTTTGTCAGCAAAGTGATGTCTCTGCTTTTTAATGTGCTGTCTAGGTTTGTCATTAGCTCAGTTGGTAAAGAATCCGTCTGCAATGCAGAAGGCCCCAGTTTGATTCCTGGGTCAGGAAGATCTTCTGGAGAAGGGAAAGGCTACCCACTCCAGTATTCTGGCCTGGAGAATTCCACGGGCTATATAGTCCATGGGGTCGCAAAGAGTCAGACATGATTGAGCGACTTTCACTTCCACTGGGTATGTCACAGCTTTCCTTCCACAGAGCAAGTGTCTTTTGATTTCATGGCTGCAGTCACCATCCACAGTGATTTTGGAGCCCCAGAAAGGGAGAGATAAACAGAGGGTAAATTTTTTAAAGACGTTTTTATTGTCAAGATAATGCATATTCATTGTAGAAAAACTGGGGGAATGCAGAAAGGGTAGAAGGAAACAAAAAAAATCACCAAATCCTCTTCATACTCACCATTAAAATGTTGGTGGATTACTTTCGAAGTGGGGATATTTTTCCTAGTTCACAATTAGAATCATGCCTATGTGTTAATGTGGATGGACCTTGAGGACATTATGCTAAGTGAAATAAGTCAGAGACAAAAGAACAAGTATTTGATGATTCCACTTATATGAAGTCCCTAGAGCAGTCAGATTCATAAAGACAGAGTAGTAGAGTGGGGGCCAGGGGCTCGGGGGAGGAGGATATGGAGTTCATGTTTAATGGGGACAGTTTCAGTTTGGGAAGGTGAGTCAGTTCTGGAGATGGATGGTGGTGACAGTTGCACAACAGTGTGAATGTGCTTATGCCACTGAACTGTACACTTAAAAATGGTGAAGATGGTACATGTCATGCTGTGTATGTTTTGTGTGTGCATGTGTGTGGTCACTAAATCATGTCCAAAACCTCATGAGCTGTAGCCTACAGGGCTCCTCTGTCCATGGGATTTCCCAGGCAAGAATACTAGAGTGGGTTGCCATTTCTTCCTCCAGGGGATCTTCCCAACTTAAGGATCGAGCCTTTGTCTCCCGTGACTCCCGCATTGGCAGGCAGATTCCCTTCCAGTGAGCACAAGGATAGGAAATGTTACATAGAGACAGGCAGCAGTAGGCAGGGGACCCCAGACTTAAAGGGACAGATATCATTATGCGAGTCTTCTAGGGCTACCATAACAAATTATCACAAACGTGGTGGTTTAAAAGAATAGGAATTTACTCTCTCACAGTTCTGAAGCCCAGAATTCTGAACCAAAAGGTTGGCAGGGTCATGCTCCCTACAAAGGGTCTGGGGAGGAACTTCCTTGCCTCTTCCGGCTTCTAACGGTTGCCAACAAGCCTTGTTATTGTTCTCGTTCAGTTGCTAAGTTGTGTCCAACTCTTTGCGACCCCTACGGTTTGTTGCCTGCCAGGCTCCTCTTGTTCATGGGATTCCCAAGCAAGAATACTGGAGTGGCTTCCTTCTTCCTTCTCCATCTTCCCGGCCCAGGGATTGAACTTGTGTGTCCTGAATTGGCAGGTGGATTATTTACCACTGAGCCATCAGGGAAGCCCTCCAGTAAGCTTTGGCATTCCTCAACTTGTAGGCATCACTCCAGTCCATGCCTCTTTCTACACATAGCCATCTTACCTCTCTATGTCTCTGTCTCTTCACATAGCCTTCTTATGAGGGTATCAGTCATTAGATTAAAGGCCCATCCTACTCCAGTATAACATCCCCACCCTACTCCAATATAACCTCATGTCAACTGTTTATATCTTCAAAGACCCTATTTCCAAATCAAGTCATATTCATAGGTACTAAGAGTCTGAGTTTCAACATAACTTTCGGGGGAGACACACTTCAACCCACCACAGTGGGCAAGGTCCTTCATCTGTCCTACCTACCACCTAATTTGGGTTCCCTCAAAAGAAAGATGCTTAGGACTTCCCTGGTGGTCCAGTGGCTAAGACTCCAAACTCTCAATGCAGGTGCCCAGGTTCAATCCCTGGTCAGGATACTAGATCCCACCTGTTGTAATCAAGAGTTCACATGCTACAACTAAGACCCAGTGCAGCCAAATAAATAAAAATAAATATTTTTTTAAAAAAATAAGAAGGGTGCTTCGATGTTGAGCAGCCAAAACAGGAATACCCATGGCAGAAGCACCAGAAAGTCCTTTGTTCGTCCACACATGGACTATGTCCAGGTATGGTAGGGCCACAGTCATTCAGTCATTCAACAAACAAATATTAAGAACCTGCTTTGCACTAGGAACTGGGCTATGTATCAGGGATTCAGTGATGACTAAAACAGGTGAGCTCCTGGTAGATGATGGGGTTGCAAAAGAGTCAGACACAACTGAGTGACTAAATAACAACAACAAAGGACAGGAGAGGTCCCAGCCAAGGACCTGGTATTTAGAAACGGAGTTGAGAAAATCACAAACTGATGCAGGAGAGATGCAGTAAAACATGCAATGTGATTCGTCAGATGGTCAAGGAAAGACCCTTTAGGAGATAATACTTGGGCAGAGATCTAAAGGATGAGAAGGATTAAACCATATAAAAATGCAGGCGAGAAACATCTCAGAGAGGGAAGAATATTCCAGAGAGGGTGAATGCGACTGCAGAGACCATGAGATTAAATAAGCTTGATGAATCTGAACACAGCATAGCTGATCCTTCATGAGCCAAAGATGAAGTGATGGCATATGGGAAAGGAAAGGTGGACAGAGGTCACCAGGTTGTAACTGGAATTCTTTTCTATTCAGTTCAGTTCAGTCACTCAGTCATGTCCGACTTTTTGCAGCCCCATAGACTGCAGCATGCCAGGCTTCCCTGTCCATCACCAACTCCTGTTCTGTAGATCATGGTAAGAAATGTGGATGCTATCCTATACTTGAGACTCATCTCACTAAACCTACCGATTGGTCTTAAAGTCACAGGCATCCTAACCGAACAAGTGATACTCAAATCCACTAATGTGGATGAGATTTTCTAGGGAGAGGGTCATGGAGAAGTTGAAGGAGAATGGATGATGGAAATCTAATATTGTTCAGTAGCTCAGTCATGTCCGACCTTTGTGACCCCTCAAGGACTGCAGCATGCCAGACTTCCCTGTCCTATACTATCTCCCAGAGTTTGCTCAAACTCATGTCCATTGAGTCAGTGATGCCATCCAACCATCTCATCCTCTGTTGTCCCCTTCTCCTCCTGCCCTCAACCCCTCCTAGCATCAGGATCTTTTCCAGTGAAAAAGACCTCTTTGCATCAGGTGGCCAAAGTATTGGAGCTTCACCTTCAGCATCAGTCCTTCCAATGAATATTCAGGGTTGATTTCCTTTACGATTAACTGGTGTGGTCTCCCTGCAGTCCAAGGGGACTCAAGAGTTTCCCCCAACACCACAGTGCAAAAGCATCAATTCTTTGGCACTCAGCCTTCTTAATGGTCCAGCTCTCACTTCCATACATGACTACTGGAAAAACCATAGCTTTGACTATACAGACTTCTATCAGCAAAGTGATGTCTCTGCTTTTTAATACGCTGTGTAGAGTTGTCATAGCTTTCTTTCCAAGGTGCAAGTGTCTTTTAATTTCATGGCTGCAGCACCATCCACAGTGATTTTGGAGTGTAAGGAAATAAAATCTGCCACTGTTTCCATTGTTTCCCCATCTATTTGCCATGAAGTGATGGGACCAGATGCCATGATCTGTAGTTTTTTAAATGTTGAGTTTTAAGCCAGCTTTCCACTCTCTTCTTTCACTTTCATCAAGAGGCTCTTTAGTTCCTCTTCACTTTCTGCCTTTACGATGGTATCATCTCCGTATCTATGCTTGTGTGCTTAGTCGCTCCATCATGTTTGACTCTTTGCGATCCCATGGACTGTAGCCAGGCTTCTCTTTCCATGGGGGTTCTCTAAGCAAGAATACTGGAATGGGTTGCCATGCCCTCCTCCAGGGGATCTTCCCAACCCACGGACTGAACCCAGGTCTCCCAAATTGCAGGTGAATTCTTTACCTTCTGAGCCACCAGGGAATCCCATGAATACTTGAGTGGGTAGCCTATCCTTTCTCCAGGGGATCTTCCCAACCTAGGAATTGAAACAGGATCTCCTGCATTGCAGGCAGATTCTTTACCAGCTGAGCTACCAGGGAAGCTGTATCTCATCTGCCTATCTAAGGTTGTTGATATTTCTCCCGGCCATCTTGATTCCAGCTTGAGCTTCATCCAGCCTGGCATTTCGCATGGTTGCTGCATAATAAATTAACCCAAAACTTAGCAGCTTAAAACTTTAAAACAACGCATCTATTACATGGGTTTCTAAGAGTCAGGAATCTGGGCAGAGCTTGGCTCGGTCTTCTGGCTCAAGGTCTTTGACCAGACTGTATACAAGATGTCAGCCATGGCAGCTACCTAGTCCCAAGTCTAGACTGGGGTAGGATATGCTTCCAAGCTCACTCCTGCAATCATTGGCAAGATTCAGTTCTTCATGAGTACTGGACTGAGGGTCTTAAGTCCTTAGTGGCTGATAACCAGAAGTCTTCTCAGTTCCTTGCCATGTGGCATCTTCTTTTCTAAAAGAGTGAGCAAGACAGAAGCCATGATTTCTTTATAACCTAATCTCAGAAAGGACATCCTATCAATCTTCTGCTGGTTAGAAGTGAATCTCTAGGTTCAGCCCACATTCAAAAGAGGGTATTACACAGGGCATGAAGATCAGAGGTGGAGACCACAGGGAGCCATCCTTAAGACTGCCTAAAGCACCTAAACAACCTGACTGTTTGAGGGTGGATGGCAGACAACCAGCCAGTGAAGGACCAAGACTACAGGCAAAAAGGAAGAGTGAGAAAGAGTGTAGGAGAGGATATTCAAGTTTCAGGCAGCTGATAATTTCAAATACTACCTACAGGTCAAGTTACATGGGATGGAAAAGAAACTAGGAATTGGTCCATTGCAGGAGGACATTGATAACCTTTGCCCAAACCATTTCAGAGAACTGACAGGGGCTAGAGACATACAGACCAGTGTTTATCCCTCACTGACCAGCACGGTCACTACCTCTGCAGGAGGTGACCGGAAAAACCAGGAAGAACCTCCTCTCCCAGTCTAGGGCTTCCCACAGTCTTCTGACACCTCCCCCAGGAAAGCGACCTCATTTCTAAAAGACAAAACTGATTCTAGGTCATATCCCCCTGGAACAAGAGACCAATTGATGTGATTATCTCCAAGAGAAAGGGGGCACCTACTAAAAGTAGAACCTGGTGCCCCAGAAGGGAAGACATCGGGGAACCTAAAAAAGGGTCTCTGATAATTACCTGCCAAGACTTCAGAGTGAAGGGCATCTCCATGTAATAGCAAAGGAAAGAAAAGCCAGAAGTTTTTAAAGTTTTTTTTTAAAGGTCTTCCTTTTTCATATAGTCTGCAATTTCATTCTGTTTAATACAGGGCAGAATTCTGTTCCCCACTTTGTAGGACTTATTATATAGAATATCTTTGGTCCCACCAAAGATGGCTACAAAAAGGAATTTCTGTAAAGTGTTCTTCATTATAAAAATCAGAGAGCTAATTTGACAAATATTATTCCCCACTGGCCTGAGTTAGAAATACTGGAGCTTTAACATGTTGGGTGATGCATATACCTGTAATTTTATGTGGGGAGGGGGAAAAAGAGAAATGAATGACTAGAGTGAAATCAAGACATGTTCAGAGTAGTTATCTCTGGATAGTAAAATTACAGATGATTCTTATTCTCTTCATCATATTTTTCTGTGTTTTACACAATGTGTGTGTGTGTGTGTGTGTGCGTGGTCACTCAGTCATATTCTACTCTTTACGACTCTTAGGACTCACAGGCTCCTCTGTCCATGGGATTTTTCAGCCAAGAATACTGGAGTGGGTTGCCATTTCCTCCTCCAGGGGATCTTCCTGACCCAGGGATTTGAACCTGCATCTCCTGTGGCTCCTGCATTGCAGGTGGATTCTTTGCTGTTGAGCTACCAGATGAGTGATGAAAATGAGAAGTTGGCAGGCTGAGAAACAGGCAGTAGTATGCACCAATTCCAATGCTCAAACAATGTAATACATACTAGGAGTATATTGACAAGAAAGAGGTGAGCCAATTAAAAGTCAGAATGGGACTGACCACACCCCCATCCATCACCCTAATAAATTTCACCTAAGACCCAAGTTGGAGCCAAAATCCTCCATATTTAGGTCTGACACAGTAAAGCTTCCTCAGGTGTCCCTCGGGTTGCTTAGCACACCCAATAGATGTGCCCCATACACCTGGCAGCAAGCCCATCCAGTGAGATTCTCCAGTTAGGACAATGGAAGCATTCAATGAACAGAGCAAAGGTAGATGGTTGAGTCCAGAATGTTGTCCCAAATGAGCTATCTCCTAGGTCCTTTGTGAAACCCTCTCTGCACCTCCTAGTATTAGAAGAGCTCATTCATCTATTCATTTAATTAATAAAAATGAAAAGTACTTTCACAAAGATTACTCTCTGTCAGTCACCATGCTAAACACTTCACTCATATTATCTTCTTTAATCCATGCCACAATCCTATTATCCTAGTTGACAGATGAGTAAACAGAGGCACAGAGAAGTCAAGCAACTTTCCCAAGATCACACAGATGGCAGTGGTTAGAATCATAATCTGAACTTTAGTCATCTGGCTCCAGAATCTTGACCCTGGTACTGTCCTGATTCCAGTGAAGATCTGTTGACTCAGATACCAATGGACCTAGTGGCTAATGACTAACCCACAGTCTCATGAACACTTGAAACGACCCTCCATCCCCAAAGGTTACCTGCCTCCATTTTTTCCTGGTGATGCTGGTGGAGTCTCCAGATGGCTGACCTGGGAGGTTTCAGTTTTCCATCTTATTTCTCCTCATTGCCTAATGATCCCTCAGTTTTGCAAAGCCAGGTTATTTCATTCCTTCCTCTTCCTTGTATTTCTCATATCATGCTACAAGAAAATGTTTATTCATTCCTTCACTCATGTATTCATTAAGTAAATGTTTATCCAACTGAGCTATGAGGGAAGCCCATAGACAGATAGATAACTCACTTGGTAAAGAATCCACATGCAATGCAGGAGACCCCGGTTCATTCCTGGGTTGGGAAGATCCACAGCAGAAAGGATAGGCTACCCACTCTGGTATTCTTTGGTTTCCCTGGTTGCTCAGCTGGTAAAGAATCCGCTTGCAATGCAGGAGACCTGGGTTCAATCCCTGGGTTGGGAAGACCCCCTGGAGAAGGGAGAGGCTACACACTCCAGTATTCTGGCCTGAGAATTCCATGGACTGTATAGTCCACGGGATCACAGAGTCTGACACGACTGAGTGACTTTCATTTTATAGATATTTATATATATATAGAAGGCAGGAGGAGAAGGGGACAGCAGAGGATGAGATGGTTGGATGGCATCACTGACTTGACGGACATGAGTTTGAGCAAGTTCCGGGACAGGGAAGCCTGGCGTGCTGCAGTCCATGGGATTGCAAAGAGTCGGACACGACTGAGTGACTGAACTAAACTGAACAATGAGATTGGGCTTCCCAGGTGGCGCTGTGGTCGAGTCCAAGCTGGCACTGCTCACTGCAAGATAAGTCAATAAATCCAAGATGAGGTGTTGGGATCAGGAAGGGACTTTATTCTGGAACTGGCTGACCCAGAAGACGGCAGGCTAGAGCCTCAAAATAACCATCTTGTCAGGGCCCGCATGCCAGGTTCTTATAATTGGGGCAGGTTGAGGAAACAACATAAAAAGACTATTCAATTCTTGCAAATGTCCCCTAGAATTGCAAGCCTCGGGCAGGGTAACGTGTTAGTTTTCACTTCCTTACAGTCCTTTACAGGTGGGCAGCTCAGGCTGTCTCCCTGTGGGAGGCTGTTCTGTATGCCTACCATTAAAAAAGAAAAAAAAAAGCCACAGGATGAGGGTTAAAGTCACAGAAGCAGATCCAGCATGAATTCAAAGTTAACCCTTCCCAGTTACAGTGCTAGTGGTAGAGAACCCACCTGCCAAGACAGTGTAATGAATCCAAGCTCTCTGCTCACTGCAGGACTGAGGCAAGGAAAATAACTTTATTCAGAAAGCAGCTGACTGAAAAGATGGCAGGCTAGTGCCTCAAAATAACCATCTTTGGGGCGTCTGGATGCCAGGTTCCCTTATAGATCAGAGAGAAAGAAGCAATGAGAAACTAAAGTCAAAAGGCAGAATAGAGAGGGAGAGGCAGTGGGGAAGTAAAGTGAAAGGGTCTCCAGTCTTGCAAAACATCTCCCAGGGAATGGCCAGCCTTTGGAAGGGATGTGTTAATTTCTTCTGTTCACAGGTGGGCAGGGACAAACTATCTCTCCACTAGCTGAACAAAGGCACTTTAGTTTACAGTCAAGTAGAGGGACAGAGTCCTCCAGGCAAGCCAGTAATATGATTATGATAACAAAAGCAATGAAAAGCAAGTCAAAGAAACAGTTTCTAACATGGAGGCAGAGTTGGTTTCCTCCCTGTAACAGCAAGAGACATAAGAAGTTCCTGGGTCAGGAAGATCCCCTGGAGGAGGGCATGACACCCCAGATATTGGCAATTCCCATATCCTAGCCTGGAGAATCCTATAGACAAAGGAGCCTGGTGGGCTGTAGTCCATAGGGTCTCAAAGAGTCAGACACAACTGAAGCGACTTAGCACATGCACACGCATAATGAGATTCACTGAAGGGTTTTTAAGTAAGAAAGTGATGTGCTCTGGGCTTTACAGGTGGCTCAATGGTTAAAAAATTCGCCTGCCAATGCAAGAGACATAGGTTCAATCCCTGGTCCAGGAAGATCCCACATGCCTCAGAGCAACTAAGCCCGTGAACCACAACCATTGAACCTGTACTCTAGAGCCCAGGAGCTGCAACAACTGAAGCCCATGCACCCTAGACCCCATGCTCCACAACGAGAAGCCAAAGCAATGAGAAACCCAAGCACCACAATGAAGAGTAGCCTCCACTCACTACAACTAGAGAAAAGCCCGCACAAGACCCAGCACGTCCAAAAATAAATAGATAAATTAAAAAAAAAAAAAAAGAAATCCCCTGCCAATGCAGGAGACTCGGGTTTGATCCCTGGGTCATGAATATCCCCTGGAGAAAGAAATGGCAACCCACTCCAGTCTTCTTGCCTGGGAAATCCCATGGGCAGAGGAGCCTTGGTGGGCTACAGTGTGTGTGGCATGGTCCAGGGGTGGGTTGGAAAAGAATTTCCACACATGAGACAAAATGAGTGGAAATAAAATTTATTAGAGTCGGAGATGCTGTTAAAATAGTGGGCCAGCTCAAGGGAGAACCAACGTTGAACAGGGGTCCTTAGTGCATTTTTATAGCCAGGGTACAAGGAACAGGACAGGGGTCTTCTGAGTCATTTGCTGATTGGATGGGACACATATACTGGACGGGGGAAGAATAAGGCAAATACCTTCTCCCTATGTGGTAGGAGAGGAGACAGGTTATACTGCTCAGGAGGACCTGAATCTGTTAATAGTTGCAACATGGGGGAGGGAAGGACAATAAGGGTCTGGTTTTTCCATTCCTTCATTCCAAGACTTTCCTTGGTTTTATCTGCTCTTTCATCCTTGGGTCACCACAGTGTGGGGTCCCAAAGAGTCAGACATGACTTAGCAACTGAACAACAACAGATGTGCTCTAGTTTAAAACAGAGTGCTGACTGTGGTGTGGAGAATGAATTTAGGAAGGCAAGGGGGAGAGGCAGGGAGACCAGGTGACTGAGAACTGATGGTGTGAATGAGAATAAGAATGCTGCTGGTAGCAATGGAGAAAAAATAATCATATTGGAGGTAAGTTTTGAAGGTAGGACATGCAAAACCTGTTGGTGGATTGCATGTGGACACAAAAAAATTAAGGAAGCTTACTAAGTTTTTAACATGAGCAACTGGGGTGGATAGTGGGCAAGTATCAAGTCAAGGAACACTAGTAGAGGAAAAAGATCAGAAATATTCATCAAATGTGTGGTTTTGATAATTCAAAAAGACACATGTACCTCAATGTTCATTGCAGTGTTATAGAAACCATGGCAGTGGAAGAAGATAAGTGGCATTCAAAGGTGCGGAACAGCAGGGTTTTATTCAGTACCTGTGCTGGCCCAGCACAGTCATCTCCAAAGGCTGAGTGCCCCAGCTTTGTTCTGGGTATCTTCTATACACCATAAAGTTCCCACTCAAACAGCTCAGGTCCCTCCCCTCCCCGAGTAGCCCAAGTTCCCATGGATGCAACAAGCAAGCAAGATCACAGAAGCAAAAGCAGTGATTGATGAGCTACAGCTGTTAAAACAAGATAACAGGATGGAAAACAAAAGGTTGTGACTTTAATTTGGGGCTTTTATCTTGCCCCTATCTCAGCAGCACTCTTTAGAACAGCCAGGACATGGAAGCAACCTAGATGTGCATCAACAGATGAATGGATAAAGAAGATGTGGTACATATACATGGTGGAATATTACTCAGCCATAAAAAGGAATGAATTTGAGTCAGTTCTAGTAAGGTGATGAACCTAGAGCCACCTCAGAGTGAAGTAAGTCAGAAAGAAAAAAAATATTGTATACTAACACATTTATAGGGAAGCTAGCAAAATAGTACTGATGAACCTATTTGCAGGGCAGGAATAGAAATAGACATAGGAAACAGACTTGTGTGGGGGAGGGAAGAGAGGGTGGGACAAATTGAGAGAGTAGCATTGCAACATATACATTACCAAATGTAAATAAATAGCCAGTGGGAAGTTGCTGTATAACAACAGGGAGCTCAACCTGGTGCTCTGTGACAATCTACAGGGGTGGGATAAGGTAGGAGTGGGAGGGAGGTTCAGTGCAAGGGGACATATGTATGCTTGTGGCTAATTCACATTGTTGTATGGCAGAAACCAACTCAACATTGTAAAGCAATTATCCTTCAATTAAAGTTTTTAAAAATTAAAATGAAAAACAATGTGGTTTTGGACCTGTTGAGTTTGAGGTGCCTATCAGTTGCCCAGGTAAAGATGCCACGGCTTGAAGGGGGAGGGGGCGGGGGCGGGGAAGGTGATGTGATGGAGAATTGTGGGGGAGGGGGTGAAGGCAGTTGTCTCTTCTTCTTCCCCAGACTCCAACGTGCTTCCTGTGTTGGAGGAATTCCACATCATATGGTCCTGGTGGGAAACAAAGTCCTCCTTCCTCCATAGAAACAGGAAGTTCAGCCAGGAGTCAATTTTCCTAGCTTCCTTTGCTGTCCAGGCATGGCCATGGCTTAGGCAATGACACAGGGTTAGGCAATTACGCACAGCCACCTTGGACCCTAGGAACTAAAGGGGCAAAAAAAGCAGTTGCTATACAGAACTGATTCAGTCGCTGGCTGTAGTAGCAGTGCCATTCTGGGGGACAGTCAACCAACAGCTGAGATTTCTGCAATAGTAGCCATGGTATCCTTCAGAGCCGCTGTATGTCTTTGTTCTGTATGTCTTTTGCTATGATTCTGACTGTGAAACCATCTGTTCCTTTTCTGTGGCTTGCACTAAAAATCCTGAGTGATATGAGAAAATAGGTCTTAGATACTGCACTAAGGAAAGCCTCCTTTAAGACAGTGCTATTTAAGCTGGGTTCTGGACTTCCCTAGTGGTACAGTGGATAAGAATCTACCTGCCAGTGCAGGGGTACACAGGTTCGATCCCTGGTCCAGGAAGATTCCACATGCCTCGGAGCAGCTAAGCTCCTGAGCCACAACTACTGAGCCCCCGCTCTAGGGCCTGTGAGCCACAACTGTTGAGCCCAAGTGCAGCAACTACTGAAGCCCACGTGCCCTAGAGCCTGTGCTCCACAACAAGAGAAGCCGCCGCAATGAGAAGCCCATGCGCCATCCTGAAGAGGAATCCCCTGCTCTCTACAACTAGACAAAAGGCCATGTGCAGCAACAAACACCTGGCACAACCTAGATGGATGGACTGATAGATAAAGCTGGGTTCCGAAGACTGAAAAGGAGCCAACCATGGGAAGAAGGTGGAAAGGAGTATGCCACACAGAAGGAACAACAAATCCAAAGGTCTGAAGTGGGAGAAACCTTAGCACCGTCCTCAGAACTGGAGGTGTTTGGATGGCATCACTGACTCAAAGGACATGAGTTTGAGCAAATTCAAAGAGACAATGATAGACAGAGAAGCCTGGTGTGCTGCAGCTCGTGGGGTCACAAAGAGTCGGACACAACTTGGCGACTGAACAACAGAGCCGGAACAACAGAGCCGCCTCATCCATGTAGGGTAAGGAGCAACAGGGAGAGCTGGGCTCGATATGGTAGAACCTTTCTCAAGGAGCCAGGATTCCAAGTTGTCTCTGCCTAGCTCCAAACCAAAGATTCCATCCAGCCCCTCCCTGTAGCCTTTCCCCTCCCCCACTTTTGGAACTCCGCCTATGCCGTTTCCACGGTTGGTCGTCATAGTCAAGAGTGCTCTGTTTCACAAACTTCTCAGGCCAGGAAGGAGTTGCATGTCGTTGAGGGGGGTCGCTGCCCCCCAGGCAAGGATCTCAGGCCAGGCCAGGACACCAAACAGGGATCATGCCCGTGTTGATACCCCCGGTGGAGCACAGCCAGGACACGCGCGTTGGGCATCCAGCATGGCGCGAGGCGACCAGGGCCTTGGCAGAGGAGGCACACCAGCTGACCGACCGCTGCGGGCAAGAGGCGGTGACCATGTGGCAACCCAACGAGAGTGTGCGGGACCCACACGTGGCGCACCACCTCTGCCGGGCCGCCTACATTCTGCCCTGGCGCTTTCGTGTGGAGATGCTCAAAGGGGGCAGCACCATGGAGAAGCCACCGCCGGGCGAGGGCGTTACGCTGTGGAAGAGCAAGATGAAGCCGCCTGCCTGGCATGCCCGCCTGCCGCTGCCCATGCACCGTGACGCGCGGGCCCTGCAGACCGCCGAGGTGGTGCAAGCTCACGCTCGCGGGGCGCGCCTCACCGCCGCCCGCCTTGGCCGCGCGCAGCACCAGATCAATGGGCAGCTGCGGCTGCTGCAGCGCCAGCGCGAGGCTACGGACCGCAGACTCAGCGAAGTGCGCAAAGCACTGCTGATTAACCAGCAGAGCGTCAAGCTGCGGGGCTACCGGCCCAAATCTGAGACGGTGGGACCACCCCCGCCCCAGGCCAGCCGCAAAGACTCAGGCCTCCGCTCCCAGATGCGCAGAGTGGGCAAAATCCACCCTAGAGAGGAAACACTCCCCCATCACAGGCCCAAATCCACCCCAAGATGAGATGCCTTGGTTCCCAGTCCCAGAGACAGAGATCCTCCCAAACGGATTCGATCCTCAAATCCCTTGCCCCAGAAGTGTTAGTCATTCTGTCATGTCCGACTCTTTCTCCAGTCCATGGACTGTAGCCCGCCAGGCTCGTCTGTCCATGAGATTCTCCAGGCAAGAATACTGAAATGGGTAGCCATGCCCTCCTCCAGGGGGTCTTCCCCACCCAAGGATCAAACTGGTCTCCTGCATGGCAGGCAGATTCTTTACCATCTGAACCACCAGGGAAACCTTGCCCTAGAGGGAGATATCTCTCAGTCTCCCTACTAGGGAGAGAAGGTGGGACCCTTGAGTCAGACAAGAAGCTAGATTTACCAAAAAGTAAAATCTACCACTCCCAGCCTAGACAAGAGGGTGAAACTCTCCCCCATGCATGAGACCCTCAGTGCCCCAAGCCCCCCAACCCCACTGAAAACACACAAGAAGCCCCCAGCTGAGTAGTGAGTGATGTTCTAGTCCCAAGAGATAATTCTCTTCATAATATTTTTTTAAACCCTAACCAACTCCCCGCTCCCCTAGGCTTCCCAGGTGGCTCAGTGGTAAAGAATCCACCTGCCAATACAGGAGAGACATGGGTTCCATCCCTCAGTCAGGAAGATCCCCTGGGGGAGGAAATGGAAACCCACTTCAATATTCTTGCCATGGACAGCGGAGCCTGGTGGGCTGCAGTTCATAACATCGCAAGGAGTCTGACATAACTGAACATTCATGCACCAAAAACACCCCCAGCCTCAGGGAATGAGAACCCCACCCCAGGCCTCACAGGGGTTAGGGTTAGAATTAGAAGAGGGACAGGTTCTGCCTAAAGACTGAGACCCTCAGACTCCTTAGACCTGTACCTGAGAGCTAAACCCCTAGCCAGGAGGAAAGAGTGAGAACCCCTAGTCCCAGCCCTGGTAAAATCCTTCCCCTAAAGTGAAATCCTCGACAGCCATCCCCAAAGGGGACAATATTCCAGCCTCCCTGGGGAGATATGAGACCACCCCACGCACACACACACACCCATAGGGTGGGTTTCCGAGTCCCAGCCCCCAAATCCAGACAATATGCCCTCAAAAGGGCAAACCCCATCATCATTATGATGAGACTCCTCCACTTGTAGCCTGGGAGAGAGGATAAGACTATCACCAAGGAAGGGGGAGCCCCTCAGCCCCAAAGAGCAATGATAACCTCCCCCCAAGTTAAGTCATCTCCATCCCAGCTCACTGGGCTCCTATCTGTAAAAGGAAGAAGCCCCCAGCCCTGCTCTGTAGAGGGTAAGACCTCCCCCAAGTGAAAGTTAGTCACCCAGTCTCATCCAACTCTTTAGGACTCTGTGGACTATATATAGCTCACCAGTCTCCTCTGTCCATGGAATTCTCCAGGCAAGAATACTGGAGTGGGTTGCCATTCCTTTCTCCAGGAGATCTTCCCTACCCAGGGATCTAACTTGGGTCTCCTGCATCATAGGTGGATTCTTTACCATCTGAGCCACGGAGAAGCCCTGGTGAGAGCTTCCTAAAAGGGTAAATGCTTCTCAGAGAGTGAGATCCCCAAAACATGAGAATGCCCCCAACTCCATTCCCCAAACCCAGAGTTTATAAGGTTGGCAAACTCTGTACTATTCTAGAAAAAGAGCTTTCCTTCCCCTCCAGCCCTCTCCCACAAGTGTGAAAAATTCTCTCCTTGTTTGCCAGATCTCTGACAAAGCTGACAGTATGCTTACCTGGGAAAAGGAGGAGCTAAAGAGCATGAAGAGGAAGATGGAGGCAGATATGGAAAAATCAGAGGCCTTGCTCAAGGTTTGGGACACCTGGGGCCTGGTTAAGGGGATTAGAGGGGACCCTTGGCTGCCTAATGGGCAAACAGCTTTAACCTTGGGGATTGTAGCAACAGCAAATCCTTCAAGCCACCCACCTGTCCCACCCTGACCTGACATTCACTGTATTTCCACTTTAGGAAATGGAAAGACTGAAGCTCTGAGAGATGAAATTGGGCCTCAAAATAATGCCTCTGTGCCCTAGTGGCTCAGATGGTAAAGAATCCACCTGTGATGCAGGAGAAACAGGTTCCATCTCTGGGTTGGGAAGATCCCCTGGAGAAGGGAATGGCAACCCACTCCAGTATTCTTGTCTGGAGAATCCCAGGGACAGAGAAGCCTGGTGGGCTATAGTCCATGCAGTTTCAAAGAGTCAGACATGACTGAGTGACTAAGCACGCCCCTCTGTGCCACGCCCTGTCCTGTTGTTAAGTCCTTAAAACCCTCCTGTGAAATAGAAACTATGATTCTCATTAGAGATGGGGAATTCGAAACTCATAAAGATGTGACCTCACCCAAGTTATGGAGCTAGCCAGTGGTTCAGTCAGCTAGCTAGTCAGTTCAGGTATATATTTTTCCTCCAGATTTAGAGAGGTAAATTTACTATTTTAAATTTTGTATGTATTTTTATTTCTTTTAAAAAATATATTTATTTTTGGCTGTGCTGGGTCTTGTTGCTGCACAAGGGCTTTCTCAAGTTGCAGTGAGTGGGGCTACTCTCTAGTTGCAGTGCACGGGCTTCTCATTGCTGTGGCTTCTCTTGTTGCAGAGCACAGGCTCTAGGTTCACAGGCTTCAGCAGTTGTGGCTCAAAGTTTCAGGAGTTGCAGCACAAGGGCTCAGTTGCCCCACTTCATGTGGGATCTTCCCAGATCGGGAATGGAACCCATGTCCTCTACATTGGCAGATGAATTCTTAACCATGGACCAGCAGGCAAGTCCCGCTATATAGTACAATTATTAGTATAGTAATTGTATTAATATAAAAATATCGCTACTACTAATTGGCTTCCCTGATAGTTCAGTTGGTAAAGAATCTGCCTGCAATGCAGGAGACCCCAGTTCAATTCCTGGGTCGGGAAGATCCTCTGGAGAAGGGAAAGGCTACCCACTCCAGTAGCCTAGAGAATTCCATGGACTGTATGGGGTCACAAAGAGTCAGACATGACCGAGCGACTTTCACTATTGCTACTACTGAAAATTACTGTATTTTATATATATGTGTATATGTAATATCATATTTTCTTTATCCATTCATCTGTCAACAGACATTTAGATTGTTTCTATGTCTCAACTGACAAATAATGCTAAAATGTGCATGAGAGTTATTTCCCTTCAAGTTCCTGATTTCCTTTATATATGTACCCAGAAGTGTGAGAACTTCCTCATGTTTCAACTCAGGTGCCTTGAGCTCTTTACTCTGTATTATGTGTTCATCTTTATCAGCTCCATTCAGAGATGGTCCCTCACTGCATCCTTCACTCTTGCAACAAGGATTTCTTTATGATATCACTAATGGAGACATGAAAGTAGGTTTCAAGGAGCCTGTATGCACTTGTGACTTATCCATTTGACAAATATTAATCCAATACCCTGGTGTCCCAGGCACTGTGTTTGGCAGGTGGGACAAGTTGTGAACAGGCCTTGCCCTCAAGGAATTCACATTAAAGGGTCATTCAAATTAGGGACCAGCCAGGGTTGGGAGGGTGGAGTTAGGGGAAAGTGGGTGGAGTTAGGAGCTGGTGCGCCACTGTCCGTGGTGCTGAACCTTAATTGCACTCAACTTATTATACCTCCGATGCAATGGACATGCGCTGTGTGTACTTACTTAGTCACTCCTTGTATCTGACTCAGTGACCCCATGGACTGTAGCCTGCCAGGATCCAATGGACATGAACTTGGGCAAACTTTGGGAGATGGTGAGGGACAGGGAGGCCTGGTGTGCTACAGTCTATGGAGTCACAAAGAGTCAGACATGACTGGGGGACTGAACAACAACAATATTGTACCTCCAGGCTGCTGTCATATTCCTTTATCTGGTGATCCTGAAAAATCCTTAAGTAAGTCTGAAACAGACAAGGGAGAAGACCCTGAAGGTGGCCCTGGTAGGGAAGGGCTTGCAAGAGAGAAAATGAAATAGGGGGGTGGGAAAAGACAGACAGAGGGAAACCCAAGAGAGTGTTGTTGTGTTGTTTAGTCACTAAATCTGGTCCGATTGTTTTTATGACAACCCCATGGACTGTAGCCTGCCAGGCTCCTCTGTCCATAGGACTTCCCAGGCAAGAATACTGGAGTGGGTTGTCATTTCCTTCTCCAGGGGATCTTCCTGACCCAGGGATCGAGCCACATCTCTTGCACTGCAGGTGGGCTTTTCACCACTGAGCCACCAGGGAAGCCCTTTCAACTTAAAATCATGAACTTAAATCTCAAATTGACAGTAAAAGGTTCCCAAAAATCTCACATGTGTCTCTGGAAGACTTGCTGTCCCACTGTGCAAGTTATTTCATACCTTCTCTTCCTTCATATCTGTCCAACTCCCTGCTCTTTCTTCATTTTCAAAGAATGACCCCAATGCATGGAAACCACAGAAGAGAATTTCTCTCATTTTTCCTCTACCAACCTATAACTCCATCTATCTACTATACCCACCTCCTCCCACTTCTCCTACATCATAAATATTTCTTTCTTCATCAGATCACTCTCAACAGTGAACAAATGGGGGATTATCCTTTAATGGACACAGATCTACTTAGGATGATAAAAAGTTCTGGAAATGGACAGTGGTAATGGTTACACACTGTGAATATACTTAACTGCTACTGAACTGTACACTTAAAATGGTTTAAGTGGCTAATTTTCATCTATTTTTTGTTGTTGTCATTCAGTCAGTAAATCATGCCTCTTCGAGGCCCTATGAACTGTAGCACACCAGGCTCCTCTGTCCTCTAGTGTCCCCCAGAAATTGCTCAAATTCATGTCCATTGAGTCAGTGATGACGTACAACCATCTCATCCTCTGCCGCCCCCTTCTCCTCCTGTCCTCAATCTTTCCCACCATCAGGATCTTTTCTAATTAGTCGCCCTTTGCATCAGGTGGCCAAAGTATTGGAGCTTCAGCTTCAGCATCAGTCCTTCCAATGAATATAGGACTGACTTCCTTTAGGATTGACTGGTTTGATCTCCTTGCAGTCCAAGGGACTCTCTAGAGTCCTCTCCAGCACCACAATTTGAAAGCATCAATTCTCTGGTGTTCAGCCTTCTTTAAAGTCCAACTCTCACATCCTTACATGGCTACTGGAAAAACCATAGCTTTGACTATCACTTTGTTGGCAAAGTGATGTCTCTGCTTTTTAATATGCTGTCTAGATTTTTCATAGAAAATATGTACTTCCCTGGTGGTCCACAGGTTAAGACTTCTACTGCAAGGGGCATGGGTTTGATCCCAGATCAGGGAACTAGCATGCTTCCACTAACACCCAGCACAGCCAAATTAATCTTTTGATCCCATCCTTCCAGATAATCCCCATTTCTCTTATTCACTCACTAGTCAATCTTATCTGCACACTTGTGGTCAGAAACTGGGTCCTTTTCCCCCAGGGCATCCCTGCAACCTAGCACAATTCCTAGAATACAGTAAGGGCTTAATGAACATTTGAATTAATGAATGAAAGACTTTATATCCATTTTTTACCCAAATGGATGAATCCCAAAGAAATAATATTCAGCAAAAGAAGCTGGATGTAAAAGTACACTCTGTATGATTCTGTGTATATGACATTTCAAATTTCAAAAGCTTGTTCTTAAAGAGTCAGGTAGTTAATTTTTTAAGCTTTGTGTGCAATACAATCTCTGTCACAATTATAGATGGTCCTCTGGTGCAAAATGATACACATTCAGTAGAAACTGTAATTCTAATCTTGAATTTTTATCTTTTTCTGAGCTAGCAATATGCAGTACAATACTCTCACCTGATCTGGGCAGCAGCAGTGAGTCACAGTTCCCAGTCAACCACTGGGTAAATAACTGATGCCTTTCTAGCTATTCTGTGCCCGTACAACCATTCTGTTTTTCACTTTAAGTACAGTATTCGATAAATTACATGAACTATTAAACACTTTATTAGGAAATAGGCCTTGTATTAGATGATCTTACCCACTCCAGTGTTCTTGCCTGGAGAATCCTAAGGACGGGGGAGGCTGATGGGCTGCTGTCTATCGGGTCACACAGAGTCGGACACGACTGAAGCGGCTTAGCAGCAGTAGATGATTTTGTCCAACTATAGACTAATGTAAGTGTTCTGAGCATATTTAAGGTAAGTTAGGCTAAGCTATGATATCCAATAAGGTTAAGTGTATTAAATGCATTTCAACATAATATTTTCAACTTACAATGTGTTTACTGGGATGTAACCCTGTTGTAACTTGAGGAAGATCATACTTAATTTAGACAGTGGAGTACATAAATAGCCAGAAACAATATGTACATGAATGAGCATGGCCATGTTCCAATACAGTTTTATTAAAAAAAAAAAAAAAAAGATAGGGACTTTCCTGGTGGTCCAGTGGTTAAGCAGGGGATGCAGGTTCGATCCCTGGCTGGAGAACTTTTGTTTATTGTTGTTCAATCATTATATCATGTTCAACTCGTTTTCAACTCCATGGACTAAACCCACCAGGCTTCACTGTCTATGGATTTTCCAGGCAAGAGTGGGTCGTCATTTCCTTCTCCACGGGATCTTTCCAACCCAGGGATCAAACAAGCATCTCCAAGTGGATTCTTTACCACTGAGCCACCTAGGAAGCCCCACTTTCAGTCACTTTCCCCTATCTTCCAGCTTACAATTGACCTTCTCTGCCTCTCCTTCCTTGCTCCCAGACCCTGGCCTCCTGTCGTGATGCTCTGGTCTTCTGCTGTAAGGAGAGGCTCCAAGCTGTGGAGCTAATGAACCAGCCACTGGACAAGGTTCTGGAGCAGGCAGGCCGCCACTCTTGGGTGAACATCTCCCGAGTCCCCACTCCGCGCACACAGGGCCTGAAAACCCCGCCTCCAGACCCTGTGGGCACCTATACCCCAGGTAAAACCGCGCAGAAATGAGTCCAGTATAGTGGGTGCCCTTGGTGCCCAACTGCTCCCCCACTTCACGGCCAGAGGAGCCTGGCTGGCTACACTCCATGGGGTCGCAAACAGTCAGACATGACTGAGTGCCTAACACACGCATACACACACACCTCCCCCCAACTCCTGCAGAGTGCGCCAAGGCGCTGTACGAAGCCAAGCGACTGTTAATGGAGTCCAAGGACACTTTGCTAGATATGGCAAAGAACGAGGAGGACATCCGAGAGCAACAGCAGCAGATAAGCGACCGCGTGTGCGCCTCGCTAGCGCAGAAAATGCGCGAGACCTTGGAGCTGAAGGTGCGCCCCGCTAGCGCCGCTCCTGGTTGGCGGCTCGAGTCTAGAATGCTATAGTATGGGGGGGTGGGGGTGGAGGGACGTAGGCAGAGAAGGGACCCGAAGCTGGTGTGATTCCGCGCTGTGCTCCCACCCACCCAGGATAGACTGAACATGACCTTAGGACTCATGAGGGGAACGATCCACCGGTGCACGAAATTTAACCAGGAGATGTACATCACCCGAGGCCTCATCAAGGTAGGTTTGGGGGAAAGGGTCTGCGGGGATGCGGCCAGGGGCGTCCGGGAGGTCAAACCTCATGGCTCTGCACACCGCACTCCGCCAGGGTCCTCTGTCCAAAAGTCACCTGGAGACTCGAGAGAAACTGGACAGACCTCTGGTTCGCATGTATCAGAGACATGTGGGCACCCAACTTCCGGAGGCCGCACGCCTCGCCCAGGTAAGCCCCTCTCAGTCCCTCCCGCCAGGCCCTGCCCTGGTAAGACTCCTTTCTCAAGCACACAGCCCAGGTGAGACACCTGACCCAGGTCTGTGAGTCCTTCAGCTCCCCCCGCCCCCAGGAAGATGCCTTCAGTACCCACGTGTGCAGCGTGCTCAGTAGAGTCCAACTCTTTGCTACCCTATGGGTGCAGCCCACCAGGCTCCTCTGTCCATGGGATTTTCCAGACAAGAATACCCACAAGGAGTGGGTTGCCATTTCCTCCTCCAGGGGATCTTCCCATCCCAGGGATGGAACCTGGGTCTCCTGCATCTCTTGCATTGGCAGGCGGATTCTTTACCACTGAGCCACCTGGGAAGCTTAATACTCAGACCCATCTCAAATAAATTCCCCCAGTCTCTGCCCTACTTCTATCCAAGGTCTGCCCCTCCCCTCACCTTCATGAGCGTCCCCTTCTTCATACACGCCCTGTCACAGGTTCTTTTCCAAGTACATTCAGGCCCAGGTGTGTAACCCCCAACCCCATTCTAGGCTCTCCCCTCCTAGGGGTGCTCCTACCCAGGCGAGGTCCTTCCACACGCACACGTGACTCAGATGTGCGCCCCCCCAACCTGAGGCCCATGCCCTCTTCAGCTGTCGTCCTTTTACACGCATGCCTGGCCCAGGTGTGCCCGCCCATCCTAGACAGCACCACGCTCTGGCTCACCTGTCTCCCAACACTGCCCCTCCTCGTGTCCAGGGCACTGACAAGCTGCAGCGCCACATCTCGCACGTGGAAAAGAACCTGGATGAGCTGCTCTCCATGCGCAAGAAGCTCACCTGGAGCTTCAACTGCAAGAAGATCGGGCACAATGTAGACTACAGCGTGGTGCGCCTGCGCCTCCGCCAGCGGCACCCGCAGGTGTGCTACGAGCAAGCGCAGCGCCTTGTTAATGACTGGGACCCACGCACGCCGCCGCGCGTGAAGTCCAACACCGCTATCACCAAGTGACAGGCGAACCCCTGCCCCAACAGGCCTCAGCCCAGTGGCCCTCCCTCTCTCCTGACCCCCTTCGCCCTCAGAGCGCCCTCTAGCAGAATTATAATTAAAAACGAGAATGCATAATTACCACTTATTAGGCTCGTGGTTCTGGTGGTGGTTTAGTCGCTAAGTCGAGTCCAACTCTCACGACCCCATGGACTGTAGCCAGCCATGTTCCTCTGTCCAGGGGATCTCCCAGGCAAGAGTCCTGGAGTGGGTTGGGGGTCTTCCCGGCCCAGGGATGGAACATGGGTCTCCTGCTTTGTGCACAGAGTCTTTACCATCTGAGCCAGCTGATCACTTAATCTACAGCACGTTATAGGCTATGCATCCTGGAAGTTATTAATGATAGGATGGATTTGGCCACTGTATTTTGGGGGTTCAAATCCCGGCTCCCCAATTTCAGATTATGTGGCCTTAGTCAAGTCACTACTTGTCTCTGGCCTCAGTGTCTCCAAGCCTGTAAAATGTAGAATTGTAGCATTAACTTTGGAGGCTTGTTGTAAGGGAATAGGAGAATGGTGACTGTATATAAAACATCCTTAACTGCAAATGAATTATTATTCCCATTTTACACTTGAGGAAAGTGAAACACAATGAGGTTAAGAAGATGCCAGAAGTCACACAGCTAGTCATTAGAAGAACTGGAATTTTAATACTTGACTCTACAGCTTGCTCTCTAAGCAGAACTGGGATTCTGCCTTTATGGACAAAACACACACTCAGGGATATAACTTCCTCCTCTGGAGCTCTATCTAGTGGAGGCTGTTTATTTTCCCAGACCCCAAGCAACTCCATAAAATGAAAGTCACTCAGTGAGTGTCCAGCTCTTTGTGACCCCATACAGTCCATGGAATACTCCAGGCCAGAATACTGGAGTGGGCAGCTATTCCCTTCTCCAGGGGAATCTTCCCAACCCAAGGATTGAACCCAGGTCTCCCGCATTGCAGGCAGATTCTTTACCAGCTGAGCCACAAGGGAAGCCCATAGGGAGGTCCAATTCAGCCCTCCCTGCTTTCCATTGCCCTTATCTCCATTTACCAGGGAGGGGGGCGGGGCAGGGGGAGGGCGGTGGATATTGCTTCTCCAAATTTTACAGCCTCCTTCATTCACTTATTAAGCCCTTATAAAGTGCCAGGTTCTAGACTTGTGGACACAGTAGGGGAAGGAGAGGGTGGGATGAACTGAGAGAGTAGCAGTGAAATATACACAATAACACGTGCAAAACAGATAGCTAGTGGGAAGCTGCTGTGTAACAAAGGGAGCTCAGTGCTCTGTGATAACCTAGAGAAGTGGGATGGGGGGGTGTAGAAAGGATGCTCAGGAGACAGGGGATATATTGTATACTTACAGCTGATTCACGTTGTTGTACAGCAGAAAACAACACAACATTGTGAAGCAATTATCCTCCAATTAAAAATAAATTTTAAAAAAAAGAATATTGGGGGGGGGGGGGGGCATTGGGAAGTGCCAGGTTCTGAGCCAGGCACTGAGAGTGAAGCAGTGAGCAAGGTTTACATAGTCTCTGCTCTCAAGGAACTTACAAGTTGATGGAGTGCAACTTGTGTCATCCTTTTTATTATTATTATTAATTCATTTTTTATTGAAGGATAATTGCTTTACAGAGTTTTGCTGTTTTCTGTCAAACCTCAACATGAATCAGCCATAGATATACTGCAGCTCTAGGGTGGCCTCCTACAGGAAGCCCACCTGATTGCACCCACTCATTCAGGCATAGCTCAGTTTCTCTTCTGTGTTCTTTTGGACACCCTCCCATCACAGAACTACTCACACTAAGCTGTGATAATCATCTGCTCTCACAGGAAGATTTCAGGGTGTGGTAGACACAGAATAAGGGGTGTTCATTCAAGCCACAAATACTTCGCAAGCAACTGCTTCATGCCAGAGACTGTACAGCAAGGACCAAGACACACATGATCCCTCTCTCATGAAACTGACCGTGCATAGGCTAAGAATGACCATCACAAATACAATCTTTTGGGCATAGCCCCTTGGACACAACTGAGCCCAGCCAACATTTTACAGAGAAGGAAACAAAGTTCAGGAAGGTGAAATTATTTGCCCAGGATCATAGAGCCAGCAAAGGACAAAGCAGGATTTAAACCTGGATCTGAGTCCATGTTCTTTCTCTCTTGCTCCAGGCTACAGACATCCATGGGCTCACCCTAACAACCAAGTGGAGGTGGAGCAAATTATGCTCACTTGACAGGGAAATACCCAAGAAAAAAGGGAGAGTTGTGTGCTCAGCTGAGGAGCAGGGGCAGGGGATTCAAACCAGAAGTAACTACTCAAGAGTCCTTGGGCATCACAGTCAGCTCCCTTATCTCAAGAGGGACTTCACAGTCAGGGGCCTCCTGGGGTTCCCTGGGGCTCCAGTTTCCCTAGGATTGTTCTTCAGGCACCCCCTCCATATACCCATTCAGACGCCAACAGGAAGCAGCACACATGATTTGAAGGAATTTTAACAAAGAAATGACCATTGATCTCCATTATTCAAAGATTCTGTATTCGTGAATTAACCCAACTCACTAAAATTTGCTCCTAACCCCCAGTATATGTGGTGCTTTCTGGGTTATTTGCAGGTATGTAAAGAACAGGAAAAAAATTTTTTTGTGTCTGGACCTCACAGTCCCAGAGAGTCCAACAAGGCAACACTCTGCATTTCTGTTTTAGGTCTCATCCTTAAACAAGCGTCCCTTTTGAGTCCAATTTATGACACATTTGTGTGTGTATGTGTGTGAGTGCTTTTTGTTGCCAGTTTCACTGTTTCAAATTGCCCCTGTCATGCCAAAATGCCGTATGGTGACCCTAAGTGCAAGAAAGCTGGCACGTGCCTTACAGAGAAAATGCATGTGTTACACAAGCTCCCTTAAGGCACAAGTTATGGCGCTGTTGGCCTTGAGTTCAATAGTAATAGCTCACATTAATGTCTAATATACTTTCATTGAACAATATATTATTAAGGGTTGTTGTTTAGTCGCTAAGTCATGTTTGACTCTCTTGCGACTGCATGGACTATAGCCCACCGGGCTCTTCTATCCATGGGATTTCCCAGGCAAGGATACTGGAGTGAGTTGCCATTTCCTTCTCCAGGGGATCTTCCTGACCTAGGGATGAAACCCGCATCTCTTGCATTGGCAGATGGATTCTTTACCACAAAGCCTGGGAAGCCCTTCACCATGCAGATACTGGGGGAATTGATGTCTCTATCTCCTCTCCTTCCCTAATGGTCAAAGTCAAAGAGAAAGGGAGTCTGTTGAAACACTCCCCTCAATCTCCTGAGGCATAGAGCCATCATCACTCTTCTGACTTCTGAGCCTCTCAGGGGTTCTTCCTGAGCCTGGGGACTGTCCCCTTTGTCTGTGTCTTTGTCCATCCATCTTCTCCCAGAGACATCACATGGGGATGCGAATATTCCCCTTGCATATGATGCTTTATCCTCTGGGTTGCCACCTGCAACCCTCATCCTAAACAACATAGCCCCAGTTTGTCACCTCAGCTCACCCAATGTTCCCTGAAAGCATTTTTTGCACAACTCTCTAGGTTGCTTTAGAGCTCATATTTCAGCTGGTGCTCCTAAGTCGAGTCCTAGGCACCCAGGAGGCCTCTCAATGATACTAAAAGTAAGTGTCCTCAACCCCATGTTAGAGTTAAAGAAATAAAGCAATGGTGACTCAATAGTAAAAGAACCCACCTGCCAATGTAGGAGACACAGGAGACGCAGGTTCAATCCCTGGGTTGGGAAGATCCCCTGGAGGAGGAAATAGCAACACGCTCCAGTATTCCTACCTGGAAAATACTCTGGACAGAGGAGCCTGATGGGCTACAGTCCATGGGGGTCACAAAAAAGTTGGACATGACTTAGTGACTGAGCACGCACAAAAAGACTTAAAATGCCATCTAACAAGTGAGGGGTTAAGTCTGGACTTTTAAATGTGTGGGGATGTCCTCACAAGGAGATTCTGCACTGCTTCCCAAGAACTGTCCAGGTATCATTTGCATAAGAATACCTACAGTGCCTGCCAAAGATGCAGATTCCTAGGCCACACTCCAGACCTAGAGAATCTGAATCTCAGGAGGCGAGGTCTAGGAATTTGCATTTATCGTAAGTCTGATGCACACCAGTGTTTGAAATGCATTCCATCCCTGCTGCCAACTCCCCAGGGCCAGCTTCTGCACTGCCACAGCAGACACTAAAGGAGGGACCCACAAAAATGTTTTCTTTTTCATTTCTTTTAAAGGCAGAAAAAGCATATAAATACATGAAAATAAATGTATAATAAACACTGGTGGTTCAGTGGTAAAGAACCTGCCTGCCAATGCAGGAGACGTGGGTTCAATCCCTGGGTAGGGAAGATGCCCTGGAGAGGGAAGCAGCAACCACTGCAGTATTCATGCCTGGAGAATCCCCATGGACAGAGGAACTTTTGATGGGCTACAGTCCATGAGGTCGCAAAGAGTCAGACACAACTGAGCACGAACACACGCTGACAGCAGCAAGGAGTCCACACACTCCAACATTTTAAATTTTTCAAAAAACATTTCCTTTAGATCCCCAGGCTCTGTATACATTGTAATGAACAGTCTTACCAAATGTTTTTATCACAGTAGCACATGAATGACTAGCTTTCCAGCATGTGAACATGCACCCTTGTCACGTACTGCTAAGCCAGGGTTTCTCAATCATGGTACTGCTGACATTTGGGGCCAAATACTACTTTGTATTGGGTTTGTATTGGGATGTGTCCTATATATTGTGGAATATTTAGCTGCCTCCTTGACCCACTGAATGCCAGTAACATCTCCCTCCAAATGAAGACAATCTAAAACATTCATAGGCTATGTCAAATGTCCCAGGTGGAGGGGTAAATTTGTAGAATTGCCACTGATTTCACTTTCCACTTTCATGCACTGGAGAAGGAAATGGCAACCCACTCCTGTGTTCTTTCCTGGAGAATCCCATGGACAGAGAAGCTTTGTAGGCTGCAGTCTATGGGGTCGCACAGAGTTGGACACGACTGAAGCAACTTAGCAGCAGCAGCAGCAGCAAAAATCATTATACCATTAAGAATCACTATACCAAGCCAGGGCTTCCCAGGTGGCTCAGTGGTAAAGAATCCACCTATCAGTGTGGGAGACACAGTTTCAATCCCTGAATCGGGAAGAACCTTTGGAGGAGGAAATGGCAACCCGTTCCAGTATTCTTGCCAAGATAATCCCATGTACAGAGGAGCCTGTTGGGCTACAGTCCGTGGGGTCACAAGAGTCAGATATGAGTGAGCAACTGAACAAGCACACATGCACACATGCCAAGGCAGTGTCATAAATTTGGGGTTCTCTTAAGAAAATACTTTTATCCTGGTACCAAATTCTGTATTAGTTAGATTATAGGTTTTTAAAAAAACACAGATTGCTTGACTAACAGGGAAGGCTTTTGGCAAAGTGACCCATTCTTGAGGCTACAAAAGAGAAAACAGTCCAGATCTGATGGGCTTCCTTACTGTCCTCTGGACACTGAGAACTCTTCTCTGACTTTCCAATCACACAGGACTATTCATGCATGATTACTTGGCATCACAATAATTAGACAGTGACCAAATTTGTATCACAGTAACTTGGTGGTAAATTCAATTTTATTAAAACATTTATTTATTTGTTTGTTTAGTATTTGACAGATTTAATTCAATTTTGCTTATATTGATTTTTAATGAGTTTTTTCCCCTTTGAAAGTTTCCATTCATAGGATCCTAGTATGGTCTCATTAAAAAAAAAAAAAAAGCAGAGGCATCACTTTGCCAACAAAGGTCCATATAGTCAAAAATATGATTTTTCTGGTAGTCATGTAAGGATGTGAGCGTTGGATCATAAAGAAGGCTGAACACCAAAGAACTGATGGTTTTTGAATGGTGGTGTTGAAGAAGACTCTTGAGAGCCCCTTGGACTGCAAGGAGATCAAACCTGTTAACCCTAAAGGAAATCAATCCTGAATACTCATTGGAAGGACTGGTACTGAAGTTGAAGCTCCAATTTTTTGGCCACCTGATGAGAAGAGCCAATTCACTGGAAAAGACTCTGGTGCTGGGAAAGATTGAGGGCAGGAGAAAAATTTGGCAGCAGAGGATGAGATGGTTGAATCACATCATCAGTTCAATGGACATGAGTTTGAGCAGACTCCAGGAGATAGTGAAGGAGAGGGAAGCCTGGCGTGCTGCAGTCCATGGGGTCACAAAGAGTTGGATATGACTTAGCGACTGAACAACAGCGACTAAAATGTTCTCACTAAATATTCAGGAATAGTATTAGCGACAGGAAAGATGATTAGAAAGCTACAAAGTGATGCTTGAATTCCTTCTTGCAGCTAAAGAAAGGCTCACTTACCACAAAGTAAAATAAATATATTATATACTAAAAATAAATAAAAACATGGAGACCCAGTGTAACAGTGTGTGCATGCTCAGTCCTGTCTGACTCTTTGCAATCCCAGCACGGTAGCCTGCCAGGCTTCTCTGTCCATGGGTTTTGCCGAACAAGAATACTGCAGTGGGTTGCCACTTCTTTCTCCAGGGGATCTTCCTCACCCAGGGATTGAACCCACATCTCTTGCATTTCAGACAGATTCTTTACCACTGCGCCACCGGGGAAGCCCCACAATTATTTTTATCTGCACTTACTTGGTCAAAACAACAAATACATTATAAATATTAAAAAAAAAATTGGTAAGTACAAAACACAAGAAGTAAAGTTTTTATCTAATATTTTGATGTTTTTACACTTTTTTATAGTTGATTTACAATGTTGCGTTAGTTTCAGGTATACAGCCAAGTGACTCGGTAATACATATACACATATCCACTCTTTTTCAGGATTTCCCAGATGGTTCAGTGGTAAAGAATCCACCTGCCAATGCAGGAGACACCGGTTCGATCCCTGGGTTGGAAAGATACCCTGGAGAAGGAAATGGCAACCCACTTCAGTATCCTTACCTGGGAAATCCCATGGGCAGAGGAGCCTGGCTAGCTAGAGTCCATGGGGTTGCAACGAGTCGGACATAACTTAGCAACTGAACAACAACAGAATATTGAGTGGCGTTCCCAATGATCTTCTATTTCTTAAGCCAGTTACAACAGTCAAACATTTTCTAAATAATATACTTTTTAAAACATTATTTATTTTAGTTCCCACCTTGTGTTAGTAGAAGTCCAGAGCCCCTTTTGTCTCTTTCCTCCAGAGACATAGCCATGCACCACTAAGCCACTATCTGCTCCCATCTCCCCCAGTTCATCACCTGTGTCACCTTCTGACTCAACCCTTACATGTTCCTGCAAACCATCACATTCCTATTTGGTGAGAGCTACCATGATGGCTTCCAGGTGGCTCAGTGGTAAAGAATCTGCCTGCCAATTCAGGAGACGCAGGTTCGATCCCTCGGACAAGAAGGTCCCCTGGAGGAGGAAATGGCAACCCATTCCAGTATTTTTGCCTGGGAAACCCCATGGACAGAGGAGCCTAGCATGCTACAGTATATGGGGTCGCAAAGAATAGGACACGACTGAGCATGCAAGCATGTACCTTGAGGTGTACTGATCCCTGTGTTCTGGGTTGAGCTCTGATTGTCAGTGTGGCCTGGAAAGGGCAGACCTGTCTTGCTCTGGGAAACCCCTGCCTAATTTTCCAGCTTTATCCCTCATCCTTTTATTCTGCAGGAAGTAGTGAAGAACATGGATACTGAAGTCAGAAATTAGTTCAAACTCTGGTGCTGCCAAGCACTCATTGAGAAACCTTGACCAACTTATTTAATCTCTCTGTACCTCAGCTTCCCCAAAATGTAAAATGGCCATAATCAGATGGTAATTAGACTTACTGTAGTGATCATTTTGCAATGGATATAAATGTTGAACCATTATGTTGTACACCTGAAAATAATACATGTATGTCAACTATATTTCCATTTTTAAAATGTTCTTAAGTGCTCGCTTCGGCAGCACATATACTAAAATTGGAACGATACAGAGAAGATTAGCATGGCCCCTGCGCAAGGATGACACGCAAATTCGTGAAGCGTTCCATATTTTTGAAACACTGATGTATAGAACAGTCTTATGGACTCTGTGGGAGAGGGAGAGGGTGGGAAGATTTGGGAGAATGACATTGAAACATGTAAAATGTCATGTAAGAAATGAGATGCCAGTCCAGGTTCGTTCGATGCACGATACTGGATGCTTGGGGCTAGTGCACTGGGACGACCCAGAGGGATGGTATGGGGAGGGAGGAGGGAGGAGGGTTCAGGATGGGGAACACATGTATACCTGTGGCGGATTCATTTTGATATTTGGCAAAACTAATACAATTATGTAAAGTTTAAAAATAAAATAAAATTTTTAAAAAATGTTCTTAATACCAGTTTTTACCTCACAGGGCTATTAGAATTAAGTGGGATAATCCACTTAAAATGTTTAAGGGGGTAAGTGGGAGGTTCACGAGGGAAGAGACATACCTATGGCTGATTCATTGCTTTGGCCACCTGATGCGAAGAGCTGATTCATTGGAAAAGACCCTGATGCTGGAAAAGATTGAAGGCAAGAGGAGAAGGGCAGGCAAGGATGAGACTGTTGGTTGTCATCACCAACTCGACGGAAATGAGTTTGAGCAAACTCAGGGAGATAGTGAAGGACAGAAAAGTCAGGCATGCGGAAGTTCATGGAGTCACACAGAGTTGGACACAACTGAGCAATTGAACAACAATGGTTAATTAATATTGATATATGGCAGACACCAACACAATATAAATGTAAAATAGTTATCCTGAAAAGGGAAAGTGAAGTCCCTCAGTCGTATTTGACTCCCAGGGACCCCATGAACCGCAGCCCACCAGGCTCCTCCATCCATGGGATTTTCCAGGCAAGAGTACTGGAGTGGGGTGCCATTGCCTTCTCCAACCAGTTAAAAGTAAATAAACCTAAATAAAATAAAGTGCTTAAGAGAGTGAGAGGAGGTTCAAGACAGAGGGGATATATATACATATAGCTGATTCACTTTATTACACAGCAGAAATTAATATATCATAAAACAATTATACTCCAATAAAAAGTAAAGACATAATACCAACAAAAAAAAATTTTTTTTAATTTTTAAATTAAGTGCTTAAGAGAGTATCTGGCACACAGTGAGTACTCCTAAACAGACAACACGGATTTTGACCTGTGTAATTAGAAGTTTTATAAAGAATGAGTAAGGTGTAAATGGATGGATGGAGAAAACTTACTCAGTGGAGACAAAGCAGGTCATAAAAGGTTGCCTTAAAGAAGCTGACTTCTTTATCGTCTGAGCCACCAGGGAAGCTCTGTCACTGACATTTGAACATAAATCAGTTAGGTAAGAACCTACTGCATAGCATAGGGAAACATACTCAATATTTTGTGGTAACCTAGGTAAGAGAAAGGAGAGTGGGGACAAACGTTCCAGAAAAGGGGAACAGCCTGGGGAAAGGTTCTGAGACAAGGGAGAATGCATATGGTACAATTGGAAAGCTGAAAAAACAGTTTTAGGATGGTGGCAGATGAGACTAAGTAGGCGGCCAGGGACCCAGTGTTGCAGATCAGATTCCTGTCTGATGTGGTCCAGATACTTCCTCTCTTATAATTCATTTGAGAGCCCCCCTCCTTTCTTCTGCACATTCTTCATTGTCTCCTCAGACTGATCTCTGTTATAAAGTTGATTTCTTACATCAAGAATCTCATTAACACTGATGAACAATTCTGCAAACCGCCAGTACACTTGAGGGCTCAACTATTGTCAACAGGTGCCTTGAATCCCTGCAGAACACTAGAGGGCCTGGCCTACAAAAGACACATGAGAGGATGCTCAAAATCTCTAATTATTAGAGATTAGATCAAAACCATAATGGGATATCACCTCACACCAGTCAGAAAGGCCATGATCAAAAAGTCTACAAATAATAAATGTTGGAGAAGGTGTGGAGAAAAAAGAAACCCTCCTACAGTATTGGTGGAAATGTAAACTGGTACAGCCACTATGGAGAACAGTATGGAGATTCCTTTAAAAACTAGGAATAAACCTACCATATAACCCAGCAATACCACTACAGGGCATATATCCAGAGGAAACCATAATTCAAAAAGATACATGCACCCCAATGTTCATCACAGCATTTAGATTACTTCCATGGAAGCAATCTAAATGTCCAACAGATGAATGGATAAAGATGTGGCCTTTTTATACAATGGAATATTACTCAGTCATAAAAACAGAGTTAAATAATGTCATTTGCAGCAACATGGATGCAACTAGAGATTATCACACTAAGTGAAGTAAGCCAGACAGAATAAGACAAATATCATATGATATTGCTTATGGGATTCTTTTTTAAAAGGGGGGGTGCAAATGAACTTATTTATAAAACAGAAGTAGGGTTACATGTGTAGAAGACAAACTTAAGGTTACCAGTGGATAAGGGGGAGTATAGATTGGGAAATTGGGATTGACATATACACACTACTCTATGTATTTAAAATAGATAACCAACAAGGACCTACTGTGTAGCACAGGGAAGTATACTCAATATTTTGTCATAACCTATAAGGGAATAGTGGAGTAGGAAATGGCAACCCACTCCAGTATTCTTGCCTGAAGAATTCCATGGACAGAGGAGCCTGGCAGGCTACAATCCATAGGGTCTCAAAGAGTCTGACTGAAGTGACTTCGCACACACATAAGGGAATAGAATCTGAAAAGGAATATATACAGCAAAGCTGAATTACTTTGCTGCACACTTGAAACTAACACAACATTGTAAATTGAGGAAAGTCTTCACTGGGTTTGACTTGGGTGGTCTTGGAGATACTTACCTTTCTGAGTTCTGACACTATGACCTGCAGCAGCTGGAGGCTGAGATGGGCAGATCCTATGCCATTCCACTTGGAGGAGTCCCTTTGGGACAGAAATCTGCAGGACTGACTTTTGCCTCTCTTCATTCACATCTTGGACTACTGTCCCATCACCCTTCCAGTCCCAGGGCCTCTTGTCTCCATTGATTCTGTACTAAGCCACCCTTTCTCATGATCATCCCCATCCCACATCTCTGCCTGGAAGATCCCCATGTAAGCATGTCTCTTCCTCAAGGAAGTCTTCCTAGTTACCAGTTGGTCTCAGATACCCATGCTTCTCTCCTCCAGCATACTTATTTCAGCTGCTGATTATGTATTCATTAGTGTGATTGTTTTGCTAATGACTGTCTCCACCCAATAAATGTAAGGTCCATGACACCGTGGATTATATCTAATTTTTCTCCATTATATTTACTATACCTGGAATATAGTAGGCAGTTAATAAACGTAGCAGAAAGAGAAAAGAAAGGAAGAATAGAGGGAGGGAAGGAGGCAAGGAGAAAAGAAGAGAAGAAAAAAAAAAGGAAGGAATGGAAGGAGGCAGAGAGGGAGGAAGTCTTATCTAAAAATGGTCCCCCTAGTATGGAAAAAAACATTCTTTGTGTAACACCATTAAACATCCTATTTAAAACATCCTCACAGTTCCATTATAATCCCTTCTCCAGCAGCAATTTCCCACCCAGGCACCCTTTCACATTCCTGCTGGAATTCTCTCTCACTCATTAGCTCCTGTCTCTTTCCTCACCCATTTCTGAACACAAAAACCTGTTTATGACTCTTCATTGCAAGAGTAACCACAATTGCCATTTCTGCTTGTTCATGGCACTAACACATGATAATTATCCTTTTTATCTTCATCTCATGCCTCATTAATAGCACAATAGCCATCACTTATTGCTATTAAGCCATTGCTTCTCACAGTGGTGTGAACCTGGTCCCTTCCCAGAAGAGTCAGCTGAGGTTATTGATAGTATCAGTTTATGGCCACCTCTTTCCCTTCTTTTCTCCTCCACCCTTATCATGAAAAAGACATAAGAGTACACACACCACTTGGCTTCTAAAACAAACCAACTGACCAGAGCTAATATCCTTGTGCAGAATGAAGAGGCAGGTGTACTGGGGTTGTGGCAGGGGCTTTTCCGAGTCTCGCAACTAGCTAGTGGAGATCAGTAAGTCTTCAGCTGCCATCCAGGTCACAGATGTTGGTCATCTCAACTAGGAAGTGATGTTGGAGAGAAACAGATGAATTCAAAAAGTATTGATGAAGTAAAATAGAGTGCTTTCTGAATAATGGACCAAGGGATCGAACCCAGGTCTAATGCATTGGCAGATGGATTCTTTACCATCTGAGCAATCAAGGAAGCCCAAATAACAGACACCATATCATATATTAACACACAAACATGGAATCTAGAAAAATGGTACTGATGAACCTATTTGCAGGGCAGGAATAAAGCTGTACATTTATAGAATGGCCATGTAGACATGGTGAGGGAAGGGGGCGGGTGGGACAAACTGTGAGAGGAGCACTGGCACCCATACATTACTGTTGTAAAACAGCTAGTCAGAAGCCGCTGTATACCACAGGGAGCTGAGCCCGGTGCTCTGTGGCAACATAGAGGGGTGGGATGGAGGTGCGAGAGAGACTTCAGAGAGAGGGGGATATACGTATACATACAGCTGATTCGCTTCATTGCACAGCAGAAACTAACACAACATTGTAAAGCAATTATACTCCAGTGAAAAATTAATTAAAATTTTAAACAAATAAATAGTAGACACTTTTCTAAGTGCCTTGGGTATATTAAACCCTCACAACACACAAGTAAGGTGGGCATTTTCGTCTCTTATTCACAGACAAGGGCATAGAACCACCAAGAGGTTACATAATTCAAGTCACTGGGGTCAATATCCAACCCAGGCAGTTTGATTCCAAAGCCTACATCTTTTACCATTATGCTATATATCTTCCTGCTAAATTATCTGCTTGCTAGAGAGTTTGCTAGCAATCTTCTGCTTGCTAGAAGATTCCCTACATATATGCATCTCTTCCTTCCACATCCCTTTACACACACATGCACACACTCACATACACATACACCCACATCTACAGCAGACTGGTAGGAATGGGGAAAATTGAGATATGTAGATGTCCAAGGAGTGGGCCAGGTCAGAGAATGTGGCCATGCTGAATGGAGGCATTCACTCAAGTTCAGAGAGAGAACTTCATTGGTTGTCAGACCTGCTTTAGGTCACACTGAGAAGCTTGTGTGTGTGTTAGTCATTCAGTCATGTCCGACTCTTTGCAACCCCATGGACTGTAGCCTGCCAGGCTCCTTTGTCTATGAGATTCCCCAGGCAAGAATACTGGAATGGGTTGCCAGTTCCTTCTCCAGGGAATCTTCCTGACCTAGGGATTGAACCTGGGTCTCCCACATTGCAGGCAGATTCTTTACCATCTGAGTTACCAGGGAACTGAAAAAAAGTCTGAGAAGCTTGGGTTAACCCATTTATTCTGCTGAGCTCCTTAAACTGGATCTTTCCTCTTTGGTTTCTTTTTCATTGTTCTGGTGCTTGGACTATGAAGGAAGAAAAATAAGAGGACTCATCCTGATACCTTGTTTATATGTTGTTGTTGTTTAGTCGCTCAATCATGTCCAACTCTTTTGTGACCTCATGGACAGACTATAGCCCCCCAGGTTCCTCTGTCCATAGGGTTTCCCAGGCAAGAATCCTAGAGTGAGTTGCCATTTCCTTCTCCAGGGATCTTCCCCATCCAGGGATTGAACCCACATCTCCTGCATTGGGAGCTGGATTCTTTACTGCTGAGCCATGTGGGAAGTCCACCTTGTTTATATACCAACATAATAAATTGTATGTGTTTACACTGTTGGTGGGAATGCAAACTAGTACAGCCACTATGGAGAACAGTGTGGAGATTCCTTAAAAAACTGGAAATAGAACTGCCTTATGATCCAGCAATCCCACTGCTGGGCATACACACTGAGGAAACCAGAAGGGAAAGAGACACGTGTACCCCAATGTTCATCGCAGCACTGTTTATAATAGCCAGGACATGGAAGCAACCTAGATGCCCATCAGCAGATGAATGGATAAGAAAGCTGTGGTACATATACACAATGGAGTATTACTCAGCCATTAAAAAGAATACATTTGAATCAGTTCTAATGAGGTGGACGAAACTGGAGCCTATTATACAGAGTGAAGTAATCCAGAAGGAAAAACACCAATACAGTATACTAACGCATATATATGGAATTTAGAAAGATGTTAACAATAACCCTGTGTACGAGACAGCAAAAGAGACACTGATGTATAGATCAGTCTTATGGACTCTGTGGGAGAGGGAGAGGGTGGGAAGATTTGGGAGAATGGCATTGAAACATGTAAAATATCATGTATGAAACGAGATGCCAGTCCAGGTTCGATGCACGATACTGGATGCTTGGGGCTAGTGCACTGGGACGACCCAGAGGGAGGGTATGGGGAGGGAGGAGGGAGGAGGGTTCAGGATGGGGAACACATGTATACCTGTGGTGGATTCATTTTGATATTTGGCAAAACTAATACAATTATGTAAAGTTTAAAAATAAAATAAAATTTTAAAAAAATAAATAAATTTTATGTGTTTACAACCGTTTATGCATAAGATTTGCCTACAATACCAATAGATATGTTAATTGTGTTATTTTTGCTAGTTAATAATTTTAATAAAATTTGCTGGTTTTCTAGTGAAAAAATAAGAGGACTCGGGACTCCGAAACAGCTGTCCTCAGAGTTCAGCTGTACTGCTGTTGAGCCAACTTACTTTTCTTTTTTTGGAGGGGGGGGGGATTATTATAGTAATTTATCATTATTTAGTATGCAGAGGAATTTTGGAGGGTATATTTTTTCTCTTTATAATTTATTTTAGTTGGAGGATAATTATTTACACTATTATGATGGTTTTTGCCATACACCAATATGAATTGACCATAGGAATACAGGTGTCCCCTCTTCCATTCACCCCATCTCTCCAGGTTGTCACAGAGCAGCGGCTTTGGGTGCCCTGCATCACACATGAAACTTGCACTGGTTATCTGTTTTACATATGGTAATGTATATGTTTTAATGCTATTCTGTCAAATCATCCCACCCTCTCCTTCTCCCACTGAGTTTTCTGAACCTCAGTTTTCTCCGAGCTATGTCACAGTTGTCAGCATTTGAGTTCCCATTGTTCAAATGTGCCTGAGAACAGACAGCTGCAGAACTCTGCTCCCCACTGTATTGCAAAACTTGCACAACTCTGATACCAGCGCCTGAGGCACATGGGTGTATTTCACGACTGTATCGACAGAATCCTGTCTGACAAGATATTGTCTCGTCTAGTCTTGTCAGGCACTCATGGTTTGTTTACCCCCAAGGGAGACTGAGATGATGAGAGTGGCCAAGTCTTTGAGCAACACCACCTCCTTTCATCATGAAGACTTCTTAGGGCCGCAGCTCTCGACACAGGCAGAGGGGACCCCAGAGATGAGGACCTGAAGCCCAAAGGGAATCATGGATTGATGTCACAGATGAGAAGAGAGCCACGGGCAGACAAGGGGCTCTGTTGCTGCAAAGGCAAATTCATAGATGTGCCCCAGGGGTGAGTACGAGCTCTCTGGGTACATGGCCATTCTCTGGCCACGTGTGAAGGCAGAGCACAGCCACCATGCCTGTGGACTCACAGAAACATATTGTCAGAGGAGCATATGAGAGTTCAATGAACCATCTCCCCTCACTTTTTTGCAAAACAGTCTGAGAGACTGGGCAGCCTGGGGACTGGGTGTCCTCACACAACATCTGCCTGAGAAATAAGTCCATTTCAGGCCTGAGAAGCCATTGCCATCACTGTGAATAATGTCAACCCACATCTAAACACCAATCTTGTACTGGCTGTGGTTTTACCAGTAGTCATTTATGAATGTGAGAGTTGGACCATACAGAAGGCTGAGCACCGAAGAATTAATGCTTTCAAATTGTAGTCTTAGAGAAGACTCTGAGAGTCCTTAAAGGGATCAAATCAGTCAATCCTAAAGGAAATCAACTCTAAATAGTTATTGAAAGGACTGATGCTGAAGCTGAAATTCCAATATTTTGGCCACATGATACGAAGAGCCAACTCATTAGGAAAGACCCTGATGCTGGGAAAGATTAAAAGCAGGAGAAGAGGGTGGCAGAGGATGAGATGGTTGGATGGCATCACAAGTCAATGGACATGAGTTTGAGCAAACTCCGGGAGACAGTGAAGGACAGGGAAGCCTGGCATGCTGCAGGCCACGGAGTCACAAAGAGTCAGACATGTCTTAGCTACTGAACAACACAACATGGAAAAAGGCGGTGGTTTTTAAGCTCTGATACATGTCCGAGTCACCTGGGACTTTTAAAATCCCTGTGGCAACATACAGTTTGTGACATTTTGTGTCTGACCCCTTTTACTTGAACTTGATGATTTTAAGATCCATCTATATTGTTGCATATTGTTGTTGCTGTTCAGTCGCTAAGTCTGTTGTGTCTGTCAGAACTTTATTTTTTGTGTCTGAATAATATCTGTGGTATGGATATGCCACATTTTGTTTACGCACTCATCTATTGATAGACGTTTGTGTTGCTTCCACCCTTTGGCTATTGCTGAGTAAGAATGGGCAATTTTTTTAACTAACTTTATTTTTTAATATTTATAAATTGCTTACTTGACTGCATCAGGTCTTGGTCGCCACACACAGGATCTTTGCTGCATCATGTGGCATCTTTCATTGTGGCACTCGGTCTCCAGAGCTCTCAGGCTTCAGTGGTTGCAGCTCACAGGCTTAGCAGCTCCTTGGCACATGAGATCTTAGCTTCCTGACCAGGGATTGAACCCACATCCCTTCAATTGCAAAGTTGATTTTTAACCCCTGTGCCACCAGGGAAGTCCCAAGAATAGGCAAATGTTTAGAGGCAGAATTAATCCAGAGTTCTAGTTGCAAGTTCTGGGAGAAAGGGAAAATATACTACCTAACCTGTATAGGGTTTCCTTTTGGGATGATGAAAATTTTCTGGAATAGATAGGAGAGATTGTGACACAACATTGAGAATGCAGTCAATATTACTAAGTTGTATTCTTTAGAATGATTACAGTGGGAAATTTTGGTATTTATGGTTTGATGATGAAGATGGTCTTTGCTCAGTTATATCCAACTCTTTGCGACCCCATGGACTATAACCTGCCAGGCTCCTCTGTCCAAAGAATTCTCCAGGCAAGAATACTGGGGTGGGTAGCCATTCCCTTCTCCAGAGGATCTTCCCAACGCAGGGATCAAACCAGGGTCTCCTGCATTGCAGGCAGATTCTTTACCATCTGAGCCACCAGGGAAGCCCTATTTATGGTTTAAGTCCCATTAAATCAGTTGGGCCACAACTGAACCAGGACTCTGGGTTTGGGAGCCATGCTTTAATTTTTTTCCTTTTTGTGTTTATTTCTTTTTTTATTTTTGAATTTATTTATTTTTTAACTGAAAGACAATTGCTTTACAGAACTGTGTTGGATTCTGCCAAACATCAATATGAATCAGCCATAGGTATACATATGTCCCCTCCCTCTTTGAACCTCCCTCCCATCTCCCTCCCCACCCAACCCTTCTGGATCATTGCAGAGCCCTGGTTTGAGTACTTTTTAAAATTCCCTCAGTGACTCCAAGGTATAGCAAGTTCGAGAACCACTAATGTTAGGAAAGGAGGGAGGACTATGAGAATTAAACATCCACACTTCCCAGGACTTATTAAGTGCCATCTCCTCCAAGACCCACCCATACTCTCACCACTTCAGTCATTTCCTATCACCTATCTGGCCTATTTCCATTTTAAATGCATGTCACCATCGAATTACGTTGTTCATTTGTTTGTTCACTTTTTATTTGTCCCTTCCCACAAAACCAATGGTGTTCAACCTTACAATGCATTTGAATCATCTGGGACCCTATTTTTTTTTAATAAATACTTTTTTTTCAGGGCAGCAATTGAGAGGTAGACATAGAGAAAAGACATGTGGACACAAGGGGGTTGGGAGGCTCGCATGAATTGAGAGAGTACATATATACCCTACCATGTGTAAAATGGATAGCTAGTGGGAAGCTGCTGTATAGCACAGGGAGCTCATCTCAGCGTTCTGTGTTGACCTAGAGAGTTGGTATGGAGCGGAGAGGAGGGAGGCTCAAGAGGGAGATGGTATATGTATACTTATAGCTGATTCATTTTGTCATACAACAGAAACTAATACAACATTGTGAAGCAATTATATGCCAATAAAAAAAAAGGAGGGGGGAGCACTTCCTTGATGGCTCAGTGGTAAAGAATCCATGTGTCAGTGCAGGAGACACAGGAGATGTGAGAAGGAAATGGCAACCCACTCCAGTATTCTTGCCTGAAAAATCTCATGGACAGAGGAGTCTGGCGAACTACAGTCCATAGGGTCACAAAGAGTCAGACACAACTGAGCATGTATGCAATAATAAATATAATTCATCAACTTTATTAATTGATTAACAGTTGCTCTAATCCATGCTGACTCATCCTTTTCTGCCTTATGATTCCAGTTCTTACTGCACTAAGATTTCTTAAGCCCCGATTCCACCCCCAAGTCCTGTGTTAGACTTTTCATACTATGGTCTTGATGAGGGAGGTGGTATTATTCCCAGTTTATATCTATAGGGTTAGGAAGCACTAGTATCAGTGCTGACAAGACCAGGCTCCCAGTTCGCAGAGCTTTATTTTTTTTTTTTTTTTTCGCAGAGCTTTAATGGAGGCTTTCCATGAGGCTGGCTGGGCGCTGAGTAAACAAGTGTGCCTCACCTTCTCACCAGCCAGCAGTCCTTTGGGAAAAATAGATGTCAAGTCAGCATAATCAGAGCAGTGTCACTGCCCGGTAGAAGTGCAGGGAGCCCTGGAAACTGGGATCTGATCTGGTTCAGGGAGGGTTCAGAGATGGCTTCCTGCAGAAGCTTCACTTCCCCTGACATCCAACTGATCTTTTAACAACCAAGAGTAATTAAATCATCCCCCAGCTTAGAATCCCTCGGTGGCTTCCCATTGCCTATTGAATAGGGGACCAATTCATTTTGCTTTGCCCGGGACTTTTCCAAGTTTTTAGCACTTAAATCCCTGCACCCCAGGAAATCCATCACTCTTCATTCAAATGGGCCAAGAGGCACATGGAAAGGTGTTCAACATCGCAAATTATTAGAGAGATGCAAATCAAAACTATAAGGAGATACCACGTCACACCAGTCAAAATGGCTATCATTTAAAAATCCATGAACTATAAATGCTAGAGAGGGTGTGAAGAGAAGGAAACCTTCCTACACTGATGGTGGGAATGTAAATTGGTACAGCCACGATGGAGAACGGTGTGGAGATTCCTTAAAAATCTAAAACTACAGCTAGCATATGATCTGGCAAACCCACTCCTGGGCACATATCCAGAAAAAACATGGTCCAAAATGCATTTCAATGTTCACTGCAGCACTCTTTACAGTAGCCAGGACATGGCAGCAACCTAAATGTCCATCGACAGAGGAATGGATAAAGAAGATGTGGTAGATATATATACACCAGAATATTACTCAGCCATAAAAAGGAACAAAATTGTGTCACTGGTTGAGATGTGGATGGACCTAGAGACTGTCATACTGAATTAAGTAAGTCAGATAAGAAAGAGAAATATAATATTCCTTATATGGAATCTGAAAAGAAATGATACAAATGAACTTTATTTACAAAACAGAAACATACTCACAGACTTAGAGAATGACTTTATGGTTACCAGGGAGAAGGGTGGGAGGGAAGGGTAGTTAGGGAGTTTGGGATGGACAGGTACATACTGCTGTGTTTTAAATGGATAACCAACAAGGACCTACTGTAGAGCACAGGGAACTCTGCTCAATGTTACATGGCAGCCTGGATGGGAGGGGGGTTTGAGGGAGAATGGATACTCATATATAGGTTGGCTGAGTCACTCTGCTGTGCACCTAAAACTATGACAACATTGTTAATCAGCTATACTCCAATTTAAAGTTAAAAATTAAATTTAAAAAAAAAAATCAAACAAACCAGAATGAATTTTCTCCCTATGATCCAACCAAATCCAGACTCCTTAAGAAGTTTCAAATCCCTTTATGATCTCATCCCCTCCTAGAAAGTTAAGTCCCTCAGTCATGTCTGACTCTTTGCAACCCTGTGGACTGTAGCCCACCAGGCTTCTCCATCCATGGGATTCTCCAGGCAAGAATACTGGAGTGGGTTGCCATTTCCTTCTCCAGGGGATCTTCCCAACCCAGGGATCGAACCCAGGTCTCCCGCATTGCAGGTAGATGTTTTAACCTCTGAGCCACCAGGGAATCCCCTCCTAGACTCAGTTCTTAATACCTGTACTCTCACCTAGACTCACCTCTCACCACCTGAACTCACCGCCAGCATGCATGTGCATGTTAAGTCACTTCACTGTCACTGAAGTCACTCAGTCTTGTCTGACTCTTTGCGATCTCATGAACTGTAGCCTACCAGGCTCCTCCATCCATGGGATTTTCCAGGCAAGAATACTGGAGTGGGTTGCCATTTTCACTTCAGTCACGTCCAATTCTTTACAACCCTATGGACTGTAGCCCAGTAGGCTCCTCTGTCCATGGGATTCTACATACAAGAATATGGAGTGGGTTGTCATACCCTCCTCCAGTGGACCTTCCTGATCCAAGGATCAAACCTGAGTATCTTACATCTCCTGCATTGACAGGCAGGTTTCTGCCACTAACGCCACCCACTTACACTTTATTCTCTAGTCCCACGGAAGTAGGCATGGTACCCTGAAGCCGCTGAGATCTCTCCTTCACCTCTGCTATTGCCCATACTGAGATCTCTCTGCAATAACTGCCTCCCCTAAATGCCCACCTGGAAAGCACCTTCTCATTCCTCAGGCCTCCTGTGAAATGCTAGCTTCTCTAGGAAGCCAACCTGCAACTCTATATAATCTTATGCATCCATTCGTCCAAGGAGTCTTTACACCGGGTTGTCTTTCTTTTGGTAATTGTCAGATAACTCTGATTAATATAATTAATCAATACTGCAGACAGTGACTGCAGCCATGAAATTAAAAGACACTTACTTCTTGGAAGAAAAGCTATATCAAACCTAGACAGCATATTAAAAAGCAGAGATATCACTTTGCCAACAAAGGTCTGTATAGTCAAAGGTATAGTTTTCCCAGTAGTCCTGTACAGATGTGAGAGTTGGACCATAAAGAAGGCTGAGTACCGAAGAATTGATGCTTTCAAATTGTGGTGCTGGAGAAGACTCTTGAGAGTCCCCTGGACTGCAAGGAGATCAATCCAGTCAATCCGAAGTAAATCAACCCTAAATATTCATTGGAAGGACTGATACTGAAGCTGAAGCTCCAATAACTTTGGCCATCTGATGTGAAGGGCTGATTCATTGGAGAAGACCCTGATGCTGGGAAACATTGAGGGTGGATGGAGAAGGGGGCAACAGAGGATGAGTTGGTTGGATGGTATCACTGACTCAGTGGATATGAGTTTGAGCAAACTCCAGAAGATAGTGAATGACTGGGAAGCCTGGCATGCTGCAGTCCATGGGGTCACAAAGAGTTGGACACTACTGAGCGACTGAACAATAGCAACTAGATTAATTAACAGTTACTCCAGCCTGTAGCCTGCAGTGACACATTTTTCTCTCACACACTGACATTGTAAAAATATGTGTCTCATCGGAGAAGCCAGGACCTTCTGATGTTTTGTCATTGATGGACTGAGGAGAAATTGATGAGGAACCATCTCTGCTGCTCTCCCTTTCAGGAGACAACTGAACACGCCAGAGCCTTCATCCACCCAGCTCTTCCTCTTTTGACCTCCTTTGACTTTGAGTGAAATGTTCAAACATGGTCTCCACGCCAGGGACTAGTCTATCTGGACCCACCTCCTTTTCTGAAGAAAGTTTACCTCAGGAAATGCCCTTTTCCACACTGGAGACACGTGGTTGGAGACTCTTTGGAAAAGGCTCAATCTTGTGCCTAAAGAGGTATGTGCAAGGCTGCTCTGGCAGCGTTACTTGTCATGGTGAAAAACTGGAAACACATGACATGTCCATCAGCAGGATAAGGACTAAACAATTATTGTACACCCATTCTGTAGAATACTGTGCAGCTTATAAAACCAGTGGTGTTGCACAGGCACTGAAATGGCTAAAATGAAAAAAAAATGGAAAATATCAAGTGTTTTTAAGCACCACCCCCCCTTAGCCTTAAACTTAGTTGTACTTTAAACTCGAAGCCATTACATAGGACAAAATAATAATAGTTTAGTCCTTAAACAAATTCAAGGACTTTAGTTACTCCTCAAGGGCTATAGATAATATTCTCTTTTTTAACTTATTTTGTTTATTTTATTTACCTCTTTGTGCCACAAGGCATGTGGGATCTTAGTTCTTAGTTCCCTGACCAGGGATTGAACCTGTGGCCCTGCAGTGGAACCTCAGAGTCATAATCACTGGACCACAAGGGAAGCCCCCTGAAGCTAATATTCTCAGCCATGTTCTATGAGCGGTTTTGCAGATACTGAAGTCCCCAGCAGGTGAAGGAAGATGACTGCATGATGACCAAATTGTAGCCATGACATAAGCTGCCCCATGTATACAATTCTAAGAACTGGCCTCAGAGAAACAGGAACAAACCCTGCAACTGAAGGTTAACTGTATTTAAAACAATCAAGATGATGCTGATCAGACCACCACACTCCTGATTTCAAGATGACTTTCAGAGCTGACTTGCTGCTCTGCCCCCTCCCTCTGCCAATACACCCCTGCAACTCCCCTTTAGAAGCTCTAGCCCCCTAGCTGTAATTCTGAATTGGTTCTTGGACATGAGTCCACCTTCTCCCCTCATTGACAGCCTCCAAAATAAAGCAAACTTTCCTTCCTAACAACACTTGTCCTCAAGTATTGGCTATTTTTTCTTTTTCTTTTAAACATTTTTATTTTCTATTAGTTTCTAGTACTTGAAAATGCAATTAATTTTTGTATCAACCATATATCAAACAACCATATTAAACTCTATAAGAAACTCTTATTGTTTCACTAAAACACAGATTATCTACGTACACAGTATATATAGTCATGTTGTTCAGTCACTAATTTGTGTCTGACTCTTTGTGACCCCATGGACTGCAGCACACCAGGTTTTCCTGTCTTCACTATCTCCCAGTTTGCTCAAACTCATGTCCATTGAGTCGGTGATGCCATCTAACCATCTTATCTTCTGTCGCCCCCTCTCCTTCTGCCCTCAACCTTTCCCAACATCAGAGTCTTTTCCAATGAGTCGCCTCTTCACATCAGGTGTCCAAAGTATTGGAGTTGTAGCATCAGTCCTTCTAATTAATATTGAGGGGGTGATTTCCTTTACAAAGTTGTATCATCTCCAAATATAATTTTGTTCCTTTCTTTTTTTTAATTTATTTTTTAATATAAATTTATTTATTTTAATTGGAGGTTAATTACTTTACAATATTGTATTGGTTTTGCCATACATCAACATGAATCTGCCACAGGTATACATGTGTTCCCCATCCCAAACCCCCCCTCCCTCCTCCCTCCCCATACCATCCCTCTGGGTCATCCCAGTGCACCAGCCCCAAGCATCCAGTATCGTGCATCGAGCTTGGACTGGTGATCAAAGTATAGTTGCCTTACAATGTTGTGTTACTTTCTACTGTAAAACAAAGTGGATCAGCTATACATATATGTATATCTTCTCTTTTTTGGCTTTCCTTCCCATTTGAGCATCCACTAGATTCCTTGTGTGATACAGTTCTCATTAGTCATCTACTTTATACACAGCAGCAATAGTGTATACATGTCAATCCTAATCTCCCAACTCATCCCTTCTGCCCCTTTCCACCTTGGTATCCACAGGTTTGTTCTCTACATTTGTGTTTCTATTTCTGCTTTGTAAATAAGATCACCTATACCAATTTGCTCAAAATTCTCCAAGCCAAGCTTCAGCAATATGTGAACCGTGAACTTCTTGGTGTTCAAGCTGGGTTTAGAAAAGGCAGAGGAACCAGAGATCAAATTGCCAACATCCGCTGGATCATGGAAAAAGCAAGAGAGTTCCAGAAAGGCATCTATTTCTGCTTTATTGACTATGCCAAAGCCTTTGACTGTGTGGATCACAATAAACTGTGGAAAATTCTGAAAGAGATGGGAATACCAGAACACCTGACCTGCCTCTTGAGGAAATTGTATGCAGGTCAGGAAGCAACAGTTCAAACTGGACATGGAACAACAGACTGGTTCCAAATAGGAAAAGGAGTTCATCAAGGCTGTATATTGTCACCCTGTTTATTTAACTTATTTGCAGAGTACATCACGAGAAACGCTGGACTGGAAGAAACACAAGCTGGAATCAAGATTGCTGGGAGAAATATCAATAACCTCAGATATGCAGATGATACCACCCTTATGGCAGAAAGTGAAGAGGAACTAAAAAGCCTCTTGATGAAAGTGAAAAAGGAGAGTGAAAAAATTGGCTTAAAGCTCAACATTCAGAAAACTAAGATCATGGCATCTGGTCCCATCACTTCATGGGAAATAGATGGGGAAACAGTGGAAACAGTATCAGACTTTATTTTGTTGGGCTCCAAAATCACTGCAGATGGTGACTGCAGCCATGAAATTAAAAGACACTTACTCCTTGGAAGGAAAGTTATGACCAACCTAGATAGCATATTGAAAAGCAGAGACATTACTTTGCCAACAAAGGTCTGTCTAGTCAAGGCTATGGTTTTTCCTGTGGTCATGTATGGATGTGAGAGTTGGACTATGAAGAAGGCTGAGCGCCGAAGAATTGATGCTTTTGAACTGTGGTGTTGGAGAAGACTCTTGAGAGTCCCTTGGACTGCAAGGAGATCCAACCAGTCCATTCTGAAGGAGATCAGCCCTGGGATTTCTTTGGAAGGAATGATGCTAAAGCTGAAACTCCAGTACTTTGGCCACCTCATGCGAAGAGTTGACTCATTGGAAAAGACTCTGATGCTGGGAGGGATTGGGGGCAAAAAGAGAAGGGGACAACAGAGGATGAGATGGCTGGATGGCATCACCAACTCGATGGATGTGAGTCTGAGTGAACTCCGGGAGTTGGTGATGGACAGGGAGGCCTGGTGTGCTGAGATTCATGGGGTCACAAAGAGTTGGACACGACTGAGCAACTGATCTGATCTGATACCAATTTTTTCATATTCCACAGAGTGAAATAAGTCATAAAGAGAAAAACAAATATTGAGTATTGGCTTTTGAGTGGCAAGGAGCTGGACTTGAGTTTGATAACATGTTGTCATGGATTTGGAGTGCTCATGCACTACTGGTGGGAGGATAAAAGTGGTACAACTCTTTGGAAATGGTTTGGTAATAGCTACTAACACTATACATAAGTATTACCTATAATCCAGCACTCCCGTTTATAAGCTTATATCCAACAGAAAAGTGCATGTATTGGATTGGCCAAAAATGTCCATCAATAACAGACTGGATATATGCGTTGTTGTGGTATATTCACACAATAAAATGTTAAAAGGTACATGTCCTCAATGGAAGCAATATTTTACCTCCACAAGGGCAAAAACTGATTTGGGGAAGAAGAAAAAATAAGCAGATGTATATAAAATATATATATGAATATAGATGGATAGATAGGGTAAGAATATTTGTGATATTAAATTTCATGGAGGGACAGTTAGGAAATTGTCTAACACAGTTGCTGGGGGGTATAATGAAAAAGGATTGAGAAATAAAGCTGCAAGATTTAAGATCTACAGATACATGCAAAAAAAAAAAAAAAACCTTTTTCATAAAAAAGAATATTGCTATTTGCAGCAACATGGATGCTATTACATGTTATGAGTATTACAGATTGTAATACTGAGTGAATTGTCAGGCAGAGAAAGACAAATATTTATGATATCACTTACATGTGGATCTAAAAAAGAATACAAATGGATTTATTTACAATACAGACTCACAGAACAAACATATGGTTACCAAAGGGAAAAGGGGAGAGGGATAAATTAAGAGTATGGAATTAACAGATACACACTACTATACATAAAATAGATAACAAGAATTAACTATGCAGCATGGGTAACTATGTGAAGAAAATTGAGTGCCAAAGAATTGATGCTTTTGAATTGTGGTGTTGGAGAAGACTCTTGAGAGTCCCTTGGACTGCAAGGAGATCCAATCAGTCCATCCTAAAGGAGATCAGTTGTGGGTATTCACTGGAAGGACTGATGGTGAAGCTGAAACTCCAATACTTTGGCCACCTCATGCGAAAAGTTGACTCATTGGAAAAGACTCGGGAAGGATTGGGGGCAGGAGGAGAAGGGGACGACAGTGGATGAGATGGCTGGATGGCATCACCGACTCCATGGACATGAGTTTGAGTAAACTCCAGGAGTTGGTGATGGATAGCGAGGCCTGAGAATGTGGTCCACTGGAGAAAGGAATGGCAAACCACTTCAGTATTCTTGCCTTGAGAACCCCATGAACAGTATGAAAAGGCAAAATGGTAGGATACTGAAAGAGAAACTCCCCAGGTCAGTAGGTGCCCAATATGCTACTGGAGATCAGTGGAGAAATAACTCCAGAAAGAATGAAGGGATGGAGCCAAAGCAAAAACAATACCCAGCTGTGGATGTGACTGGTGATAGAAGCAAGGTCTGATGCTATAAAGAGCAATATTACATAGGAACCTGGAATGTTAGGTCCATGAATCAAGGCAAATTGGAAGTGGTCAAACAGGAGATGGCAAGAGTGAACGTCAACATTCTAGGAATCAGCTAACTAAAATGGACAGGAATGGGTGAATTTAACTCAGATGACCATTATATCTACTACTGCGGGCAGGAATCCCTCAGAAGAAATGGAGTAGCCATCATGGTCAACAAAAGAGTCCGAAATGCAGTACTTGGATGCAATCTCAAAAATGACAGAATGATCTCTGTTCGTTTCCAAGGCAAACCATTCAATATCACAGTAATCCAAGTCTATGCCCCAACCAGTAATGTTGAAGAAGCTGAAGTTGAATGGTTCTATGAAGACCTACAAGACCTTTTAGAACTAACACCCAAAAAAGATGTCCTTTTCCTTATAGGGGACTGGAATGCAAAAGTAGGAAGTCAAGAAACACCTGGAGTAACAGGCAAATTTGGTCTTGGAATATGGAATGAAGCAGGGCAAAGACTAATAGAGTTTTGCCAAGAGAACGCACTGGTCATAGCAAACACCCTCTTCCAACAACACAAGAGAAGACTCTACACATGGACATCACCAAATGGTCAACACCAAAATCAGATTGATTATATTCTTTGCAGTCAAAGATGAAGAAGCTCTATACAGTCAGCAAAAACAAGACCGGTACCTGACTATGGCTCAGATCATGAACTCCTTATTGCCAAATTCAGACTTAAATTGAAGAAAATAGGGAAAACCACTAGACCATTCAGGCATGACCTAAATCAAATTCCTTATGATTATACAGTGGAAGTGAGAAATAGATTTAAGGGCCTAGATCTGATAGATCTAGATCTATCTATCTATTTAAGGGACTAGATCTAGAGTGCCTGATGAACTATGGACTGAGGTTCGTGACATTGTACAGGAAACAGGGATCAATACCATCTCTATGGAAAAGAAATGCAGAAAAGCAAAATGGCTGTCTGGGGAGGCCTTACAAATAGCTGTGAAAAGAAGAGAAGTGAAAAGCAAAGGAGAAAAGGAAAGACATAAGCATCTGAATGCAGAGTTCCAAAGAATAGCAAGAAGAGATAAGAAAGCCTTCCTCAGTGATCAATGCAAAGAAATAGAGGAAAACAACAGAATGGGAAAGACTAGAGATCTCTTCAAGACAACTAGAGATACCAAGGGAATATTTCATGCAAAGATGGGCTCGATAAAGGACAGAAATGGTATGGACCTAACAGAAGCAGAAGATATTAAGAAGAGATAGCAAGAATACACAGAAGAACTATACAAAAAAGATCTTCATGACCCAGATAATCACCATGGTGTGATCACTCACCTACAGCCAGACATCCTGGAATGTGAAGTCAAGTGGGCCTTAGAAAGCATCACTACGAGCAAAGCTAGTGGAGGTGATAGAATTCCAGTTGAGCTATTTCAAATCCTGGAAAATGATGCTATGAAAGTGCTGCACTCAGTATGCCAGCAAATTTGGAAAACTCAACAGTGGCCACAGGACTGGAAAAGGTCAGTTTTCATTCCAATCCCAAAAAAAGGCAATGCCAAAGAATGCTCAAACTACCACACAATTGCACTCATCTCACATGCTAGTAAAGTAATGCTCAAAATTCTCGAAGCCAAGCTTCAGCAATACGTGACTCATGAACTTCCTGATGTTCAAGCTGGTTTTAGAAAAGGCAGAGGAACCAGAGATCAAATTGCCAACATCTGCTGGATCATTGAAAAAGCAAGAGAGTTCCAGAAAAACATCTATTTCTGCTTTATTGACTATGCCAAAGCCTTTGACTGTATGGATCACAGTAAACTGTGGAAAATTCTGAAAGAGATGGGAATACCAGAACACCTGACCTGCCTTTTGAAAAAACCTATATGTGGGTCAGGAAGCAACAGTTAGAACTGGACATGGAACAACAGACTGGTTCCAAATAGGAAAAGGAGTACATCAAGGCTGTATATTGTCACCCTGCTTGTTTAATTTATATGCAATGTACATCATGAGAAATGCTGGGCTGGAAGAAGCACAAGCTGGAATCAAGATTGCTGGGAGAAATATCAATAACCTCAGATATGCAGATGACACCACCCTTATGGCAGAAAGGGAAGAGAAACTAAAAAGCCTCTTGATGAAACTGAAAGAGGAAAATGAAAAAGTTGGCTTAAAGCTCAACATTCAGAAAACGAAGATCATGGCATCTGGTCCCATCACTTCATGGGAAATAGATGGGGAAACAGTGGAAACAGTGTCAGACTTTATTTTGTTGGGCTCCAAAATCACTGCAGATGGTGACTGCAGCCATGAAATTAAAAGACGCTTACTCCTTGGAAGGAAAGTTATGACCAACCTAGACAGCATATTGAAAAGCAGAGACATTACTTTGCCAACAAAGGTCCGTCTAGTCAAGGCTATGGTTTTTCCAGTGGTCATGTATGGATGTGAGAGTTGGACTGTGAAGAAAACTGAGTGCCAAAGAACTGATGCTTTTGAACTGTGGTGTTGGAGAAGACTCTTGAGAGTCCCTTGGACTGCAAGGAGATCCAACCAGTCCATTCTGAAGGAGATCAGTCCTGGGTGTTCTTTGGAAGGAATGATGCTAAAGCTGAAACTCCAGTACTTTGGCCACCTCATGCGAAGAGTTGACTCATTGGAAAAGACTCTGATGCTGGGACGGATTGGGGGCAGGTAGAGAAGGGGACGACAGAGGATGAGATGGCTGGATGGCATCACCGACTTGATGGACGTGAGTTTGAGTGAACTCTGGGAGTTGGTGATGGACAGGGAGGCCTGGTGTGCTGCAATTCATGGGGTCACAAAGTCGGACACGACTGAGCGACTGAACTGATCTGAACTGAGGGAGGCCTGGCATGCTGTGATTCATGGGGTCGCAAAGAGTTAGACACTACTGAACGACTGAACTGAACTAAACTGAACTGATAGGTAACTATTCAATATCTTTAATAACCTATAATAGAAAAAAAATGTGCAAATATATATGTATGTATAACTAAATTGTTTTGCTGTATATCTGAAGCTAACACAATATAATAAATCAGATAAACTTCAATTTTTAAAAAGCTGAATCTTATCAACAGAATGTTTAGTAAATGAAACCAGACAAAGGGGAGTATATTGTGTGAGTCCACTCATATAAAGTTCCAAAGACAGGTACATTTCATCTATAATGTTTGTATTAAGAGAATGTTTGGGAAGGCAAGATCAGAGTGATGACAAGTAAAGAAGCAGAAGAATTCCAGGGACAGAGAGATGGGGTCATTCTTTTCCTTGATCATGTCCATGATTGCATGGTTGTGTTCAGTGTGAAAATTCATTGAGTTACACACATGGCCTATCCCTTTTTCTGCATATAGCTTATTCTTCAATTAAAAGTTTTTAAAAAGAAAACCAGAAATGAGTGTTCCATGTGCACCGACACAGAAAGATGACTCAGACATATAATTAAATGAACAAAGCAGTAACAGAACAATTTGGTAGAATGAGTCAACATATACAACAGCTTCTAATGGGTAGGTCAGGCAGAAATGGAGATTTGGCGAAAAACTGTCTGGTCTTGCACCTGAATTACCTCAAAACAAAAAGAAGAACTGGAGGACTGGGAATGTTCCAGTTTTTTAAATTTTGTTACTATGGTCAAATACACAAAATGTAAAATCTACTATTTTAACCATTTTTAGGTGTCCAGCTTAGCAGTATTAAGTACCTTCACATTGTTGTGTAACCATCGCTACCATCCATCTACAGAACTTTGTCAGCTTCCCAGACTGAAACTCTGCATACATTAAACACTAACTCCACATTCCTCCTCCTCCAGTGCCTGGTACCCACCATGCTACATTTTTTTCTCTATGAATGTCAATATTCTAGGCACCTCATATAAATGGAATCAAAGGACAATACCTGTCCTTTTGTGTCTGGCTTATTTCATTTAACATAATGTCATTTAAGTTCATCTGTGTCATCGCATGTGTCAGAATCTCCCTGCTTTTTAAGGCTGAATAATATTCCATTGTATGGACACATCACTTTTTTATCCTTTTATCCATCACTGGCCATTTGGGTGTTTCCACCTTTGGGCTATTGTAAATAATACTACTATGAACACTGGTGTGCAAATATCTGTTCAAGTTCCTGTTTTCAATTCTTTTGTGTATATACCCGGAAGTAGAACTGCTGGATCAAATAATAATTCTAAGTTTAATTTTGGGTAGAGCCATCATACTGTTTTCCGTGGTAACTACAGCATTTGGAGAGAATGTTCCAGCTTTGCTGAACAATTTCAGTATTGTTTGAATATTCCAATCCTAGGTACAAACTCAAGAGAAATGAAAACATACATCTACACAAAAGCTTACGTGCAAATGTTTATAGCAGCATAATTCATAATAGTCAAAAAATGGAAACAACCCAAACACCCATTAATGGACGGATGAACAAAATTAGGTACATCCATAGAATGGAATATTATTCGGCCATGAAAAGGAATGACATACTGATACACGCTACAACATAGATGAAGCTTAAAAACACTATGCTGCATGGGGAAATAGACTAATAGGACTCAGAGAGAGGCACACACAGTGACAACCACTGAGAAACGGAAACAGACACTTAGAAGCAGAGAGAGAGGGACAGTATCCCACAGAGCAAGACATAATGAATGAGAACCTTCTCTATAGCACAGGGAACTCTACTCAGTGCTCTGTGGTGACCTAAAGGGGAAGGAAATCCAAAAGAGAGGGGATATATGTATACATGTGGCTGATTCACTTTGCTGTACAGTAGAAATTACCATAACACTGTAAAGCAACTATATGCAAATAAAAATTAATTTAAAAAAAAAAGAAATTTGGACTTCCCTGGTAGTACAGTAGATGAGAATCTACCTACCAATGCAGGGGACACAGATTCGATCATTAGTCCAGGAAGACCCCACATTCCACAGGGCAACTAAGCACATACACCACAGCTACAGAGCCCACACGCCTAGAGCCTGTGCTCTGCAACAGGAAAAGCCACCACAATGAGAAGCCTGAGCGCAGCAAAGAAGAGCAGCCCCTGCTCACTGCCTAGAGAAAACCCACTCACAGTAACAAAGACCCAGCCAAAAAAATTTTTTTTAATTTTTATAAAAAGAAATCCTTTAACCCTAACTCTAAGATCTATAGGACATAAAGTTACTCTTTTTACTTTCTTCAAATTCTAAAGTTTTGTCGTTCAGGTGCTCAATCATGTCCAACTCTTTGTGACCCCATGGACTGCAGCATACAAGACTTCCTTGTCCTTCACCATTTACCAGAGCTTGCTCAAACTCATGTTCATTGAGTCAGTGATGCCATCCAACCATCTCATTCTCTGTCATCCTCTTCTCCTCCTGCCTTCAATCTTTCCCAGCACTGGGGTCTTTTCCACTGAATTGGCTCTTCACATCAGGTGGTCATAGTATTGGAACTCAACTTAGTATCTGTCTTTCCAGTGAATATTCAGGACTGATCTCCTTTAGGATTGACTGGTTTGATCTCCTTGCAGTCCAAGGGACTCTCAAGAGCCTTCTCCAGCACCACAGTTCGAAAGCATCAATTCTTCAGCGCTCAGCCTTCTTTATGGTCCAACTCTCACATCCATACATGACTATGGGAAAAATCATAGCTTTATAAGACCCCTTGTCAGCAAAGTGATGTCTCTTTTTTAATACGCTGTCTAGGTTTTTCATCCAAGTTCTAAAGTTTTGGCTTTTTAATATTTGTCTTTTAATAGCCCTTTAAAATTTGTTGATAGAGACAAAAAGTAGAGAAATGGCTTCCTAGGCCTGTAATATAGGAGTTTGGGGAAGGGGGAAATTCATGAAAATAGCTAAAGGGCACAAAATTTCTCTTTGAGATGACGGAAATGTCCCAAATTTTACTGTGGTGATAGTCACACAACTCTGTAAATATAGTAAAAAACCATTTAATTGTACACTTTAAATGGGTGAATTGTATGAATATATACACTGTGTGAATTACATTTTATTACAGCTGTTAACATAAAACAGGGCTTTATGCTAAATGAAATGTCAGAGAAAAACATACATATGACAGCCCTTATATGTGGAATCTTAAAAATACCACAAATAAAAAAGATGCAGACTCACAGATTTAGAGAAAAAAACTAATGATTACTAGTGGGAGGAAAGTGAAAGTCGCTCAGTCGTGTCTGACTCTTTGCAACCCCATGGACTATAAAGTCCATGGAATTCTCTAGGCCAGAATACTGGAGTGGGTAGCCTTTCCCTTCTCCAGGGGATCTTCCCAACCCAGGGGTGGAACCCAGGTCTCCCGAATTGCAGGTGGATTCTTTACCAACTGAGTCACAAGGGAAGCCCAAGAATACTGGAATGGGTAGCCTATCCATTCTCCAGCCAATCTTCCTGGCCCAGGAATCAAACCGGGGTCTCCTGCATTGCAGGCAAATTCTTTACCAACTGAGCTATCAGGGAAGCTCCTAGTGGGGAGAGGAGGTGGGCAATATAGTGATGGGGAAGGAAAGTACAAACTATTGGGTGTAAGACAGACCACAAGAATATATTATAGGGCTTCCCTGGTGGTCCAGTGATTAAGAATCGCCTGCCAATGCAGGAGATACAGTTTCTTCCCCTGGTCCACGAAGATCCCACATGCCACAGAGCAACTAAGCCTATATGCCCCAACTACTGAGCCTGTGTTCTAGAGCCTAGGAACCAGAGCTACTGAAGCCAAGGCTACAGGAAGCCCTCAGACCTCCAACCAGAGAGTAGCCCCCATTCACCACAACTAGAGAAAAAGCCCATGCAACAACAAAGACCCAGTACAGCCAAAAATAAAAATTAATTAAAAGAATGGGTTGTACAACACGGGGAATGTAGCCAAGATTTTGTAATAACTATAAATGGAGAGTAACCTTTAAAATCGTATTTTTAATTTACTTTTTTAAATAAAATAAAAGTAAATTGAATTGAACTGAAAAGTGAAATAAAATTAAAGCTGAAAAAGAATAGAAGAGAAAGGACATAACAGAGCCAAACGCCCATGGAACAATGATGGCAAAGCTTAACCGACACTCCCTGGCTAAGGAGGCTGAGGCAGAGCATCCAAATTAGCCAGGGCTTTGATGCCATCCCAACAAAGCATCCCCCAGATTCCAGCTCATCCAGCTATCACGTCCATCATTCCCATCGTTACACCTCTTCCATCCCTTCCACATTTGATTATGCAGATAATGCCAACTTCATATGTTTACTATCTCCTGCAGTTCTCAGAAGCCCTAAGAGATCACTGTTCCTCCCATGAAGCAACTGAGTCTCAGAGGTGACACGACTGCCCAACAAATCATTGGCACAATTGGTATTAAAATTCAAGAGGATTTATTTATATTTTAAAATAAAACATTTAAATTTTAATATTTTATTGAAAATATTTTAATTAATTAAAATTGCTGTTTATTTTTAAATAGCTAAATAAAAGAATACACTGTACAACATGTGGTATATAGCCAATATTTTATAATAACTATAAATGGAAAGTAACCTTTAAAATCGTATTTAAAAATAATTTTTTAATTAAAAGTCAGTTGAATTGAATTTAAAAGTAAAATAAAATTAAAGCTGAAAAAGTATAGAGGAAGGAGGTCATGAGGAAGAGAAGAGAGAGACTGAATCAACTGTGAAATGTCCATCCAGGGAGCTGGACCAAACCCCCTGGGGCTGGTCCCTCTTGGATTTGAATACCAACTGTGCCAACTAGTGGTCGGACAGTCATTTCACCTCTGAGTCTCAGTTGCTTCATGGGAGCAACAGTGCTGATTTCCTAGGACTGTTGAGGACTGGAGGAGTTAATAAACATGTGAAGTTGGCATTATCTGCACAGTCAAATGTGGAAGGGATAGAAGAGCTGTAAGAATGAGAATGATGAGCTGGAATCTGGGAGGTGCTTGGTGGTTGGGATGGCATCAAAGCCCCTGGCTAATTTGGATGCTCTGCCTCAGCCTCCTTAGCCAGGGGGTGTCAGCAAAGCTTTGCCATCACTCGTTCCATGGGCGTTTGGTTCTGTTTCCTCACCGAGTTTGTGTCAAGGGTGTGTCCCTCCTGTCATAAGGTTTCTTGAGCAACAGAAAGCTTGCCAGCAATAAAGGCCCAGACAGCTGTGTTGCCCAGTTCATAGACGGGCCTCTCAAGAGACACCTGAGAAGATCCCAGGCTGGCAGCCCTTTCTCCAAGGTCAGCACGTGCAGCCTGACCCCTCCTCAGTGCCCTGACGTGTCGGCAGCTAGGAGTGTGGTGAGAGAGCCTGATTTTGGGAAGTTACTTCCAAAGTCAGTAAGTGATATTAAATGTCTGTGTCTGTCTGTCTGTCTGTCTGTGTCTGTCTCTGTCTCTCTGTGTATGTATGTGTGTGTGTGTCTGTCTCTGTCTCTCTGTATGTGTAGATGTGTGTCTGTCTGTTTCTCTCTGTCTCTCTGTGTGTATGTATGTGAGTGTGTGTTTGTCTGTCTACAGCTCTCTGTCTCTCTCCCCTCTCCCCCTTAGTCCCCTACTTCCTCCTCTCTCTTTTCCCTCTCCCTGTACGAATGGATGCTCAGTCCAGTTTGGGCAGAACAGAAGAAATGTCCATCCAGTTACACATCCATCATTCTTTCTTTCATTTGTTCATTTATTTGTTTACTCAACAAATTCTCCCTGACACCAGCTCTGTGCCCATTCCCACACTGGTGACCCTGATGGAGACAGAGACAAAGAAGTCAGGCTATCAGTTCTGAAAATGGAGCTGCTCGTTCAGTCACTAGAATAAGAATCAAAAGTTGTAACATAAGTATAGACTGGCAGAGCTGTGGGAGCCCAGAGGAAGGAGAGGCAATTTCCAATGGGTCAACAGGGATCCTAAAACCCACTTTACAGTGCCATTGCTATAAAGCATCTATTGTTTCTAGGTCCTTTTCAGACAGGAAAACTGTCTCAGAGAGGAGAGTGGGATGCTCAAGGTCACACAGCTGGGAAGGGGCCAAGGCAGGACTTATTTCTAGGTTAAGCTTCCTTCCGCTTTCTTTCTCAAAGTGTTGAATTCCTTTTTCCTCACAGCACTGGCTCCAGTTTCTATCATAGACTAGAGCTACCTTATGGCAGGGATCATGTCTGTCTTATACAGTGTATTCCCAGTGCCCAGCACATAATAGACACCCAGAAAATATTTGCTGGATAGATAGACATATGGGTGATTGGATGGAGAAGTAGATGGATGGATAGATGAGTGGATGAACGAATGAATGGGCAGGTGTTGGATGGACTGATGAATGGATGGATCCGTGGAGGGATGGATAAATGAATGAACAGATGGATGAATGGCTGGTTGGTTGGATGGGATGGACAGATGTGTGAGTGGATGGATAAATGGTGGGGGAAGTCATAGCAGACCTGATGCTCCCAAGATTGGCAGAGCAGGGTGTTAACTAGTAAAAAGCACTCAAGATTGAGGACAAAATGTAACAAAAAGTAAAGAAATGGGAAAATGCCAAGACTATGGAAAAAGTCATTCTATCCAGAAAAAGAATCAGAGATGAGAATGAAGAACTTGGACAGATGTTCAGGCTCAAGGCAGAGGGAGGAAGCTGAATTGATCTATTCAGATTTGAGACCTTCCAGGACAGTTTCAAAATTGTATTCCCCACTTTGATGACAGTCTCATTTTATATTTTCTTCCAGTTTTATTGAGATACAATTGACATACAACACTGAATAAGTTTAGGGTGTACAGCATAATGATTTGATTTACATACACCATGAAATGATTATCATGATAAGTTTACTGAACATCCATCATCTCACATAGATACAAAAGTAAAGAAAAAGGAAAATATTTTTCTTGTGATGAGAACTCAGATTTACTGTCTTAACTTTCTGGTTTTTTTCAAATTTTATTTTATTTTTAAACTTTACAATATTGTATTAGTTTTGCCAAATATTGAAATGAATCCACCACAGGTATACCTGCGTTCCCCATCCTGAACCCTCCACCCTCCTCCCTCCCCTCCCCTCCCTCTGGGTCGTCCCAGTGCACCAGCCCCAAGCATCCAGTACCGTGCATCGAACCTGGACTGGTGACTCATTTCATACATGATATTATACATGTTTCAATGCTATTTTCCCAAATCTCCCCACCCTCTCCCTCTCCCACAGAGTCCATAAGACTGATCTATACATCGGTGTCTCTTTTTCTGTCTCGTACACAGGGTTATTGTTTCCATCTTTCTAAATTCCATATATATGCGTTAGTATACTGTATTGGTGTTTTTCCTTCTGGATTACTTCACTCTGTATAATAGGTTCCAGTTTCATCCATCTCATTAGAACTGATTCAAATGTATTCTTTTTAATGGCTGAGTAATACTCCATTGTGTATATGTACCACAGCTTTCTTATCCATTCATCTGCTGATGGGCATCTAGGTTGCTTCCATGTCCTGGCTATTATAAACAGTGCTGCGATGAACATTGGGGTACACGTGTCTCTTTCCCTTCTGGTTTCCTCAGTGTGTATGCCCAGCAGTGGGATTGCTGGATCATAAGGCAGTTCTATTTCCAGTTTTTTAAGGAATCTCCACACTGTTCTCCACAGTGGCTGTACTAGTTTGCATTCCCACCAACAGTGCAAGAGAGTTCCCTTCTCTCCACACCCTCTCCAGCATTTATTGCTTGTAGACTTATGGATTGCAGCCATTCTGACTGGCGTGAAATGGTACCTCATAGTGGTTTTGATTTGCATTTCTCTGATAATGAGTGATGTTGAGCATCTTTTCATGTGTTTGTTAGCCATCTGTATGTCTTCTTTGGAGAAATGTCTATTTAGTTCTTTGGCCCATTTTTTGATTAGGTCATTTATTTTTCTGGACTTGAGCTGTAGGAGTTGCTTGTATATTTTTGAGATTAGTTGTTTGTCAGTTGCTTCATTGCTATTATTTTCTCCCATTCTGAAGGCTGCCTTTTCACCTTGCTAATAGTTTCCTTTGTTGTGCAGAAGCTTTTAAGTTTAATTAGGTCCCATTTGTTTATTTTTGCTTTTACTTCCAATATTCTGGGAGGTGGGTCATAGAAGATCCTGCTGTGATGTATGTCGGAGAGTGTTTTGCCTATGTTCTCCTCTAGGAGTTTTATAGTTTCTGGTCTTACATTTAGATCTTTAATCCATTTTGAGTTTATTTTTGTGTATGATGTTAGAAAGTGGTCTAGTTTCATTCTTTTACAAGTGGTTGACCAGTTTTCCCAGCACCACTTGTTAAAGAGGTTGTCTTTAATCCATTGTATATTCTTGCCTCCTTTGTCAGAGATAAGGTGTCCATATGTGCGTGGATTTATCTCTGGGCTTTCTATTTTGTTCCATTGATCAATATTTCTGTCTTTGTGCCAGTACCATACTGTCTTGATAACTGTGGCTTTGTAGTAGAGCCTGAAGTCAGGCAGGTTGATTCCTCCAGTTCCATTCTTCTTTCTCAAGATAGCTTTGGCTATTCGAGGTTTTTTGTCTTTCCATACAAATTGTGAAATTATTTGTTCTAGCTCTGTGAAGAATACTGTTGGTAGCTTGATAGGGATTGCATTGAATCTATAAATTGCTTTGGGTAGTATACTCATTTTCACTATATTGATTCTTCCAATCCATGAACATGGTATATTTCTCCATCTATTAGTGTCCTCTTTGATTTCTTTCACCAGTGTTTTATAGTTTTCTATATATAGGTCTTTGGTTTCTTTAGGTAGATATATTCCTAAGTATTTTATTCTTTCCATTTCAATGGTGAATGGAATTGTTTCCTTAATTTCTCTTTCAGTTTTCTCATTATTAGTGTATAGGAATGCAAGGGATTTCTGTGTGTTGATTTTATATCCTGCAACTTTACTATAGTCATTGATTAGTTCTAGTAATTTTCTGGTGGAGTCTTTAGGGTTTTCTATGTAAAGGATCATGTCATCTGCAAACAGTGAGAGTTTTACTTCTTCTTTTCCAATTTGGATTCCTTTTATTTCTTTTTCTGCTCTGATTGCTATGGCCAAAACTTCCAAAACTATGTTGAATAGTAATGGTGAAAGTGGGCACCCTTGTCTTGTTCCTGACTTTAGAGGAAATGCTTTCAATTTTTCACCATTGAGGATAATGTTTGCTGTGGGTTTGTCATATATAGCTTTTATTATGTTGAGGTATGTTCCTTCTATTCCTGCTTTCTGGAGAGTTCTTATCATAAATAGATGTTGAATTTTGTCAAAGGCTTTCTCTGCATCTATTGAGATAATCATATGGTTTTTGTTTTTCAATTTGTTAATGTGGTGTATAACATTGATTGATTTGTGGATATTGAAGAATCCTTGCATCCCTGGGATAAAGCCCACTTGGTCATGGTGTATGATCTTTTTAATGTGTTGTTGGATTCTGATTGCTAGAATTTTGTTAAGGATTTTTGCATCTATGTTCATCAGTGATATTGGCCTGTAGTTTTCTTTTTTTGTGGGATCTTTGTCAGGTTTTGGTATTAGGGTGATGGTGGCCTCATAGAATGAGTTTGGAAGTTTACCTTCCTCTGCAATTTTCTGGAAGAGTTTGAGCAGGATAGGTGTTAGCTCTTCTCTAAATTTTTGGTAGAATTCAGCTGTGAAGCCGTCTGGACCTGGGCTTTTGTTTGCTGGAAGATTTTTGATTACAGTTTCAATTTCCGTGCTTGTGATGGGTCTGTTAAGATTTTCTATTTCTTCCTTGTCCAGTTTTGGAAAGTTGTACTTTTGTAAGAATTTGTCCATTTCTTCCACGTTGTCCATTTTATTGGCATATAATTGTTGATAGTAGTCTCTTATGATCCTTTGTATTTCTGTGTTGTCTGTTGTGATCTCTCCATTTTCATTTCTAATTTTATTGATTTGATTTTTCTTCCTTTGTTTCTTGATGAGTCTGGCTAATGGTTTGTCAATTTTATTTATCCTTTCAAAGAACCAGCTTTTGGCTTTGTTGATTTTTGCTATGGTCTCTTTTGTTTCTTTTGCATTTATTTCTGCCCTAATTTTTAAGATTTCTTTCCTTCTACTAACCCTGAGGTTCTTCGTTTCTTCCTTTTCTAGTTGCTTTAGGTGTAGGGTTAGGTTATTTATTTGACTTTTTTCTTGTTTCTTGAGGTATGCCTGTATTGCTATGAACTTTCCCCTTAGGACTGCTTTTAAAGTGTCCCACAGGTTTTGAGTTGTTGTGTTTTCATTTTCATTAGTTTCTATATAAATTTTGATTTCATTTTTTATTTCTTCTGTGATTTGTTGGTTATTCAGCAGGGTGTTGTTCAGCCTCCATATGTTGGAATTTTTAATAGTTTTTCTCCTGTAATTGAGATCTAATCTTACTGCATTGTGGTCAGAAAAGATGCTTGGAATGATTTCTATTTTTTTGAATTTACCAAGGCTAGATTTATGGCCCAGGATGTGATCTATCCTGGAGAAGATTCCATGTGCGCTTGAGAAAAAGGTGAAATTCACTGTTTGGGGATGAAATGTCCTATAGATATCAATTAGGTCTAACTGGTCTATTGCATCATTTAACGTTTGTGTTTCCTTGTTAATTTTCTGTTTAGTTGATCTATCCATAGGCGTGAGTGGGGTATTAAAGTCTCCCACTATTATTGTGTTATTGTTAATTTCTCCTTTCATACTTGTTAGCATTTGTCTTACATATTGCGGCGCTCCCGTGTTGGGTGCATATATATTTATAATTGTTATATCTTCTTCTTGGATTGATCCTTTGATCATTATGTAGTGACCATCTTTGTCTCTTTTTACAGCCTTTGTTTTAAAGTCTATTTTATCTGATATGAGTATTGCTACTCCTGCTTTCTTTTGGTCCCTATTTGCATGGAAAATCTTTTTCCAGCCCTTCACTTTCAGTCTGTATGTGTCCCCTGTTTTGAGGTGGGTCTCTTGTAGACAACATATGTAGGGGTCTTGTTTTTGTATCCATTCAGCCAGTCTTGGTCTTTTGGTTGGGGCATTCAACTCATTTACATTTAAGGTAATTACTGATAAGTATGATCCCGTTGCCATTTACTTTATTGTTTTGGGTTCGAGTTTATACACTGTTTTTGTGTTTTCTGTCTAGAGAAAATCCTTTAGTATTTGTTGGAGAGCTGGTTTGGTGGTGCGGAATTCTCTCAGCTTTTGCTTGTCTGAGAAGCTTTTGATTTCTCCTTCATATTTGAATGAGATCCTTGCTGGGTAGAATAATCTGGGCTGTAGGTTATTTTCTTTCATCACTTTAAGTATGTCTTGCCATTCCCTCCTGGCTTGAAGAGTTTCTATTGAAAGATCAGCTGTTATCCTAATGGGAATTCCCTTGTGTGTTATTTGTTGTTTTTCCCTTGCTGCTTTTAATATTTGTTCTTTGTGTTTGATCTTTGTTAATTTGATTAATATGTGTCTTGGGGTGTTTCACCTTGGGTTTATCCTGTTTGGGACTCTCTGGGTTTCTTGGACTTGGGTGATTATTTCCTTCCCCATTTTAGGGAAGTTTTCAACTATTATCTCTTCAAGTATTTTCTCATGGTCTTTCTTTTTGTCTTCTTCTTCTGGAACCCCTATGATTCGAATGTTGTAGTGTTTAATATTGTCCTGGAGGTCTCTGAGATTGTCCTCATTTCTTTTAATTCGTTTTTCTTTTTTCCTCTCTGATTCATTTATTTCTACCATTCTATCTTCTAATTCACTAATCGTATCTTCTGCCTCTGTTATTCTACTATTTGTTGCCTCCAGAGTGTTTTTAATTTCAGTTATTGCATTATTCATTTTATATTGACTCTCTTTTATTTCTTCTAGGTCCTTGTTAAACCTTTCTTGCATCTTCTCAATCTTTGTCTCCAAGCTATTTATCTGTGATTCCATTTTGATTTCAAGATTTTGGATCAATTTCACTATCATTATTCGGAATTCTTTATCAGGTAGATTCCCTATCTCTTCCTCTTTTGTTTGGTTTGGTGGGCATTTATCCTGTTCCTTTATCTGCTGGGTATTCCTCTGTCTCTTCATCTTGTTTAAATTGCTGAGTTTGGGGTGTCCTTTCTGTATTCTGGCAGTTTGTGGAGTTCTATTTATTGTGGCATTTCCTCGCTCTGTGTGGGTTTATACAGGTGGCTTGTCAAGGTTTCTTGGTTAGGGAAGCTTGTGTCGGTGTTCTGGTGAGTGGAGCTGTATTTCTTCTCTCTGGAGTGCAATAAAATGTCCAGTAATGAGTTATGGGATGTCTATGGTTTTGGGGTGACTTTGGGCTGCCTTTATCTTGGAGCTCAGGGCTGTGTTCCTTGCTGCTGGAGAATTTGCTTGGTATGTCTTGCCCTGAAACTTGTTTCACCCAGAGAGGTTTACAGCGTTATATGGAGAAGAGTGAGGAGAGAGTTAGAGGTGACCTGAATGAGATGAGGTGGAATCAATAGAGGAGAGAGTGGGCTATTCAGTAATCTCTTCCTTATGTGCACTCCACAACTGGACCACTCAGAATTGTTCACAGAGTTATACAGAGAAGAGAAGAAGGAAGAAGGTGGCAGAGGTGGCCAGGAGGATAAATGGGGGGAATGAAAAGGAGGGAGACAGATCCAGCCAGTAATCAGTTCCCTAAGTGTTCTCCACCGTCTGGAACACACAGAAATTCACAGAGTTGGGTAGAGTAGAGAGGGGTTAGGGAGGAGACACAGGCGACCTAGTGGAGAAAAAGGAGAGTCCAAAGGGAGAGAGAGCAGTTAAGCCAGTAATCTCGCTCCCTAGTGAAAAATGGGTACTGAAGATTGGGTTCTTAAGGTACAAAATTGGTAACAAATACATAAAAACAAAAATTTAAAATCTAGAGTAGAATTTGGAATTTCAAAAATACGATGTTAAAGAAAAGAAGGAAAAGAAAGAGAGAAAAAACGAACAAACAAAAACAAACAAGGTCGCAAAAATTATAAAGAAAATATAGGTACAAAATTGATAACTAATACCAAATAGCAAAAGTTAAAAATCTAGAGCAGGGTTTGGAATTTCAAAAATACAATGTTAAAAAAAAAAAAGAAAAAGAAAGAGAGAGAAAAAAAAAACAAACAAGAACAAACAAGGTCGCATAAATTAAAAAAAAAAAAAAGAGTACAGGTACAAAATTGATAACAAATACCAAAAAGCATAAATTAAAAATCTAGAATAGAGTTTGGAATTTCAGATATACAATGTTATTTAAAAGAAGAAGGAAAGAAACAAAGAAAAATAAAAAAGAAAAAAGGGTCACAGAAATTATATAAAAACAAAAACAAAAAAAAAACTACAGGTACAAAATTGATAACAAATACTAAAAAGCTAAAATTAAAAATCTAGAGTAGAGTTTGGAATTTCAAAAATACAATGTTAAAGAAAAGAAGGAAAAAGAAAAAAAAAGGTCAAAAAATTATTTTAAAAAATTATATATATATATGAAGTTTGCTTTAAAAAAATAGGGTCTTTTTTTTTTTTTTTTTTTGCAAAGTAATCGGTTATAAAAGTGGAAATTAAAGGAATAATAGAGGACTTAATTTTTTTTTTTTTAATAGGCTCACTTGTTCAGTCGCACTGAGGGGAGGTAACGAGGGATGCTGCAAACAAATAACACTGGCGTGCGCTCGCAGTGCCTCAGCCACACTGGGTCTGCCCCCTGTTCACGTCGCGTGTAGCCTCTCTGCCCACACTGCTCAGGCTCTAGGTTGCTCCACCGTGAACCATCCGCGGCCGGCTCTGGGCTGCCTGTACTTCCCAGGTCCAAGCCGCTCAGGTTCAGGCACTCGGGTAGTCCTCAGAGGCGCAGACTCGGTTGGGCCTGCGTTTTGTGCCCTTCCCAGATCCGAGCAGCTCAGGTGATGAGGTGTTTGGCGGGCGCCAATGCTGCGACTTATCGCCTCCCCGCCGCTCGGTTATCTAGTTGTGCACCGGCACACCTTCTCAGGCAGATGTTGACCGTCCAGACCCCCAAGAAGTTTTAGTTAGCAAAGAAGCCTGCTTACAGTTTCATAGATAATGTCTCTCTGGGGCTGCGATTGTCCCCTTCCGGCTCTGGCTGCCTATCACTGGAGGGGGATGGTCTGCCGCGGGCTATCTCTGTTCAGTTCTTTGTTCCCTGCGCGGGCCTGGCGGTGTCATAGGTTAGGGCTGGCTTTTCGCGTGGTAGATATCCCACAGTCTGGTTTGCTAGCCCAAATTATTTCGCTCAGATAGTGCTCGGGGTATTCAGGTCAGATCCTTGCGATGCAGCCCGCGCTGCGCCTCCCTGCCCAGCCCCCACTTGCTAATGGCGTATGCAGGCGTCTGCGCTGCTTCTCCACTGGGGGAGTTACCGTAGGGCTCGCAATGTGTGGGTTTTAATTATTTATTTTTCCTCCCTGTTATGTTGCCCTCTGTGCTTCCAAGGCTTGGCACAGATTCGGCAGTGAGAAGGTTTCCTGGTGTTTGGAAACTTCTCTCTTTTTAAGACTCCCTTCCCGGGACGGAACTCCGTCCCTCCCTCTTTTGTCCCTTTTTTTTGTCTTTTATATTTTTCCCTACCTCCTTTCGAAGAGTTGGGTTGCTTTTCTGGGTGCCTGATGTCCTCTGCCGGCATTCAGAAGTTGTTTTGTGGAATTTACTCGGCGTTTAAATGTTCTTTTGATGAATTTGTGGGGGAGAAAGTGTTCTCCCCGTCCTACTCCTCCGCCATCTTAGCTCCTCCCCTCCTGTCTTAACTTTCATGTATAGCATACAGCAATGTTGATTATATTACCATCTTGTACACTACATCCCTAATACTTATTTATGTTATAACTAGAAGTTGTACGTTTTGACTTCCCTCATCCAATTCCCCTCCCCCCTCCACCTCTGATAACCACAAATCTAATCTCTTTTTTATTAATTTCTTTGTTTCTGAGTATAATTGTCCTAACACACTGTTAGTTCCTGTTACACAGCACAGTGGTTTGATATTTCTGTACATCTCAAACTGATTGCCACAATGTCTAATCACAATGTGTCAGCATACAACGGTATCAATAGATATTGACTAAATTCCCCACACTGTACATTTCTTACCCATGACTCTTTTACTTGGTAACTAGGAGTTTGTACCTCTTAATCTTCTTTACCTATTCCTCTCATGACCCCCATCCTCCTCCCCTCTGGAAATACATCTGTTTGTTTTCTGTATCTATAGCTCTGTTTATGTTTTGTTATGTTTCTTCATTTGCTTTGGGTTTTTTTTTTTTTTTTCCTTTTTGATTCCACATATAAGTGGAATCATACAGCATTTGTCTTCCTCTGTCCCATTTTATTCACTTAGCATAATGCCCTCTAGGTCCATCCATGTTGTCGCAAATGACAAGATCTCATTCTTTTTATGGCTGAATAATATTCCATCGTTTATATAAGTATCTTCTTCATCCATTCATCTACCATGAGCATGTAGGTTGTTTCCATATCTTGGCATTTGTTAAAAAATGTTGCAGTGAACATTGTCGTTATTGTTCAGTTGCTCAGTTATTCCAACTCTGCAAGCCCATGGACTGTAGCCCACCAGGCTCCTCTGTGGGATTTCCCAGGCAAGAATACTGGAGTGGGTTGTCATTTCCTTCTCCAGGGGATCTTCCCTACTCAGGGATCAAACCTGTGTCTCTTACATCTGCTGTAATGGCAGGCAGGTTCTTTACCATTGAGCCACCTGGGAAGCAATGAACGAGAATCACCAGAGTATCGCACTAGACAGGACACACTTCATGAAATGTCATCTCTTGCCCCAAGTCTGAACATGAACCAAGTCCCCACCACTGGTATCCTGTTCAGTCTCAAAAACCCAAATAGACAAGCTAGTCTGTCCCCTGAGCCTCTCTGTCTTCATTTGGAGACCTTTAACCTATCTTCTCTTGTCCGTTTTCCCTTAGGATCAGCCAAGGGTGGTGAGATTTGGACTCAGAATCAAAAGAGATGAGCAGTCCTCAGCCTTTGGAAGAGGTGGGCTGGGTGCAGGCTAGGGGAGAGGGGTGGGAGCATCTGGGGAGAGGGGAAGAGAGGAACTCAATGTTTGAAACACTAGAGGGGGTGAAAAGTCATGACGTGGATTCAGAACTCAGGTGCTTTGTGATCATTCAGTTGGAGAAAAAGACTCAGCAATGGAACTGAAGTTGTGGCAACTGGGAAAAGAAGGGGGCACCCTGGCTACCTTTGTCTCGATGATAAAATTCTTATAATTATGGTACTCAGTATTCTACTTCTCTTTTTTTAATAACTATTTACATATTTTTGGTTAAACTGGGTTTTAATGGGGGCACAAAGGATCCTCATTGCAGCTAGAGGGCTTCTCTCTAGATGTGGCACATGGGTTTATTGCCCCATGGCATGTGGAATCTTAGTTCCCGGACCAGGAATCAAACCCGTGTCTCCTGCATTGGAAGGCAGATTCTTAACCACTGAACCACCAGGGAAGTCTCACCCTGCTTTTCTTCTAAAAGAAGAAATTTTGGCCCCAATATTCTTCTTCCTCTGATAGGACAAGATAGAATCTCAGAATTAGCTTCTTAAAGTCTGAGACCTCTGCAAGTGAGAAGGTAATGTTCAGAATACTCTTGGGAATGATGGAGAGAGAGACAAAGCTATCAAATGTGACAACTGGAGGAGACTCTCAAAATCTGCCCCCCTCACACATATTCATTGTCTCTATTTGGGAGTGTGTCAATCACTCAGTCATGCCTGACTCTTTTCAACCCCGTGGACTGTAGCTTACCAGATTCCTCTGTCCATGGAATTCTCCAGGCAAGAATACTGGAGTGGGTTGCCATTCCTTTCTCCAGGAGATCTTCCTGACCCAGGGATTGAACCCAAATCTCCCATATTGCAGGCGGATTCTTTACCATCTGAACTACCAGGGAAGCCCCTATATCTGGAAACTGAGATTCAAATAGGAGCAGTGACTTACTCAAGTTCACACTGGACTTCAGGTTGAATTGCCAGATTTGGCAAATAAAAATAAAAGATATGCCCAGTCAGATTTTAATTTCACGTCAACAACAAATAACCTTTCAGTGTAAATATACTCCATGCAATATTGAGGACATACTTACTTCAAAGTGTTAATCGCTCAGTCGTGTCCAACTCTTTGCGGCCCCATAGACTGTAGCCCACTAGGCTCCTCTGTCCATGGGATTTTCCAGGCAAGAATACTGGAGTGGGTCGCCATTCCCTTCTCCAGGGGATCTTCCCAACCCTGAGATCAAACCTGGGTCTCCCACATTGCAGGCAGATTCACCATCTGAGGCCTTTATTCTTTAAAACGGGTTTTTTTTTTTATCTGAATCTTGAGTATACCTTAGCATTCTGTATTTTACTCAGCAACCCTACCCCCAGGCATCTTTGTACCACATGGGCTTTCTCCTCCCCTTGCAATACCCTTTTGATAATTTCTGTCGTCTCTTGGCCCAGGAGACATACGACATGTCGGGTGCCCGCCTGGCCCTGACACTGTGCGTCACCAAAGCCCGTGAAGGTTCCGAGGCAGATCTGGATGCGCTGGAGCGCATGTTCCAGCAGCTGGGCTTTGAGAGCACCATGAAGAGAGACCCTACCGCCCAGGTATTGCGCTGCCAGCTCCAGCCCAGCAGGGGAGGGGTGGGGGCTGAAGGAGAAGGTGGATTCCAGAGTCACCCCTGAGTTCGGCCCTTCCTCTCTCTCCAGCAATTCCAGGAAGAGTTGGAAAAGTTCCAACAGGCCATCGACGCCCGAGAAGACTTTGTCAGCTGTGCCTTTGTGGTTCTCATGGCACACGGATTAGAAGGGCGCCTCAAAGGGAAGGATGAGAAGATGGTCGAGCTGGAGGACCTCTTCCAGGCTCTGAACAACAAGAACTGCCGGGCCCTGAGAGCCAAGCCTAAGGTGTACATCGTGCAGGCTTGTCGAGGAGGTGGGGCCAAGAGCCAAGGACACAGAGCCCCTCCCTCCCAGATCCAAAACCCCTGATAAGCCTTGGGTTTCCCATCTGTCTTATGACCTTCTTTTTTTTCTCCTTCTTTCTCTCTGATTTTGCCTTTTCCTTCTTGATGTTTCAGAACAAAGGGACCCTGGTGAACCAGTCACTGGAGGGCATCTTGTGATGATCACAGAAAACACTCCTGAAACCATCCCAACGTACACAGACACCCTCCATGTCTTCTCCACCATAGAGGGTATGAGCTTCCAGCTGACCCAGTGAGGCCTGCTTCTCCACCTCGCCTGCCACTCCTGACCCCTCCAGGACCCACCATTGTCCAAGGCATTTTGTAGCATATGTGCATGCAGATGTATGTGCATGCATGCATGTGCACACGTGCATGTGCACACACACACACACACACAGTCACCCACCCCCACTGAGCTCCCCTGAGCCCACTTCTCTGGAATTCCCAGGGTACATTGCCTACAGACACGACCAGGAGGGCTCCTACTTCATCCAGACTCTGGTTGATGTGTTCATCAATAAGAAAGGACCCATCCTCGAGCTTCTGACAGAGGTGAGTTGGGAGAAGGTACCTTGGAACCCCCACCCAGCCTGATCAGGGAGCATGCAGAACGGGATGTATGTGCATGCCCAGTCACTCGGTCATGTCCGACTCTTTGTGACTCCACAGACTATAGGCTGCCAGGCTCTTCTATCCATGGGATTTCCCAGGCAAGAATACTGGAGTGGGTTACCATTTCCTTCTCCAGGGGATCTTCCTGACCCAAGGATCAAGCCCACATCCTTTGCGCCTCCAGCATTGGCAGGCACATTCTTTACTAACTGCACCCCCTGGAAGCATAGCAGGCTGAGCCTCCTCCAAACCTTTCTGCGTGTTTCCCCTCCCTTGCGTCCTGCTGCAAGGCCAACCTGGGTCCCAGCACAGAAACTAGAACACCCATCTCCCAGAAGTGACTTTCCCTAAAGCAGGGAATTCCAAAGCTTACAGTATGTGAGATAATTTAGATGAAATACGGATAAATTTCTGTAAACAAGCCCCTTAGGTTTAACTCATATTTGGACATTCTGATGGGTATGTGTTATTTTGGCAGATTAGAAAAAAACATATAACGAGAATGTGCAGCCAGTGATTCCACAGAAATTATGGTGTGAAAGTGTTAGTTGCTCAGTCATACCCAACTCCTTGCTACCTCTTAGACTTTAGCCCCCCAGGCTCCTCTGTCTGTGGAGTTCTCCAGGCAAGAATACTGGAGTGGGTGGCCATTTCTTTCTCCAGGGGATCTTCCTGACACAGGGATGGAACCTGGCTCTCCTGCAATGAAGGCAAATTCTTTACCTTCTGAGCCAACAGGAAAGCCTGCTTATAGTGTAGGATGAGACAGTAAAGGTCTCTCACTTTAAGACAAGGAGACTCACCTGCCCTAACTTCCTCCCAATAAGCCCATCACCTGACTCCCCCAAAAGCCCAGCCCCAAGCTGATCATTCCTGTTGCTGCAGGTGACCCGGCGGATGGCAGAAGCAGAGATGGTTCAAGAAGGGGAAGCAAAGAAAGTGAACCCTGAAATCCAAAGCACTCTTCGGAAACAACTTTATCTGCAGTAGTAGAAAGGGTGGGGGTGCAGCTCTCTTTCAGATGCCCTCTCTGCCCCCACAGAGATTTAAAAGCAGCTCTCACCACTTCTCCAAAATCTTCTCTTCCCAAAGCTAAATGGTGCCCAGTTCTTCACCTTTCATGAAGGTCCTCCTTCAATCTATCCCCATCCTTCTTAGGGCAAACCAGCTAAAACTGAGCACAAGGCATGGTGATAACATTAACATCACCTCCCTCAGGCTGGACTCTCCACCTCTATTAATACACCTAAAAAGACACTCACTTATCCCACTCTCTATTCCTATGCTCTGGTGAAGCCCTCTTCTTTCTGCCATGAATCATTCCCATACAAATGTAACCAGATAACACTGAAGATTTTCCACTGATAAACCATGCCCATTCATCACCTCCCATCCCAATCAAAACTTCACTGGCTCTGGAATTTCACGTGGAGTTATAACCTCCTCCTCCTGGCAATTGCATCCATTCCCATCTCCCAGAGATTTCCTCTCAACCTCTGGAAATTCAGTAAAGCAAGAGTTGTTCTCTCTCCAAGACCCCTCTTCTTTGGCCAGCAAGCAGGTGCCTTGACGCCATCCACCTCATGGGTTCTCTCTGGTTAATGGAGCTGCTTCCTCCTTTTCTGAAGCCCTTCCTCCTAACTCATGCCACGCCATCCAGTGCTCTGAATTCTGACATCTGTCTGAGACAGTCCATCCATTTACCCGTTCTCAGAGTTTCGACTCTCTTTTAAAAAAAAAAAAATTGCTTTTAATTGGAGGATAATTGCTTTACAATGTTGTGTTGTTTCTGCCGTACAACAATGTGAATCAGCCAGAAATATAATATATCCCCTCCCCCTTGAACCTCTCTCCCACCCCACCCCCATCCCACCCGTCCAGGTTGTCACAGAGCACTAGATTGATTTCCTTGTGTCACACAGCAACTTCCCACTAGTCAACTTCCAACCACTCTAAACCATAGCGTGTTGGAGCTATGGAAAAACCCCTAGTGTTACCCTGTTACTTTTCAGAGAAGGTTATAGAGAACTAGAGAGGCTAAATCTCTTCTCAAATACCACACAGTAAGCCAGTGGTAGGGTCAAGGTCTGGCTTCCAGGCTAGCCCCACTTCCACTACCTGCTAAGTCTTCCATTAGTGAGTGTGTGATTAGTCGCTCAGTCTGATCTGACTCTTTTTGACCCCATGGACTGTAATCCATCAGGCTCCTCTGTCCATAGCACTCTCCAGGCAAGAATACTGAAGAGGGTTGCCATGCCCTCCTCCAGGGGATCTTCCCAACTTTGGGATCTAACTCAAGTCTCTTGCATCTCCTGCATTGGCAGACAGGTTCTTTACTGGGCAAGTTTACCTCCATGGGATTCTGACACAGGGCTGGAAGCTGGATCAGAGGCTCCCAAGTCTATGACAACTTTCCATCTATCTACAGCCCTGACCTTTCCCACCATGATAACCTGTGGTCATATCTGCCATCACTGAAAACTCATGGCTAAAGAAGAATCATTTCTTCCTGGTCCATCCTCCAAGTGTTCCCTGGAAACGTCAACCTCAAACCTCTGCAGTCATCTATGATACCCATCTTCCTTCATCCTTCATATGTCACCAGCCACCATACCCAGCCCAGCTTGACTGTGAAACATTCTCTTCTTTTCCTTGTCACTCTCTAGTTCCATCCTCTCATGTCTGTATCTTTGCACCAGTTTCCTTCCTTGTCTCTATGCCCTCCCATCTCACTCCTCCTCTGACCTCCATATCATCTACAATTCTTGATCTCCCCAGAGCACTAAAGAAGACACAATGGTGCCTCATTACACAGAGATCAAGGTTCAAATCCACACCCTGATTTCTCACACCTGTACAATCCCAATCCTACCAGCAATCATCTAAACTCATCTCCCACCTCCCCAACCATGCTTCAGCAAGACTAATGTCTTACTCATCCCTGCATCTAAGCCTTTGCTCTTACCATTTCTCCAAGCATGAGTACCCTCTCTCTCTTGTTCACCCACTTTCCACTATCTCCCACCCCTGCCTATTCCAGAAAGCCATTCCTAATATTCTTTCCAGTTGATTCTGCTCTCTCACCCAGGAGGAAACACAGATTACAATTTCTCCAGGGTGGGGAACAAGTCTTTCCTCAACATAATGGATGTTCAGTAAATAGTTGTCAAACTTTAAGAATCTGTTGGGTCTCCATTCCTACCCTGCAAATAGGTTCATCAGTACTATTTTTCTAGACTCCATACAATATGCATTAATGGGTGATATTTGTTTTTCTCTTTCTGGCTTATTTCACTTATAACAGGCTCTAGGTTCATCCACTTCATTGCAACTGGCTCATATTCATTCCTTTTATGGTTGAGTAATATTCCGTATATGTACCACAACTTCATTATGCATTCATCTGTTGATGGACATCTACGTTGCTTCCATATTCTGACTTCTGTAAATACTGCTGCAATGGACATTGTGGTAGATGTGTCTTTTTGAATAATAAAATAAAAGAATATGTTGGAATCTTTGCTCTGTACTTAAACATGAGGCTGATGACATAGGCATTGTGTGTTTGAGTCCTTTTATCTGATGGCCAGCTGCTTCCCAGTAAGTCTATCATGCACAGAGAATAAAGAGCCTCATTCCTTTCATATAAGCAGATGTGCTGGGAATGGTAAAGTTACAGGCCACACTTCCATGCCATGTGGTTGTATTTTACATGACAGTTCCAGCTCCAGAATGTTCCCAAGGAAGTATCCAGACAGACAACTGTAGCTTTTTGGAATCCTAAGGGATCTTGGAGATCAACTAGTTACAGGATCACAGATATTTAGCCAGTGTGCCACCCCTCTCTATGTTGGTGCCCATGGCAGACATGACTAATCAATCACACTTTCTGGGGACTTCCCTGACAGTTCAGTGGTTAAGAATCCTCCTCCCCAAGAGGGTAAGATGAATGGAGCGAGTAGCATGGAAGCATATACACTACCATATGTAAAATAGATAGCCAATGGAAATATGCTATATGATCCAGGGAGCTCAAACTCGGGCTCTTTAACAGCCTAGAGCAGTGGGAAAGGGTGGAAGGTGGGAGGGAGGTTCAAGATGGGGGACATATGTATGCCTACAGCTAATTCATGTTGATATATGGCAGAAATGAAACCAATATTGTAAAGCAATTATCCTTCAATTAAAAATAAATGCATTTTTTTTTTCAGATCTATGAGAACAATAAAATAAGGAATCCACCTTCCAATGCAGGGGCCTATGTTCAATCCCTGATCAGAGAACCAGATCCCACATGCCACAACTAAGACCTGATGCAGTCAAATAAATAAATTTCTTTTAAAGTTTATCCACTTAATCATTTTGCAATATATGCAATATATCATCACATCGTACACCTTAAACTTCAGTTCAGTTCAGTTCCATTCAGTCGCTCAATCGTGTCCGACTCTTTGTGACCCCATGAATTGCAGCACGCCAGGCCTCCCTGTCCATCACCAACTCCTGAGTTCACTCAAACTTACATCCATCAAGTCGGTGATGCCATCCAGCCATTTCTCATCCTCTGTCGTCCCCTTCTCCTCCTGCCCCCAATCCCTCCCAGCATCAGAGTCTTTTCCAATGAGTCAACTCTTCCCATGAGGTGGCCAAAGTACTGGAGTTTCAGCTTTAGCATCATTCCTCCCAAAGAACACACAGGACCAATCTCCTTTAGAATGGAATGATTGGATCTCCTTGCAGTCCAAGGGACTCTCAAGAGTCTTCTCCAACACCACAGTTCAAAAGCATCAATTATTTGGTGCTCAGCTTTCTTCACAGTCCAACTTTCACATCCATACATGACCACTGAAATATCTTGATAAACTGGAAAATTATTTAATAATTTTTTTTTTATTTTTAAAAAGTCTATACAGTAGCAGAGGATGAGATGGTTAGATAGCATCACTGACTCAATAGACACAAACTTTATCTCCTGGCAAATTGCAGGAGATAGTGGAGGACAGGGAAGCCTAGCATGCTGCAGTCCATGAGGTGGCAAAGAATTTGATACAATTTAGCTACTAAACAACAACATACACTAGCAAGGGAAGCACAAGGAATTGATCACCTAAGCCATTTTTTTTAATTTTATTTAATTTTTAAACTTTACATAATTGTATTAGTTTTGCCAAATATCAAAATGAATCCACCACATGTATACATGTGTTCCCCATCCTGAACCCTCCTCCCTCCTCCCTTCCCATACCATCCCTCTGGGTCGTCCCAGTGCACTAGCCCCAAGCGTCCAGTATCGTGCATCGAACCTGGACTGGCATCTCATTTCATACATGATATTTTACATGTTTCAATGCCATTCTCCCAAATCTTCCCACCCTCTCCCTCTCCCACAGAGTCCATAAGACTGTTCTATACATCACTGTCTCTTTTGCTGTCTCGTTCACAGGGTTATTGTTACCATCTTTCTAAATTCCATATATATGCGTTAGTATACTGTATTGGTGTTTTTCCTTCTGGCTTACTTCACTCTGTATAATAGGCTCCAGTTTCATCCACCTCATTAGAACTGATTCAAATGTATTCTTTTTAATTGCTGAGTAATACTCCATTGTGTATATGTACCACAGCTTTCTTATCCATTCATCTGCTGATGGCCATCTAGGTTGCTTCCATGTCCTGGCTATTATAAACAGTGCTGCGATGAACATTGGGGTACACGTGTCTCTTTCCCTTCTGGTTTCCTCAGTGTGTGTACCTAGCAGTGGGATTGCTGGATCATAAGGCAGTTCTATTTCCAGTTTTTAAGGAATCTCCACACTGTTCTCCATAGTGGCTGTACTAGTTTGCATTCCCACCAACAGTGTAAGAGGGTTCCCTTTTCTCCACACCCTCTCCAGCATTTATTATTTGTAGACTTTTGGATCGCAGCCATTCTGACTGGTGTGAAATGGTACCTCATAGTGGTTTTGATTTGCATTTCTCTGATAATGAGTGATGTTGAGCATCTTTTCATGTGTTTGTTAGCCATCTGTATGTCTTCTTTGGAGAAATGTCTATTTAGTTCTTTGGCCCATTTTTTGATTGGGTCATTTATTTTTCTGGAGTTGAACTGTAGGAGTTGCTTGTATATTTTTGAGATTAGTTGTTTGTCAGTTGCTTCATTTGCTATTATTTTCTCCCATTCTGAAGGTTGTCTTTTCACCTTGCTAATAGTTTCCTTTGATGTGCAGAAGCTTTTAAGGTTAATTAGGTCCCATTTGTTTATTTTTGCTTTTATTTCCAATATTCTGGGAGGTGGGTCATAGAGGATCCTGCTGTGATGTATGTCAGAGAGTGTTTTGCCTATGTTCTCCTCTAGGAGTTTTATAGTTTCTGGTCTTACATTTAGATCTTTAATCCATTTTGAATTTATTTTTGTGTATGGTGTTAGAAAGTGTTCTAGTTTCATTCTTTTACAAGTGGTTGACCAGATTTCCCAGCAACACTTGTTAAAGAGATTGTCTTTAATCCATTGTATATTCTTGCCTCCTTTGTCAAAGATAAGGTGTCCATATGTGCGTGGATTTATCTCTGGGCTTTCTATTTTGTTCCATTGATCTATATTTCTGTCTTTGTGCCAGTACCATACTGTCTTGATAACTGTGGCTTTGTAGTAGAGCCTGAAGTCAGGTAGGTTGATTCCTCCAGTTCCATTCTTCTTTCTCAGGATCGCTTTGGCTATTCAAGTTTTTTTGTCTTTCCATACAAATTGTGAAATTATTTGTTCTAGCTCTGTGAAGAATACTGTTGGTAGCTTGATAGGGATTGCATTGAATCTATAAATTGCTTTGGGTAGTATACTCATTTTCACTATATTGATTCTTCCAATCCATGAACATGGTATATTTCTCCATCTATTAGTGTCCTCTTTGATTTCTTTCACCAGTGTTTTATAGTTTTCTATATATAGGTCTTTAGTTTCTTTAGGTAGATATATCACCTAAGCCATTTTAAAGGCCTCCAGTTCAGCACAAGACACAAGAAAAGCAATGGGATGTCTAGCTTTCTGAATTTGGGATACAAACTGGTCTGCTTTCATTCTAATTGGTTGGGTTGCTGCTGCTGCTGCTGCTAAGTCACTTCAGTCGTGTCTGACTCTGTGTGACCCCATAGACAGCAGCCCACCAGGCTCCCCCATCCCTGGGATTCTCCAGGCAAGAACACTGGAGTGATTGCCATTTCCTTCTCCAATGCATGAAAGTGAAAAGTGAAAGTGAAATTGCTCAGTCATGTCTGACCCTCAGTGACCCCATGGACTGCAGCCTTCCAGGCTCCTTCATCCATGGGATTTTCCAGGCAAGAGTACTGGAGTGGGTGGGTTGGGTTATTCAGGGAATAAAACATTTCAGCTGTTTATGAAGTTGTCGTTACAGATGATCAATTACAGGAAATGAGGTCATCCTCATGCTGGCCAATTAATTTAACCTCCTTGCCCACAGTCTACACCCATGCCCACAACTCACCCAAGGTGAGCTCCTTACGCCCAATTGGCTTCCTATTACATTCTGACCATACAAGACACAAGAGGGAGACAGGAAGGAGGAGGAAAGACATGTGATTTGAATTCTCCTGTTGTTGTCCAGCTGTATCAGCTCTTTCCAGTTTCCAATTGCTTTGACCCATATGTAAAGCTAGCATGATCATGCCTCCCCCTAAATACACCAGCCCCAACTGGTCAGCAACCCGTAACAGAGGTATGAGTACCAGATTCACATGGTACACTCTTCTCCATCCTTTGTGCTTCTAGGATCTGCTAACCTCAGCTCCTTGCTTTGCTTCCCAGGCCTGGGCAGGTCACCTGATCCCTACCTGAACTATCTCTGGTTTAACCCTAGAAATGCCTTCTTGCCTTTCCAGTCCCCCACTACCTGTTAGGTCAATGCCCACAATAAATTTTCTCTTTTAAAATACCTTGAGTGCATCTACAACACAAATAAAATTTGAAAGTGTTACATTCAATGAAGTAAGCTGGACACAAAAGGACAAGTATTGGGACTTCCCTGGTGGTCCAGTGATTAATACTTGGTGCTCCCAATGCAGGGGACCCAGGTTCAATCCCTGGTCAGGGAACTATATTCCACATGCCACAACTAAAATTAAATGCTGCAACTAAAGATCCTGTATCCCACAACTAAGACCCATTACAGCCAAATAAATAAATAAAAGTTTAAAAAAATAAACAGACAAGTGTTATATGAGTCCATTGATAGGTTTGCCTACTCCAAATAGGCAAACTCATAGAGACACAAAGTAGATTAGAGACAACCAGAAGCTGGAGGCAAGGAGATTGGGGAGCTACTGCATAATGATTACAGAGCTTCTGTTTGGGGTGACAAAAAATTTTCGAAATAGATAGTGAAGTTGGCTGCCCATTATGAACCGCACACCTTAAAATGGTTAAAATGGCAAGCTTTGTGTCACATATATTTTACCACAATTTTTAAAAGCTAATAATGCAATATACTGAAAGACAATGAACTGAGCAATTTAAATGGGTGTATTGGATGGCATGTGAATCACATCTCAATAAAGTTGTTTTGGGCTTCCCTGATTATTCAGTGGTAAAGTACCTGCCTGCCAATGCAGGAGATGTGAGTTCAATCCCCGGGTCAGGAAGATCCCCTGAAGGAGGAAATGGCAACCCACCCCAATATTCTTGACTGGGAAATCCCTTGGACAGAGGAGCCTGGTGGGCTATGTCTGTGGTGTCACAAAAGAGTTGGACATGACTTAGCAACTAAATAACAACAACAACAAAATTGTTGTTTTTTTTAATATAAATTTATTTATTTGAATTGGAGGTTAATTACTTTACAATATTGTATTGGTTTTGTCCAAGTTCGATGCATGATACTGGTTGCTTGGGGCTGGTGCACTGGGATGACCCAGAGGGATGGTAAGGGGAGGGAGGAGGAAGTGGGGTTCGGGATGGGGACCTGTGGCAGATTCATGTTGATGTATAGCAAAGTTGTTTTAAAAAAAATAATAATTTGTTTGCCTTATAGGGAATAAAACTACCTTAATAAAGATTTTTAAAACTCCTTTGGTGATTCCAACTCCCTTGGAATGTGGTTGCACAACTCTTTAGACACACCAAAGACCATTGAACCCTGTAGTTTCAAAGGGTAAATTGATAGTGTGTAAATTATATATAATAAAGTTACATTTTAAAGGGAGTAGCTACCTACTATGATATGTGGAAAGTCAGTATTACTTGCCATAATTAGGAGATAAGCATAAAAATATGATTCAACTATGAGAAAGGAGGAAATCCTGCCACTTGCAGCAACATGGATGGAACCTGAAGGCATTATGCTAAGTGAGATAAGCCAGACAAAGACTAATCCTGTATGAAATCACTCGTACATGAAACTTTTAAAAGCTGAACTTGTAGAAACAGAGTAGATAGGTGGTGATTGGAGCCTGGGAGATAGGGGAATTGGGGAGATGTTTTAAAGGTACAAACTTGCAAACTGGATGATGAATAAGTTAAGGAGGTCTAATGCCCAGAATAGGGAGTATAGTCAACAATGCTGTAGTATAAATTTCCAAGTTGCTAAGAGACTGAATCTTAAGGGCTCTCACCACAGAAAAATGATAATTATGTGACATGATAGAAGTGTTAGCTAATGCTGTGGTGGAAATTGTATTGCAATATATAAATGTTTCAAAACAACACACGGTACGCCTTAAGCTTACATAACGTTGTATGTCAATTATATCTCAATTTTTTAGTCCATGCATACAATTAAAAATTTAAATGTTCATGTATGATAGAGACAAAGAAAGAATGGTGGTTACCAGGGTTTGGGGTGAGGGCTAGAGAGTTATTGTTTAATGAGTACAGAGTTTTAGTATGGTAAGATGAAAAAGTTTTGGATGGATAGTTGTAATGATTGCACAACCTTGTGAATGTACTTAAGGTTACTGAGCTATAGTCTTAAAAATGACTAAAATTATATATTTTATTGTATATGTATAAAATTGTATGAAATTTTATAAATTTTAATGTATAAAATTGTAAAATTTATAAAATTGCCTATTTCACCACATTAAAAAGTGGTAACAGAAAAAAAAAAGTTTTATGTATGAAATATCAAAAGTCACCTCAGTGTACAACCAGTTTGCCTTTTGACATCGTGGCCGGTATCCTGGTCTTTGCCTCTTTGTTCATGTGTATAAATATTTCTCAAAGAATTGCTAAGACAAAGGTAGGAGCATTTTTATTTTCCATGTGTTCACTGATTTGTTACATTAAAATAATTTATCAAATTCCTACCCAATGCCAAATACTGTTCTAGGTTCTGGAAATAGTGTGATTGACCAAGCTCCTGATCTCATGGAATTCACACTCTGGTGGGGAGATGATAAACAGAGCAATGTGATTTTTGGTAGCACTGAGTGCAGTGGAGTGGGGGAGCACCTTAAGAGGCTAAAGAATTGAAGGGAAGAGTCGGATATCATTTAGCGACTGAACAAAAACAAAGGTGATAGTTGAGCAGAGATCTGAAGAAACAATGAGTGAGAACCATGTAAAGATCTAATGGTCTATGCACATTATGTTCATCATATATCTACAAACCCCTATACTATTATTTTACTCAAGTTTTTCTTTAAATTCTTTTTTTATTTATTTTTTTAAAATATAAATTTATTTATTTTAATTGGAGGTTAATTACTTTACAATAAAATAAACTATTGGAAAGCAAACTTATGGTTACTAAAGAAAAAAGGGAGGAAGGGATAAATTAGGAGATTGGGATTAACATACACACACTACTATATATAAAATAAACTAGGACCTACTTACAACACAGGGAACTATGCCCAATATCTTGTAATAACCTGTAACGGGAAAGCATCTGAAAAAAGAACAGACATATAAACATACGTGTTGTCTACTTTTAAAAAACGCGCAACATGAAAGTTGTGAGTTAAGTTTTACTTGGGGAAAAATGAGGACTGCAGCCTGGGAGACAGCATCTCAGATAGCTCCGAGAAACTGCCCCAAAGAGGTGGGGGAGGAAGGGAAGGGCAGTATGTATACGATTTTGATGAACGGGAATACGTGCCATCAAGCACATATTTTTCCAGAAGGTTTCTGTTGGTCTCCTGAAGCTTTCTGCTGGACACGAGGAACAATCATCTCCATGAGGGATTTCAGTGCCTTTCTAGGTATGAGAAGATGCAAGAATTGGGTTCATAAAATCAACTCCTGAAAAAAACTATCTGAAGACCTGTTCTGCCAGTTTTTTCCCCCTGAGCACAGAGTGCCTCATTTCTGCTCTCCACCCTGAACTCCTTTTGGAGAGTGTTGAAAATCAGCAGCGACAGCAGCATATGGTTTAATCCTTGTAGAGGCAGATGGCAAGTGCCAATTCGTAGTTGACAACATATAACTGAACCACTTTGCTGTACACCTGAAACTAACACAACATTGTAAATCAACTATGCTTCAATTCTTCTAATGAGTCTAATTAAAAAAAAATAGAACTTACCCATACAACATACAACAGAATATTACCTGGCAATCTAAAAAAGCATGTAATACAGATTCACACAGACAGAAGAGCCTGGCAGGCTACACAGTCCATGGGGTCACAAGAGTTGGACACGATTTAGCGACTAAACCACCACTGATTCACACATTAGCATGAAGGGACCTTGAAGACACCAAGCTCTTAAAGCAGTGAGAACATTCTTTGTGGTTTGGGGATGAAAGCAAGGACCTCCAGGAAGAAATGTTAAGGAAGCAGATTTTGGCTTAACCTTAGAAACTTCTAATACCAAAATCTATCCCCTCCCCCAAAGTAAGCATCCACTTCTGAATTTCAAGATTTCCCTTCCTGCAACCTCGAACTCCCAAAGGTATTTAAACAGAGCTCACCCACAGCAATCTCCTAAAGGAGCTCATAAATCCAATGCAAGAAAACAAGGGAGTGTTCTGCAGAAACTGCTGCTGCTGCTGCTGCTAAGTCGCTTCAGTCGTGTCCGACTGTGTGACCCCATAGATGCCAGCCCATCAGGCTCCCCCGTCCCTGGGGATTCTCCAGGCAAGAACACTGGAGTGGGTTGCCATTTCCTTCTCCAATGCATGAAAGTGAAAAGTGAAAGTGAAGTCGTTCAGTCGTGTCCGACTCTTCGAGACCCCGTGGACTGCAGCCTACCAGGCTCCTCCGTCCATGGGATTCTCCAGGCAAGAATACTGGAGTGGGTTGCCATGGCCTTCTCCAGGTGAATCTTCCTGACCCAGGGATTGAACCCACATCTCTCCTGCATTGGTAGACGGGCTCTTTACTACAGCACCAGATAGGGACCTGTTACACCCTAAAAATTAGTACAAAGTTTTATGAATTGGTGATGTATAAATTTATAACCTTTGGAAACGACTGGCTTCATCAAGAGCTGTAAAAATGTTCTTTTCCTTGACCCTGTAACTCCACTTCAGGAAAGTTACCATAAAGAAATAATTCAACAGGGCTTCCCTGGTGGCTCAGTGGTGAAGAATCCACCTGTCAATACAGGAGATGTGGTTCAATCCCTGACATGGGAAAATCCCACATACCAAGAAGCAACTAAGTCCGTGTGCCCCAACTACTGACCCTGTGCCCCAGAGCCTGGAACCTACCGAGCCTACGTGCCACAGCTACTGAAGCCCTGCCCCTAGAGCCCATGCTGCACAACAAGAGAAGCTGAGGCAGGACACAGACGAGCTCCAAGTGCGATTTACAACTGGCCTCCTGTTTGCAATTCACGGGACTCAGACAAATGGGCTTCAGACTGAATAGTTAAAACCAGCCTCATGTTTGCATTCCCTGAGACAAGAGACAGGTGGGCACCAGTCAAGGCATTTACAAGCAGCCTCCTGTTTGCCCTCCAAAATGGAAGCAACAACAGAAACAGGGTAAATACCCAGTCTTTGCCTCTAGTAAAGACCTTAAGGTAATCGTCACGGCAAGAGTCAAGGTCATAATCAAGGCGAGAACAAAAAGAGGGAAACCCTGTTTGAGTAAAGGATTAAGGGCTCTCCAATCCCCCGCTTTGTGGGACAAGGGAGCTCCTTGGGTGTCAAAAGTCAGGGGATAATTCCAGACCATAATGCATCTTGCTCTCCCAAAAGCCTTCACTTTGAGACCCATCTTGGCTGAAGGGTATGCATGCACCCAGGGGAGGGACCTGAGGCAAATTAACCAGAGAGGTGACAGAGCAAGATGACTGGCCTGAGGGAAGACAAAGACCTGGAAAACAGCCCACTTATCAAGGATTTACACTTCCCAAAGGCACAAGTCTCTCTCTGAGCTGGCCCGTGTGCCTTTCTGCATGTACTTTTCCTTTCCTTAAACTTTCTACATTACTCTTTACCTTCTGCCTCCTTGCCTGAATTTGTTCCTGACTAGGCAGGCAAGAACTAGGGACTCTAGCCCTAACTGCTCACCCTTGTGGTCCAGTGGTTAGGACTCCTGGTCCAGGAAACTAAAACCCTACTTTCAGCTACCCCTTGCTGCTGCTTGCTGCAACTTCCGCTTACTGCTGCGCATGTCCAGAATCAAAGCCACCACAATGAGAGGCCCATGCTCCTGAATGAAGAGTATCCCCGCTAGTCTCAACTAGAGAAAAGCTCGAGCAGCACCAAAGACCCAGCACAGTCAAAATAAATAAAATTATACCCAAACACATATGTCTAACAATACACATACACACACACACACCCCTAAGTACATATACATGCTTAAGTAAATACATACATAAGTACACGTCCACACATATAAATGCACATTCATTTGCACACATAATCATGCTCACACATACACACATACATGTACACATAAGTACATATTCACATGGGACCTCCCTGGTGGCTCAGATGCTAAAGAATCTGTCTGCAATGGGGCAGACCTGGGTTTGATCCCTGGGTCAGGAAGATTCCCTGGAGGAGGAAATGGCAACCCATGCCAGTATTCTTGCCTGGAGAATTCCAAGGACAGAGGAGCTACTACTGTCTATGGGGTTGCACAGAGTCAGACACGTCTGAGCAACTAACACTTTCACTTTTCACACTTTCACACACACACATGTATGTGAATGTGCAGGTTACATCGACGTTTGCAGCAAGGGGAAGGTAATCTGAATATCAAAAGATTATTGTTAATTAAGGAAAAATGAGATATCTCAAATTAAAGAATTCAGCACTCTTCTGTGTAGGGGAAGATGCAAGCATCTGGGCTCAATGAAATAATTTTTTTCATATACATCTCAGCTATCCGGGGCCAGCAACCTGCTTCTTGATTTTTCACATCTTTAATTCCTCATTCACCTCGTTCCTTGTTCAGCTGACAGCTGCTGGATCACAGGCATTGTTCTCTGTCTCAGGGACCCTTCGGCCTCAGAAATTCATATTTGAAGGTCTGAATTCACTGATGGCTGTTATATCCTTATTCATTGATGTGGCAGGAGATATTCCATTTCATAGTCCTAATCCCCAGTACCTACCTCTGACTGTGACTTTATTTGGAGACAAGGTATTTAAAGAGGTTATTAAGGTAAGATCAGGTCATTGAAGTGGGTGCTGATCCAGTATAACCACTGTTCTTATAAAAAGAGATTAGGACCAGCTACAGAGAGTAGACAATCATCCACAAGCCAAGGAGGGAGACTTTTAAAGAAATCAACCTTGTTGACACCTTGATCTCAAACTTCTAGCCTCCAGAACTTCAAGTAAATTAATTTCTGTTGTGTAAGCCACCTAGTCTGTGGCATTTTGTTATGGCAGCCCTGAGGAGTTTATACACACACATACACATATGCCCACACAATACACAGACACACATATGTTGTTGCTGTTCAGTTGCTAAGTCATGTCCAACTCTTTGCCACCCCATGAACTGCAGCATGCCAGGCTCCTTTGTCCTTCACTATCCTCCAGAATTTGCTCAAATTCATGTCCATTGAGTAGGTGATGCCATCTAACCATCTCATTCTCTGCCATCCCCTCTTCTCCTTTTGCACTTCAATCTTTCCCATCATCAGGGTCTTTTCCAATGAGTCAGCTCTTCGCATCAGGTGGCCAGAGTATTGGGGCTTCAGCTTAAACATCAGCCCTTCCAATGAACATTCAGGGTTGATTTCCTTTAGTTTTGACTGGGTTGATCTCCTTGCTGTCCAAGGGATTCTCAAGAGTCTTCTCCAGCACCACAGTTCGAAAGCATCAGTTCTTCAGTGCTCAGCCTTCTTTATGGTCCAACTCTCACATCCATACATGACTAATGGAAAACCCATAGCTTTCACCACATGGACCTTTAATACCACTTGCAGCAACATGGCTTCCCTGGTAGTTCAGCTGGTAAAGAATCTGCCTGCAATGCAGGAGACCCCGGTTTGATTCCTGGGTCAGGAAGATCCACTGGAGAAGGAATAGGCTACCCACTCCAGTATTCACAGGCTTCCCTGGTGGCTCAGTCGGTAAAGAATTCACCTGCAATGCAGGGGAGACCTGGGTTGGGAAGATCCCCTGGAAGAGAGTATGGCAACCCACGCAAGTATCCTTGCCTGGAGAATCCCCATGGACAGAGGACCCTGGTGGGCTAAAGTCCATGGGGTTGTAAAGAGTCAGACAGGACTCTAAGAACAACTAAGCACAGCACAGCAGTAACATGAATGCACTTGAAGATTATTATACTAAATGAAATAAGTCAGATAGAAAAGGAGAAATTTCATACGACATCCCTTATATGTCGAATCCAAAAACAAATGATACAAATAAACTTACAAAACAGAGATTCAGACTCATAAAATGAACTTTTGCTGGGGAGTGGGGGTTGGGGGAAAGGATAGTTAGAGAGTTTGGGATGGACATACACACTCTGCTATATTTAAAATGGATAACCAACTAGGACCTACTATATAGCACCTGGAACTCTGCTCAAAGTCATGTGGATGGGAGGGGAGTTTGAGGGAGAATGTATACGTATACATGTATGGCAGAGTCCCTTCACTGGTCACCTGAAACCATCACAACACTGTTAATCAGCTAGCTGTTGTTGTTCAGTCGCTAAGTCGTGTCTGACTATGATCTTGTGGGCTGCAGCATGCCAGGCTTCCCTGTCCTTCACCATCTCCCAGAATCTGCTCAACACATGTCCATGGAGTGGGTGATGCCATCCAACCATCTCATCCTCTGTCGCTAGACCCCGATACAAAATAAAAAGTTTTTTTTAAATAAGTAAAAAACATTTTTAAAGCTGAGTAAAAAGTATTTTAAAATAATATAAATGGACATATTTACAAATGAGAAACAGATTCACGGACTTAAGAGAATTATCTTCCGGTCACCAAGGGGGAAGGGGAGGAGGGATAGATTGGGACTTTGGGGTTGACATGTACACACTGCTATATTTAAATTAGATAACCAAAGACCTACTGTAAAAAAAAAATTTTTTAATAAAATAAGGAAGTAATACAGAAAATACATTTTTAAAATTCCTTGTTATAAGGACCCTGCAGGAAAGATAACATGTTCTCCCCATCTGTCTTCAAAGAAGACATGGAAGCTATGAGAGATGAGTGTTATGAGCTGGTAAGTGACACAAGCCCATTTCATCTATGTCCTGAGTTCTTCCCACATCTGGTTCCCTCCAAAGGGCATCAATACCGATCAGACTTCAGAACCCAGGACAGAGACAGAGATTCACAGTAAACCTCTGTGCCACTGTGAACGAGGGGAAAAAGGGATGGAGAGGGAGGTGCCCCATGTCAGTGTCAGAGTGTAGTGGAACCTTCTTCTAGTTGTTGGAAAGAGTTTGACTTTCCAAATCTGGGAGATGGCCCACCATGGGCAGTTCACAAGCTTGCTGTTTATCACGTCATCGCAGAGCATATTGTGCTTTATTTCTCCTTCCTTAAGCTAATAAATTCCAATCAGGAGAGGGGGCTGAGCCTCAAAAACTCCTGACAAATATTTATAGTCATCTGGGGCTTCCCAGGTGGCACTAGTGGTAAAGAATCTACCTGCCAATGCAGGAGATGTAAGAGATGTGGATTCAATCCCTGGGTTGGGAAGATCCCCTGAAGGAGGAAATGGCAACCCACTCTAGTATTCTTGCCTGGAGAATCCCATGGTCAGAGAAGCCTGGCAGGCTGTAGTTCATATGGTCACAAAGAGTCAAACATGACTGAAGCAACTTAGCACAAAGGTATTCTCATCCATAAAAATGAATAAATGAGTAAACATATAAGGTAGCCATGAAATCAAACTGCTACTACTTGAAAAGTGAGTAACGTAGTGATTGAAAGTGAAAGTGAAATCGCTCAGTCGTGTCTGACTCTGTGACCCCACGGACTGTAGCCTGCACCAGGCTTCTCTTTCCATGGGATTTTCCAGGCAAGGGTACTAGGGTGGGTTGCATTTCTTCCTCCAGGTGATCTTCACGACCTAGGGATCGAACTTGGGTCTCCTGCATTGCAGGCAGACGCTTTACCGTCTGAGCCACCAGGGAAGCTAACATAGTGATTAGTTTTCTCCAATCATTCCCAAATAAAATTCTGGTTATAAAATGGTATAAATCAATGTAATACTGTAAAGCAGTTATCCTTCAACTAAAAATAAATAAATCAAAAAAACAAAATTCCATTCAGTTCAGTTCAGTTCAGTCGCTCAGTCGTGTCCGACTCTTTGCGACCCCATGAATCGCAGCATGCCAGGCCTCCCTGTCCATCACCAACTCCTGGAGTTCATCCAAACCCATGTCCATCGAGTCGGTGATGACAATATACATTCTTGACATACTCCTTTTCCTATTTGGAACCAGTCTGCTGTTCCATGTCCAGTTCTAAATGTTGCTTCCTGATCTGCATTACAGTAGCCCATTTTGTTCAGTTTTGACCAATGTTCCCAAGAGACTAGAGTCTTAATCCATTGTCATGTGTCACTGACCCAGAGTTAGTTAGCTGGTGTGGACTCACATAATATAGACAGAAGACATTCCAAAGAGTTTAGCACTCTGTCTGGTCCCAGAATGAGGCCTCTTGCCAAATAAACTGCGACATTGTTACTCTCTTTAAAATCATGGTGCAGTGACTTTTCTTTAAACTTCTTTATTGAAGTAGTTGACTTACAATGTTGTTTTAGTTTCTGGTGTACAGCAAAGTGATTCAGTTTAATATATGTATATATATTTTCTTTTCGGTTTGTAAGATATTGAAAATATTTTCATGTACTATGCAGTATGCTGCTGCTGCTGCTAAGTCACTTCAGTCGTGTCTGACTCTGTGCGACCCCATAGACGGCAGCCCACCAGGCTCCCCCTTCCCTGGGATTCTCCAGGCAAGAACACTGGAGTGGGTTGCCATTTCCTTCTCCAATGCATGAAAGTGAAAAGTGAAAGTGAAGTTGCTCAGTCGTGTCCGACTCCCAGCCACCCCATGGACTGCAGCCCACCAGGCTCCTCCATCCATGGGACTTTCCAGGCAAGAGTACTGGAGTGGGGTGCCATTGCCTTCTCCAATTATGCAGTATAACCTGGTTGTTTATCTATTTTACATACAGTTCAGTTCAGTTCAGTCGCTTAGTCGTGTCCGACTCTTTGCGAACCCATGAATTGCAGCACGCCAGGCCTCCTTGTCCATCACCAACTCCTGAGTTCACTCAGACTCACATCCATCGAGTCGGTGATGCCATCCAGCCATCTCATCCTCTGTCGTCCCCTTCTCCTCCTGCCCCCAATCCCTCCCAGCATCAGAGTCTTTTCCAATGAGTCAACTCTTCGCATGAGGTGGCCAAAGTACTGGAGTTTCAGCTTTAGCATCAGTCCTTCCAATGAACACCCAGGACTGATCTCCTTTGAATGGGCTGGTTGGATCTCCTTGCAGTCCAAGGGACTCTCAGGAGTCTTCTCCAACACCACACTTCAAAAGCATCAATTCTTCAGTGCTCAGCTTTCTTCACAGTCCAACTCTCGCATCCATACACGACCACAGGAAAAACCATAGCCTTGACTAGATGGACCTTTGTTGGCAAAGTAATGTCTCTGCTTTTGAGTATGCTATCTAGGTTGGTCATAACTTTCCTTCCAAGGAGTAAGCGTCTTTTAATTTTATGGCTGCAATCACCATCTGCAGTGATTTTGGAGCCCAAAAAATAAAGTCTGACATTGTTTCCACTGTTTCCCCATCTATTTCCATGAAGTGATGGGACTAGATGCCATGATCTTCGTTTTCTGAATGTTGAGCTTTAAGCCAACTTTTTCACTCTCCTCTTTCACTTTCATCAAGAGGCTCTTTAGTTCCTCTTCACTTTCTGCCATAAGGGTGGTGTCATCTGCATATCTGAGGTTATTGATATTTCTCCCAGAAATCTTGATTCCAGCTTGTGCTTCTTCCAGCCCAGCATTTCTCATGATGTACTCTGCATAGAAGTTAAATAAGCAGGGTGACAATATATAGCCTTGACGTACTCCTTTTCCTATTTGGAACCAGTCTGTTGTTCCATGTCCAGTTCTAACTGTTGCTTCCTGACTTGCATATAGGTTTCTCAAGAGGCAGGTCAGGTGCTCTGATATTCCCATCTCTTTCAGAATTTTCCACAGTTTATTGTGATCCATGCAGTCAAAGGCTTTGGCATAGTCAATAAAGCAGAAATAGATGTTTTTCTGGAACTCTCTTGCTTTTTCAATGATCCAGCAGATGTTGGCAATTTGATCTCTGGTTCCTCTGCCTTTTCTAAAACCAGCTTGAACATCTGGAAATTCAAAGTTCACATATTGCTGAAGCCAGGCTTGGAGAATTTTGAGCATTACTTTACTAGCATGTGAGATGAGTGCAATTGTGCAGTAGTTTAGGCATTCTTTGGCATTGCCTTTCTTTGGGATTGGAACGAAAACTGACCTTTTCCAGTCCTGTGGCCACTACTGAGTTTTCCAAATTTGCTGGCACTTTCACAGCATCATCTTCCAGGATTTGAAATAGCTCAACTGGAATGCCATCACCTCCACTAGCTTTATTCGTAGTGATGCTTTCTAAGGCCCACTTGACTTCACATTCCAGGATGTCTGGCTCTAGGTCAGTGATCACACCATCGTGATTATCTTGGTCATGAAGATGTTTTTTGTACAGTTCTTCTGTGTATTCTTGCCACCTCTTCTTAATATCTTCTGCTTCTGTTAGGTCCATACCATTTCTGTCCTTTATCGAGCCCATCTTTGCATGAAATGTTCCCTTGGTATCTCTAATTTTCTTGAAGAGATCTCTAGTCTTTCCCATTCTGTTGTTTTCCTCTATTTCTTTGCATTGATCACTGAGGAAGGCTTTCTTATCTCTCCTTGCTATTCTTTGGAACTCTGCATTCAGATGCTTATATTTTTCCTTTTCTCCTTTGCTTTTCACTTCTTTTCTTTTCACAGCTATTTGTAGATACAGTAGTTTGTATCTATTAATCACAAACTCAATTTACCCCTCCCCTGCTTTCCTTTTTGGTAATCATAGTTTGTTTTCTGTCTCTGTGGGTCTATTTCTGTTTTTTATATAAGTTCATTTGTGTCTTATTCTAGATCCCACTTTTAAGTGGTATCATATGATATTTGTCTTTCTCTGATGTAGTATAATAATCTCTAGGTCCATTCATGTTGCTGCAAATGACATTGTTTCATTCTTCTTTGTGGCTAATATTCGATCATATATATATGTACCACATCTTCTTTATCCATTTATCTGTCAGTGGACACAGGGTTCTTCCATTTCTTGGCTACTATACATAATGTTGCTATGAACATTGGGGTGATTGTATTTTTTCTAATTGGAGTTTTCATCTTTTCCAAATATATGCCCAAAGTGGGATTGTTGGATCATATATTTTTCATTTTTTAAGGAACATTCATACTATTTTCCATAGTGACTGCACATGTTACAGTGATTTTAATATTAGATGACAAAGCCAAAGGGCTGGAGTCCTCTGAGCAACTGAATTAGACTGAGCCCAGGTCCTCCTACTTGTGGACATCTAAGCTGACTGAAATGGTCTCATCAATGTCACAAGGACACAGTGTCAACAGTGGGATTTCTCACTGACCCCACCAAACGACTGTGGATGGAAGTCCATGTTCAAAGACAAGTGATTTGAGACATTCAGAAATGAATGATAATTGGATGACAAGGTCTTTGGCAAATCATGAGGTGAACTTGAACCACTTAGAACTTTCAAATGTGAGTTATTCTTGCTCTGGCTTGGAGAAGAAGCTGAAGAGGTGGGAACCAATCCAGTCCAGAAAGTTCCACCAAGACCAAAAATTAAAAATAAATCCCAGCATCTCCAAGACTCACCTGGGACTGGAAAATGTGTGAATTTCTTGGTATGACTGTTGAGCAGATGCTGAGTAAATCCAGAGCTGTAACATCCCTTTAGTTTATAGGACTTACTATGAAATCTTAATATGATTGACCTGATCCTTCATAGATAGATAGATATAGATGGCTGAATCACTTTGCTGTACACCCAAAACTAACACAACATTGTAAATTAACTATACTTCCATTTTTTAAATAGTTAATTAATTTAGAAAGCTTTTCTTTTTCTGGCCTGTTCCATAGGGCTTGAGGAATCTTAGTTCTCTGACCGGGGATTGAACCCGGGCCACAGCAGTAAAAGTTCTGAGTCCTAATGGCTGAACCACCAGGCATTCCCAATTAATTAAGTGTGTAGATGGGTCAGGATTAATAATATTTTGTACAGTTCTGGAGCCAAATAACACTTGCAACAATTAAAAGATCAATATTTATAACATAGAAAGAGTTTCTGCAAATAAAACACATCCCAAATGTGTCCAAATCACAAATAATACTTGAACTGGACAATCACAAAAGAGAAAATCTTAAATAAAATAAGCTAATGAAAACAGGTTCAACCTCATTAGCAGTCAGGGAAATGGAAATGAAAGCAATAATGATATGTACTTGCATTCATCAGATGGGTGATTTCTTTCTAAATAAGACCCAGTGCTTACAAAGATGTGTTGAAAAGGGCACTCCTACATATTATTAGTGGGAACATGACTTACTATTGCATTTTTGGCAAGTTAATATGACATACCTATTTGAAATTCCAAATCTGGGACTCCACCTTATAGAAATATGTTTACCAAAGATTGTTTATAGTGACAATGAAAGATAAAGTAGAACTAACCTGTGTGTCCTCAAGGGTGGATTGAGTGAATAATCAGATTACATTCATATAGTGGGATGTTATGCACCTATTAAAATAAAGAGTGAGATATTTATCTAATCACCTGGAAGAATACTATGATGTATGCACAGCCAAGTTGTGGTTTTTTTTTTTTTTTTTTTCAGCTGTACCAGGTCTTAGTTACAGCATACAGGATCTTTATTTGTGATGTGTGGAATTTAGTTCCCTGACCAAGGATTGAACCCAGGGTGCCCTGCATTGGGAGCACAGAGTCAGCCCCTGGACCACCAGGGAAGTTCCCAAGTGTTTTTTAAAAGCAACTTATATATATATATATATATTAGTATATATATATTAGTATATATATATTAGTGTGTATATATATATATATATGGATGTATAGTACAGTCTCAGGTGAGAAGTAAACATCAGGACACACCATGTTGTTAATGATAATTACCTGAAAGGGGTAGGTGTAGAATGGGGCAATTGTTAGTTGTTCAGTCATGTCCGACTCTTTGCAACCCAATGGACTATAACCCACCAGGCTCCTCTGTCCATGCGATTCTCTAGGCAAGAGCACTGTAGTGGGTTGCCACTCCCTTCTCCAGGGGATCTTCCCGACCCAGGGATCAAACCCGGGTCTCCTGCATTACAGGCAGATTCCTTACCGTCTGAGCCACCAGGGAAGCTAGTAGAATAGGGCAAGTGAAGTGAAAGTGAAAAGTCGCTCAGTCGTGTCCAGCTCTTTGAGACCCCATGGACTATGGAAATCCCATGGAATCCTCCAGGCCAGAATACTGGAGTGGGTAGCCTTTCCCTTCTCCAGCAGATCTTCCCGACCCAAGAATCAAAGGATTCTTTACCAACTGAGCTATCAGGGAAGCCCTAGAATAGAGCAAGGGAATGATAATAAGGAAAAACAAATAGAAACAAAGTAGAAAATACTAATGGCACACTAATAATAAAGTATGGAATATAAAATGCTATGATGTTACTATTCATATTTAAAATGAACCTTGCAGCGATTTCCCTGGTGGTCCAGTGACTAAGACTCCACGGTCCCAACACAGGAGGCCTGGGTTTGATCCCTGGTCAGGGAACTAGATCCCGCATGCCGCAGCTAAGAGTTTGCATTCCACAACTAAACATCCCTCATGCCACAACTAAGACCTGGCGTAACCAATAAATAAATAAATATTTAAATAATTAAAACATAAAAATAACTATGCACATAAACATGTACCAGTACATTCGTGCGTTTCAGTCGTGTCCAACTCTTTATGACCCTATGGACTGTAGCCTCTTCTGTCCATGGGATTCTCCAGGCAGGAATACTGGAATGAGTTGCCATGCCCTCCTCCAGGGGATCTTCCCAACCCAGGGATTGAACCCACTTCTTTTATGTCTCCTGCATTGGCAGGTGGGTTCTTTACCACTAGCGCTGCCTGGGAAGCCCATATGCTTACATATATAGGTATAATTTTTGTCTTGGATTGTTATTAATACATTATTGGCAATGAAATAAATTTTGTTTTCTAAAACTATGACCATGATATTAAAAAATCATTTTGAAGCACCTTCTATGACAAATAATAGCCTTTTATTGATGTTTCATAATATATGTAACCAGTCTTTCAATGGGGATTTAAATGATTTTCAGTTTTTTACCATTTCAAAAGCAGGTCAGTGAATATCCTTCTGTATTACATTTTGTCCATATTTCCAGTTATATAAATTACCCCCTAGGAGTTCTTGAGAGGACAACTTAGGTGGTTCAGCTGTTGGCACACAGTAATAACAATAATAGATATCAAAAGTTTATAGCATTATTTCTCTCTTTTCGGTGCTCTTTGTATAAATTCAAACCCTATCCTACTCCTAAAATAGAATCTGTTAGTTTGCTGAACAACTAAACCCCACACTTTCTTTTGCAAAATCCATAGTTCTCCACCTCACACATCATATCCTATATGAGCAAAATTATGCTTTCCTCCATAAAGAGCTCTTGGGCATATATTAACTGATATTCAATAAATACAAGTTTACTGATTTTTAAATTTTAGGGAAAAAATAGATTACTGTGAAGAATAGTAATCAAAATTATCCTACATTCCCAGATGCCAGAGATAAATGGAGGGAGATTTGTCCTGTATATCCGCCTATTCCTTACCCTGTACCTGGGTTTCTCAATCTCAGCACTATTGACACTTGAGGCTGGATAATTATTTGTTGAGATGGGGTTTGTCTGTGCACTGTGGGAAGTTGAGCAGCAGCCTCCACCCATCAGATGCCAGCAGCACCTCCTAGTATGACAATCAAAAATGTCTCCAGACATTATCCAGTGTCTTTTGGGGGTAAAATCATCTCTAGTTAAGAAGCACCGCTCTTGGACTTCCCTGGTGGTCCACTGGTTAAGCATCCGCCTGCCAATGTAGGGGACATGGTTTCCATCCCTGGTCCGGAAAGATTCCTTTTGCCCCGGAGCAGCTACTGAGCCTGCCTTTTAGAGCCCACGAACCACAACTACTGAGCTCATAAGGCTGCATCTACCGAGGCCCACGTGTCCTACAACCCATGCTCTGCAACAAGAGGAGCCACTGCAATGAGGAGCCCTCACACCACAATTAGAAAGTAGACCCAGCCCGCTCGCAGCATTGAAGACCCAACAAAGCCAAAAAGAATACATAAATTTAAAAAAAAAAAAAATCTCAGAAAAAGAACCACCACTCTATACATGTGCTGTGCTGTACTTAGTCACTCAGTCATGTCCAGCTCTTCGCGACCCCATGGTCTGTAGCCTGCCTGGCTTCTCTGTCCATGGGGATTCTCCAGGCCAGAATACTGGAGTGGGTTACCTTGCCCTCCTCCAAGGGATCTTCCCTACCCAGGGCTCAAACCCAGGTCTCCTACATTGCAAGTCCACTCTATACATATATGTGTATAATTTTGTACAAAAGCAAAATCATACTGTAAAATAAAATAAATAAAACTGTCAGTTTGTAATTGAGTAAACAAGTTTAAACCTAATCATTCCACTCCTAAATATAGTGACAAGCATTACATAACCCCACAATATAATACCCACTGCAAACTATATATAATGACCACAATACACATTTCTTACAGCATTTTTTCCTTATCTCACTTGATCATTGCAACAGTCCTATAAGGTAGGCATTATTATGAGTCTCATTTTACAAATGAGGAAACTGAGGTCAAACGATAAGATTCAATGGAAAGAACAAAGACTTCAAAATCAAACTGACTCTGCATTTCATACCTGACTCCTCCAACTCCCAGCCATGCACCCTTGGACAAATCACTTTATCTCACCAAGCTCACATTTCTCTGTTTGCAAAATGGGGGGTTAAAAATAGCTACTCTGAAGAACAATCATAAACTTTGCAGGTGAAGTATGAACCATGCCTGGCACACAATGACCACTCAATCGATGGCACCTCTTCGTATCAAAGAGGATGAACTTTCCCAAATCACATGTGAGTAAGTGGTGGTACCAAGACTCAAGGCCTCTCCTCCTACTTGATCCCTTTTTCCTTCTCCCCTCACAGTGTTCACCTCCATCCTCTTCTCCACACATCATGCCTGCTGTTGACGATGAAAATTAAGCCATAAGACCCTGTGGAAATGCTCTTCTGTCAACATGCCATCTCCATCTTTCCATCTGGGAAACATTTCTCAAGTTGATCCTTGAGACTCTCTCCTCAAGTGACACTCCACCAGAATGATGAGTATCATCCCCCGACACGCAGGAACTGGTCCTGGTTTGGGTGGTTGGGCATCACCTCAACCTACTGTGGTGAAACCCAATTAGCCACAAAGAACACACACGTCCCAAGCTACATCCTCATCAAAGCTCAGGACATGACATGAGTATGTGATTCCAGGTTTCACTGTTATCATTTAACAATGTTGCTGGGTCCTTGAAGGGTTTGGTCCCTCCTCCATACATTTGCAAGTATCAAGGCACTTGTTCTAGAGTAGGAACGTGTTGAATTTCCCCACATCATCAGAGTCTTTTCTTAATCCCAGCAACTACAGACCACACTACTATCTTAGCCTAGCCACACTGTTCCAACAACAAAGTCCAGGAAGGGATATGATTTGTCAAATGGTGGTCAGGTGATACCATCACTAAAAGATAAGGCATTCTAATTGTCCAGATCTGATGCATGTACACTCCCTGCCTCCAGTTGAGATGTAGGGATTAGCCACACCTGGATCTCATATCTCTTCTTAGGAAAGTGTGATGCTCTTATCAGACATCAGGAAACAGGGCTGCAAAACAGACATACCCATCAGCCACCCACCTGACTCTCTAGGGTAGACATTTGAATCTTCTTATGTTTTCAAAGAGGAAGGGGAAAAGTGACTTGCTCTGGGTCACATAATAAGTAGTGAATCCTGCCTCCATTCTAAAGCTTGTTCCACTGCATCATGCCACCTCTATTAAAACTTTCATAGAGACTTCCCTGGTGGTCCAATGGTTAAGACTCTGCACTTCCAGTGCAAAGAGTGCCAGTTCCATCCCTGGTCAAAAAACTAAGATCCCGTAGAGTAGCCGAAAAAAAAAAAAAAAAAAAAACTTTCATCACTTTGTAACACAATTATCTAAACATCTGTCTCCTTAGTATGCCTCTATGTCCTTGCTACCTTTCATACCTAAATAGGCTTCACTGAAGAATAATTTTTTAGTGCAAGTCAAAGCTGAGAAAAGGGAGACTTCACACACAGTATCACAAGGGACAGCTTCTCTTAGCAGTGTAAAGGTTTAATTGTTTTCCCAATGATTCAGCCTGAGAGCAGGCATGTGTGGACAGCTTCCTTCCCCCAACCTCACTGACCTTGTCAAATTTTTTTTTTCCTTAACCAGAAAGAGAAACGACTGACAAAATGAATGAAAATACAGAAAGAAGGAAGATAAAAGAAGGAAACACTGGGAAGTAGGTTTTAAGACATCAGAGATTTGCCAATTATAGCATAGACAAATGGTTAATTTCCCTCATGTATAAAGAGCTTCTAGAAATTGATAAGAAAAATCCAACATCAGACTTCCCTGGCAGTCTAATGGTTAAGACTCCATGCTCCCAATGCAGGGGGCACTGTTTCAATCTCTGGTCAGGGAATTAGGATCCTGCTTTCCACATGATGTGAACTTAAAAAAAAAAAAAGAAAAAGAAAAAATTCAACAAATGAAGAGGAAAATAGGCATAGGCAAAGGATCTGAAGAGAGAGTTCACAGAAAAGAAAATACAGATTCTATTCATATATTAAAAAGATTTTCCTTCTCACTCATATAGAAATGTAAATTAAAATTCATACTGAGACATGCCCATAGACTGATGAACGGATAAAGAAGATGCTGTACATATATGCAATGGAATATTACTCAGTCATAAAAAAGGAGTGAAACTGCATCATTTGTAGTGATGTGGATGGACCTAGAGTCTGTCATACAGAGTGAAATAAGTCAGAAAGAGAAAAACAAATATTATATATTAACACATATATATGGAGTCTAGCGGAGAAGGCAGTGGCACCCCACTCCAGTACTCTTGCCTGGAAAATCCCATGGACAGAGGAGCCTGGTGGGCTGCAGTCCATGGGGTTGCACAGAGTCAGACAGGGCTGAAGTGACTTAGCAGCAGCAGCAGCATGGAATCTAGAAAAATGATACAAATGAACCTATTTGCAGAGCAGAAATAGAGATGCAGAAGTAGAGTACAAGCATGTGGACACAGCGGGGATGGGGAGGGTGGGACCAACTGGGAGAGTAACACTGACGTATATACACTGTTGCTGCTGCTGCTGCTAAGTCGCTTCAGTCGTGTCCGACTCGGTGCGACCCCATAGACGGCAGCCCACCAGGCTCCCCCGGCCCTGGGATTCTCCAGGCAAGAACACTGGAGTGGGTTGCCATTTCCTTCTCCAATGCATGAAAGTGAAAAGTGAAAGTGAAGTTGCTCAGTCGGGTCCGACTCCTCGTGACCCCATGGGCTGCAGCCTACCAGGCTCCTCCACCCATGGGATTTTCCAGGCAAGAACACTGGAGTGGGTTGCCATTTCCTTCTCCAATGCAGCAAAGTGGAAAGTGAAAGTGAAGTCGCTCAGTCGTGTCCGACTCCTCGTGACCCCATGGGCTGCTGCCTACCAGGCTCCTCCACCCATGGGATTTTCCAAGCAAGAGTACTGGAGTGGGGTGCCATCACCTTCTCCACGTATATACACTACCATGTGTAAAATAGATAGCTAGTGGGAAGTTTCAGTGCTCTGAGATGACCTAGAAGGGTGGGATGGGGGAGTGGGAGGGAGGTTCAAGAGGGAGAGGATATATTTATACTTATAGCTGATTCATGTTGTTGTACAGTAGAAACTATTAATAACACAATATTGTAAGGAAATTATAGTCCAATAAAAAAATGAAAAAAAAAACAAATAAAAATAAAAGAAAATTTTAAGTTAAATAATTTATACTGAGGAATGTATCCATATTGGTTCATTAACTGTCAATGCAAAACATTACTGATAAGGAAAACTGTAAGCAGGGGTGAGTATATGGACTTGCTGTACTATCTGCTTAATTATTCTGTAAATCTAAATCTGTAATAAAATAATAAAGTCTGTTAATTATTTTTAATCATACTAGCATACTAGTTTTTTTACATATCAGAGTGACAGGAACAATACCAAGAGATGACAAACACACACTGTTGGTGAACAATGTGTGAAAAGACAGGTGTTCACATATCTCTAAGGGGACTGTAAATTAATACAATTCCTGTGGAGAAAAACTTGGTAATATTTATCAGAAGGCAACCTTTGGCCCATCAACCCCACTGTTGGAGTTCATGCTCAGGCACACTCACAGTTGTGAAATGATATGTGTACAAAGTAACCATTTTTAGCAAAGACTGGAAACATCCATCAATAGCAGATTGGTTACATAAATTATGGTGAAGTCAAATCAAAACTACTGTGAGGTATCACTTCACACAGGTCAGAATGGCCATAATCAAAAAGTCTACAAATAATACATGCTGGAGAGGGTGGTTCTAAAAAGGAACCTCCTACACTCTTGGTGGGAATGTAAACTGGCACAGCCATTAGGAAAGGAAGTAAATCAGACACAGAAAGACAAATATCATATGATATCACTTATATGTGGAATCTAAAAAAAAAGGGGGGGGGGTACAAATAAACTTAAATGCCAAGTGGAAATAAAGTTACAGATGTAGAAAACAAATGGTTACCAGCGGATAGAGGGAGAGATAAATTGGGAGACTGGGCCTGGGACTGAAACACCACTATATATCACTCCAGTACTCTTGCCTGGAAAAGCCCATGGACGGAGAAGCCTGGTAGGCTGCAGTCCATGGGGTCGCTGAGAGTCGGACATGACTGAGCAACTTCACTTTCACTTTTCACTTTCATGCATTGGAGAAGGAAATGGCAACCCACTCCAGTGTTCTTGCCTGGAGAATCCCAGGGACGGGGGAGCCTGGTGGGCTGCCGTCTATGGGGTCACAGAGTCGGACACGACTGAAGCGACTTAGCATAGCATATATAAAATAGATAACCAATAAGGACCTACTGTATGGCACAGAGAACTCTATTCAATACTCTGTAATGGTGTATATGAGAAAATAATCTAAATAATCTAAAAAGAGTGGAGATTTATGTATGTGTGTGTAACTGATTCACTTTACTGTACACCTGAAACTAAAACATTGTAAATCAACTATCCACCAATAAAAATCATTTTTAATTTATTTTTAATTGAAGGATAGTTACAATAAAAATGTTTTAAAGAAAAAGAAATTTTATCCAAAATGAATGAATGACCAAAAAAAAAAAAAAAAACTGTACCTGCCCCTTGACATTCATAGTAGCACTATTGAAAATAGCCAGTAGTTCCCTGCATAGGAACTGCCTTGAGGCTCAGTCTGAGCAGGGAAGATACACTAGTCGGGGTTTCCTAGTGAGAGTGAATCCCTGGTGACATCTCCACCGGCTTACCCACTCCATCATCCCAGAGTACACAATCCCAGAGAACAGGTCACAGGGGTCAAGGAAACAAACAAAATTATTACCATCTTCCTTAACAAGGAGCCCTGGGACTGAAATGCCCAAGAGCCCCCAAACTGTAAATACCCTGCTGTGTCCCTGGTTCCCTGTTCACATACCCCAGCAGGGGTGGGAACACATGATTCCCATGCTCCCTGACCGTAGATATCAGACTTGCCCCAGCCATCAGAGCTGAGTGGTCCCCTCACGCCCTTCCTGGTGGCTTAGCAATGACCTCAGGATCTGCTGGGGGCCCGTGGAGAAGGAGTCTGCCAAGACCATAGTCTTGGTGATACCATCCTGGTAAGTCAGTGAAGGATGGAGAAGGGGAGTGAGATGGATGGGATTGGGAAGAGAAATTTCTTTCATCCCTTCCTGGATGGAGAAAGAGAGAAAATAAGACAAAGAGGAACCAAGACCAGTTCTATACTCTCTGACTGGGAGAAGGATACAGAGTCATGTGGGGGAAAGTATTTAGGGTCTGTAGATGCAGGACACCATAAGACACCTTTCTCCAAAACTGAGGTTTTCAAGCACAGTCCTGGGCCAGCAGCAGCTGTGTCCCCTGAGAACTTCATGTGTATGTCAGTTGCTCAGTCATGTCCGACTCTTTTCAACCCCATGGACTGTAGCCTGCTGGGCTCCTCTGTCCATGCAATTCTCCAAGCAAGAATACTGCAGTGGGTAGCCATTCTCTTCTCCAGGGGGGCTTCCCAACCTAAGGATTGAAACTGCATCTCCTGCATTGCAGGCGGATTCTTTACCATCTGAGCCACCAGGGAAGCCTGAGAACTTCCTAGAACTGTTGATTCTCAAGCTGCATCCCAGACACTCCCAGGGCACAGCTACCTGGGTTTTAACCAGCCTGCTAGGTGACACTGATGTATACTTAAGGCTGAGAACCACTGCCGTAGAGAAGTCAAAGACTTCATGTCAACAAACAAAGACAGCTGTAAATGTGTGGTCAGGAAGAGGCTCACAGTAGAATAGGCAGTCCAGAGAAACCTGAGCATCACCCTACAAAAACCTCAAACCCAACTCTAAAAATCCTTGAAAAGTGACTAAGTCTCTTCTGGAGACTTCTTTACCACTTCGCCACCTGGGAAGCCCAGTATTATTTTACAAACTCACTTTTCTTGTCATTACATTAACTACAGAAATAAGCATGTAGCACATCCTGCTTTCTGCCAACTAGACATTTGTTCACAGCTTGTTGTTATGGAAACTGTTTATCTCTGAATAGTCTGGGCTGGGTCTGGGAGTTTTTATTTTGAATACACTTTTTGAATAGCTGTTTGACACAGTATAACAGTGTATATTTTACTGAGGGTGCAAAAATATTTCATTGGAAAGTGACAGTTTGTCTAGAACATAAGAAAATTTCTTGTCCTGCAAAGTGGCTGCTGAGAGCAAATATACTTCCAAAATGCCATTGGCTTTAAAGCTCCAGAGAGTCTTTTGTTACCATGAAAACTCCCTTTAAAAATTCCACTTAACTAGCTTTCTGGCTTCATCCAAAGTTCCCATTTTCCCTAAAAATACACTGACTGCTGTACCAAATGCTTGAGACCAGAAGGTTACTCACTAGCCTTCCTCCTCAGCTGAATTGAAGTGAAGTTTAAGTGTTAGTTGCTCAGTCATGTCCAGCTCTTCGATAACCCATGGACTGTAGCCCACCAGCCTCCTGAGTCCATGGAATTCTCCAGGCAAGAACACTGGAGTGGGGTCCCATGCCATTCTCCAGGGGATCTTCCTGACCCAAGGATCGAACCCAGGTCTCCTGCATTGCAGGCAGATTCTTTATCATCTGAGCCATCAGGGAAGCTGCAACTGAGTTGAACCAATTTAAGTAATCCCCAACCTGATTGTGCTGATTGTAGTTGCTGCTGCAATTACATTATTTAACTAATATGGTGTCATTTAACAAACTATATGAGAAAGGAAGAAGGAAGGAAGAAGGGAGGAAGGGAAGTAAGGAGAAGGGAAGAGATAGGAAATTGTGTCTTCACAAAATCCAGATTGAATGCTTTGTAAAGACTTAATTTAAAAAAAAAGAATCATTAAAAACTACTGTCAAATTTGATGTGACCAAGGTACTTGAAGATTATTTAGATGTAAAATTGTAAAACTTCGGAAAAGATGCTGCACCTGAACTGTTTTGCAAAGCTCCTTACTTCTTTGTTCCACATTCATGAAAAAAAAAAAAAAAACACAGAGGATAGATTTCAGTCTATGTATATTGCTGAGGCAAGATGCTTGATAAAGACCCACCATCAATTTATTCATACTCAGAGAAAAGACCTCGGTCTCCATCGAAAAGCCTTAAGCCATACTTAAGTTACAGTGTGGAAAGTATGTTTGTGCACGTTTATAATCCCACACTGTTAGAGGAGCTTTCAGCACTGATCCCCACCAAAATAAATGCTGCTGCTGCTGCTAAGTCGCTTCAGTCGGGTCCGACTCAGCGACCCCATGGACTGCAGCCTACCAAGCTCCTCTGTCCATGGGATTTTCCAGGCAAGAGTACTGGAGTGGGGTGCCATTGTCTTCTCTGCACAATAAATGAGAGGGAGTCTATCAAGTGATCACCTGGTATCAGATCATAGAGTGCCCCTAAGGAACTTGAGTTTCACCGGAAGCAGAGGAAGAGTGTTATCCCTCCATATATCCCTAGTTATTAAACCAAAATTGATGTTAATACTGCATCTTGTTGGTGGAGGGTGAAAGGAAGCAAGGGAGGAAAGAGAGAAAGTTAAGGGGAAACGAAGAAAGCAAAGATGATCAGGTATGGGTTTAACCTCTCTCAATTTTGTTTTCTATGAAGCTTTCCTTCACTGAAGAGACATAGTGGTTTTTGAACAATATCCAGCTGTCTTGCAACAACTCAGTTAGACCTTTAAGACTGTCTCACACATGGATGGTTTTCTTTAAGGAAACAAAGATCAACAAAGGGGAGCTACAAGGAGTCCATGGATTTTCCCAGAATGTACAGATCTGCAGGGAGCTGAGATGAAGCTCCATTTCTGACTCCCAGATTTGTTTGTTTTTTTACCTTTTATTTAGTATTGCGGTATATCCAATTAACAAACAACATTATGATAGTTTCAGGTAAACAGGGAAGGGACTCAGCCATACACATACATGTATCCCTTCTCCTCTAAACTCCCTCCCATCCAGGCTGCCACATACACTGAACAGAGTTCTATGTGCTCTACATATTTCCTTGTTCTTTATTCATTTTAAACTTAGTAGTGTGTACATGTCCATCCCAAGCTCTTTTCCTTTCCCTCCATCCTTCCCCCACCCCAGGCAACCATAAGTTCAGTCTCTAAGTCTGTAAATCTCTTTCTATTTTCTAAGTAAGTTCATTTATATCATTTCTTTTTATATTCCACATATAAGGAATGTCATCCAATAGTTCTCCTTCTCTGTCTGACTTACTTCACTCAGTGTGACAATCCATGTTGCTACAAATGGCATTACTTCATTCTTTTTAATGGCTGAGTAATATTCCACTGTGCTTATACATGTACCACATCTTCTTTACTCATTCCTTTGTTGATGGACATCTAGGTTGCTTCCATGTCTTGGCTGTTGTAAACAGTGCTGCAATGAACATTAGGTGCATGTATCCTTTTGAACCATGTTTTTCTCTAGATATATGCCCAGCAGTGGGGTTTCAGTGTCATATTGTAGCTCTATTTTTAGTTTTTTAAGGAACCTCCGTACCATTTTCCAGGCTTCCCAGATGGCACTAGTGGTAAAGAACCCACCTGCCAATTCAAGAGATGTAAGAGTCAGGGGTTCAACCCATGGATCAGGAAGATCCCCTGGAGAAGGGCATGGCAACCCACTCCAGTATTCTTGCCTTGAGAATCCCATGGTCAAAGAAGCCTGGCAAATTACAGTCCTTATGGTCACAAAGAGTCAGACAACACAGAAGCGACTTAGTACACATGTACACATACTGTTCTCCATAGTGGCTGTGCCAATTTACATTCCCACCAACAGTGGAGGAGGGTTCCTTTCTCTCCACACCATCTCTCGCCCTTACTGCTTGTGAATTTTTTTGATGCTAGCCATTCTGGCTGGTGTGAGGTGATAGATACCTCATTGTAGTTTTGATTTGCATTTCTCTAATAATTAGTGATGTTGAACATCTTTTCATGTGCCTCTTGGCCATCTGTATGTCTTCTTTGGAGAAATGTCTGTTTAGGTTTTCTTCCCATCTTTTGAATGGGTTGTTTGTTTTGATGCTGTTAAGTGTCATGAACTGTTTGTAATCTGGCAAATAATCCCTTGGCACACATCAAATCACATCATTTGCAAATATTCTCTCCCAATCTGTGGATTGTCTTTTCTTTTTTGCATATTGTTTCCTTTGCTGTGCAAAAGCCTTTGAGTTTAAGTAGGTCCCTGTTGAGGTCCTTTAATGGACCGGAACCTGGCGGTCTGGAGTCGACGATAAGAAAGTGAAAGAGAGAGACAGAAAGAAAGAAAGACACGGGGACCCAAGCTCTGATGGAGCAAAGGTGCTTTAATGATCTTTCTGCGAGTATATATAGGCTGTTGTACAAGAAATGTCTTTCGACAATGATAAAGATCAGAAAACCAAACGTACAGCAACCGTTACCAAGGGAACAAGGGATTAATAATGGTCACAAGGTCAGGAGACAATCCATATCTCAAGAAAGAGGATCGAGACTAAGCAGTTTTGTCATAAGGAGAATGTTTACTGAAGGGGATTCAAGCCTTTCTTATCCTATGACCTCAGTCCTGGGAGCGGCTTGCCATACCACTGGTTTCTGGCAACAGAAACTAATAAGGAACAGAGGATTTATGAGAAACAGCATGTAGGAATCCTCCTGTTAAACATTCCCTGATAATTCCCCCTTATTTATTTATAATATTTGTAAAAAGGGTTCTGACCATTTGAGTTTGTTTAAACAATTTTTGCATGAAGGCAACGATAAATGACAAATATAACTATCAAGACAATCACCAAAATTACAGTTCCAGACCCAATGCTGTGAGTAATGCTTTGAAACCATCTGTGTGGGTCTAGCCCAGATAATTGATCAGCTAGTTGTTCAGCTAAAGTTTCCAAATTAGTGGAAGAGGGCAGATTTTTAGAAAAGGTTTCAAAGATTTCTTTTTATAATAATTATACATTCAGAGAAGCATTATCATGTATGTTTTGTAAATGAAATTTTACTTGTTCCCAGTTGTAGGCACTATTATTGAATTGAACAGGAGTAACACAAAATTGAGTAGAATTCCAATCACATTTTAGCATCACCTGTTTTTGTACATCTATTCATTGATCTCCAACCCATTTGATGGCTGTTTTTAGTTCCTATATTTCATCTTGAGTATCCTTATCTATCTGAGCCTGAGTGGCCCACATAGTATGAGCATCTTTAGTCCAGTTTTGGATAAAATTATGTGTTTGAATTGAGGTTTGTAAAGCAACGCCAGTGACGGCAGCAGTAGTGCAAGTAGCTATTAATCCCAAAATGCCAAGAATCAGCCATCCAATGAATCGTTCAGATCGCTGGAGCAGTTTAGTAAGTAACCAGGAAGCAAGTCCAGCCATGGGACCTTCTTCCCAGGGCCGCTGGAGATTTATTGGTAACCACAGACTACGTCAAGATCAAAAATCTAAAGGGATTCATTTCTTAAGGAAACAGAAGATTTAAGACAAGTATATAATTTGCAATTTATACAAGTTACAGAATGTAAAGTCTTACTGAATTGTAAACTTCCTATAGCTAGAACAAAAGAAAGGGGAACACAAGCTTGTATGAAATATGATTGATTATAACAAAAGAAACAGTCATGTCCAACTCTTTGCGACCCCATGGACTGGGGCCTACCAGGCTCCTCTGTCCATGGGATTTTCCAGGCAATAGTACTGGAGTGGATTGCCATTTCCTTCTCCAGGGGATCTCCCCGACCCAGGGATCGAACCCAGGTCTCCCGCATTGTAGACAGATGCTTTACCGTCTGAGCCACCAGGGAAGCCCTATAACAAAAGAAATAGTTTCTAAGACTACGATTGGTCCCTGTGAGATGTCCAGTCCAAGTTCCAAGTTCTTTGGTGCTCACAGCAAGTTTCCAGACGTCTCATCGTTCAGGCCCAATCAGTTTATCAAGGACGATTCGAGGACGAGGCGGGGCCATTCCACCATCAAGCCATCCAAGAAGTCCTTTGTCATGGTAATGCTCCACTGTAGTGTTAGTAACCTTCTATGCTACTTGAGTAGCATAGTCACATGTGGTGCTGTTAATATCATCTTTGCAGTTAGATACGCACATACTATGGGGTCCCCAATTAACAATGGTGTAATTGGCCATAAACATTAATTTCCCTGATTTAGCTTGACATTTATCTCAATAAACAGGGGTATATCTAAAGTCTTTATAAGTAAACCCCTTGCATTCTAACTTTTGTATGTATTGACATGTAGTATTGACATGGTTTTTATAAAGGACAGGGCAGTAAACAGTCCAAGCAATGTGTGGAAGTTCCTTTTTGGAGGCAGGATGAAAGCGCATGTTTGTCGACTAACATTAATACATAATTTTGTTGGGCCCATGCATAAAGGAAGGATTTCATAGCCTAGAGAAATGTTAATTAGTCTTCCTTCTTCCTCAGGATGAGAGGGCCCCTCCAAGCTCCAAGGAGGGGGCATATGTGTTGAGTCATTAGTGGATGAGATTGGTCCTAAATCTGTCCATTCTATAACCTACAATAAAAGGGGGGGTTAGGTATATAAGCCCAATAAGTGTGATCAATCAAGTCAGCCTGAGCGGGGGAAGCAAAAGCAAGCAAAGCAAGCATAGCGACAAAAATATTTTCAGGATTCCGAGGCATTCCCTGCTGAGAAATCAGATTTTCAGCTCAGTTAGTAAGGGTTTTTATCTGTCCCCAAGTAGGGAAATCATAAGGCCGATAACGTCGAGTGCGGTGTTTTTTGTAAATTTTTAAAGCTGCCACGGCTTGTATTGGAATTTCTTCCTCTTGGGGTTTTTGTTGTTTCATCTGTAGTTTGAATGTTGGGGGCCCCCTTAGGTCAAACCTTCCGAAGAGGAAGCCATGTGAGTTCGTTGGATCCATCTGGAGAAATACAAGCATACCTACCCCTTTCCCTGTAAGATTAGTTTCCTAGATTTCCATTGATTAGTTAACCCATCTTGATACCAAATGATCAAAGGAAGGGAGGTGTCCTTCAATGTCTCGAAATGCTTTTCTGCTTTTGTCAAAATATCTCCTTGCGGTAAGTTTAAAAAATTTAAAACAAATAAAGCTATATTAACAATAGTTATAGGCTTAAAGAACATATTGCATTGGAATCTAGTAAAGTCTGCTCTGGATAAGGAAGATAAAAGTGTTCCTGTGTATTCCCCCTTATTTCATTTTTTATTTGTAGTTTCAGTGTGTAATGTGTTTGTTTAACTATGTCTTGTGTTTGTGGATTATAAGGAATGTCTGTAAAATGTTTAATAAAGAATGAATGTAAAAATTGTTTTAACTGGTTAGAAATATAGGCAGGACCATTGTCTGTTTTTGTAGAATCAGGTGTTCTCATTATTGCAAAGTAAGCTAACAGGTGGGTTATAACATGTTGTGTAGTTTCACTTCGGAGAGGTGTGGCCCATATAAAAGAAGAATTTGTATCAACTGAGACAGGTAAGAAGGAAAAGGAAGAAAGTTCAGGGCAATGAGTTACATCCATTTGCCATAAAATTCTCTTTCATTTGTCATAAACCGTTTTTATATTTTTGTATTCATCATTATTTGCCATTTCTTATATCTTTTTATTAAAAGCATACATCTTATTTTTCTTTAGCAACTATGAAGTGTCTTGTATATTAGCATTTTATAGATTGGTGAATATATTTATTATATTATATTAATATATTTTTAATATTTATATATTTATTAATAGTCTAAAATCTCTTTAGTTTTTCTGTAAGAAAAACTTTTTGTAAGAGGAAGTTAGTGTTCCATAATTAATGTTTTAAAATCTTATTGTATTTGCAAATGACCTAGCTATTTAAAAAACTTTTATCATTTAGTTTAGTACAATTCTAGAAATTTAAGTTACCCCAATCCTAAGAGATTATTTTAGATAGACATTTTTTAAATATAATTATTTTTAATAGAGTTTATCTAAAAGTTTTCACCTCATTTATATATTTATATATATAAAGAGTTACTTTTTTGTTGACAAATTTAGTTTACCTTAAATCTAGGCACAATAAAAGTATTATATAATGTTGATGATTTAAGACATGTCTTAATTAGATTAACAATTATATTTAAATTATATTTATACTTAAATAAACATTATATTTAATATTGAATATTTTTCAGTTCACATGAACTTGACTTTAAATAGAGCTCATTAACTTCATATTGTCCAAAAACAAAGACATACATTGAGACATAGATAATTTTAGATAGACAGACATCATTTTCCGCTTCAAATTTAAAATATCTTTTTGATAGATTTTTTTTTTTTCTGAGTTCCACCAATTTGTTTATGGCTGGACTCCCAGATAGAGTGGGCTGTGTATCCCAAGGACATGATAACAGTTAACTTTAGGTTTTTTCTTAGGCCTGTTTTTGTTTCCCAGGCAGAATTGGAGCTCCAAAAAAGTATTTTAACAAGTTAACCTTTTCCTAACTGCAAGTGTAAGAAGACCCGGTTTTGCAATTTCAAAAAAGATTTTATTTTAATCAGTTTTCTCTGGAATCTAAAGAATATTATGGCCATTCAGTGTCAAAAATATCATTTCTCCTTTTTGTAGTTACAGTATATTATTAATGATATATGCATGAGGGAATTGCTGTCACATTGGATGAAATTTTGACAGATAGTAGGACTGTTAAGCATACCTTGAGTAACACAGTCTATTGAAGTCTTTTATGAGGCCTGATGTGAATCTCTCTCGGTCTAAAGGGTGTAAAGGTATATTAAAAAAGCAATCTTGTAAATCAGTAATAATAACGTGCCAATTTTGAGGAATAGTAGTAGGTGATGGGATCCCTGGTTGTAATGCACCCATAGGTTTCATAGATGCATTAACTTTTCTAAGGTCTATTAAGAGATGCCATTTGTTAGATTTTTTATATATATAACAAAAATAGGAGAGTTGCAAGGAGAGCAAGATTCCTCAATATGCTTTAATTCTAATTGTGTGTCTATAAGTTCTTTAGCAGCCTGTAATTTTTCTTTCGTAAGGGGCCATTGCTCTGTCCAAATAGGCCCGTCATTCTTCCAAGTTATTTTAATAATTGCTTTGTTTGTTAAATGAGCAGTGGCCCCTAGGAAAAACGTGGAACGTATATCTGAGTTTGCCATTTCATAAGTAAGTCCCTTCCTGTTGGATTAAGGTGTGCATTTATCACATAAGGTTTTAATGTTACAGGTTGGCCTTCTGGTCCCTCACATGGGTATATTTGAACACTTTGATAGACTTCTTGTACTTTAGTTTGAGAAACTCCCACAATTTAGCAAGAGACCTTTTGTATAGGTCAGGATTTGGGCCATAAGTGTTTGGAAATAATAGTAATATCAGATCCAGTGTTGAGGAGACCAGAAAATCTTTTACCATTAATTTTGATATTTATATTTGGTCAGGTATAATCAGATACCAATGATGTCCATAAGGATTGTTTTTGATCTGTACTGCTGAATCCACCTGTCTGTACATTATTAGAGGAGTTAATAGAAACATAAGGCAAAAGAAGCAATTGAGCAATTTTGTCCCCCTTTTTGAATTGCCATAGAATCTGAGATGACATCATAATTTGAATCTCTCCTTTATAATCTGAATCAATTATCTCAGGGTGAACAGTAATTCCTTTAGTAGTCAAACTAGATTGGCCAAGTAAAAGACCAAAGGTTTATGGGAGCAGGGGTCCAAAAAGTCCGGTAGGTACTCTAGGAGGGACTGCTTGAGGGTAAAGGGAAAAAATCATTTAGGGCTGGTATATCGATGGCAGCGAGGGCAGATTCTTGGAAGTTTTTATTAGCCTTCTTAGGACAGTCCCTTTTTAAATGGTTTTTATCTCCACATGTAAAGCATGCTTCATTTCCCTTTCTAAAGGCAGCAGCCATTGTCTCAGCTAGCATTTGTATCTTTTGAGTTTCTGATCCTAGATTGCGACAAGCCTTCAAATAATCAGTAATAGTCCCAGTCTCACCAATTGGAGCAATAGCTTTTTGACATTCCTGATTTGCATTATCATAAGCAAGTAATTTCTCTAGCTGTTTTTTGGTTTCTTCTCCGATTACAGTACAGGAAATAGCAGTTTCTAATCTAGCTAAAAAATCAGCATAATTTTCATTAGGTCCTTGTAATATTTTAGTGTAGCTACCTGTAGGCTCTCCTTGAAGAGTAATTCGATCCCAAGCTTCAAGGGCCACTGTTTTTAATTTGCATGCAACAAGGGAGGGCATTGTATTTGAGCTTCTATGGTATCAAATTGTCTGGCGCCAGTTAACATTTCAAAAGTAATTTGGTTTTGGGGAGTGCCAGCTCGAGCATTCTTGTTAGCATGATCTCTGGCTATATCATGAAACCACATTATCCATTGAAGATATTTTCCTAGTTTAAGGAGAGCGTTTATTAAAACTCGCCAATCATAGAGAATAATTTCCAATAGAAGAGGCCACAATATTTAGAAGCTCTTTAGTAAAAGGCGAATGTGGGCCATACATAGTTATAGCCTTTTTCATCTGTTGCATGTAAAAAAAAAATTAATACATTCATATTGAGGTATTATGTGCCCTTGAGAGTCAGGATTTCTTAAAACTGGAAAGGCAGAGAAACCATTGGCTTCAGAGATTTGTGATTGCAAAGCCAGTAATTCAGAGAGCCCCTGTTGTGGAGGAGAGAGAGTAACTGCTGATTTTTTGCAAATATGAGTCTGTGTTAAGGACTTATCATTATTATTTAAAAAAGTATTGCCGGTTTTGGTGTCAAAAGGTGTCTCGGAAAAGTCATTATCAGAATTATTAGGTTCCAGCAAAGGAGAGACTTTTGGAGTTGAGCCTGTTGGCAGAGGAGGAGCATTTGGAGTAGCCGGGATAGGATTAGTAGGAAAATTTTGAAATATTTTATGTTGTTTTAATTGGACCTTTTGTAAAGTTTTATCATTTAATTTATATTCATGTAATAAGTGTTCTGTCAGTTGTCGAATATTGGGAGGGCTAGAATTTACCTTGAAATGGCAGAATTACAGCTTTAATGAGAGCCCATAGGGGCCAGAAATCAATTGGAATATTTTTTCCCTTCCTGATGGCTCGTTCAACATTTCTTTGACCTGGTGCCAAGTTTCTAAATCGAAACTGCCTTTATCAGGTAACCAAGGATTACATTTAACCAGTGTTTGAAAGCAAGCCTCTATTCATTGGCATGAAACCAAAAGTCCCTGAGCTTTAAACAAATGGTGAAGTAAAGTAGAGAAATGATGGGGCTTTCCAGCCGTTTGACCCGTGTCTTAGTACTTACCGACCTCAATAGGCCCGGAGTCACTCCATCCGAAATGCCACATATGCCAAGTCCCTGTTCTGGAACCACTTGTTGAGGTCCTTTTATGGACCGGAACCTGGTGGTCTGGAGTCGACAATAAGAAAGTGAAAGAGAGACAGAGAAAAAGAAAGAAAGAAAGACACGAAGACCCAAGCTCTGATGGAGCAAAGGTGCTTTAATGATCTTTCTGTGAGTATATATAGGTTGTTGTACAAGAAATTTGTTTCGACAAGGATAAAGATCAGAAAACCAAAAGTACAGCAACCGTTACCAAGGGAACAGGGATTAATAATGGTCACAAGGTCAGGAGAAATCCATATCTCAAGAAAAAGGATCGAGACTAAGCAATTTTGTCATAAGGAGAATGTTTACTGAAGGAGATTCAAGCCTGTCTCATCCTATGACCGCAGTCCTGGGAGTGGCATGCCATTCCACTCGTTTCTGGCAACAGAAACTGATAAAGAACAGAGGATTTATGAAAAACAGCATGTAGGAATCCTCTTGTTAAACATTCCCTGATAGGTCCCATTTGTTTATTTTGTTTTTATTTCCATTATTCTGGGAGATGGATCAAAAGAGATATTGCTTTGATTTATATCAGAGAATGTCCTGCTTATGATTTCCTCCAGGAGTTTTACAGTGTCTGGTCTCACATTAAGGTCTTTAATTCACTTTGAGCTGATTTTTGTGTATGGTGTTAAAGAATAATTTCATTTTTTTCCATGTAGCTGTCCAGTTTTTCCAGCATCACATGTTGAAGAGACTGTCATTCCAACCTTGTGCAGCCTGCCTCCTTTGTCGTAGACTAATTGACCATAGATGCATGGGTTTATTTCTGGGTTTTCTATTCTGCCTCACTGATCTATATTTCTGCTTTTGTGCCACTGCCACATTGTTTTGATGACTGTAGCTTTGTAGTATTGTTTGATTCCCAGCTTTATGTTGCTTCCCTCTGCCTTTTTCTCCCTCACAGTAGACACAGGCCATCCATGGAACAAGAAAACCAAACAGCAGTCTCAGAATTCCTCCTCCTGGGACTCTCAGAAAAGCCAGAGCATCAGATCTTCCTCTTTGGGCTCTTCCTGCCCATGTACCTGGTCACCATCTTTGGAAACCTGCTCATCATCCTGGCCATCATCACAGACTTACACCTCCACACACCCATGTACTTCTTCCTCTCCAACTTGTCCCTCATCGACATCTTCTTCTCTTCCACCACTGTCCCCAAAATGCTGGTGAACCTCTGGACACAGAGCAAAGCCATCCCCTTTGCAGGCTGCCTTGCCCAGATGTATGCCTTCCACCTGTTTGGGACCATGGACAGCTTCCTCCTGGCTGTGATGGCCATTGATCGGTTCATGGCCATTGTCCACCCTCTGCACTACTTGGCCATCATGAGTCCCCGTGTGTGTGGGCTGCTAGTGGTGGGGTCGTGGCTGATCACCAACCTCCAGTCCATTGTCCACACCAGCCTCATGGCTCAGTTGACCTTCTGCGCTGCCTCTGAAACCCCCCACTTCTTCTGTGACCTCATGCCCCTGCTGAAGCTCTCCTGCTCAGACACACACACCAATGAGCTAGTGATCTTTGCTTTCGGCATTGTGATGGGCATCAGCCCCTTAGTGTGCAAAGTCTTCTCTTATACTTGCATTTTTCGGACGATCTTCAGGATCCCTTCTGCTCTGGGCAAATGGAAAGCCTTCTCCACTTGTGGCTCACACCTCACCGTGGTGACACTATTCTATGGCACCATCTTTGCTGTGTACCTGCAGCCGGCATCTCCCACTTCCTCCCAGAAGGATAAGGCAGCTGCCCTGATGTATGCTGTGATCATTCCCATGCTGAACCCCTTTATCTACAGCCTAAGGAACAAGGACATGAAGGCAGCCCTGAGGAAGCTGGGTGGCAAAGTAGCACCCATCAGTCCTAGGGCAGAATAGCTGTTCGGCACCTGCCATGTTCCAGGGCCACAGTTCAGTGCATGGAACACTGAAACACATCCATTGCTTCTGTCAAGGCATTCAGAGTCTGGTATGGAATAGAGATCTGTCAACAAATCATCACAGGTCGACATGGTAAATGTGTCTGTCATAAGAGATGAATGAAGCACTGCAGGAAAGAAAAGATGTGTATTTTCCCCCATGGTTTATCTTCCTCCTGAAGGTTAGAGTAGGAGATTTTGAAGTAGCCTTAAATTGGCCTTTCTGGGGTGTCTTATAGAAATGGTACATGGATAATCCTAGTTGAATGAAAGATTCAGTTCAGTTCAGCCGCTCAGTCATGTCGACTCTTTGTGACCCCATGAATTGCAGCACGCCAGGCCTCCCTATCCATCACCAACTCCCGGAGTTCACTCAAATTCACGTCCATCAAGTCGGTGATGGCATCCAGCCATCTCATCCTCTGTCATCCCCTTCTCCTCCTGCCCCCAATCCCTCCCAGCATCAGAGTCTTTTCCAATGAGTCAACTCTTCGCATGAGGTGGCCAAAGTACTGGAGTTTCAGCTTTAGCATCATTCCTTCCAAAGAACACCCAGGACTGGTCTCCTCTAGAATGGACTGGTTGTATCTCTTTGCAGTCCAAGGGACTCTCAAGAGTCTTCTCCAACACCACAGTTCAAAAGCATCAATTCTTTGGCGCTCAGCTGTCTTCACAGTCCAACTCTCACATCCATTAGCTATACTCAATTTTAATGAAGATCTTCATCTGCAATAAAGATAATGTGGAAGCAACCTAAATGTCCATCAACAGAGGAATGGATAAAGAAGATGTGGTATATTTATACAATGAAATATTACTCAGCCATAAAAAGGAGCAAAAAAGTACCATTTGCAGAGGTGTCAATGCACCTAGAGACTGTCATACAGAGTAAAGTAAGTCAGAAAGAGAAAAACGAGTATCATATAGTATCACTTATATGTGGAATATAGAAAAACTGGTACAGATGAATTTATTTGCAAAGCAGAAATAGAGACACAGACATAAACAACAAACGTATGCACACCAAGGGGGCAGGGGAAGTAGGATGACTGGGAGATTGGGACTGACATATATACACTATTGATACTATGTGTAAAATAGTAATAACTATTTAGTAATAACTAAATAGGATAACTAATGAGAACCTACTGTATAGCACAAGGAACACTGCTCAGTGCTCTGCGGTAACATACATGGGAAGAAAGTATAAAAGAGATGGGATATATGTATATGTGTAACTTATTTGCTTTGCTGAACAGCAGAAACTAACACAATATTTAAAGCAACTATACTCCAGTAAAAGTAAAAAATAAATAAATGGTCTGTGTCTTAAAAAAAAAAAAAAAGTGTGTTACATATCGACCAATTACATCACCATGCTTCCTAAGTGACTGGAGGAAGGACTCTGAGAACATGAGATGAGCTCACTTGCTTTCCGATTCAGCAGTCATCAACCTCGATCTCACAGGGGGCCTAGTGGTCCTGACTTTGCATGGGGATTAATGTCATCAACAGGCCTCCCCTGTGCCCCAGATTGGGACATAGGAGATGCTGGCATTGGATCATGGAGATCGTGATTCAGCAGGCTGACACTGGACCCTGGAGTCTGCCTTCTTGACAGGCTCTCCAGGTGGTCCTGAAGCAGGCGGCACACAGACCACAGCGGGAGGACACTGGCCCTGAACTACCCACAGAGTCCATGTGTTTCCTGTGATTCCATCACACAGTTCCAAATCCAATATGATTCTATAGGCGCTGTCAGCAACAAGTGGATGCGGTGGGCTAGGCTACATGAAGAGGTTGGATTGGGGGCTGAACTGTGTCCCCCACAAAGATATGTCGCAATCTAACCCCTAGTACCTCAGAAAGTGACCATTTCTGAAAATAGGGTCTTTGCAAGGTAATCAAGTTATAACGAGGTCATTAGGGTCTTAATCCACTGTGACTGGCATCCTTATAAAACAAGGTAGAATTTGGACACAGACATGCACCCATGGAAAAATCCATGTGAAGATGAAGGAAGAGATCAAAGTGATGCTTCTAAAAGCCAAGGGATGCCAGAGACTGCCACCAAACCAAAATCTTAGAGAGAGGCATGAACAGATTCTTCCTCACAGTTCCCAGAAGGAACTCTGTGTGTGTGTATGTGTGTGTGTGTGTTTATGTCTGCGTAGAAACTCTGGAAGGTTACACAAAAGCCACTAAGAGAGATTATTCATTGAGGGGCCTTGATAAGAACTGGATGAATAAGGACCTGGATTGGGGAACAACATTTCATTATTCCATTGCACGAATTTTTTTTTTATTTTATTGAGTAATTTTATTGTTAGTTTCAGGTGAACAGCAAAGTGACTGAGTAACACATATACATATATCCATTCTTTTTCAGTGGGCAGCTGAAAAGAAAGAAAGCTGAGCGCCGAAGAATTCATGCTTTTGAACTGTGGTGTTGGAGAAGACTCTTGAGAGTCCCTTTGACTGCAAGGAGATCCAACCAGTCCATTCTGAAGGAGATCAGCCCTGGGATTTCTTTGGAAGGATGATGGCAAAGCTGAAACTCCAGTACTTTGGCCACCTCATGTGAAGAGTTGACTCATTGGAAAAGACTCTGATGCTGGGAGGGATTAGAGGGCAGGAGGAGAAGGGGACGACAGAGGATGAGATGGCTGGATGGCATCACCAACTCGATGGATGTGAGTCTGAGTGAACTCCAGGAGTTGGTGATGGACAGGGAGGCCTGGCGTGCTGTGATTCATGGGGTCGCAAAGAGTCGGACACAACCGAGTGACTGAACTGAACTGATTCTTTTTCAGATTCTTTTACCATATAGATTATTATACAATATTGAGTAGAAAGTGCCTGTGCTATACAGTAGGTCCTTATTGATTATCTGTTTTATACATAGTAGTGTGTATATATTAATCCCAAACTCCTAATTCATTCCTCCTGCCCCACATTTCCATTTGGTAATCATAAGTTTGTTTTTGAACTTTGTGACTTTGTTTCTGTTTTGCAAACAGTTTCACTTAGCTTCACTTGTAATGCATGAGCTCAGTTACTTCAGTCGTGTCCAACTCTTTGTGACCCCATGGACTGTAGACCTCCAGGCACCTTTGTCCATGGAATTCCCCTGGCAAGAATACTGGAGTAGGTTGCCATGCCCTCCTCCAGGGGATCTTCCTGACCCAGGGATCAAACCCACATCTCTTACATCTCCTGCATTGACAGGTGGGCTCTTTACCACTAGTATCACCATAGTTTTACTTATATTAGTTTCACTTATAATACTTTCACTTCACTTGTATCATTTTTTAGGTTCCACATATAAGTGATATCATATATTTTTCTTTCTCTGATTACTTCACTTAGTATGATAATCTCTAGTTCCATCCATATTACAGCAAATGGCATTATTTCATTCTTTTTTATGGCTAATTTACCATATGATTACAGTCTTATTCATGGACATATGTCCAGAGAAAAACCATAATTCTAAAAGATATATGCACCCAATGTTCATTACAGTAGTACTTACAATAGCCAAGACATGAAATCAACTTAAATGTCCATTAACAGAGGAATGGATAAAGAAAATGTGGTGCATGAATAATTTCTTAACCAAGAGTTAGTATTTACACATTTTAAAAGTTAAAAATTTTAAGACATTAAAAACTGGGGAGTTGGTAAAAGTAGAAGGATCCAGAAGATAAAAAGGCCCCCAAGGGAAACAGAAATGGGAGGCATGACATAGAAACCCAAACCCCAAAGAATAAAGTCCACTAACAGTTTTGATTCAAAAGTTGAAGAGAAATCCCTTAATCCCCATTCAAAAATAAGCTTGGTCCCCTCTGGAAAGAAAAGGAAATATATACCCATCTGAATGCAGAGTTCCAAAGAATAGTAAGAAGAGGTAAGAAAGCCTTCCTCAGCGATCAATGCAAAGAAATAAAGGAAAACAATAGAATGGGAAAGACTAGAGATCTCTTCAGGAAAACTAGAGATACCAAGGGAACATTTCATGCAAAGATGGGCACAATAAAGGACAGAAATGGTATGGACCTAACAGAAGCAGAAGATAATAAGAAGAGGTGGCAAGAATACACAGAAGAACTGTACAAAAACAATCTTCATAATCCTGATAACCATGATGGTGTGATCTCTCACCTAGAGCTGGACATCCTGGAATGTGAAGTCAAGTGGGCCTTAGGAAGCATCACAACGAACAAAGCTGGTGGAGGTGATGGAATTCCAGTTGAGCTATTTCAAATCCTAAGAGATGATGCTGTTAAAGTGATACACTCAATAGGCCAGCAAATTTGGAAAACTCAGCAGTGGCCACAGGACTGGAAAAGGTCAGTTTTTATTCCAATCCCAAAGAAAGGCAATGCCAAAAAAATGTTCAAACTACCACACAATTGCACTCATCTCACACGCTAATAAAATAATGCTCAAAATTCTCCAACCTAGGCTTCAACAGTACATGACCCAGGAACTTCCAGATGTTCAAGCTGGATTTAGAAAAGGCAGAGGAACCAGAGATCAAATTGCCAACATCTGTTGGATTATAGAAAAAGCAAGAGAATTCCCGAAAAACATCATTTTTCTGCTTCATTGACTACAGTAAAACCTTTGACTGTGTGGATCACAACAAACTGTGGAAAAGTTCTTAAAGAGGTGGGAATTCCAGACCACCTTACCTGCCTTCTGAGAAGCCTGCCTGCAGGTCAAGAAGAAACAGAACTGGACATGGAACAATGGACTGGTTCAAAATTAGGAAAGGAGTATGTCAAGGCTGTATATTGTCACCTTGCTTATTTATATGCAGAGTACATCGTGCAAAATTCCGCACTGGATGAAACACAAGCCAGAATCAAGATTGCAGGGAGAAATGCCAATAACCTCAGATAGGCAGATGACACCACCCTTACGGCAGAAAGCAAAGAGCAACTAAAGAACCTCTTGATGAAAGTGAAAGAGGAGAGTGAAAAAGCTGGCTTAAAATTCAACATTCAAAAATGAAGATCATGGAATCTGATCCCATCACTTCGCAGTAAATAGACAGGGAAACAATGGAAACAGTGAGAGACTTTATTTTCCTGGGCTCCAATATCACTGTAGATGGCGACTGCAGCCATGAAATTAAAAGATGCTTGCTCCTTGGAAGAAAAGGTATGACAAACCTAGACAGCATATTAAAAATCAGAGATATTACTTTGCCAACAAAGGTCCTTCTAGTCAAAGCTATGGTTTTTCCAGTAGTCATGTATGGACGTAAGAGTTGGACCATAAAGAAAGCTGAGAGCCAAAGAACTGATGCTTTTGAAATGTGGTGTTGGAGAAGACTCTTGAAAGTTCCTTGGACTGCAAGATCAAACCAGTCTATCCTAGAGGAAATCAGTCCTATATATTCATTGGAAGGACTGATGCTGAGGCTGAAGCTCCAATACTTTGGCCACCTGAGGCAAAGAACTGACTCACTGGAAAAGAGCCTGATGCTGGGAAAGATTGAAGGCAGGAGATGGGGACAACAGAGGATGAGATGGTTGGATGGCATCACCAACTCGATAAACATAAGTTTGAGCAAGTTCTGGGAGTTGGTGATGGACAGGGAAGCCTGGTGTGCTGCAGTCCTTGGGGTCACAAAGAGTTGGATATGACTGAGCAACTGAACTGATACTGATTTATACAGCATAAATTTATTGATTACTTTCCAGGAGCTTTCACTGGTGAACCTAACTGTATAAGTTCCCTATCCTCCTGGAGTTTCCTTCATGATGGAAGGAGTGAAAGGACATAGATTCAGGCACCTGAGTAGCCTGGGGAGGGCCTTGAACCTCCAGACCACCCTGCATGGGAACTGCCATGAGGTTCAGTTTGGGCTGGGAAAGGACACTAGGGCATTTCCTAGTGAGAATGTATCCTTAGTGGAGTGTGCCTCCACTTTGTCACCCACTCCATTATCCCAAAGTGCCCATACTCCAGACAACAGGTCACAAGTGGCAAGAATACAAATAAGACAATTAGCATCTTCCTCCTTAACAAGGAGCCATGGGATTAAAATGCCCAAGAGCCCTCAAACTCTAAATACCCTGCTGTGACCCTGTTCACATACCCCAGCTGGGGTGGGAATACACAATTCCCTCCTCTACACCACAGACATCAGACTCCCCTCAGAAGTCACAGCTGGCGGGTCTCCTCATGTCTTTCCTGGTGTCTTAGCGTTGACCTCAGAATCCTGTGGGATCCAGTGGAGACGGAGTCCACCAAGACCATTCTCTTGGTAATACCCTCCTGGTAAGTCAGCCAAGGATGGAGAACAGGAGTGAACTGGAGGGGTTGGGGAAGAGGAACTGCATCTCTTCCTGAAAGGAGAGAGACTGTGAGGGGAGAGGGAGAATGAGAAAAAGAAGAGGGACTGAGAGCAATTCTATAGTCCGTGAGAGGGCGAAAGGTACAGAGGACAAACTCACTATAGCTAGTCATATGGAGAAAAAGCATTTTTGGTCTGCGGATGGAGGTCACCATAAAACAGTTTTCTCCAAAGCTGAGGTTCTTCAAATACAGTCCTGGACCAGTAGCAGCTGTGTCCCCTGAGAACTTCCTAGAACTTTTGTTTCTCAAGCCCCATCCCAGACACTCCAAGGCATGAGGTTTTAACCAGCTCCCTCGGTGGCACTGATGTACACTCAAGGCTGAGAACCACTGTCCCAGTGCAAGCAAGGACTTCCTGTCAACAACCAAAGAGTTGGAAATGTGTAGCCAGGAAGGGACTCACAGGAGTACAGCAGCCCAGAGAAACCTGAGCATCACCCTATAAAAACCTCAAACCCAACTCTAAACACCCTTGAAAATTAATTAAATCTCTGCTGGAGATCTCTCGAGGTTATCCAGGAAGAGCTTGTGTCGTTCACTTTTCTAAAGCTCCCTTTCACCACCTGTTCACCTTCCATGGTCCTGCTCCTCATAGTAGGGATTAGCATCTCTTCCTTGTTCTTAAAACACCATGGGGTCACCTATCACCTTTCTTATCCCGATTGAATTATGCACTGTGTAGTCCCATTTACTTCAGCAAACCTTAAATCTTTCCATAAACCCATGTTCTTGGAAGGCAGGTAGATAAGAATCTAAAACACTTTAATAGCAGAGGATGACTTAGAACATGTTGGCAGAGTTTAACTATGAAACACCACTGCTCATAGGGTGTGAGTGGCCATACTCAGAAGCAATGGAGTTTGAGAGAGTGAAAATAAATCTCAGTTCAACTAAGAGCCCAACCACCTGCAGGCTGAGTGCCCAGAACATCTCTCTCAGCCCCCATCTTTTTTTTTTTTTCACTGCACCACCTGGCATGTGGGTTCAGACCAGGATCTGAACCCATGACCTCTGCAGTGGAAGCATGGAAGTGTAGATTCTTAACCACTACTCTGCCAGAGAAGTGCCAGCCCCAGTCTTTCTATTATCAGTTGTGGTCAACACCATATACCTCTCAGAATCATTGTGAAATCTACCCATGAAGAAACTCTGGGGACTTCCCTGGTGGTCCAGTGGTTAAGACTCTGCATCCCCAATGCAGGGGATGCAGGTTTGATCCCTTGTCAGGGACCTAAAAATTCACATGCCATGCAGCTCAGCCAAAAAATAAAAGAAAATTTTTTTAAAAAATTAAGTGTTGCTCCTTAGAAGCCTAAACACTTTTGTTGTCATTAAATGCCTCATATGTGCTTGTCAGAAATTGGTTTTAGGACCAGAGGACTTAACCAGGTAAGAAATGAGGGCAGCATCCCACTGCTGGGCATACACACTGAGGAAACCAGAATTGAAAGAGACACGTGTATCCCACTATTCATCGCAGTACTGTTTACAATAACCAGGACATGTAAGCAACCTAGATGTCCATTGGCAGATGAATGGACAAGAAAGCTGTGGTACATATACATAATGAAATATTACTCAGCTATTAAAAAGAATGCATTTGAATCAGTTCTAATGAGGTGGATGGAACTGGAGCCTATTATACAGAGTGAAGTAAGTCAGAAAGAAAAACACCAATACAGTATACTAACACATATATATGGAATTTAGAAAGATGGTAACGATGACCCTATATATGAGACAGCAAAACAAACACAGATGTAAAGAACAGAATTTTGGACTCTGTGGAGAAGGCAAGGTGATTTGAAAGAATAGCATTGAAACATGTATATTACCATATGTGAAATAGATCGCCAGTCCAGGTTCAACGCATGAGACAGGGTGCTCAGGGATGGTGCACTGGGATGACCCTGAGGGATGGGATGGGGAGGGAGGTGGGAGGGGGGTTCAGGTTGGGGAACACATGTACATGGCTGATTCATGTGAATGTATGGCAAAAACCACTACAATATTGTAAAGTAATTCGCCTCCAATTAAAATAAATAAATTAATTTTTTAAAAAAGAAATGAGGGCAACAAAGGAAAATCCTCTCATTGCTGGAAAGAGATGATATTAACACTTTACAAGGACCTGGTGAATCATGACACATTGGGTTTTTTTTCTATGTTGTCTATATATCATAAGAGACACATATAGTGCCTAGCACCTAATATGTTCTCTATAAGTCTTCATTAATTTAAAGGAAGGATAAACACATACACTGGAAAATGGAGACTTAAAGAGGCAAATGCAACCAAGCTTTGGTGGTCTTATATGAATCTGCTTTCTCTGAACTTTCTATATGAACCTGATTGTCGTTGTTTTTCAATCGCCCAATCATGTCTGACTCTTTGCGACCCCATGGACTGCAGCACGCCAGGCCTCTCTGTCCCTCACCATCTCCTGAAGTTTGCCCAAGTTCATGTTCATGAACCTGCTAATTCCCAATAAATAATGGGAACTTTCTAAATAGATGGGGAAACAAAACTAGGATCAAACTCATTGTCAGCTTAAAATGTGTGAATGAGAATACTATCAGGCATGACTACGTGTTGGCATTTCTTTAAAACTTGCTCTCTCCTGTTCATTCCTTTGGTCCATATTTTCATATCAGTTCGTGTCAGAATGTTATTTTACAAACTTGCTTTTCTGTCATCATATTAACTCTAGGAATACGTATGCAGGACATTCTGCTTTTTGTCAACTGACACTTAATCACACCTTTCTTGTTGTCATGGAAATGGCTTATCTTTGAATAGTCCAGGCTGTGTCTGGGAGTTTTTATTTTGAATAAACTTTCTGAACATCTGTTCGACATGATACAACATTGTATATTTTACTGAGGGTGCAAAACTGTTTCAAGGAGCAGTGATGGTTTGTCTGGATCATACGAAAATACAGAATTTCTTGTCCTGTGAAGGTACTGTTGAGACCAAATGTACTTCCAAAATGCCATTAGCTTTCTGTTTTTAAATATGTATTTTGTTTGGCTGTGCCAGGTCTTAATTGCGGCGCACGGGCACGTGAATTCAACTCTCAAGTTGCAGCCTGCCGACTCCTAAGTTGCAGCATGTGGGATCTAGTTCCCTGGTCAGTGATCTAATTGGGGCCCCCTGCACTGAGAGCATGACGTCTTAGCCACTGGACTACCAGGGAAGTCCCCAAAATGTCATTAGCTTTAAAGCTCCAGATATTCTTTTGTTAGTGTGAAAGTTCTCTATAAAACTTCTACTTTACCAGCATTCTGGGTTCATTCAAAGTCACTGTTTCCCCTGAAAATACATGAATACTGTCCCAATGCACTGAATGCTTGAGGCCAGGGGCCTACTCACTAGCTTGCTGAAACATTTCTGCTCAGTTGAGTCATTTTAAATAATGCCAAACCTGATCATGCTGATTGCAGTTGCTGCTACAAATGTATTGTTTAAATAATACTATAAAAATTAACAAACTATAAGAGAAAGGAGGAAGGAGGGACGGAATAAAGGGAGAGAGGGAAGGAAGGGAAGGAATGGGAAATATGGTTTCATGAAATCCAAATTGTATGCTTTGTAAAGACTTAATAACAAAAAGGAATCATTTTTAAAAACTGCTGTCAAAATAGATGTTGGATAGCATCACCGACTCAGTGGACATGAACTTGAGAAAACTCCAAGACACTGAGGGACAGGAAGCCCTGGTACGCTATAGTCCATGGGGTCTCAAAGAGTTAGACGAGACTTAATGACTGAACAATTCACTTTATACTGCAGACACATTGTATTACCTAGGTCTTTACATAACTTCTTATACTTATATTCAGTATAATGTTTTGTGTTTCCTTTAATATCTGAGGAAGGAAAAAAAGAGTGATGCTAATAAAATATCAATATAAATTAAAAAAAAATAGATGTGAACAAGGTAATGGAAGACAATTTGGATGTAGACGTGTAAAAATCTGAAAGGATTCTGTGCCCAGATTGTTTTGCAAGGATCCTTAACTCCTTGTTCCACATTCATGGAAAAAAACAGAACACAGATTTCAGCCTATGTATATGGCTAAGGCAAGGTAGCTGATACAGATCTACCACCAATTTCCTCATACTAGAAAAGAACTTGGTCTTCATCAAAAAGTCCAATGAATAAATTTACATACTGGACTCAAGTTAAAACGTGAAAGGTATGTTTGTCCACTTTATGTTTCCATTCTTTTGCTGGAGTTTCCAACACTGGTCCTCATCATGACAAATGAGAAGGGGTCTACCTAGTCATGATGGGTGCAGATCATAAAGTGCCCCTAATGAACTTAGGGTTCATTGGATGCTTCAGAAAAGTGCTACTCATCCTTATATCCCTAGTCATGAACCCAAAAGAGATGCTAAAATTATGTCTTATTGATGGAAGAGGAAAGGGAGGAAAGGAGGAAAGGAAAGAGAAAAAGATGAGGGGAAAAGAAGAGAAAGAAGATGATCAGGTTTGGACTTGATTTCTCTCAATTTGATTTTCTATGAAGCTTGGCTCTATGAAGAGAAATGAGTGTGTTTATGAACAATACCTAAGTTATCCCAAAACAACTCAGTCAGACATTTGAGACTATCCATTCTCAGACATGGATGGTTTTCCTTGGGGAAACAGAAATCCAGAGAAGGGAGCTGTAAGAATCCCACGGGTTTTCACAAAACACACAGGTTTGCAGGGAGCTGAGACAGAACTCCATCTCTGACTCCAAGTTTTATGTCTCTCACCTTCCTCCTTTTCTCCTTCACGGTAGACAAAAGCTGTCCATGGAACCAGAAAACCAAACAGCAGTCTCAAAATTCCTCCTCCTGGGACTCTCAGAAAAGCCAGAGCATCAGATCTTCCTCTTTGGGCTCTTCCTGCCCATGTACCTGGTCACCATCTTTGGAAACCTGCTCATCATCCTGGCCATCATCACAGACTCACACCTCCACACGCCCATGTACTTCTTCCTCTGTAACCTGTCCCTGGTGGACATCTTCTTCTCTTCCACCACCGTCCCCAAGATGCTGGTGAACCTCTGGACACAGAGCAAAGCCATCCCCTTTGCAGGCTGCCTTGCCCAGATGTATGCCTTCCACCTGTTTGGGACCATGGACAGCTTCCTCCTGGCTGTGATGGCCATTGATCGGTTCATGGCCATTGTCCACCCTCTGCACTACTTGGCCATCATGAGTCCCCGTGTGTGTGGGCTGCTAGTGGTGGGGTCGTGGCTGATCACCAACCTCCAGTCCATTGTCCACACCAGCCTCATGGCTCAGTTGACCTTCTGTGCTGCCTCTGAAATCCCCCACTTCTTCTGTGACCTCATGCCCCTGCTGAAGCTCTCCTGCTCAGACACACACACCAATGAGCTGGTGATCTTTGCTTTCGGCATCATTATGGGCATCAGCCCTCTCACATGTATCCTCCTCTCTTATATCTGCATTTTCTGTGCAGTCTTCAAGATCCCTTCTGCTCAGGGCAAATGGAAAGCCTTCTCCACTTGCGGCTCACACCTCACCATGGTGACTCTATTCTATGGCACCATCTTTGCCGTGTACCTGCAGCCAGCATCTCCCACCTCCTTGAAGAAGGACAAGGTGGCTGCCTTGATGTGTGGGGTGGTCATCCCCATGCTGAACCCCTTTATCTACAGCCTAAGGAACAAGAACATGAAGGCAGCCCTGAGGAAACTATTCAGCAAAGCAGCTACCTCTCAGTCCTAGGACAGAAAAGTTGTTCAACGCTTACCATGTTCCAGGACCACAGTTCAGTGCCTAGGACACAAGGATACACTCTGTTTCTGCCCTCAAAACATTCAGCCTGGTGGCTGATAGAGACATGTCAATAAATCATCACAGAGCAACATGGTGATTGTGTCAACAGAGATGAATGAAGTGCTACAGGAAGGGAAAGATGTGTATTTTCCCCATGATCTCTTTCCCCTTAAGATCAGAGCAGAGGAGACTTTGAAGTAGCCTTAAACTCTCTGAGGTATTGAGCTTATAGGATTTCTCCTTTTTGAAGGAAAGATTAGCTGTGCTCAATTTTAATACTGATAAAGACAATGTGTATTAGCCAGGTGTATTACATCACCATGCTTTCTAATGACTTGGGGAAGGACTTTGAGATGAGCTGATTCGCTATTGGATTCAGCAGCCACAATTCTCAGCCTTACATAGAGTCTAGTGGTTTGACTTTGCAGGAGGACTACTGTCATCAGCAGGCCCCCATGTCCCCCAGATTGGGTCTTAGGAGATGATGGCATTTGGATCGTGGTGATTGTGATTGAGCAGGCTGACTGGACCCTGGTGCTATCAACAACAAGCAGATGGGCAGCCTGGGTTACACAGAGAGTTAGAATTAGGGGGTGAATTGTGTACAACAAAAAACATATGTCAAAATCATATGGGTACTTCATACCCAGTACTTCTTTCTCATTGGTGGTGTTCAGTCACTAAATCATATCTGACCCTTTGTGACCCCAGGGACTGCAGCACACCAGGCCTGCCTGTCCTCTATCTCCCAGAGTTTGTTCAAATTCGTGTCCATTGTGTTGGTCATGACATCCATCCAACCATCTCATCCTCTGTTGTTCCCTTCTCCTCCTGCCTTCAGTCTTTCCCAGCATCAGGGTCTGTTCCAGTGAGTTGGCTCTTCACATCAGGTGGCCAAAGTATTGGAGTTTCAGCTTGAACATCAGCCCTTCCAGTGAATATTCCTTCCAAAGGCTTGATTTCCTTTAGGACTGATGGGTTTGATCTCCTTGCTGTCCAAGGGACTCTCAAGAGTCTTCTCCTGCACCACAATTTGACAGCATCAATTCTTTAGCACTCAGCCTTCTTTCAGAGAAGGCAATGGCACCCCACTCCAGTACTCTTGCCTGGAAAATCCCATGGACGGAGGAGCCTGGTGGGCTGCAGTCCATGGGGTCGCTAAGAGTCAGACACGACTGAGCGACTTCACTTTCACTTTCCACTTTCATGCATTGGAGAAGGAAATGGCAACCCACTCCAGTGTTCTTGCCTGGAGAATCCCAGGGACGGGGAAGCCTGGTGGACTGCTGTCTATGGGGTCGCACAGAGTCGGACACGACTGAAGTGACTTAGCATAGCAGCCTTCTTTACAGTCCAACAGTCACATCTGTACATCACTCCTGGGAAAAACATAGCTTTGACTATACAGACCTTTGTTGGCAAAGTGATGTCTGCTTTTTAATATGCTGTCTAGGTTTGTCAACTTTTCTTCCAAGGAGCAACCGTCTTTTAATTTTGTGGCTGCAGTCACCATCCACAGTTATTATGGAGCCCAAGAAAATAAAATCTGCCACTGGGTCCTTACTAAGGTCATCAAGTTAAAATGAGATCATTGGGGGAGAGGGTCCTAATGACCTCGTGATCAAGGTGGTGCTTCCACAAGCCAAGGAATGCCAGAGGTTGATAGCAAACAACCAGAAGCTAAGAGAGAGGCATGGACATATTCTCCCTCATACTTCCAGAAGGAAGTGTGTGTGTGTGTGTGTGTGTGTGTGTGTGTGTGTGTGTGTGTGTGTGTAGAGATGGAGATCCTGGGAAGTTACACAGAAGTCATTTAGAGGGGTTATCCATTAAGGGGACATGTAAAGAACCGGATAAATGGACACCTGAATTAATGGACATCATTTCATTTTGTCCTTGCATGGCTACTTTCTTAAACAAGAGTTAGTATTAACACATTTTAAAAGTTAACATTTTTAAGAAATCAAAAAGCCAGTTGGGGGAAAGGTAAAACTAAAGGGATTCCAGGAAATAGAGAGGCTACCTAGTGGAACAGAAGTGGGAGTCGTGACCTGGACACCCCAACACCAAAGATTCATGTCCACCAACAATTTTTTTGATGTGGACGATTTTTAAAGTATTGACTGAATTTGCTACAATATTGCTTCTGTTTCATGTTTTGGTTTGGGGGTCAAAGGCATGTGGGATCGTAGCTCCCTGAACAAGGATTGAACCCTCACCCTCTTCATTACAAGGTGAAATCTTAACCAGTGGACCACCGTGGCAGTCCCCGGACAACATTTTGATTCAAGAGTAGAAGGGAGGACTTCCCTGGTGGTCCAGAGGTTGAGATTTCCATCTCCCAGTGCACAGGGCATGGGTCCATCTTGGTCGGAGAACCAAGATCCTGCATGCTGCATGGTGTGGCAAAAAAAAAAAAAAAAAAAAGAGTAGAAGAGAGATTCCCTAATCCTACTCAAGATGTGATTTGTAGGGAGTGTGTGTGCTGTGTTCAGTGGCTCAGTTGTATCCAACTCTTTGCAACCCCCTGGACTGACCCGCACCAGGCTCTTCTGTCCTTGGGGATTCTCCAGGCAAGAATACTGGAGTGGGTTGCCATGCCTTCCTCCAGGCGATCTTCCCAATCTAGGTATCGATCCCAGGTCTCGCACACTGCAGGCAGATTCTTTACCATCTGAGCCACCAGTGAAGCCCAAGAATAATGGAGTGGGTAGCCTATCCCTTCTCCAGGGGATCTTCCCGACCCAGGAATCGAACCGGGGTCTCCTGCACTGCAGGCAGATTCTTTACCAGCTGAGCTACCAGGGAAGCCCTTGATAGAGACTACACCAGGTAAAAGAAGACTGATCACTTCCCATGACCGACAAGAAGACATTGTAATAAGGACTGAAGTCCACATACCAAGCACAGCACCTGACTTACAGTCAAGACATGTTTGATACCTTTATTTATCCAACATACGTTAACTGATTATTTATTAATTTCTAAGAGCTTTCATTGGTGAATTTAACAACATAAATTCCCTGTCTTCATGGGCTTTCCATCAAGGTCAGATGAGTGAAAAGACATGGACTCAGGCATCTGAGCACTCTGAGGAGGGGTATGAACCTCCAGACCACCCTGCATGGGAATTATCATAGGGCCACAACGACTGAGCCTACACGCTCTGGCATCCGTGTGCTCTGGAGACCACTCATCACAGCCAGAGAAACTCCCATGCTGCAACGAAGACCTAGCGCAGCTGAAAAAATATTGTCTTTTTCTAGCAATGAGAGGAGTTTCCTTTCGTTAACTCATTTCTTCCCTAGATAGGTCCCCAGTTCTCAAAGCCTGGGAACACATTGCTGACAGAAACACAACAGAGGCATTTAATGACAATATCTGTAAAGCGTTGAGCCTTCTCAGGTACTACCATTTCTTTATGTGTGGGTTTCGCAACAACTCAGAGAGAGAAAGAGAGATGGAGCTGGTGAGGGCCACCAAGCCTGCAAGTGTTTGGTCTCTCATTTGAGCTGAGACTTCTTTTCACTCTCTCACACTCCACTGCTTCTGAGAATGGCCACTCACACACTATGAGCAGAGGTGTTTCAAAGCTAAACTCTGTGCTGTCAACAAGTACTAGGTTAAACTCTTAATTACGAGTATTTTAAATTCATATCTCTCTGCTTTCCGAGACAATGGGTCTTTGGAAACGTTTTAAGGGTTACTGAAGTGTGTGGGTTGGAGAAGGTAATGGCAACCCACTCCAGTACTCTTGCCTGGAAAATCCCTTGGACGGAGGAGCCTGGTAGGCTGCAGTCCATGGGGTCGAAAAGAGTCGGACACGATTGAGCCACTTCACTTTCACTTTTCACTTTCATGCATTGGAGAAGGAAATGGCAACCCACTCCAGTGTTCTTGCCTGGAGAATCCCAGGGACTAGGGAGCCTGGTGGGCTGCCATCTATGGGGTCACGCAGAGTTGGACATGACTGAAGTGACTTAGCAGCAGCAGCAGAAGAAATGTGTGGGTAATCATAGGGCTTCCCTGGTGGCTCAGTGGTAAAGAATTTGCCTGACAGTGCAGGAGATGTGGGTTTGATCCCTGGGTCAGGAAGATGCCCTGGAGAAGGAAATGACAGCCCACTCCTGTAATTCTTACCTGGGAAATCCCACGGATTTCCTGGTGGGCTACAGTCCATGGGGGTCGAAAAAGAGTCGGATACAACTTAGCGACTAAACACCACCACCACAATGGGTAAACCTAGTATATAGGTCAGTCTGTACAAGGAAGGTGATACGTGACCCCAAGGTGTTTCAAGAACAGAGAAAATATGCTAATATCTGCTGTTAGGAATAGGACCACTGGAGGCGAAGAGGCGGTGAAAGAGGGCTTTAGGAAGGCTAGCAGCACAGGGTCTTCCTTGTTGCGCTGGACAGGTCTCCAACAGAGATGCAGTTACTTTACAAGGGTTTGAGTTTTTGTAGGGTGATGCTCAGGTCTGTCTAGGGCTTCCCAGGTGGCACTAGTGTTAAAGAACCCGCCTGCCAATGCAGGAGACTAAGAGACACGAGTTTGATCCCTGGGTCAGGAAGATCCCCTGGAAGAGGGCATGGCAACCCACTCCAGTATTCTTGCCTGGAGAATCCCATGGACAGAGGAGCCTGGAGGGCTATGGTCCATGGAGTTGCAAAGAGTCGGACACGACTGAAGCAACTTAATGTGCAGGTTTCTCTCGGTTGCATATACTACTGTGAGTCCCTTCCTAGCCACACCTTTGCAACTGTCGACAGGAAGTCTTTGGTTGCTCTAGGGCAGTGGTTCTCAGCCTGGACTGTACATCACTGCCACCTAAGGGACTGGCGGCTCAGTCTGGGCTGGGAGGGGACACTCTGGAGAGTGGAGTCTTAGTTCTCTGACCAGCCATGTAACTCATTTCCCCTGCACTGAAAGATGGATTCTTAACCACCAGAGATATCTCTCAAAAAGATAATATTAACATTTTACAAGGACCTGGTAAATAATGTCATGTTGATTTTTTTCTATATTGTCAATGTATTATAAGAAACATGGACATAGTGCCTAGACCCTAACACATTCTCGATAAATCTTCATTAGCTTAAAGGAAGGATAAGCACTACCCACTGGGAAATGGAGACTTGGAGAGGCAAATGCAACCAGTCTTTGGTGGTCTTGTATGAATGCAGTGAAGATCTGCTTTCTCTGGACTTTCGATATGAACCTGCTAGTAGTAACGGGGACTTTCTAAATAGATGAGGAAGCAAAACTAGGATCAAACTCATTCTCAACTTAAAATGAGTGCATGGGAATAGTATCAAGCTTGCCTACTACATGTCTGCATTTCTTTAAAGCTTGCTCTTTCCTGTTCTCTCCTTTCATACAAATTTTCCTATCAGTTCATGTCAGAATGTTATTTTACAAACTCACTTTTCTTGTCATCATATTAAAATCAGGAATAAGCATGTAGCACATTCTGCTTTCTGTCAGTTAGACATCTAATCACACTTTTCTCATTGTCATGGAAACAGCTTACCTTTGAATAGTACAGGTTGGGAGTTTTTATTTTGAATAAACTTTTTGAACATCTGATTGATAAGATACAACAGTGTATATTTTAATGCAAACCTATTTTTAATGGGCAGTGACAGTTGCTCTAGAATATAAAAAAATATAACATTTCTTGTCCTGCAAAGCAACTGCTGAGAGCAAATATACTTCCGAAATACCATTACTTTTAAGGCTCCAGATAGTCTTTTGTAACCATGAAAGCTCCCTTTAAAACTTCCACTTTACCAACTTTCTGGGTTCATCCAAAGTCTCTTTTTCTGCTGAAAATAAACTGACTGTTGCCACTGTATGCTGAATGCTTGAGGCCTGGAGGCTAATCATAATCACTAGCTTGCTGAAACATTTCTGCTCAGATGAGTTGACTCATTTTAAATAATCCTAAACCTGATTATGCTGATTATAGTGGCTGCTGCAAGTGTATTGTGTAACTAATATGATGTGATTCCACAAACTACAAGAGAAAAGAGGGAGGAAGGAAGGGAAGGAGGCAAGGAGGGAGGGAGGAAATGGGAAATGTGGTTTACGAAAATCAAACTGAATGCTTTGTAAAGTCTTCATAATAAAAAAGAATCACTAAAATATATTGCTGTCAAATTAGTTGTGAGCAAGGTAATTGAAAGCAATTTCCATATAACATTGTAAAATATACTGAGATCTGAAAGGATTCTGCACCTGGATGAGTTAGCAAGGATCATCTCTGGTTCAGTCCTCATGAAACCAACTGGAGCATAGACTTCAGCCTACATATATGGCTAAGGTAAGACTGCTAACACGTATCTACCATCAATGTAAGCATTATTAGAGAAAACTTCTCGGTCCTCATCAGGAAGCCCAGTGAATAAATTTATCTGCTGGATTCAAATTAAAATGTGAAAAGTATGTTTATGTACATTTATGTTCCCACCCTTTCGTGAGAGTTTTCAACACTGATCGCAAAAAAAAGAAAAGAAAGAGGGAGTCTACCTAGTGATCACACGGTTGTTCTGTTTCTCTGCTGCTGCTGCTAAGTCGCTTCAGTCGTGTCTGACTCTGTGTGACCCCATAGACGGCAGCCCACCAGGCTCCCCCGTCCCTGGGATTCTCCAGGCAAGAACACTGGAGTGGGTTGCCATTTCCTTCTCCAGTGCATGGGAGTGAAAAGTGAAAGTGAAGTCGTTCAGTCGTGTCCGACTCTCAGCGACCCCATGGACTGCAGCCTACCAGGCTCCTCCATCCATGGGATTTTCCAGGCAAGAGTACTGGAGTGGGGCGCCATTGCCTTCTCCGGTTCTGTCTCTCATTCATGTCCAACTCTTCTTGACCCCAAGGAGTGCAGCACACCAGGCTTCCCTGTCCTTCACCATTTCCCGGAGCTTGCTCAAACTCATGTCCATCAAGTCAGTGATGCCATCTGACCATCTCATCCTCTGTCATACTCTTCTCCTCCTACTTTCAGTCTTTCCCAGCATCAGGGTCTCTTCCAATGAGTCAGCTCTTTGCATCAGGTGGCCAAAGTATTGGAGCTTCAACTTCAGCATCAGTCCTTCCAATGAATTTTCAGGGTTGATTTCCTTTAGGATTTAGTGATCACACAGTAGTATTAATAGATCATAAAATACCCCTAACAAACTTGAGTTTCATTGGAAGAGCAGAAGAATATTATTCATCTTATACCAAAAGTCATGAACCTAAAACTGATGCTAAGATTATGTCTTATTGATGGAAGAATGAAAGGGAGGGAGGAAAGGAAAGAAAGATAAGGGGGAAGGAAGAGAAAGGAGAATAGAAGATAATCATATTTGGATTTGATTTCTCCCAATTTTGTTTTCTATGAAACTTCACTTCACTGAAGAAAAACAATGGTGTTTGTGAACAATATACCCTTGAGAAAATTGTTTCAAAACAATATACCTTGAGACAGGTTGTCTCAAAACAACTTAGTTAGATCTTTGAGACTATCTCAAATATGGATGGCTTTGTTTGGGAAAACAAAATTCCATGGAAGGGAGCTAAAAGAATTCCATGCGTTTTCACAGAATGTACAGGTCTGTAGGGAGCTGAGACTAGAATTCCACCCCTGACTCCCAGCTTTACATCGCTTCCCTCTGACCGTTGTTTCTTTCCTAGCAGACAAAAGCTGTCCATGGAGCAAGAAAACAAAACAGCAGTCTCAGAATTCCTCCTCCTGGGACTCTCAGAAAAGCCAGAGCATCAGATCTTCCTCTTTGGGCTCTTCCTGCCCATGTACCTGGTCACCATCTTTGGAAACCTGCTCATCATCCTGGCCATCATCACAGACTCACACCTCCACACGCCCATGTACTTCTTCCTCTGTAACCTGTCCTTCATCGACATCTTCTTGTCTTCCACCACCATCCCCAAGATGCTGGTGAACCTCTGGACTCAGAGCAAAGCCATCCCCTTTGCAGGCTGTCTTGCCCAGATGTATGCCTTCCACCTGTTTGGGACCATGGACAGCTTCCTCCTGGCTGTGATGGCCATTGATCGGTTCATGGCCATTGTCCACCCTCTGCACTACTTGGCCATCATGAGTCCCCGTGTGTGTGGGCTGCTAGTGGTGGGGTCGTGGCTGACCACCAACCTCCAGTCCACTGTCCACACCAGCCTCATGGCTCAGTTGACCTTCTGTGCTGCCTCTGTGCTCCCCCACTTCTTCTGTGACCTCATGCCCCTGCTGAAGCTCTTCTGCTCAGACACACACACCAACGAGTTGGTGATCTTTGCTTTTGGCATCATCATGGGCATCAGCCCTCTCACATGCATCCTCCTCTCTTATATCTGCATTTTCTGGGTGGTCTTCAAGATCCCTTCTGCTCAGGGCAAATGGAAAGCCTTCTCCACTTGCGGCTCACACCTCACCGTGGTGAATCTATTCTATGGCACCATCTTTGCCGTGTACCTGCAGCCAGCATCTCCCACCTCCTTGAAGAAGGACAAGGTGGCTGCCTTGATGTGTGGGATGGTCATCCCCATGCTGAACCCCTTTATCTACAGCCTAAGGAACAAGAACATGAAGGCAGCTCTGAGGAAACTAGTCAGCAAAGTAGTCCCATCTCAGTCTTAGGGCAGAATAGTTTCTTAGCATCTACCATGTTCCTTGGGCTTCCCTGGTGGCTCAGAAGGTCTGCCTGCAATGCAGGAGACCCAGGTTTGATCTCTGAGTCAAATGATTCCCTGGAGAAGGGAGTGGCTACCCACTCTAGTATTCTTGCCTGGAGAATTCCATGGACAGAGGAGCCTTGTGGGCTACAGTCCATGGGGTCACAAAGAATCTGACACGACTGAGCCACTAACACTTTCACTTTCACTATATTCCAGGATCACTGTTCAGTGCCTGAGATGCAGGAATACATCCCATCTCTGCTCTCAAGGCATTCAGAATCTGGTAGGGGATGGAAACGCATCAGTAAACCATCACAGAGCAACATGGTGATTGTGTCATAAGAGATGATAAAGTGAGTGATACAGAAGGGGAAAGATACGGGTTTTTCTCCATGATTTATCTTACCCCTCAAGGTCAGCATAGAGGAGACTTTGAAGTAGCCTTAAACTCTCTGAGGTATTGAGCTTATAGGATTGCTACATGGATAATCCTTATTGAAGGAAAGATTAGCTACATTCAATTTTAATATTGATAAAGACAATGTACATTAGCCAGATATATCGCCATGTTTCCTAATGACTTGGGGGAGGAATCTGAGAGCATGTGTTGGGATTAGCTCACTAGGTGTTCATTTAGAAGTGACAAGTCTCTGTCCCAGAGGGGGCCTAGTGGTCCATAAGGTAGCCCCCTCAGTCCTAGGGCAGAAGAGCTGTTCAGCACCTACCAATGTTCAGTGACCACTTTTCAGTGCATGGGACACAGGAATATATCCATTGCTGCTCTCAAAACATTCAGAATCTGGTGGGAATAGAGATATGTCAATAAATCATCACAGATCAACTTGGCAAATGCATCATAAAAGAGAAATAAAGTGCTATGGGAAGGGAAAGTGAAAGAAAGTAAAGTGAAAGTGTTAGTCGCTCAGTCATGTCTGACTCTTTGTGACCCCATGGACTGTAGCCTGTCAGGCTCCTCAGTCCATGGGATTCTCCAGGCAAGAATACTGGAATGGGTTGCCATCCCCTTCTCCGGGGGATCTTCCCAACTCAGGGATCAAACCCGGGTCTCATGCAATGCAGTCAGATTCTTCACCATCCCATTTTTGTCATGGTTTATCTTCTTCCATGAAGACCAGAGTAGCATAGAAGACTCTGAAGTAGCCTGAAAGTCTCTGAGGTTTATAGGATTGCTGCGTGGATAATCCTAGTGGGATGAAAGACCAGCTCCTCTCAGTTTAATATTGATAAAACAGTGTCTATTAGCCACGTGTATTATATCACTGTGCTTCATAAGTAAGTTGGGGGAGGACTTTGAGAGCATCTGTTGAGATGAGCTGACTTGCTGTCCAACTCAGCAACCACCATTCTCAGTCTCACAGGGGACCTAGTGGCTTGACTTTGCACAACGATCAGTCTTAAACAGGCCTCTTGTGTCCCCCAGATTGGGACATAGGAGATGCTGCCCTTTGGATCATAGGGATTGTGATTCAGCAACCTGATACTGGATCCTGGAATCTGGCTTCTTAGCAGGCTGTCCAGGTGGTCCTGAAGCAGGCAGTGCACAGACCACAGTGGGAGGACACTGGCCCTGGGCGAGCTTCAGAGTCCATATGTTTCCTGTGACTCCATCACCTGACTCCAAACCCTATATGATTCTATAGGTGCTGTCAGCAACAAGTGGATGGAGTGAGCTGGGATGCAGAGAGAGGTCGAGTTAGGGGTTGAGTTGTGTCCTCCAAAAAGATATGTTGCAGTCTAATGTCTCAGTCTAACCCCCAGCACCTCAGAAGGTGACCTGTCCTGAAAATAGGGTCTTTTCCAAGATAACTAGTTCTAATGAGGTCATTAGGGTCCTGAGTCACTGTGACTGGCACCCCTATAAAAAGATAGAAATTGGACACCGACATGTGAGAAGGGAGAAGGCCATGTGAAGATGGAAATGATGCTTCTACCAGCCAAGGAATGCCAGAGATTTCAGGAAACCACCGGAAGCTAAGAGAGAGGCATGGAACAGACTTTCCATCACCATCTCCAGGAGAAATAAACCCTGCTGACAACTTTGATGTTGGACTTCTGGCCTTCAGAAATGTTAGAGGATACACTTCAGTTGTTTGAGCCACACAGTATGTGATACTTTGCTATGAAGCCCTAGCAAACTAGTACAGTTAGTTGAGGAAGGGCTGGCATCATGCAAAGACTATGCCCAGATTTATCCTCTCAAGTGTTGACTACCCTGTGTTCTGGTTAAGGATCTACCCTGTTTTCTGGTTAAGGGAGTCTGTGCTACAATTGGAGAAAACCTGAAGGATTCAGATTGCATGAATTCAATTTTTGATCTCAGTGTGATGACAGTGAGGATACCAATAGCTGAGATTTATTATGTGCCCTGCACGGGGATCATCCCTTTAAATACACTATCTCATTAAATTTCAAACAAAAAGCCTACAAGAGCAGTCCCCAGCATTTTTGGCACCAGGGACTAGTTCCATGGAAGACAATTTTTCCATGCACCAGGTGTTGGCGGGATGGTTTCAGGATGATTCAAGTCCATTACATTCATTGTGCACTTGACTTCTATTATTATGACATCAGCTCCACCTCACATCATCAGGCATTAGATCCTGGAGGTTGGGGACCCCTATCTTTCCTACAAGGTAGGAAATATAACTCCTTATTTTACAGATGAGGAAACCAGACTTGAAAAGTACAGCTTCTAATAAGCAGTAGTGAAGGTGCAAACAGAGGACCCATTCTACAGCCCCCGGTCTCAACAACACACAATATTGTCTAGAATTCGGTGCCCAAAGCACGGATTTACTAACTGCAGTCGGTGGGCCAAATTCAGCCAACAGCCTGTTTTTGTGTGCCCTGCAAGCTAAGAGTGGTTTTTACATTTTTAAATGGTTGGAAATTTTTTAAAAGAAGACTACTTCATGACACATTAAAATTATGTAAAATTTTAATTTTAGAGCTCATAAATAAAGTTTTATGGGAACAGAATTGGACCATAAAAAAGGCTGAGGGCCGAAGAATTGATGCTTTTGAACTGTGGTGCTAAAGACTCTTGAAAGCCTCTTGGACTGCAAGGTCAAACCAATCAAACTTAAAGGAAATCAACCCTGAATATTCATTGGAAGGACTGATGCTGAAGTTGAAGCTCCAATACTTTGGCCACCTGATGCAAAGAGCCGACTCATTGGAAGAGACCCTGATGCTGGGAAAGATTGAGGACAAAAGGAGAAGGGGGCAACAGAGGATGAGATAACTGGATGGCATCACTGACTCAATGGACATGAGTTTGAGCAAACTCCGGGAGACAGTGAAGGACAGGAAAGCCTGGCGTGCTGCAGTCCGTGGGGTGACAAAGAGTTGGACTTTTGTGACTTCTTAGTGACTGAACAAGGAGAAGGCAATGGCACCCCACTCCAGTACTCTTGCCTGGAAAATCCCATGGATGGAGGAGCCTGGAAGGCTGCAGTCCATGGGATCGCTGAGGGTCGGACACGACTGAGCGACTTCACTTTCACTTTTCACTTTCATGCATTGGAGAAGGAAATGGCAACCCACTCCAGTGTTCTTGCCTGGAGAATCCCAGGGACAGGGGAGCCTGATGGGCTGCCATCTATGGGGTCGCACAGAATCAGACACGACTGAAGTGACTTAACAGTAGCAGTGACTAAACAAGCAACTTAATGACTGAACAACAACAACAAGCAACACTCATTAATTAATTCATCATCTGTGACTGTTTTGGGGCTTCCCAGGTGTCACAGTGGTAAAGAATCTGCCTGCTAATGTAGGAGATGCAGGAGACACAGATTCAATCCCTGGGTCAGGAAGATCCCCTGGAAAAGGAAATGGCAACCCACTTCAGTATTCTTGCCTGGAAAATTCCATGGGCAGAGGAGGCTCAGTTCAGTTCAGTCGCTCAGTCATGTCTGACTCCTTGCGACCCCATGAACCGCAGCACACCAGGCCTCCCTGCCCGTCACCAACTCCCAGAGTCCACCCAAACCCATGTCCATTGAATCGGTGATGCCATCTCACCATCGCATCCTCTGTCGTCCCCTTCTCCTGCCCTCAATCTTTCCCAGCATCAGGATCTTTTCAAATGAGTCAGCTCTTTGCATCAGGTGGCCAAAGTATTGGAGTTTCAGCTTCAACATCAGTCCCTCCAATGAACACCCAGGACTGATCTCCTTTAGGATGGACTGGTTGGATCTCCTTGCAGAGGAGGCTGGTGGGCTACAATTCATGGGGTCACAAAGGGTCTAACATGACTGAGCACACACATATACACAACTCTTTTCAAGCCACAATGTATCCTGTGCAAAATCTAAAATATTTACTATCTAGCCCTTTACAGGGGGATTTTTTTATTTCTTTTTAAATTAATTTTTATCAGAGTAGACTTGCTTTACAATGTTTCTTTAGTTTCTGCTGTACAGTAAAGTGAACCAGCTGTACATATATATTTATCCCCTCTTTTTTAGATTTCCTTCCCATTTAACTGACCTCTTTTCTATAGAAAAAGGAAAGCCTGATACTCAGTGGTCCATGAATCAGAGTCATCATTATTATGAGAAGCTTGACAGAAAGGAAGACTCAGACACCACATCAGACCACTTAAGTCATCATTTTAACCATCTCAGGGGAGTTATATGAGCCTTAAAATTTGAGGATCACTGGAATAGATGGGGATAGAGAATGGCTGTGGAGATCTGGGCCCTAAATATGTCTTCAGGAACATGCGAGATCCAAATTTGGGGCATTTTTTCCACAGGCATCTTCCATTTTTCCCTGCCCTGGACAGGGTCAGGAGAGGTTCTACCCAGAAGCTTTAAAAGCATTACAGCTACAGTTTGTTTCTTTAGGTAGATATATTCCTAAGTATTTTATTCTTCCCATTGCAATGGTGAATGGAATTGTTTCCTTAATTTCTCTTTCTGTTTTCTCATTATTAGTGTATAGGAATGCAAGGGATTTCTGTGTGTTGATTTTATATCCTGCAACTTTACTATAGTCGTTGATTAGTTCTAGTAATTTTCTGGTGGAGTCTTTAGGGTTTTCTATGTAGAGGATCATGTCATCTGCAAATAGTGAGAGTTTTACTTCTTCTTTTCCAATTTGGATTCCTTTTATTTCTTTTTCTGCTCTGATTGCTGTGGCCAAAACTTCCAAAACTATGTTGAATAGTAATGGTGAAAGTAGGCACCCTTGCCTTGTTCCTGACTTTAGAGGAAATGCTTTCAATTTTTCACCATTGAGGATAATGTTTGCTGTGGGTTTGTCATATATAGCTTTTATTATGTTGAGGTATGTTCCTTCTATTCCTGCTTTCTGGAGAGTTCTTATCATAAATGGATGTTGGATTTTGTCAAAGGCTTTCTCTGCATCTATTGAGATAATCATATGGTTTTTATTTTTCAATTTGTTAATGTGGTGTATAACATTGATTGATTTGCGGATATTGAAGAATCCTTGCATCTCTGGGATAAAGCCCACTTGGTCATGGTGTATGATCTTTTTAATGTGTTGTTGGATTCTGATTGCTAGAATTTTGTTAAGGATTTTTGCATCTATGTTCATCAGTGATATTGGCCTGTAGTTTTCTTTATTTGTGGGATGTTTGTCAGGTTTTGGTATTAGGGTGATGGTGGCCTCATAGACTGAGTTCGGAAGTTTACCTTCCTCTGCAATTTTCTGGAAGAGTTTGAGCAGGATAGGTGTTAGCTCTTCTCTAAATTTTTGGTAGAATTCAGCTGTGAAGCCGTCTGGACCTGGGCTTTTGTTTGCTGGGAAAAAGGCAGCCTTCAGAATGGGAGAAAATAATAGCAAATGAAGCAACTAACAAAGAACTAATCTCAAAAATATTCAAGCAACTCCTACAGCTCAACTCCAGAAAAATAAATGACCCAATCAAAAAATGGGCCAAAGAACTAAATAGACATTTCTCCAAAGAAGACATACAGATGGCTAACAAACACATGAAAAGATGCTCAACATCACTCATTATCAGAGAAATGCAAATCAAAACCACTATGAGGTACCATTTCACACCAGTCAGAATGGCTGCGATCCAAAAGTCTACAAGCAATAAATGCTGGAGAGGGTGTGGAGAAAAGGGAACTCTCTTACACTGTTGGTGGGAATGCAAACTAGTACAGCCGCTGTGGAGAACAGTGTGGAGATTCCTTAAAAAACTGGAAATAGAACTGCCTTATGATCCAGCAATCCCACTGCTGGGCATACACACTGAGGAAACCAGAAGGGAAAGAGACACGTGCACCCCAATGTTCATCACAGCACTGTTTATAATAGCCAGGACACGGAAGCAACCTAGATGCCCATCAGCAGATGAATGGATAAGAAAGCTGTGGTACATATACACAATGGAGTATTACTCAGCCATTAAAAAGAATACATTTGAATCAGTTCTAATGAGGTGGATGAAACTGGAGCCTATTATACAGAGTGAAGTAAGCCAGAAAGAAAAACACCAATACAGTATACTAACGCATATATATGGAATTTAGAAAGATGTTAACAATAACCCTGTGTACGAGACAGCAAAAGAGACACTGATGTATAGATCAGTCTTATGGACTCTGTGGGAGAGGGAGAGGGTGGGGAGATTTGGGAGAATGGCATATGAAACGAGTCGCCAGTCCAGGTTCGATGCACGATACTGGATGCTTGGGGCTGGTGCACTGGGACGACCCAGAGGGAGGGTATGGGGAGGGAGGAGGGAGGAGGGTTCAGGATGGGGAACACGTGTATACCTGTGGCGGATTCATTTCAATATTTGGCAAACTTAATACAATATTGTAAAGTTTAAAAATAAAATAAAATAAATAAAAGCATTACAGCTACAGTTTGAATAAGTGGCCAGCAGGTGGCAATAGTGGAACGTCACAAAATGGATTAAAAACTGCTTTTATTTTTTACTTTTTTTTTTTTTTAGTCCTTGTCTTTTTTTTTAAATTTATTTTAATTGGAGGCTAATTACTTTACAATATTGTATTGGTTTTGCCATACATCAACATGAATCCGCCATGGGCGTACACATGTTCCCCATCCTGAACCCCCCTCCCACCTCCCTCCCCATACCATCCCTCTGGATCAACCCAGTGCACCAGCCCCAAGCATCCTGTATCATGCATCGAACCTGGACTGGCGATTCATTTCTTATATGATATTATACACGTTTCAATGCCATTCTCCCAAATCATCCCGCCCTCTCCCTCTCCCACAGAGTCCAAAAAGACTGTTCTATACATCTGTGTCTCTTTTGCTGTCTCGCATACAGGGTTATTGTTACCATCTTTCTAAATTCCATATATATGCATTAGTATACAATGGCACCCCACTCCAGTACTCTTGCCTGGAGAATCCCATGGACGGAGGAGCCTGGAAGGCTGCAGTCCATGGGGTCACTGAGGGTCGGACTCAACTGAACGACTTCACTTTCACTTTTCACTTTCACTCATTGGAGAAGGAAATGGCAACCCACTCCAGTGTTCTTGCCTGGAGAATCCCAGGGACTGGGGAGCCTGGTGGGCTGCCGTCTATTGGGTCGCACAGAGTCGGACACGACTGAAGTGACTTAGCATGTAGCATACTGTAAAAACTGCTTTTAGGAAACACAGATCCTGGCTCCTCTGGGAGGGAACAGCATGTGCAGCCTTCCCGTGGTGGGACAGAGCCTGGGTTGTTCAGGGAAATCATGGAGACCGGTGTGTCTTTAGCCCACAGTGAGGACAGATGAAATGTGCAGGGGGCTGTGGTCAGACCTCACCAGGGGGGATTGGACTCAGGATGAGGGGACCATCGGGGGATAAGCAAGAATACAGGAGGGCAGGTGCTTCAGAACAGACCTGTTGCCAAGTCCTACCATGCGCTAGTGATGAGCAAGCTTTTTCTGTAAAGGGCCAAAGGGTAAATGAATATCAGCTTTATGGACCGTAAGGCCTCTGTCACAATGACTCAGCTCTGATGCTACAAGGAGGAAGGCAATACCTCGAGAAAAGGTATTTCTATCATTTTACATGTCACAAAATATAGTACTTTTTAAAGGTGTGGTACATATATGAACCCCTGGGTTGCAAGGAGATCCAACCAGTCCATCCTAAAGGAAGTCAGTCCTGGGTGTTCATTGGAAGGACTGATGTTGAAGCTGAAACTCCAATACTTTGGCCACCTGATGCGAAGAGCTGACTCATTTGAAAAGACCCTGATGTTGGGAAAGATTGAAGGCAGGAGGAGAAGGGGATGACAGAGGATGCAATGGTGAGATGGCATCACCAACTCAATGGACCTGAGTTTGAGCAAGCTCCGGGAGTTGGTGATGGACAGGGAGGTCTGTCCTGGCATGCTGCAGTTCATGGGGTTGCAAAGAGTCAGACACGACTGAGCAACTGAACTGAACTGAACTGAACTGAACATATATGAAAGTATGAAAGTGAAAGTTGCTCAGTCGTGTCTGATTGCAACCGCATGGACAGCAGCCTTCCAGGCTCTTCTGTCCATGGAATTCTCCAGGCAAGAATGCTGGAGTGGTTTGCCATGCCCTTCTCCAGGGGATGATCCTCCTGGCCCAGGGATTGAACCCATGTCTCTCACATTGCAGGCAGATTCTTTACCATCTGAGCCACCAGGGAAGCCCAAGAACCATGTAATATGACTGAGCCATTCAAAAGGGTGAAATCATATGGCAGAAACCAACACAACATTTTAAAGCAATTTTTCCTCCCATTTAAAAATAAATTTGAAATAAAGAATGCAATAATGGCACTTGCAGCAACATGGATGGACCTAGAGGTTGAGTGAATAAGACAAAGGAGAAGTATTGTATGACATCCCTTATATGTGGAATCTAAAAAGAAATGATACAAATGAACTTACAAAACAGAAAGAGACTCAGACTCAGAGAACGAACTTAACGTTTGTCAGGGCGGGTGGGTGGGGGTAAGGAATAGTTAGGGAGTTTGGTATGGACACAGTTGCTCTATTTAAGGACACGCTGCTATATTTAAAATGGATAACCAATAAGGACCTACTATATAGCACATGGAACTCTGCTCAGCATTATGTGGCAGCCTGGATGGGAGGGGAGTTTGGAAGAGAATGGATACATGCATATGTATGGTTGAGCCCCTTCCCCGTTCACCTGAAACCATTACAACATTGTTTGTTCAGCAGCTATCCCCCAATACAAAATAAAACATTTTAAAAATAAGTAAATAAAATGGATAACTAACAAGGACCTACTCTATAGCACAGGGAATTCTGCTCAGTGTTATGTGGCAGCCTGGATGAGAGGGGAACTTGGGGGAGAATGGATACAAGTATATGTATGGCTGAGTCATTTTGCTGTCCACCTGTATCACAACATTGTTAATCAGCTATACTCCCATCCAAAATCAAGAAAAAGTTTTCTTAAAAATAGTACTTTTTTCCCATTGCATTGAAAAATGTATTGAACTCATCAAATTAATGCAGAAAGAATCTCAACTAATATTAACCTTCTGTGTATTCTGCTCCCCCAAATTATAGTGATAAAATGTAGCATGGAGTGGAGCTTTTGTTTGCTTGTTTTAAAGAAAGTAAAATAATATTGCAGAAATGCATCTGCTGTTTGGGTTTAGTGGCTGGCACTCCTCCTCAACCCTGCCCCTCCAACATAGTTGCCTCTCTCAATACGGCGGGCTACCTTGCAACCGTGCTGCCCGGTTCTTAACCAGTAGGGCCACCTGGGAAGCTCTACCTGCAACAGATGTTCCCAAATATAGTAACTACCAAAATATCTGAAAATACCAAAATATCTCAACTACATCTTGGGGAGGAGAGGAGGAGGGGATGAGAAGGGGATGATAGATAGAGGATTAGATGGTTGGATGGCATCACCAACTCAACGGACATGAGTTGAGTATGCTCCAGGAGTTGGTGACTGACACGGAAGCCTGGCAAGCTGCAGTCCATGGGGTCGCAAAGAGTCGGACACGACTGAGAGACTGAACTGACATCTCAAAAAGAGGAAATCAGAAAGAAGTTTCCACCTTCTGTATCAACTGTCTAATCCCTAATTTGCAACCCAGAAAATCCTGTCTAAAATCTAGTGTGGGCTTCCTAAAATTACAAATCACTGGACATATTAATCTTATGGTCACATCACTAACTCTTCCCTCACAAACACTAGGTTTGAAGGTCTTAATTATCAAAAAAATTATCAACAGTAGCATGAAATTTGGTCCATGAACTGCAGCCTTTTATTTTCAATCATGGGGCTCAGCAGCTGCTCAAACTTTACTTGTTGAGTAAATTAAGGAATGAATGAACTGATGGATGGATGGATGAGAGGATCGATGGATGAATAACGCTGGCCAGTTGTTGTTGTTCATTTGTTAAGTCATGTCCAACTCTTTTCGACCCAGTGGATATAGCAGGGGGCGCCTCTGTCCTCCACTATCTCGCAGAGTTTGCTCAGACTCCTGTCCATTGAGTCGGTCATGCCATCTAACCATCTCATCATCTGCTGTCCCCTTCTCCTTTTGCCTTCAGTCTTTCCCAGCAGCAGAGAAAGATTCCCTGGCCAGTGTGAGAATACAATAACATTTCTTTCTCTCCATATGGGATTTTACTGGGTATTCAGATCAGTTTGAGAGATTCAGACATGGAGGATCACACAGGGGAACTGATTTTCCCAAGGTCACATGCTGAATCGGGTGGGGTGGAAAGGAATTCCAATCCAAACTGTGTGACCCTAAAACCTGATCCCTCTCGCATCATGATGTTGGTTGGTCTCCCAGGTGGGTGACTTTCCCACCCACCTCCCAGGTGGATGACTTGGAACAGCTCAAGTCCTGCCCCATGTGCGGTTCTCAAGGGGCAAAAGTCCTCACCAGATCTGCTGCTGGGAGTGGCTAGAAAGCCATGCCAACAAGACATAATAAAGGACTCAGTAAGACTTGAGCCCAAGGTCCTGGGAGCCCAAGGAAGTTCCTACTTCCAAATGTACATTTATCAGGGATCTGGGGAATTACTGCCCTCTCTATGAATCTGTGTAGTGGGACGTCCCCCCAAGACCACCCTCAGATTCAGTGATTCACTAGAAGGACTCACAGAACTCAGCAAAGTTGCTATATTCATGGTTTATTGCAGAGAAAGGATACAAATTAAAATCATCAGGTGGGATGAACTGGGAGATTGGGATGACATATATACATTGTTGATACTATATATAAAACATATAACTAACGAGAACCTACTATATAGCCCAGGGAACCCCACTCAGTCCTCTGTGGTGACCTAAATGGGAAGGAAATCCAAAAGAGGGTGGGGGTGTGTATATATATATATACATGATTCACTTTGCTATTCAGTAGACATTAACACAACATTACAAAGCAACTATACTCCAATAAAAATTAATTTTAAAAAATTAAAAAAAAATAATATCAGCAAAGGTAAAAGGCACATGGTGCAGGGTCCAAAAGAGACAAGGCTCTAGCTCCTAGTTGTCCACTCCCCGTGGTGTCATGTAGACAGTGCTTAATTCTCCTAGCAATCATGAGTAAACAACACACGTAGTGTACTGCCAACCAGGGTAGCTCCTTTTGAGTGGTCGTGCCCAGGTCTTCATAGGGGGTTGACCAGTGTACTCCTCTGTTCAGGTTGCCTCCTCTACCTCTGGGACAACTAGCACCTATGAAGCCCTGGTGGCCACACTAGCACCCCCAGGCCTTAAAAGTTGGGCACTAGGGCAGCTCTGGGTTTGACTGCAGGTGGCCAATTGTCAAATATGTTCTGGGGCCTGTGCAGACACCTGGTCATCAAGAGAGCCCAGCAGACCTGCAGCTAATAATAAAAGCAAGGTAGGCTGAGTGCCGAAGGATTGATGCTTTGAACTGTGGTGTTGGAGAAGACTCTTGAGAGTCTTTTGGATTGCAAGGAGATCAAACCAGTCAATCCTAAAGGAAATCAATCCTGAATATTCAATCCAATCAATCCAATATTCATTGGAAGGACTGATGCTGAAGCTGAAGCTCCAATATTTTGGCCACCTGATGCAAAGAGCTGATTCATTAGAAAAGACCTTTATGCTGGGAAAGATTGAAGGCAGAAGGAGAAGGGGATGACAGAGGACAAGATGGTTGAATGGCATCACCGACTCAATGGACATGAGTTTGAGCAAGCTCCAGGAGATGGTGAAGGACTGGGAAGCCTGGCATGCTGTGATCCGTGGGGGGGGGGTGGGGGGAGCGGGGGCTGGGGCGGCAAGTCACAAAGAGTCAGATACGACTTGAGTGACTGAACAACAACAACATGGGCAGGGCTTCCTTGGTGACTCAGTGGTAAAGATTCCACCTGCCAGTGCAGGAGACATGGGTTCAGCCCTTGAGTTAGGAAGATTCTCTGAGAAGGAAATAGCAACCTATCCCTATAATATTCTTGCCTGGAAAACCCCATGGACAGAGGAGCCTGGCAGGCTACAGTCTATGGGGTTGCAAAGAGTCAGACACAGCTTAGTAACTAAACAAAAACAACTTCATGTGCAACAGGGGGCCCCCCTGTACCTCAGCTCCAGCTCTACAAGTGTCCGGCAGGGCTTTTTCATGGGTCATCGGGAGGCTCTGGCTGACATATGCTGCCCTCTCTGATTGCCTTCCAGGCAATACCACATCCTGCCTCAGGAAGCGGCCTTGTGGGAACTCAACCACCCTCTGTCCCCTCTAGTTCCTCAATGCTGCCCCAGGGGACATCTCTGGGTAGCCACTTCTTCCTTGGTACCTCTGAGGACTGACTCCCAGCCAGAGAGACCTGTGCAGGCTGTAGAACTTGCCTTATCATCCTGGAAGATGCGAGATGCCAGTGAGTCTCCAGTGTGGGAACAACTGCAATGACAACAGGAGGTGGCAGAAACTCCCTGTAATCAGCTCCATCTTTCATTTCCCAGGAAGTGAGGACCCCCAGAGAGGTAGCAGACAGGGGACTTAACCCACAGACGCATGCCTCATCCCCAACACCTCCTATTCCCATAATGGGGAGTTATTCTTCCCTTTGAACGGATGAGGAAATTGAGGCCTAGAGAGAATATCTTCATTCGGCATCTCCCAGAAGTTGATCCTGTGATAAGGATTCAAGGACAAGTAGTTTATTTGGAAAGAGATCTAGGAGGACTTCCCTGATGGTACGGTGGTTAAGAATCTGCCTATTATACAGAGTGAAGTAAGCCAGAAAGAAAAACACCAATACAGTCTACTAACGCATATATATGGAATTTAGAAAGATGGTAACAATAACCCTGTGTACGAGACAGCAAAAGAGATACCGATGTATAGATCAGTCTTATGAACTCTGTGGGTGAGGGAGAGGGTGGGGAGATTTGGGAGAATAGCATTGAAACATGTATAATATCATGTATGAAACGAGTCGCCAGTCCAGGTTCAATGCACGGTACTGGATGCTTGGGGCTGGTGCACTGGGACGACCCAGAGGGAGGGGAGGGGAGGGAGGAGGGTGGAGGGTTCAGGATGGGGAACACGTGTATACCTGTGGCGGATTCATTTTGATATTTGGCAAAACTAATATTATAAAGTTTAAAAATAAAATAAAATTTAAAAAAATAAAAAGAATCTGCCTACCAGTGCAGGGGACACAGGTTCAACCCCTGGTCCAGGGAGATTTCACAAGAAGCAGGGCAAGTAAGTCCACCAGCCACAACTACTGAAGCCCACATGCCCTAGAGTCTGTGCTCCACAACAAGAGAAGCCATGCAATGAGAAGCCCACGCACCACAACTAGAGAGTAACCCCTACTCATTGCAACTAGAGAAAGCCTGCACACAGCAATGAAGACCTAGCACCACCATAAATAAATAAATAGTTTTTCTAAGTGACCTAGAAAATGCTCAAGGGTTTCCCAGGCAGTGCTAGTGGTAAAGAACCCACCTGCCAATGCAGGAGACACAAGAGATACAGGTTTGATCCCTGGGTCAGGAAGATCCCCTGGAGGAGGAAATGGCAACCCACTCCAGTATTCTTGTCTGGAGAATCCCATAGACTGAGGAGCCTGGTGGGCCACAGTCCACAGGCTCACAAAGAGGGACACAGCTGAAGTGACTTGACACACACACAGAGAAAATGCTGAAAGGGAGGTGGAGAAGTGAGACAGGGAAGGGAAGGGAATCAGTAAAGAGTGCACTGATCTGCAAGTTCCCACTGTGGGTTGCTGGGACTCAATCCCATGAGGACCTCTGAGAGTCAGTGCAGAACACACACTTCAGTCAATCCACCTGAAGGGTGAGGAAGGTAGAATACATATTCATCAACTTCCATTGTCTGCCACAGAGGTGTAGAGCTCCACTCAAACCTGATCTGCCCCCTCTGCCTGCATTTCAACAAATCCCTGCTGAGGGCTGATTTATCCATCAGGCATCATAAGCATAGTACATCAGCCAATGATGTGAATATCTGGAGGAAACAAAATACACAAACGTGCACACACACCAAAATCTGAGCAGCAACTAGCAAAATTCAGATGAATTATTGTACAAAATTCACATAGTATGAAGCTTATCACTCATAATCATTTCATAATATACAGTTTGTAGATCATTTGTTTTCACTTATCAACAATTTCTGAGCACTGAGAAAGAATCATAGCCAACTGTGAATTAAATGAGTGGCTGCTGCTGCTAAGTTGCTTCATTCGTGTTCAACTCTGTGCAGCCCCATAGACAGCAGCCCACCAAGCTCCCCTGTCCCTGGGATTCTCCAGGCAAGAACACTGGAGTGGGTATTAAATGAGTTACATGTAACCAAATAAATGCAACAGGAAACATATAGAAGCTCTGTCAAAAGGGTTTACCAAAAATAATAATAATATTGATGTGACCTGTGAGTGTCCTTTGATCATTTGATGTGATATAGGCGGTAAGAGACACAGGTTTGATCCCTGAGTCAGTAAGATCCCCTGGAGGAGGGCCTGGAAACCCACTCCGGTATTCTTGCCTAGAGAATCCCATGGACAGAGAAGCTGGGTGGGCTAAACTCCATAGGGTCACACAGAGTCAGACATGACTGAAGCAACCTATTACACACACACAGTGGAACCAAGGGCTGCTCTTACCCTTACATCAGCCTCCAGCTCCTCTGAGTTACAGTACCCCAAAGGACCATAGTCCTGCAGTCCCTCCCCTCAGCTTGTGAAGAGGTATTGCCTTGACCCCCAACCCCTGTCTCCACTGTCGGCAGTTGCCTCAAATCTGATGGTGTGGACCCCACCCCTCTCAACCTCACTTCTCCCAAATACATAGAACCAAGAAACTAACAGAGCCTAAGAGACCTGTGGGACACCATCAAGTATATCAATATATGCCTAACAGGAATTCCAGAAGGAGAGAGGCGACAGGGGCAGAAAGAATAGTTGAAGAAATAATGTCCCCAAAGCTTTCCAACACTGATGAAAGACATGAATATACACATCGAAGAATCTCAATGAACTACAAGTAGGATAAACACGGAGATCTATACCAAAATATATTATCACCAAACACACACAACGTCCTCTGTCCAAGTCTCTACCACCTGCCACCTGATCTCCCACCTGCACATTCAGCAGTAAATAAGACAGACACGTGTTACCTCATGCAGCCCCAGTCTGAACAAGGAGACAGATAAACTAGAACTAGTCACTAGAACTATAGAGTTTAAGCCATAGCAAGTGTTACAAGAAACAAAGGGACTTCCTTGGTGGTCCAGTGGTTAAGACTGTGTTTATAATGCAGGGGGCATGGGTTTGATTCCTGGTTGGGGAACTAAGATCCCACATGCCATGTGGTGCAATCAAAAAACTTTTTTAATTTAAAAAAGAAGAAGAAATGAATCACAGTGATATAATAATGACTGGACAATGGTAGATGGTCAGGGAGATGAAGGCCTCCTAAGGAAATGCCATTGGACCTAAAGGATGAGAAAGAGGCAGCTTCAAAAGAATCAGGGCTTCCTAGCCAGAGGGAACTGCATGTGCAAAGGGCTTGGGGCAGGAACAGTTTGATGTGAAAAAGAGCCGGACAGAAGGTCATGGTGGGTGATGAAGACAACCAAGGCTATGAGGCCAGAAGTCTTGCTGGACTGGATTTTATTTGTGGAAATCTGGATTTTATTTTAGGTGGAGTGAGCAGTTATGGGAAGACTGTTCAGCAGGGGCATGCCATGATCTGATTTTGGGTTTTTAAGTCCACTCTAGGCACTGCATGGAGAATGGAATATAGGAGTAAGATGGTTAAATTTTCCAAAACAGCCACAAAAACACCTCCCATCCCACATTCTCTTGCACAAAGAATGTTACAAGGTCACCATGACACACCACCCATTGAGAGAGGTGGAGTCTGTGTCCCTTCCTCTTGAATCTGGTGCCAAAAGTAAAACAGTGTGACACTCCAAACTGGATCAGTAAAGGAAATTTAGCTTTTGCTTTGTTTTTTGAAGCCCTGGGTGGCTCTGTAAGAAATCCAACTACCCTGACTGCTGATCTGCTAGGAGGAATCCAGTTCGCACCAAGAGGATGGTTGTTCAGTCACTAAGTCGTGTCCGACTCTTTCTCACCCATGAACTGCAGCACACCAGGTTCCCCTGTCCTTCACTATCTCCAGGAGCTTGCTCAAATTCATGTCCATAGAGTCAGTGATGTTATCTAACCATCTCATCCTCTGCCACCCTCTTCTCCTTTTGCTTCAGTCTATCTCAGCATCGGGGTCTTTTCCAATGAGTCAGCTCTTTACATCATGTGGCCAAAGTATTGGGGCTTCGATGACAGTCCTTCCAATGAATAGTCAGGCTTGATTTCCTTTAGGATTGACTGGTTTGGTCTCCTTGCTGTCCAAAGGACTCTCAAGAGTCTTCTCTAGCACAATTTGAAAGCCTCATTTCTTCTGCACTCAGCCTTCTTTACAGTCCAACTCTCACATCCATATATGACTACTAGAAAAACCACACATTTGACTGTACAGACCTTTGTTGGCAAGAGGCTTGTGGAGGTGCCACAGCTCCTGCGGCAGTCCCAGCACACACCTGGCATCAACTGCAAGTTCTGTAAGTGAACACGCCTCCAGATGATCCTGGCCCTTCGTTTGTTGAGTCACCCCAAACCTTGAAATCTTTCCAACAAAAGAGTAGAGACAACCAATGTCAGCTCTGTCCTGCCCCAATCCTTAGCCCACAACATCTGTGAGCATCATAGCACGGCTGATTTACAACCACTAAGCTTTGGGGTGGTTTGTTAAAGAGCAGTAGTAACTGGACTTGGGGAGAGAGAGGAGTGGAGAACTGGATGGAGGAGGAAGGCAAGAGAGTGGCATCCGGGGAAACTAAGGGAAGAGGGGATGTTGTCAAAATAAACGATGCCAGGGCTTGCACCAGGCTGGAGCAGTGGATGGGAGGAAAGAGAAGAGATCTGTGGATTTGTGCAGGACGCCTTTTGGAAGTAAACTCAAGAGAACCTGCTGTATGCGGTCACTAATGGAGGGTGGGTAAGAGGAAAGACAACAGCCAGTGACAGGTCCCCCGCCCGGCCCTGGCGATTGACTACAACTCCCAGCATCGCTCGCTCAGGCCGCGGGAAGGGCAAAAAAAAAAAAGTTTGGGCCAAGCATTCCCGGAATGCGCTTCCTGCTGGCGCGGGGCGGGGGGCGGGCGGGGAGACCGGGCGGGGCGGGGGGCGGCGCGGCCGGAGCCCGGGGCGCGCACTCAGCCCGGCCCGGGCCCCAGCATGGCCGAGCCGCTGCTCAGGAAGACCTTCTCCCGCCTTCGGGGCCGGGAGAAACTTCCCCGGAAAAAGTCGGACGCGAAGGAGCGCGGTGAGAGAGAGGGAGGTGGGGAAGAAGGGGCCCCGAACCCCGCCCGGCTTGGAAGAGGGTCCCAGGGCCCCAAAGAGGGACCGCTGAGGGGACAGGAGAAGCCCCGCGGAAACCCCCGGCGGGTCGGGGTTGGGGGCGGGGGCAGGCAAGGGTCGTGAAAGTAACGGGCCGGGGGGGAGAGGGGGCGCGGACCGTTATGTGCGCTTGACCAGGGATGCCAGCGCTGCGGGCTCCTCGGGAGGCCCGGGAGGGGGCCTCACCCCTGACAGGAAATGGGGCCGAGGCTGAGCGCCTGGAGAGTGGTGGGGAGGAGGAGCTGGGAGGCTGAGAAACTTGGGCTTAGTCAGGCCAGGCTGGCGACACCCTGTGCCCTAGAGACCAGGGATGGGAGACGGGGGCGTACACCCTGCAGAGGAGAGAGAGGCTGTGCGTCGATCGTGGGGGCCACCTCCCAGTCCCCTCTTACCTACTAGCCGGTAACTGCAGCTACACCCACCTTAGGCAGCCGCAGGAAACTGCCCCCTATACAGGTGGGGAAACTGAGGCACGGAGCAGTTTGGGTGATTTACCCAGTGCCAGTGAAGCGACTTAACAGCTCTGTGGACTACGCTACTAAATGAGAGCCCAGAGAGACTCGGGGAGTGGAAGTATGAGATGACCAGAGGAGGGAGTCGGCATGGAAGACCTTAAAGACATGGGAGCTGCGTGGGACAGGAAGTCCCGGAAAGGAAGGGGTTAAAGGAGGGAAGGCCAGAGGACTTCATGGATCTGACTTCCCCTCAGCGGTCTTCCCAGAGATTCCCAGGGTTCCCAGGGCAGAGAGAAGGGACAGGGGTGCCCACGCACAAACACACACAGGAAACAGCCCAGGATGTCAAAGGGGAGGATGGAGCAGCGGCGGGGCAGGGGAGTGGGACGGGGTGGGAGGGGGGTGGTTCCGAAAGCAAAACTGTTGGGGTCTGTCTGGGCTAAAACACACGGTCAGCTCCAGGATTGGGGCAAGATTTGGAAAGAAAAGCAGCAGGGTGGGGAGTGACATGCTACGGGTAAAGAACCTGGCAGCCACACACTCACTGTCATGCCTGCTCTGGTCTTCTAAGCAAGCTAGCCAGCATCCACCATGGGCTGTGTGTGTGCCTGAGATATGAGTGCCTAGGAAGCGCTCTCATGCTGAGATCACAGTGAGGCTCAGATGGCAAGTGGTTTCCCCGAAGCCACCCACTGAGAAGGCACAAGCACGGGGCTCCACGCCAGCATTAAAGAGAGGCATGGGGACGTAGAGTGGGGAATACAAGGCCCAGGCCCGGAGAAACCTCTCTGGACCTCTGAGGCTGGAGGGCAGACGGACCGAGTCCTGTTTGGGACACTAGGGCAGGGAGCTGTGGGCAGGGAGCTGGTAGCAGGTGAGATTGCCAGCCTGCAGCCACCCATTCCAAATGAATGTGGGGAGTGTACAGGCTGAGTGCAACCCATGTCCCATAGGGGAAGAGCCCTGGGCTGGGGCTGCTCTGGGGGCAGTGGGAGGCTGCATCTCACTCCCCTTGCTCTCTGCCAGGCCGACCAGCCCAGCGCCCGGAGCCCAGTCCCCCAGAGCCCCAGGCCCCAGAAGGACCCCAGGCTGGAGCGGAGGGGCCCCCCAGCCCTGAGGCATCTCGGAGCCCCGCTCACGGTGCCTACCTGCAGAGCCTGGAGCCCAGCAGCCGCCGCTGGGTGCTGGGCGGGGCCAAGCCACCAGAGGAGGCCACTCTGGGGCCGGGGGCACCTGGCAGTGGGGAGCCTGCTGGTGAGATCTGGTACAACCCCATCCCAGAGGAGGACCCCAGACTCCCAGCACCGGAGCTCCCAGGCCCACAGCCAGGCTCAGCTGAGGCAGACAGCCCGGCCTCTCCAGGTGAGCACAAGCCTCCCACCCTGGGGCCTGCAAGGTGACTACAAGCATAATCACCCCCATCCCAAGCCCAGAATTCTGGACCCTGAGGTCTGCTGTCTTCACAGGCACAGCCCCTGCCAGCCCCCCAACCAAAGCCTCCCGCACCAAGTCCCCCGGCCCAGCCAGGCGCCTCTCAATGAAGATGAAGAAGCTGCCTGAGCTGCGGCGCCGACTGAGTCTGCGGAGCACCCGGACGAGCCGAGAGCGCGAGCGGGCCGCCCCCGAGGGCTCGGTCATTAGTCGTTACCACCTGGACAGCAGCGTGGGGACCCCAGGGCGGACAGCAGTAGCTGAGGGCGCACGCGGCCCGAGGGCGGGTTACCTCAGTGATGGCGACTCTCCTGAGCGCCCCGCGGGGCCTCCGTCACCCACTGCCTTCCGCCCCTATGAGGTGGGCCCCTCCGCCCGGCCGCCCCCGGCTGCGCTCTGGGGCCGCCTCAGCCTGCACCTGTACGGGCTGGGGGGGCTGCGGCCGGCGCCTGGGGCCACTCCGCGAGACCTCTGCTGCCTGCTGCAGGTGGATGGGGTGGCCCGGGCCCGAACCGGGCCGCTGCGTGGGGGGCCAGACTTCCTGCGGCTGGACCACACCTTTCACCTGGAACTCGAGGCAGCCCGGCTGCTGCGGGCCCTGGTGCTGGCCTGGGACCCCGGTGTCCGGCGGCACCGGCCCTGCGCCCAAGGCACTGTGCTGCTGCCCACGGTTTTCCGAGGTAGGGTGCATGGTCTCGGAGGGGGCGGGGAGGGCACAGGACTCGGCTCCCAGCTCCCTCCTTCCTCTAGAGTGCCCAGGGTGGGGACGTAGCTTGGCCTAGGGGACAGGGCACAGGAAGTGATGGGGGAAGACCCCACTCAGGAAGTCCCCCTTGTGTCTTTAGGGTGCCAGGCCCAGCAGCTGGCTGTGCGCCTCGAGCCCCAAGGGCTGCTGTATGCCAAGCTGACCCTGTCGGAGCAACAAGAATCACCCAGCACAGCTGAGCCCCGAGTCTTTGGGCTGCCCTTGCCCCTGCTGGTGGAGCGTGAGCAGTCCCCTGGCCAGGTGCCTCTCATTATTCAGAAGTGTGTTGCGCAGATCGAGCGCCGAGGGCTGCGGGTAAGTCCCTCACCCCACCCTAGCTAGCCCCCAGACCTCAGAACCACTCCCCAGAATACCCAGGGTATGGAGGCTGGGCTTCCCCCTACCCCACCTGGGGAACTCTTAGCTCCAATCCCAGCCTAGACAAGGGCAGGAGCTCCCTACACACCCCCAGATCCTAGCATCTAGCCCAGAACTCATGGGTCCTCTGTTCATTAGATAACATAGGATCCCAGCCCTTTTGGAGCTCAGAGTCTGGTGGGGGAAAAGACATGACTGCTACTGCTACTGCTAAGTCACTTCAGTCGTGTCCAACTCTGTACGACCCTGTAGACGGGAGCCCAGCAGGCTCCCCCATCCATGGGATTCTCCAGGCAAGAACACTGGAGTGGGTTGCCATTTCCTTCTCCAATGCATGAAAGTGAAAAGTGAAAGTGAAGTCGCTCAGTCGTGTCTGACCCTCAGCGACCCCATGGACTGCAACCTACCAGGCTCCTCCATCCATGGGATTTTCCAGGCAAGAGTACTGGAGTGGGGTGCCATTGCCTTCTCCGAAAGACATGACTAATAAATCACATATAAGAAACAGGCTGGGATAAGAGTGAAGAAGCTGGGACAACTTAAAGCAGGACCTGACCTGCTGGTTAGGACAGGGAAGGCTTTCCAGAGGAGGTGACAAGTAAGCTGAAAAGGAGTCAAGGTTTCCTGAGTCAAAGGAGGTGGGTGCCAGGACAAGTAATTTGGAGGGTTTACAGGGCTGGGTTGTCCAAGCAGCCAGATGGGGTCCCCCATGACAGGTGTCAGAAGAACAGAAAGGCAGCCAGTGAAGTTTCAGCCAGCCCCCAACCTCTCAGCCCATTGCCACCTGGATCCAGGCCTCTGGCCCTCACCCCATAGGGCCCACATCAGTCTGTACTCTGACAAAAAAGACACCTCTCTGCTCCTACCCCCAGGTGGTGGGGCTATACCGTCTGTGCGGCTCGGCAGCCGTGAAGAAAGAGCTTCGCGATGCCTTTGAGCGAGACAGTGCAGCTGTCTGCCTCTCTGAGGACCTGTACCCTGATATCAATGTCATCACCGGTCAGCTTGCCCCTTTGCTCTCCTGCCTGCTCCCCAGTCAACCCTCAACTCAAGGCAGTCCCTGTGGTCCCTCTAGGACTTCACCCCTTCTGTTGGCCTTGTTTTTACCTTCCTGCACCTGTCCTCCTCCTCTTGCCCCCCTCCCAGCCCCTGCTGAAGTTCCAGCCTCAGAACTCAGGGGTGCCCTAACTAGTGTGGGCCCTATATCCACAGGCATCCTCAAGGATTATCTTCGGGAGCTGCCTACCCCACTCATCACCCAGCCCCTCTATCAGGTGGTGCTGGAGGCCATGGCCCTAGGGCCCCCAAGCAGGGCTCCATCCAGCACTGAGGGCACCCGTGAGCTCCTCAGCTGCCTACCAGATGTGGAGAGGGTGAGTTGGGCCTGGGGGGTGGGGACAGTGGGCAGGACAGGGAGTGAACTGACATCAGCAGAATGTTTCTCCCATGCCTGGGCTGGTGATGGCCATGAATGTGTGGCACCATCACACTCCTAGTGCTGTTAGTGTCCCCACTTTATAGATAATGGAAGCCAAGGCCCAGGGCAGTTGAGTGAGTTGCCTCAGGTTTCACAGGCAGGATGTATCGAAATTAACAGACTCAACAGAGGTCTGTCAACCTACCGTAAGGGAGGTTCCTGGCTGTGGGATCCTGCCTCTGTACCTCAATATCCTCATCTGTAAAATGGGATTACTACCAGCCCTGCCTAACACACAGAGGAGAAGGTTCAAGCCCAAGTTCTGCCATTTCAAAGTTGTTACCTTTGGCCTCAGTCTTCCCTCCAGCAAAACGGGAGCATAATACTAATAGCTAAGTTCTGGCAGGATCATCTCCCAGCTATGAGACTGAATCTCAGTTTCCCCATTCTGAACCGCCTTAGTCTGCCTTGAGTGCGACAGGGGACCGACTTTGCCCATCTCGTACTCGCCCAACCCTCTTCTCTCAGGCTACATTGACGCTTCTCCTGGACCACCTGCGCCTTGTCTCCTCCTTCCACGCCCACAACCGCATGACTCCGCAGAACCTGGCCGTTTGCTTCGGTCCCGTGCTGCTGCCAGCGCGCCAGGCACCCGCCAGGCCCCGCATCCGCAGCTCTGGCCCGGGTCTCTCGAATGCGGTGGACTTCAAGCGCCATATCGAGGTGCTGCACTACCTGCTGCAAGCCTGGCCAGGTGAGCTGGCCCCCGCCCCCGCGCCGCGGAAACGAGCCTGGTATCCCAGACGATGCTTTCTCTGGCGGCCAGTTAAGAGTCTTGGGCTTCAGGCGAGGCACGCCCCCTCGTCAGAGTGAAAACCAGTACCTAGTTGCCTGAGCAACCAGTACTAGCTCAGCCAGTGAAATCCCGATCCGGTCGAAGGCCTTGCCTTTCGACAGGCCAGTAAGGGGCGTGATTACCTAAACAGCCAATCAGAGGCCTAGGTGTCGCCTCTGGACGTGACGTCACCCAAGCCCTCCCTCTCCCACTGCAGATCCCCGCAGGCCCCCAGAGCCTCCGGAGCTCGTCCCGTACCTGCGGCCCAAACGACAGCCATCGCTGCACTTGCCGCTAGCGAGCCCCGAAGTGGTGACTCGGCCCCGCGGCCGGGGCGGTCCCGAAAGCCCCCCGAGCAACCGCTACGCGGGTGACTGGAGTGTTTGCGGGCGGGACTTCCTGCCCTGTGGGCGGGACTTCCTCTCCGGGCCAGACTACGACCACGTGACGGGCAGCGACAGTGAAGATGAGGACGACGAGGTTGGAGAGCCGACTGGCGCCACCGATTTTGAAGACGACTTCGAAGCGCCCTTCAACCCGCACCTGAACCTCAAAGACTTTGATGCCCTCATCCTGGACCTGGAGAGAGAGCTCTCCAAGCAGATCAACGTGTGTCTCTGAGCCGGGCGGGGCTGGACCCCAATTACTAAGGCCAGGCTCCTGGTTGCTAAGGCGGTGCCCTAACGACCTAGGGAGGACCAGACCTGTAGCTCAGGCCTAACTCCTGGTTACTGGGGAATTGCCTAGCGACCAGCCGATCCTTTGCTGAGAATCATTCCCTATTTCCAGTACTCAGTATTTGGACACTGGTTGCGACGGCCGGGCATGGGGGACTTTAGGGACCAGCTATTGTGGCCATCTTTTCTTGAGTACCAAGGGCTTCTCTCCTGGCTACCAAAAGGCAGTTCTGCTTGCAGGGCCGCCATCTTTAGCCAGGGAAACACCAGTTACTGTGAGCATCACCCTGAGATGGTGAGACACCCTCCCAGTCAGTCCTTGCTGCTGCCAACCAAATCAGTATTAGCTTTGAGCACTGCACTCTGCTTCTCCCTCAGTGGGCCCAAGGACTATGAAGAAGTGCTGTTTGAGGCAGGGTGTCGGGGGAGCCCCTCTCCTGGGCTCTGGATAGATAGGAGCAGCCTGGGGCTTATAGGAAAACAAGTGGTTTCGCCACCCTCTTTTCCAGGGAAAACCTCATAATTGCCTCAAACCAGCAAAAGTAGATAGCAAGAGTCTGGCCCTTCCCCTCCCCAATTCTTCCTCCCCATTCCTGAAGAAATTAAGCACTTATAAGACCTCCCTTTTGGAGGGGCCCCACCTGAAGTGTCAGGCTGGGGGCACTTTGGTACGGAACATATTTATTGCCTCCCTGCGTGTGTGCCTGTGTGTGAGGAGTAATGTGTATGGACGTGTCTAGAGTGGGTATGTGGGGCTCTTTCAGGGACCACAGAGGGGGTGGGGGGAAGAGTTTGCAGTGCCCAGGCACCCTGAAATCCCCAGTAATGGTGCCTCAGTGAGCCCCCAAGTTCCAGTGGGAGAGTAGGGTCCCCTCCTGTCTCCCCCCTCTTTCCCTCACTTCCATCTTTGTGGACAATAAATCAATATGCACAGGTTCTGGGATGAGTACTTGGGCCCCCACGGAGCTGACGTGGTTTATTCAGTGTGTGAGACAGGAAGCTGCAATACTTTGGCCACCTAATGCAAAAGAGCCAATTCATTGGAAAAGGCCCTGATGCTGGGAAAGACCGATGGCAAAAGGAGAAGGAGGCAGCAGAGGATGAGATGGTTAAGATAGCATCACCGACTTAATGGACATGAATTTGAGCACACTCTGGGAGATAGTGGAGGGATGAAGGAGCCTGGCGTGCTGCAGTCCATGGAGTCGCGAAGAGCTGGACACGACTTAGCGACTGAACAACAAGTGAGGAGGGGAGAAAGGACACAGTTGAGCTCACAAATAGACCCAAGGACTCCCCAGGGCTGTCAGAGCCTCTCTTAGCTCTGACTCCGTCCAGCCCCTCCCTGTCCTCAGGGAAGATTGCAGGGTCACTGGGCCTCATGGCTTAGGCCCAGGGCAGGCAAGGATAAAACTCCAAGCCAGCTAGGCACAGTCCAGAGGTGGGAAGAGAGTCAAGAGCACTGACCCGTGAGGCCCTACATGGCGATGGAGCCGTCCCGGAAGTCCGTCCTCCCGATGAGAATGTTGACCACAACCGGGTGGCCATCCTGGCACCACTGCTGGGCGTCACGCAGCACCTTGACCACCTGATCCTCATTCTCACGTGACAGCAGCAAGCCCTGGGCCCCCAGTCCCTGGGCTGCCTTGTGATAATCTGAAACGGGAGGGCAAGTCAGAATGGTGGCAGAAACCCAGCTCCCCATGCAGGTAGCCCAGGAGAGGAATACACGTTCAGCTGACCCTGAAATGGCATTCCCCCTCCCCACCCATCCAGGCCCCTCTCACCAGTGTAAGCCAAGCCACAGGCCACATTGCTGCCCAGAGAGGGCACCTGCTCCCTGGAAATCTGGGTCCAGCCAGCATCATTTCCTATCAAGGCCATCACTGGGATCTGCAGGGAGGGAGAGGAGGCCAAGCCAAGGCCTTCAGTCCCAAGGCTTGGCCAGTGGCAGGTGAGAGGCAGGGACAGGACCTCTGCCAGATAAGGAGCTCCCTCCCCAGTCCACCCCTGAGGATATCTCCCAGAATCCCAGGCTCTGAGCTTCCCTTAGGCCAGCCCGCCCGGTCACCTTGTGTCTGACGAAGGTGTCAAATTCGATGAGGCTATAGCCAAACGCTCCATCCCCAAACAAGCACCAGACCTGAGGAGGGTACCAAGGATGGTTGGGCTGGCTTACGGCCCAGAAAGCAGCAAGCCTCCCGCACCCAGCACACTCTGACTCACCTCCGCATCCGGCCGACACAGTTTGGCCCCAAGTGCAAATCCGGCACCAACCCCCAGAGTCCCAAAGGCCCCTAGGAGAACCAAGAGCAGGTGTAAAGAGGCCCAGAGGAGTGCAAGCTGCCCCAGGTATAGGTCTTCCCTTACCAGGATCAAGCCAACGCAAGGGCCCACGGGGCTGCACCAGGTAGGCAGCTGTGCCCACGAAGTCCCCGCCATCAACCACCAGGATGGAGTTGTCAGGCAGAGTGTCCTCCACCAGCTGCAGGACCCGCACCGGGTTAAGATGCTGGGCTACGGGCATCAGTGCCTTCTCCCTGTGACGGAGCAAGGCAGGTCAGCAGAGCCAGCAGCCTAGCCCGCCAGGAACCCATGACCCACCAAGTCCACTCTACCCAGCCCCCACCGAAAGGCCTGCTCCTTCTGTTGGTCGGCTTGCCGAAGCTCCTCTGCCCAGTCTGAGGCCCACATCTGACCCCGGAGGCCCTCCACCAGCTTCACCACGAAGGAGCCCACATCTCCTGGGGAAGGAAGAGGGCATAGCTGTGGGGAGAAGGCCACCTCCTACCCTTTAACCACCAGAGACCCAAAGGCAGCAGGAAGCCAACAGGCATCTGAAGCAAGGAAGCAGGTAGCGGGGAAGGTGGGGGTGGAGATGGCCTAAGGCAAAATGAGTGAAATACCCCAGAGCCTGCCAGAACCAGGGTTAGGGCAACAGGGGTGAGAGGGAGAGCAAGGCCAAAGTGAGTTGGCGGGGCTTCCCTGGGGCCTCAGTGGTAAAGAATCTGTCTACCAATGCAGGAGACACAGGTTCGATCCCTGGTCCGGGAAGATCTCACATGCCACTGAGCAACCAAGCTCATGCACCACAACTATTGAGCCTGTGCTCTGGAGCCCAGGAGCGGAACCCTAGAGCCTGTACTCCACATCAAGAGAAGCCCCACAATGAGAAGCCTGCACACTGAAACTAAAGAGTAGCCCCCACTGGCCACAACCAGAGAAAAGCCCATGCAGCAATGAAGACCCGGTGCAGCCAAAAATAAAAAAATTACAAAGTGAGTTAGAAACTCATATCTGCCTCTGTCTCCTGCCTCCCCCTTCACACCCTAGGTCACACAGAGGCAGGTCAATTCTGCCTCTGAAACATGTCACTAAACACACCTCTATCGTCCAAGTACATCTCAACAACCCAGGCACACAGAGTATTGGAGAGCAACCAAATTAGCCAATGACGATGTACCTTTCATCAGCTCCATCTCAGAAATGATCACACAGAGGCTCAGCGAAGCTGAGTTTCTCCTCCCTGCCCATCCCAACTCCAGGCCTCATGGTTGCTGTCCTGGCCTTAACAGCCCCCTTGCCTCTACGTGGTCCTCTCCAACTTGCTGCCCATCAGCTGCTCCAGTGGGTCTTCCCAAACATGAATGCACATGGTGCCATTTCTTTGCCCGACACAAGTTCCCTCTCACCTACACTGCAGGGTAGAGTCAACGTCCTTGGAACAATGGGCAAAGCAGGACACGGAAAGGCTGTGGAAGAGGACTGAACAGGGGTAGAAGAGCCATGACAGAAAAACTGAGAGACCCCAGGGCAGGCCCTAAGGGCAGCGGGCAACATGGGAGAGTACAGTCAGGAAACGTGATCACATGCACATTCCCAGGCCTTCCCCCTGGTACACATGCTGTGTGTGCATGTGCATGTGTGCTCAGTCGGGTCTGAGTCTTTGTGACCTCATGGACTGTAGACCGAGAGGCTCCTCTGTCCATGGGATCTCCCAGGCACAAATACTGGAGTGGGGTGCCATTTCTTCCTCCAGGGGATCTTCCCAACCCAAGGATCAAACCCTCATCTCTTGCATCTCCTGCATTGGCAAGAGGATTGTTTATCACTAGCGCCATCTGGGAAGCTCTGGTTTACAGTAAACAATTTTAGAGGTAGTAACAACTGACCTACGAAGGGGAATGACCATTTTATGCACAATAAAAATTTCTAAAAAAAACCCTACCCTTAGTTCATCCAGAAGCACCTACCAGTCTAAGGGTCAAATATGCATCTCCAGCCAACTGGGTGCCCCCTGCGGCAGGATCCAGGCCTTGGTCACCAGCACCCAGCTCAAGCCAGCTGTCAGCAGAGGCCAGAAGAAAAGCGACACATACAAAAGGAGGGGCTCACCCTGCACAGCCTCTTGGGGCTTCCAGAAAATGTCTGAGTTGATCAGCATCTCCTTCCGGTCACGGTTGACAACAATGATTTTGCTGCTGCGGCTGAGGACACGCCCATAGGACAGGCGGAAGTCACACACTGCTCCTGGGGAAAGGGGACGGGGTCTCAGCAGACCCAGGACCAGTTTCCTGGGGGTGCCCGCCACCTTACTCAATCCACTGTGGTAGCCCGAATGCAGAAAGGTCCCCATCCCTCACCTCTCCCTGTGCCAGTGCCACCTGCAATAAGACTGCAGGTACCCACTCCTGGAACCTAGACTGGCCCCCGGACCTATGGTGCTCTGGCCTGTAAGAATGTGTGAGAAGTCATGGCGTGTGTTCCTGAAGCCAGACCTCCAGCAGCCTTGCAGTTTCCACCCTTCTCTCTGATATAACCTTGTTCCCCAAGCCCTGCATGTTTCTCATCACCCACCAAGTGAAGAAGGCCAGGCTGCTTGGCTGGATGATGAGAAACATGGAGGAGGAGGTAGGGGGAGAGAGAAAACTCAGTTACCCCAACCGAGGCCATGCTAGCCCAGTCCTGCAGCCAGTCAACCCCCAAGTACACGAGCCAGCCCAACCACTGCCTTCCCACATCCCTGAATGTAGACTCAAGGATGAGCCCTGCCAAAATGAGAAAAAAACTGTCAACTAACTCATGGGTGGGTCTTGAGAAATAATAAGTGCGTTGTAAGCCATGGCGTTTAGGGTGGTTATTATACAACGGTTGCTAACTGATAAAACTATTATTTGCCTAGCAGGATTCAGAGCACTTTATGTAAGAAGATATGTGTACGGGCTGTGTCAATGTTATATAATGCATATATATGCAAGTACTGTATACACAGCCCCACAGGTGCCCACTCTCTGTCCATGCCCTTCTGTGTAAAGCTGGGTCCCAGACACAACTGGCACTTGGTGAGAAATTAGGGGTGAGAGGTAGGAGGGTGGGTGATTATGAGACTAGGTGCCAGCCAGTACCCAACTAGGGGGGCAAGGTCACATGGGCAGGGAGGTACCTAGAGGGAGCGAAAAGGGAGGGAGGGTAGGAGGACCAGGCCCACCTGCCAGGACGACCACGTCTGCCTTCTTCAGGGCAGCCCTGCGGTTCTGCCGGAAATGGAGGGGGTGGTTGCGGCCCAGCAGTCCCCGTGCCATCCCCGCCAGGAAGCAAGGGATGCCCAGGGTCTCCACGGCAACCCTAGGGATCCAGGCAGAACAGAAGTGAGTATGGCCCAGGGCCTGCCCGTCCTCCCAGGGCACCAGGGGACCAGGCATGTGACCCTAACAATAAGGGCAGGCCGGAGGCTTCTCACCGAAGCTTGTCTGAGGATGTCGGAGGCAGCAGGGCCTGGCTCCCAATTAGCATGAGGGGCTTTTTGGCCCGACTCAAGATCTCCACACATCGCTGAACCTGGGGCAAGAGGTGGGGGCTCAAAGAGCTGACCTCGGGTCACCAGGAGGCCCCCAAGTTGACAGCCCCGATACTGATTCAGAGAGAAGCCACTCAGCATGTGGCAGAGGTTGGAGGGGGGCGGGGTCCCTGGCCAGGGAACAGAGGTAAGTCACCTGCTGGGGGGAGGCCTGGGGAATGTCCAGGGGCAGAGGCCCCTCAGGCTGAGGCTCCCAAGCTCCTGCAAAGAGGTTGGCCAGGGAATTCGCCAGGTACCTGCGAAGAGAAGAGGAAGAGGCCATTACCAGGAGTAATTACCAGGGTTTCAGAAGCTGAAAGAGAAGGGCCCAGAAAGGGACTGGAAAGGGCAGGAACAGAGGTGGATGAGCAGTGGCCTGGGGACACAGACCCCAGCGGCCAAGTGCCCAGTGGCCTGTTTCCCCTTGGAAGCTTCCAGTGACCACCCCAACCTAACACAGACCTTGAGAAATAAGGGCCACAGGCTGGAGCACCAGAATCAGGGGCCAGACCCGCTGGGTCAGACAGATGTGGGCTTGGGTTCTGGCTCTGCTGCTTCCTGTGTGACTCTGGTTGAGAGACTTAACTTTTCTGAGCTTCCTCCTCTGTAAGATGTAAAAGGGACCGTCTCTCCCAAGGTCCAGTGGTATATCCACTCAGGATATAAAGCATGTTGCAAAACACTGTGCTGTTGTCTAGGCACTAAGTCATGTGTGTCCAATTCCTTTGCAAACCCATGGACTGTATGCCAGGCTCCTCTGTCCATGTTATTCTCCAGACAAGAATACTGGAGTGGGTTGCCATGCCCTTCATCCAGATCTTCCTGACCTGGGGATCTAACCCGACTCTCTTACATCTCCTGCACTGGCAGGCAGGTTCTTTACCACTAGCACCACCTGAGAAGCCCGGTATGTACATATCTATCCCTAACTCCCTAACTATCCCTTCCCCCATCCTTTCCCACTGACAACCATAAGTTTGTTCTCTAAGTCTGTGAGTCCCTTTCCATTTCATAAATAAGTTCATTTGTATCATTTCTTTTTAGATTCCCCATATAAGGGATGTCATATGATATTTCTCCATCTCTATCGCACTTACTTCACTCAGCATAACAATCTCTAGACCCATCCATGTTGCTGCAAATGGCATTATTTCATTCTTTTTTATGGACTCAGCCCTATTCTTATTTAAGGTAATAATGATTAATTCTTTTCTACTTCAGCATATGCTTTGCAGTATCAAAATAATCTCACTTTATTTTTCACAAAATCTTAGTCTAGAGAGAAAAAGCCATGTTTGTCCAGCTTGCAGATGAGGAAGCTGACATCAAGCAAGGTTTACTCACAATATACATAAGTCAAATCATTATGCTGTACACCTTAAACCTACACTGTGCTGTTTATGTCAATTAGATCTCAATAAAACTGGAAGAAAAAAAAAAAGAGAGGTTTAATCATTTGTTCACAGCTAGCTAGTGGCAGTTCTGGGATTTGAACCCATCTCTCTGGACTTTCATTTCACTCCAGCTACGTTACAGATGGAACATAGCTGTGTGAATTAAGCACTGAAGGTTCCTTCAGGCTGAACCCTAGTGCACCATTAACAAACTGGACAACTGCATGCAAGTCATTCAGCTGCCTTGGGTCTCAGTTACCTAATCTGTGAAATGGATTGAATAATACCTGAGTCTTAACTCTAAGGGTTATTATAAAAGACATGTGAGTTAACCTGCTACACCATGAGCTGGCCTTCCAGGTGCTCCTCATATGCCCAGGGAGCAGGGACCTGTCTGTCCTGTTCATGCCCATCCTGGCACCCAGCACATAGTGGCACTCACTAAATATTTGGAGGGGGAGTAGAAGGCAGAGGGGCAAGGACAGGCAAATGGAAGGGACAGAGGGGGAAGAGGAGGAGAATTGATTCTCCTTTCTGTGTCCTGTTTCAGCGAGGTCCACCTCAGTGGTGACCAGAAGTGATCCCTGTCACATACCTCTGCTCAGTCTATGCCCCTACTTACAACCTTTTTTAGCCTCTCAATGGAAAGACGTTCCTTCATGAAACTTGCAGCTCTTCCAGGAAAACCTTAAAGCTCATCCCACGCCAGGCCTGATGCCCTGCTCTCTCCAACACCCAGGCTACTCACCACTCAAAAGTCCCATAGGAGGCCCCAGAGTGAACTGTGCCCATGCTGTGGGCCTATAGGGACCCACCGTCCCCTTACCCTGTCCTGCTGCAGGTCCAGACACTCATATGAGATCCATCCACATCTCTGCATTCCACAGCCACCAGCTAGATTCCAGGCCACCATCATCTCTCATCCCAGGGACTGCCACACCACCTCCCTGGCTTCCCAGCTTCCACCTGACCCCAAAGTCCACTCTCTGGCAAGAGCCACAGGGATCGTTAATAAAAACCCAAACCAGGGCTTCCATGATGGCTTAGTGGTAAAGGATCCACCTGCCAATGCAGAAGACACGGCCTCAATCCCTGGCCCGGGAGGACCCCACATGCTTTAGGACAACTAAGCTCAGGTGCCACAACTACTGAGCCTGTACTCTACAGCCCGGGAGCTGCAACTACTGAGCCCCACATGCTCTAGAGCCGGTGCTCCAAACAAGAGAAGCCGCTGCAATGAGAAGCCCACAAACTGCAACTAGAAGAGAGTAGCCCTGATTCACCACAACTGGAGAAAAGCCTGCATAGCAATGAAGACCCAGCACAGCCAAATTAATAAAAATAAAAACCAAACCAGGGTATCCCATGCCAGTGCTTAAGGTCCTAAAATTAAAGGACTCAAATTAAAAACAAAGCCCCAGGGACTTTCCTGGCAGTCCAGTGGTTAAGACTTTGCAGGGGTACAGGTTCAATCCCTGGTCTGGGGGTTCAGATCCCACATGCCTCAAGACCAAAAAAACACAAAGCAGAAGCAACACTGTAACACGTTCAAGACCTTTTATTTAAAAAACCACAGCCATTTATTTAAAAAAACAAAGCCCCAGGTCTGCCCAGGCACTCCTGCTGACTGCTCTCAGCTCAGCCTCTACCCTTCTCCCCTTTGCTCACCTGCTGCCACCACACGGGCCACTTTGCTTCCCAGCCCACAAACTTCATTCCTGCCTCAGGACCTTTGCATATGCTGTTTCCTCTACCTAGGAGAAACTCTAGGTAGAGGAGAAACTCTCCCCGTGGCTGGCTCCTCTCAAACTAATGTGCAAATCAGTGAATGAGTCAAAGAAAGGATGGGTGCTGGCAGGGATCTGTGAGAGAAGCCAAGGAATATGGGAGGGAGTGGGCTACTTACCAGTGGACCGCTCGACTCATGAGGCCCTTGGGCGGCTTAGCTGGCACCATCTCCTTCTGAACCATGAAGTAGGGGTACAGCACGTCCAGAGGCAGTTCCACAAACACCGGGCCTGCATGGAGACAAGGAGAACGCTCAGTTTGCTGTGCCTCCCAGGTCCCAGGGTGGAACCTCTGCCCAGCCCCCGCCCCACTACCTACCGGGGGTGCCCGACTGTGCAGCGGCCATCGCAGCCCTCAGGGTGGGGATGATATCCCGCACTCTCCGCACAGAAGCACAAAACTTGCAGAGCGGCCGGAACAGGGCTATCTGATCAATTGCCTGGAGTGCACCCCGATTCTAGTAGAGACAGAAAAAAATCTAGGAAGTCAACACATGAGCACTTCCAGGCTCCCTGGGGTCCCTGCCACCTGCCCCCCACCCTCACCAGGACAGGGCACCTGCAGCAGGGTGCTGGCAGCCCCACCCAGGAGCAGGACTGGGGACTGGGCTATCTGGGCATTCTTCACCGCAGTCACTGTGTTGGTGAGGCCGGGACCGGCCGTCACTGCAGCCACGCCCACTGTCCCTGGAACACAAAGCCTGTCTCAGCTGGGTCCACCCTCCCGGCCACGTTCCTCCCCCCGCCAAAATAAAAACCCTGCCCCCTCAAAGACATCCCAGTCTCACCAGCCCCCAGCCCTCCCCATTCTGCCCTCACCGGTCAGGCGGGCTACAGCATCAGCGGCAAAGACAGCTGTGACTTCGTGGCGGGTGTCCACCACGCGGATGCCCAACTTCTCACAGGCCACCAGCAGTGGCGAAATGTGCCCGCCGACCAGTGTGAAAAGGAAGCGCACACCGTGGGCCTTCAGCACGGCTGCCACATTTTCCCCACCATGCCGGGTGCTTGCCGTGTCCACCTGGGCCGGGAGAGGGGAGGAGTGAGATTGTCAAGGACCAAGGTGCGGACACCAGGGCAGGTGGGCAGAGGAATTACACCCCTCCGCCAGGAAGTAGGGGAGGGGCAAGGTGGGAGGCAGGGGAAGCTTGGTGTTGCTTTGCTGTTGTTTAGTCGCTAGATCGTGTCTGACTCTTTTGCGACCCGCATGGATTGTAGCCCGCCAGGTTCCTCTTTCCATGGAATTTCCCAGGCAGTAAACACCGGAAAGGGTTAACTTCCTTCTCCAGGAGATCTTCCCGACCCAGGGATTGAACCCACGTCTCCCGCATTGGCAGACGGATTCTTTACCACTGAGCCACACCAGGCATCTTATCAGAGCCTCCCGACAATATAGCCTTTTACAACTACAAAGACCAAGACTCCTGAGCAAGATTCAAAGTCCCATAGAATCAGTGCTCTCAAGGCACCTGTGGCGCAAGCAGGAAGAGAGGTTAGGGAAGGTGGATCCACGGAACCCAAGGGAGCTTGGCCAGAAGCCACCAGCTGGGACTCCAGAACAGCCCGCCCTCCAGTATCAGGGCCCCACAACAGGAGACTGCTGACTCGTCTCCCAGGCCCCTCCCACCCACTGGAACAGGCCCCGCTCATAGGCTGCCAACCACCAAGTGCCTAGCACGGGAGCAGCCTGTGGCAAAGACGATGCTGGGGCTTCCCAGCCCCAGCTTCCACACAGCCCTGTACACCAGAAACCAGAGGCCTTTGTCACTGTTGTGGTTGTTCAGTCACTCAGTCATGTCCGAGTCTTTTGCAACCCCACGGACTGCAGCCTGCCAGGCTCCTCTGTCCACAGGACCCCCCAGGCAAGAATACTGGAGTGGGTGGCCATTTCCTTCTCCAGGGGATCTTCCCAACCTAAGGATCAAATCCACATCTCCTGCATTGGCAGGCAGGTTCCTTATCACTGCACCACCTGGGAAGCCCGGCCTTTGTCTTAAATCTTTACAAGTCCACAGGGATAGTGGCGCTGCTCCAGGCTAGGAGGGAGACTTCCCTGGTGGTCAAGACTTCGCCTTCCAATGCAGAGGGTGTGGGTTCAATCCCTGGGCAGGGAGCTAAGATCCCACATGCCTGGTAGCCAAAAACCCAAAACATAAAACAGGAGCAACACTGTAACAAATTCAGTAAAGACTTAAAAAAAAAAAAAAGGAAAGGGTCTGGAAAAGGGTGATTTTCTTCGAGGAGCCAAGTAGTTCAGAGCCAGGTCTGTGGGGTCACTTCTTCCCCAAACAGGTCACCTAAGGCAAGTCATCACACACCCTCTCTGAGCCTCAGTTTCCGCTTGTGGAAAATGAAGACAAACTGTTGGGTACTTGGGAAAATCGCTCTAAAGCGTTGAGCAGAACAGACAGCTACCCTCACAAAACTGTTACGGCCAGCCACATCCTCTGGGGCCTGCCCTCAGTACTCTGACTCCACCGTGTTAGGGAGCATCGCTCTGTGAAAAGGACTGGGGACCTTTAAGGAAGAGGGTAGATGGGGTGTGGAGTGCCGGGCGGGGTGTGGAGTGCCGGGCAGCTGTAGTTTGCCTGTGGCCTCTTCCTAGAGGCAAAGTCCAGGGTCCCAGAAGCAATTCCGCAATAGCAACCGGATCCTAGAATTTCCCGATCAGTCAGTCGCTCTGCATTAATCGGAACCTCACTCTCCTCGCCTGTGAAATGGGTTAGCTAGAAACGGTGCTAACGGAAGTCCACTCCTTTGACTGACCCCGGCCCGCCACCCCTGTATGCCCCCGAACCTTGTGCATCAACTGATAGAAGAGCCCCAGGCGGTGAGCGGCGCCCAGCAAGGCGGCCACTAGCGTCCCAAAGGCCAGGAGCAGAAAAGAGGAGAAGAAGCCCCAAGCTGGGGCGGCAGCCACCGCGGTCTCCATGAGCTGACACCTAAAGAAGAAAGGGCAGTGCTAGGACTTGGACGCGACAATTAAATTATCCAGAAGGCACACCCCCTCTCCCGGCCCAGATCCCGTCCACGCCCCTTGTCTCGCACACCTAAACGATCACGCCCCTTACACCTCCAGGCTCCTACCCAGGCCACGCCCCTTGCAACGCTAGCCCAACCCCCTCGCCCCCTACATAACCACGACCAACTAAATTAGGCCACCACAAGTCAACGCGGCGACAACGCCTCCAATTACTTCCCATTTACCTGCTTCTCAATGGGTCCGCGGGAAGCCCCGCCTCTCTTTGATATCAAGGACCCGAATCTTCGTCCTAGTGGTGAGCCCACCCCACGACTACACCCCCAAGTCAGCGTGCATGACCCTCTCCTGAAGCCGGACCCCTCCCCTCCAGCGAGGGCCTGGACTCCAATCTGACTCCCGACTCCAGGCCGTGAGTCAAGGTCAGATCGTAACAGGATGCTCCTCCTACCCTCGTGGCACTTTAACCTTCATTCATAGGAAATGGCGCTGGCTCCAGAGGAATTCGGCGCCCTACGTGTCACGTGACCAGGCGCACAACTTGAAAGGGTTGGGCCAATTACCTATGTCCTTGCCCCTTTTGGCCACTTGGATCCAGGGCTCCCCTCCGCGCATGCGCGGAGCCCTAGCCACTCTCCGGGACACAGGCCCCTCCTCTAAGAGCTCTGTCTCTACTGGCTGCCTCTTGCACAGGCTCCGCCCTCCCTCGCTTTTCATTGGCTAGTGCTGCAAGCCTCACACACGCACACCCTTTTTTTTTTTTTAAACAAGAAGCCACGCCCCTCTACGACTTTCAGCAGCCTGGAGTCTAGCGGATCCGCCCTCCTCCGGTCTCCCCGTGGCCCCAAGTTGCGGGCCTGCAGATTCCCTGCATTCCGAGCCCATACTGCTTCCCACATCAGGCATGCTGTACGCCCCTTCACGTTGGCCCAGTACGGACGATCACAAACCCCTCGCCCAGTGTCACCATCCGTGATCTCAGCCCAATCAAACCCTGACCCTCTCTCTGGCTCCAGACTCGGCCTCCCACCCCACCGCAATTCTGAAAAGGCAGAGGCCTGCCCTCTTTCCACTAGGCCTGCTTCCACTGTTTCCCTTACCCTCGTAGGCTCTGCCCACTTCCTGCAGTCTTGGGGGTTTTCTGCTTCCATTGAAGGAGAGGGAACACTCTACGAGTGGTCCCCGTTCCAGCCCACGATTCGCCACATTGCAGCCTTCTGGAAAACGATCTCCCCATCAGTAAACGAGGAATAATTATGGTCCCCAATGCTCTGCTGCTCTCCAAGACAAACCCTGCCGTTTTATACTGGCTCCCATCCCGAGTCAACTTCTGGGATTGCCCTCTGAGAATTCTACCCCATCGTTCATATTCTGTAGAATCATTCTGTTGCAGAAACCAGTACTCAAGAAACCGAGCACTACACTCAGAGAGTTGGAGAACTCAGGTTTATTTCGCCAGCGGGCTCAGTGGAGTTAACACTCCAAACTCTGAGCCCTGAACAAAGGGGTTATGGAGTTTTTGTACACAAACAGGCATGATTAAGCACGTTTGCTGGGGTTGGGCAATTGCAAAGAGCAGGACAAGGGTGAGATAAGCTCCAGACCCTAGTATTGTGAGTGCCCACTTTCTGAGACCTACGTGATTCAGACTTTGCAAGGAGCAAGCTGAGTTACAGAGGCAGAAGGAGCAGGAGGGTATGTAAATTTTTAACTCTTCAATTCCACCCATTAAAACAAAACTTCCATCAGCCCCACATTCTCCATGTGTTACTGTCCATTTGCTTCTCTTTTTAGAAAAATCCACCTATGCTTGCTGCCTCCGTGAGTTCTTCTATTCCCTTTGTTTTATAAGAACATACATTGAATAATCCCCTGGAGAAGGGAATGGCAACCCACTCCAAGTATTCTTGCCTGATGAATCCCATGAACAGAGAAGCTTTGATTTTTAGTAATTATTGATAGGTATATTCTTTTTAAATTGTTATTTATTTATTTATTCTTGGCTGCACTGGGTCTTCCTTACTGCACAGGGATTTTCTCTAGCTGTAGGTGAAAGGTTGTTGCTGAAGAATGAAAGACACCGGGATTCTTGGCCTCCGGAAGAGAAAAACTCAACCCAGGGCCAGAGACGAGGCTTGATCGCTCAGAGCTTTTGTGTGATAAAGTTTTATTAAAGTATAAAAGACATAGAGAAAGCTTCCGACAGAGACATCAGAAAGGGGCAGAAAGAGTGCCCCCTGCTAGTCTTTGCTGCTGCTGCTGCTGCTGCTAAGTTGCTTTAGTCGTGTCCAACTCTGTGCGACCCCATGGACTGCAGCCTACCAGGCTCCTCCGACCATGGGATTTTCCGGGCAACAGTACTGGAGTAGGGTGCCATTGCCTTCTCCCCTGCTAGTCTTTAGCTGGATGTTATATAGCTACTAGCAGTCTGCTAATTAAATAAAGAAAAATGTCTCAAAACTCAGAGAATGGCACCAGGTGAGTCATCCCAGGCCATAAACCGATGGACCTGAATCTTGAAGAAAGGCAGATTACCATACAATATTTCATTAACATAGATTAGGAGAACAGTGTGTAACATACTGTTTGTCAAGTTGGTTCTGAGCTTAAATCTAACCCTTTAGGCCGAACCGACTTGAAGATAGTACATTAACATAGCTTAAGACAAATATTTCCATAAGAAAAATGCACTGGTTAGCTCAAGGTTTGAGAACAGTTAAGTTCAGGTGGAGCCAGGTGTCACGTTGGCAACACAGAATTTTAAGAGAAACCGCTTTTTAAATTTGTATAGAGAAGGGGGAAATGGCACTAGTTTGTTTCCTCCTGCTGCTTAAGAGAGAGAGAAAAAATGTCCAATACTTGCAGCCTATTTCCTCCGTTTGGAGACCCCTGGCCTTCCTGCTTGTTACCCTCTCATAGGGAGCGAGGACTTCTCTCTAGTTGTGGTGCATGGATTTCTCATTGCAGTGGCTTCTCTTTTTGCAGAGCACAGGCTCAGTAGTGGCACACAGGCTTAGTTGCCCCGAGGCATGTGGAATCTTCCTGGACCCAGGGATTGAACCTGTGTCCCCTGCCTCGGCAGGTGGATTCTTAACCACTGGGCTAGCAGGAAGTCCCTTCTATTCCCTCTGGAACATACTCTAAACAGGCTCTTACCTGCCACCCTATGAGAGCTGTTCAGTGTTATTCCATGTCTCCAAACCAGTCCCTCCCCACTGTCTCTCACCTACCAGCTCAGCCTGACTCTTCTTGAGGATGAAAGTGAAAGTCGCTCAGTCATGTCTGACTCTTTTTGACACCATGGACTATACATCCATGGAATTCTCCTGGCCAGAATACTGGAGGGGACAGCCATTCCCTTCTCCAGGGGATCTTCCCAACCCAGGGATTGAACCCGGATCTCCTGCATTGCAGGTGGATTCTTTACCAGCTGAGCTACCAGGGAATTAACAGGACAAAATGCAAACTTCCTAGAAGGGCCTTCTAGGCCCAATTAAACTTCCAGAGCCAATAATGAAATAGTGATTACCTTATGTCAAGCACTTACCACATGCAAGCAACTGTTCCATGTCCTTTTTTAACTGTATGATTCCATGTATTTTATTTTTTTAATGTGTTTCTTTTACTATTATTAATATTTGACTTTGTCAGGTTGTTTCCTGCCCTTTTGACATATTAACTCATTTATTCCTCACAACAGCCCTGGAAGGGAAATGTGTTAGCAATATCTCCATTTTATAGATGCCGCAACTTAAGCACAGAAAGGTTAAGGTGAAGGAGGAAACAGAACAGGCTCCGTCTTGAAAGAAGAACTCCATCTTGGGCTGGACGGTGGTCTTTGAGCTATATGCCCAGTATCTATGGAAACAACATACCAACTGGAAAGCCAGACCCCCCGGATGGAAGAGCCCCAGCTCGTACCTAGACTCGCCTTCACCTAAAAGAATATCCTAATTGTCAGGAGAAAAAAATCTCCTGGGTTCTGTGTGGTCTCAAAAATTTGAAGTGACGGACGTTAAAGCCCTCAGCGTGTCACAGCTCTCAGACAGGCCGTGTTATAGCTCTTGGACAGATCAGTGTTACAGCTCTGTGTTACAGCTCAGTTTTATTTAGAAAATAACTGGAAAATACATCCTCGAGGCATGAGGGCATGTTGACTCAAAGAGAGAGAGAACGAGTGTGTGCGGTGGGGAGAGAGACCCCCAGCCCTTTGGCTCCTCTTTTTATATGTTTTTTCCTCCCCCATGGGCCTGCCCTATGTAAATTGGGCTAGCCAGGAGTGTTGTTTATTCCACCTGAAGTCCTCACTCCAGTCTTCAGACGCCATTCTGGACTCCTTTTCCCTATTCTAACTACCTAACATTCTCCTCCTCAAGAGATGGGATGTTGGGAATTCTTTGGGAATAGGGGCATTGAGGCCACTCTGGCTACTTCCTGCTGAACTGGGATGGCGAGGGGTATTGGGCCTCCCCCTCTTGCTAGTCTCAGGCCTCAGAGTCCTTATAGCGGTGTCCATCTAAGGGTGACTTGTATTTTCCATGGTCAGCTGTAGATTTATATATCCTTGTGAACTGGTACTGCATGTTGTAGCTTGTTGACCTGGGCAGAGACAAAACAGGTTAGACGATTGATAGTACATGGAACAATCATAAGCAGCATCAATATGGCATAACAAGGACTAGTAGGGGCATTAACCAACTCCAAATTTCCATCGCCAGGATGGCTCAAGTCCTTCCTTGTTCAGGGATCAGAAGATCTATTGCCTGTCTGTTTTGGAGTACAACCCCTGCCAAGCTGTGTTGGCTCTTTAGAGCTGTCCTGAGAAATCTTACCCCCAGAAACTAGATTTTGAGGGTGTTCATTAGAATGACACTCATTTGTAGTTCTGAATAGGTATCTGAGATCTCCCAGAGGCTCATAGGTATATTGAATGTCCTCTTCTGTTTTCTTCCACGGCTTGACTCATAAGTAGTGAATCTAGGAGTCATGTCCTGGTACCTTGACTGCTGTGGGGATAGAAAATATTACAGGGTAGGGGCCCTTTCTTGTGGGCTTGAGTTGAGCCTTTGTGGACCCATCCTTCCAGACTTTAATTAGTACTTGAGTTCCTGGAGCATATAGTGGTGACTCCTTAGAATCTTTTGGGTCCTGGTTCACACCCCACGAGCATATATCCTGTTGGAATTGCCCAATGGCCATGGTATAAGACTGGAGGGTCTGAACCTCTGGATCTAGGAAGAGGTCACTGACATAAACAAAAGATCTCCCACATAGCATCTCATAAGGACTAAGACCAACCTGTTCCTAAGGGGTGATACCAGTGTGGGGGAGACCTATTGGTAAAGCCTCCTTCCATCCCATGGATGTCTCCTGGGTTATCTTTTTTTATTGCCGATTTTAAGAACTGGTTGGCTCTTTCTACTTTTCCTGAAGACTGAGGCCTCCAAGCACAATGGAGATAATAAGTTAATGCCCAATGCTTTAGAGACCCCTTAGGTGACCTTAGAAATAAATGATGTCCTGTTGTCAGTTTGTAATGACCTGGCAGACCAAATCTCGGAGTGATTTCATGGAGCAGCTTTTTTACCACCTCCTCAGCCCTCTCAGTCCAGGTGGGAAAGCCTTCAATCCATCCTGTGAATGTATCTATCATGACTAATAGGTATTTATACCCTTGAGAAACTGGCATCTGGGTGAAGTCCATCTGCGAGTCCTCTCCTGGGTAGGCCCCATGTCTTTGGACGGGCTGGCCAGCTGGGGTCTTCGAGCTCCTTTTGTTTAATTGGCAAGTGGGACAAGAGGAGACCACTTGCTTTGTAGTTGTTTGGAGGCCTGTTCCTCTGAAGGACCTTTCTAGTAATCTTTGGAGGGCCTTTTCCCCTAAATGAGTGGTGGCATGTCAGGAGTTAACCAACTTCCAGTGGAGGTTCCCAGACAGAAAAAGGAGTCCCCCTTTTTGGAACCACCCCATATGATCTTCTTGAAAGCCCTCGCTTTTAGCTTTAAGAGTCTCACCTTCAGTATATGAAAGAGTTTCTGGCAAATTAGTCTGTGGAACTAAGGTGGCCACCCCTATTAGGTCATTGTTCTGTAATGCTACACTCTTAGCTGCCTGATCGGCTGCGTGGTTCCCTCATGCCACTTTCGTGCTCCCTTTTTGGTGTCCTTTACAATGGGAGACTGAAACCTCAGTGGGCAGATGGGCTGCCTCCAAGAGTCTAAGAATTTGATCACCATATTTGATTGGGGACCCTCGGGTAGTACTTGACAGTGGCCCCTTTCTTTCCAAATAGCAGCATGTGCAGGTAGCACCAGAAAGGCATACTTGGAGTCAGTGTAAATGGCTCCTCTTTTTCCTTTTCCCAGCTCTAAGGCTCAAGTCAGGGCTATGAGCTCAGCTAATTGGGCTGAAGTACCTGGTGGCAGAGGTTTAGCCTCTATGGTCTCAAAACTAGAGACTACTGCATACCCGGCTCTTCTTTTTCCATCCAAGACAAAGCTGCTTCCATCAGTGTACCCGATTTCCTCGGGATTGGTCAAAGGATCTTCTGACAATCCCTCTCCGGGTTTTGTCCAGTGGGCCAAGGTTTCTAGGCAAGAGTGAAAGGGGAGAGAGCCCTCGGGGGTAGGGAGGAGGGTGGCTGGGTTAAGAACCTCACAAGGGGATATAGTGAGTCCTGGATTTTCCATCAGCACTGCTTGATATCTGAGGATTCTTTGATCAGACATCCATACTGACCTCTCCCATTTAGGAGTTGTTTCACTTCAGTTGTTTCACTTGGTGGCTGGTAAAAATAGTTTGCCCCCAAATGAGAGTTTTAAAGAATCTTCTATCAGGATTGCAATAGCGGCAAGATTTCGAAGGCAGGGGGGCCAGCCTCGGGGGGTTGGGTAGAGCCTCTTGGATAAGTAAGCTACAGGCTGGATCTCAAATCCCAACCTTTGAGTTAACACTCCCAAGGCTATTCCCTCTCTTTCATGAACATAAAGTTGGGATGCTTTTTCTGGGTCTGGCAACCTCAAGGCAGGTGCCTAAGTTAAGCTTTGTTTTAGTGTAGCCTCTGCCTTCTTTTGAGGAGTTTCCCACATCAGTGGGATTGAATCATCCCGTCCCTTTGAGCTGGGCATTTAGACCATAGTTGGGTATCCAGACTCTACAATACCCAGTTAGCCCCAGGAAAGCTCGCAATTGTTTTCGAGTCGTGGGGGAGGGCAACTGGAGGATTCCTTGTACCCGATCAGAGGACAGCCTCCTGGACCCGTGTGTAATCTGAACTCCCAGGTAAGTGACCTTTGTCTTGACCATCTGTGCCTTAGCAAGGGAGACTTTATATCCCCTCTCTGCCAAAAAGTTTAGAACCTGAATTGCATGTTGTTGGGCATTTTTCTCATCTGGAGAGCAGATTAGTTGGTCATCTACATATTGTAATATTTTCCTATTAGGTCCCAGGTTCAGATCTAGGAGATCTCGGCTAAGAGCCTGTCCAAACAGGTGGGGGCTATCTCTGAACCCCTGAAGTAATACTGTCCAAGTCATCTGTTGGTGTTTTTCTCCTGGGGCCTCCCACTCGAAGGCAAAAAGGTATTGGGATTCTTTAGCCAGTGGTGTGCAAAAAAATGCATCTTTGAGACCCAAGACTGTAAACTGCTTGGCACTGGGTGGGATTTCCCCCAAGATTACATAGGGAGGGTACTGTGGGATGGAGGGGGACTACAGCTTCATTTATGATCCGGAGATCTTGAACCATGCGCCAGGTTCCGTCCTTCTTCTTTACTGAGAGGTAAAGAAGGGTGTTACAGGGTGAAGTGGTGGGTACCAATAGCCCACAAGCAAGGAATTTATTTATTAAAGGCTGTAGTCCCTCCCAAGCCTCTCTTCTGAGGGGATATTGTTCCCGGTTGGGAAACAATAGGATCTCAGAGGACAATGATGACCAGTTCAGCTTGGTGGGCTCATCCAGGAATCCCCTGGTCCCACACCTGGGGGTTAATTTTGTCCTCTCATAGTTTTTGGTCCCTCCCTATTGAAGGTGTAATGGGTTCTTTAGTAGTAACCAGGAGCTGTAGGGCTCTAGGGGCTGAAAAGCTTCCCATCACAAGGGTGGTCCCCAGTTTAGTGTGTATATCTCTTCCCAGTAAGGGAGTAGGGCACTCAGGGACCACCAGAAACTGGTGGGAAAATATTTGTCCATCCCAGCAACAAAGAAGAGCTCGGGTGAATCTTTTAGTAGTTGTTTTTCCTGTAGCACCCAAAATGGTACGGGTTTGGGAGGAGAAGCCTCTGGAGTAGGAAGTCAGGATAAAGTAGGTAACCCTGTGTCAACCAAGAAATCTCAGGCCTACCTGCCACATCCAGTTGCACCCTTGGCTCCAGCCCCATGATGGTTATCTGTGAGAGGTGGGCTGGCTGGAGCGGGCCTCTTCAGTCCTGTTGAACCATCCTGAGGGAAGGCTTGGCACTTGACCTTGAGGCTCTTGGGTCCCAAGGACAGAGTGCTGCCCAGTCTCCCAGTTGATGGCATTTGTAGCAAGCCATTATAGGAGACTTGTCAAGGTTTGGACACTCTTTGGCCCAATGTCCTGCCTGTCTACAGATTAACATTTGTCTCATGCCTTGTCCTTGAAGGACTCAGGGTTTGCCATAGGGCTTCTCTGGAGGGCAGCCAACATCTGGGCATGCCTTGTCTCTTTCCTTTCATCCCTCTCCTGGGCCTTGGCCTCCTTCTCCTGTTCTCTGTTATAAAAGGTATTGGTGGCTGTCTTGACCATCTCATCTAAAGAGGAAGCAGGGTTCTGTTACTGTAGCTGTTGCAGCTTTATTCTGATATCTGATGCACATTGGGACAGGAATTTGTCCTTTAAAATCACCTGTCCCTCGTAAGAGTCTAAGTCCAGATTGGTAAACTTTTGGAAGGTCTCTTTTAGTCTTTCCAGAAAGGCAATGGTGTTTCACTGGGCTCCTGAGTTATTGCTGAGACTGGGCACAGTCCCACAAGTAATAGGCTTCCTTCTATTTCCATGGGTGAACTCCCTTAGGGAAGTCTTTCTGAAGCTTATCTTACCCAGTACTGTTGCAACCTGAGAGCCAGGTGTCCCCGGGTCAGGGTATAGATCCCCAGACAGGCTGAGGCGTGACAGCCTCCTGGAGATTGAATCCTTGGGCAGGTCAAGGCAGGTCGGCCTCCCGAGAATTGGGTCCCTGGGCAGATCAAGGCATGATGACCTCCTGGGACCCCTGGACTGGTGGATCCCCAAGCATGTTGAGGCGTGACAAACTTTCGAGAACAAGATCCCTAGGCAGGTCAAGGCAGGTTGAGCTCCTGGAACCCCCAGACTGGAGTTGGGTGTCCCCAAGGTCTCCAGCATGACCACTGCTGGGTAGGATTAAGGGGTTGTAATTTTAACTCATTACCAGTTCGTTCACCACAGATGCAAATAGATACCATGATGTAAAGCAATCCAAGCCTGTGCCTGAGACTGGGAAACAGTGAAACAGTCATAAACCTTATCCTCTTACTGCTCTGAGGGATTTAAGTCATTGATTTCTTCCCCTAGTCCTCCATTAGAACAGGTTAGGTTATCTCCCTAAGGCAACTGTCTCCCTAGCCTCATGGCTAGGGTTAACTCAAGACCCTCCTGCTTGGACAAGGTTATGTATCTGGAAGGGAAAGGGAAAAATATTAATGGCACAAAAATTGACTGATGATAAAAAAAAAAAAAAAGAAGAAGAAGAAATTCTTCAGGATTTGGATGGGGATGACTTGCCCCCTCCTCCGTACTGGATGATGACACGCCCACCACCCAGTGCTCCACCAGGAACAGAGGCCACCTTAATGCCCGATCCAGGGCCAGGTGAAGTTCCTGCACCAGCCGCTGCTCCTCTGTCAACTCTCCTGGAGATAGTAGAGCCGCCATTTTGGCAGGCTCCGGTCCCAGTGATGGTGACTTCTGGTCAACGCCCCCAGGACTCCACCTCAGCCGGACCTCCTAGACTGTATCCACCTCTCCCGGTGAGTACTGATGGGAAAGGGGAAGAAAACACAGGAATTAGACAGAGGCTGCACTCCGCCAAGGAACAGAGGGAAAGAACCCCACTACAGATGCCCCTCAGAGAGCTACAACAGCCTCCGGTTCAGGACGCATGTGGGCACTACCATCTGCCCCCATAGCCTATTATTACCAGCCATTTTCCTCTACGGATATATTAAACTGACAGAGACACACTCCATCGTAGTCAGAGGAGCCACAAGCCATGATTAGGCTAATGGAGACTATTTTTCGAACCCACCTGTCATCCTACATGGGATGACATAATCCAACTACTAGTCTTCCTTTTCAGCACTGAGGAAAGACACAGGATCCTAACTGAGGCCAGAAAATGGTTAAGAGAAATGGCACCATAAGCATCCCAGAGCGTACTGCAAACCTGCAGTGGTGGGCAGAACTAGCCACCCCCGATAAGAGGGAGGCCCAACTGGGACTGTAACACAGAAGAAGGGAGGGGCCACCCGAAGAGATATTGGGTGGCTATTTTCCAAAGTCTTATGAGGGGGGCCCGAAAACCTATGAGTATGGCAAAACCCTCTGAAGTGATTCAAAGGGAAAGTCAATCACCCTCCGAGTTCTACGAAAGCCTGTGCAAAGCCTATATACTTTATACGCCAATAGATCCAGAGGCTGCTGGGTCTCAGATGGTGATAAATGCAGCCTTTGTATCGCAAGCCTACCCCGAAAATGTCAGATGGGGGGACACCAAGTGACTCATGAATTTTTATACATCCCTGAATGCCCAGTACCTTTGTTGGGAAGAGACTTGCTGTCTAAATTGGGGGCACAAGTGACCTTTCCCCTCACGAAAGACCCACTCTTCAAGTGGGCTCAACCACCTATTTACTCTTCCTCTCAGTAACCCCTCAAGATGAATGGAGGTTGCACAATATCCAGGAAGGGAAACCGAATGGGCTAAACAGTCGAGAGGGAGAGTTAACTCAACAATTCCCTGAGTCTGAGTGGAAGATAACACCTCCAGGCTTGCAAAACAAGTCCCACTGGTAATAGAACTCAAACCCGGTACAATTATGTCAGCACCCGCCGTGGGCCTGCCAGACCTTGCGAAGCTGTTTATTCTTCACGTGACTGAAAAGGACAAGGTGGCTATGAGAGTGTTGTCCCAGACTATGGGGACATGGGACAGACTCGTGGCTTATCTCCCGAAACGGCTGGACAACGTTGCCACTGGGTGGCTGGGATGCTTACGGGCAGTTGCTGCAGTTGCCTTACTGGTTCGGGAGGCAACCAAGCTGACTTTGGGCCAAGATTTGATCACAAAAGTCCTACATGAGGTCAATACTCTCCTGCGAGGGGACCCCCATAAATGGCTGTTGACATCCCAGATTATTCAATACCAGGGACTGCTATGTGAAAACCTCCATGTTACTATTGAGCCTCGTCAGGCCCTGAATCCGGCCACTCTCCTTCCTGTGGGAGAAGGTGGACCCTCACATGATTGCAAGGAAATATGCCAGCAGACCTGACTTGAGAGACCAGCTAATCCCGGACCCAGATTTGATCCTGTACACCAACGGCGCCAGCCTGGTGAAACAAGGACAACAATTGTCGGGATATGCAGTAGTCATGGAAGAAACCGTCGTTGAGGCTAGCTCTCTGCCATCACACCGGTCTGCTCAACGGGCCAAACTATATGCTCTAATCCAGACCCTCAGCTGTCAAAAGGTAAGGAGACAAACATTTACTCAGACTCCAAGTATGCTTTTGCCACACCACATGTAACAGGGATCTGTATAAGGAGAGAGGCCTTTTGACAGCTAGTGAAAAGATATTAAAAACAAGGAAGAACTTCTGACCCTATTAGATGCTGTCTGGGAACCAGAAAGGGCTGTAGTCATACACCGCCAAGGACATCAATAAGAGGATACCCCTCAGGCTCAGGGAAACAGACTGGCAGATAAGACCACTAAACAAGCAGCTGAGGGCTTGGGGGTGACAAGTGAAGCCCCTATTAAAGTTCTCCTATTGGCGGAGCTGCCTGAGCTAACACTGGGCTCTCCAAAATACACTGAAGCCCAAAACCAAGTAGCCAAAGCAGAAGGGGCCATCAAGACTGAAAAGGGATGGTGGGAATTGCCAAGTGGCAAATTATTGGTACTGGAGGATCTGGCACCCACTCTGGTAAGCCAAACACACCAAGCGACCCACCTAGGCCATGATAAACTGGAAAAGCCAATTCAAAAATATTTCTTGATTCCCCGCCTCTCTTCCCTATGTAGGACAGAATCTCAGAATTGCACTGCCTGCTCACAGGTCAATGCTGCCTGTCGGCACAGACAAAAACCTCCAGGAGTTCAGCTAAAAGGCAGGCTGCCCTTTGAACACCTGGAAGTGGACTTCACTGAAATGAAACCTCACAGACCCTACCATTACCTGCTGGTCACGGTATGTACGTTCTCAGGATGGGTAGAAGCTTTTCCTACCCTTACTGAAAGAGCCTCAGAAGTAGCCCAGTTCCTGCTTAGGGAGATAGTTCCTAGATTTGGATTTCCTACCAGCATCGTATCAGACAATGGCCTGGCTTTTGTAGCTGATTTAGTACAACAAGGAAGCAAAACTTTTAGTGGAAATTACCTACAGCATATAAGCCCCAGAGTTCTGGGATGGTGGAAGGAACCAACCAGACTCTTAAAGAGACACTCTCCAAGTGGATCATAGAGACTGACTGCTCCTGGATGGACTTGTTTCCGATGGCTCTGCTCAGATTCAGGATGACCCCATGGTCCCTTGGCTCTTCTCTGTACGAAACTGTGTATGGGAGGCCCCTCCCATAATAAAACAGGTGTCAACAAATTTGCCTCAGGAAGGGGAGATTTTTGGCTCCAAAATCACTGCGGATGGTGACTGCAGCCATGAAATTAGAAGACACTCCTTGGAAGGAAAGTTATGACCAACCTAGATAGCATATTCAAAAGCAGAGACATTACTTTGCCAACAAAGGTCCATCTAGTCAAGGCTATGGTTTTTCCTGTGGTCATGTATGGATGTGAGAGTTGAACTGTGAAGAAGGCTGAGCACCGAAGAACTGATGCTTTTGAACTGTGGTGTTGGAGAAGACTCTTGAGAGTCCCTTGGACTGCAAGGAAATCCAACCAGTCCATTCTGAAGGAGATCAGCCCTGGGATTTCTTTGGAGGGAATGATGCTAAAGCTGAAACTCCAGTACTTTGGCCACCTCATGCAAAGAGTTGACCCATTGGAAAAGACTCTGATGCTGGGAGGGATTGGGGGCAGGAGGAGAAGGGGACGACAGAGGATGAGATGGCTGGATGGCATCACTGACTCAATGGACGTGAGTCTGAGTGAACTCCGGGAGTTGGTGATGGACAGGGAGGCCTGGCGTGCTGCGCTTCATGCGGTCATGAAGAGTCAGACACAACTGAGCGACTGAACTGAACTGAAGGGGAGACGAGATTTCACAGCAGGTGGAACAACTGGGTAAGGTAATAAATCAGGTAGCTAAGTTTGTACCAAAAAAGGTGCTGTTCCCCCTTGGGGAACAGATTCACGAATTTGTGCCCTAGGATCAGGTGTGGGTCAAGGACTGGAAACACGACTCCTTGGCCCACGTCCATATACTGTTGTAACCACCCCTACTGCAGTTAAAGTTGCATGTGTCACTCCCTTGGATCCACCACATGAGGATGAAGAGAACATACCATACAGACCCAGAAAACTCTGAGTGGACTGAGCAGAGGGACCCCACTGACCCTCGAGATACTAAGATCATCCTTAAGAAGAAGAAGGAAAAGAAGATTCCGGACGAGCCCCTTCAGGATGAAGCCACATAATCAACTCCTGCCGCTTGGCCTCATCAACGTGATTTTGAGTTTAACTTCCGTTTCAACTCAGGACAATGTTTTCATCTCACAGGCACATTCCTACATGGACTTCAACAACACCTCCAACTGCCGGGTATGTGGGGCTATGCCTCTGTCTGTGATGGATGGATTCCTTGGTGGGTGTCACCACTCCACCAAGGAGATTTTAAACCACTCTGCTCTTTTCTGGGACAACAAAAAGAGACTTTCCTTTCTCTTGTCAATCATAATCTCTCCCTGCTCTCTTGATGTAAGCCAGATCTACAGTCAATAGACTCGGGTCATGGGGTTACATTTGATATAAACACCAGTTTCATAGAAGTAACAAAAGCCTATCCTTTATATTTAAAGAACAAAAAGGAGAAAAGCTCCCTGACCACCAAGGGAGGACAGGCCTCTAGGTATGTTGAACAATTCTACCAAGTCGGGGATGAATATTTCTGGATGACCCCAGAAAAGGGTCAATTAATTACTCCTCCCACTATATGCTGGGAACAAAAAGAACAAAGGGTAGGGTTTGGGGACTGTCCATTATACCCAAAAGAACTAAAATACATGGGGCATCTATCCCCCAATGTAAATGAACATTCGAGGTCACATACCACCCCAACCAGTCCATCCATTGGCCAGGCTCTGATTGGCAATATAACCCTGGAATCCACTGGGTGGCACCCAGTGGAACCCAATGGCTTTGTGGACCTAACCTTTGTCCTTGGTTATCAACCGGCTAGGTAGGCCGCTGCACACTGGGATTCGCTTTTGCCCATGGCAGCATAAAGCCTAACCTACAACAAGCCCCGGTAAATCTACCTGGTTTATGTGCTAGGTGGACAAGGTCTGTGTTTCAGTGGTATGAGTGCTGCCGTATTCGTACCTTCTCTAGGGACAACAGAGATTGCGATTAAAGTAGAAGCCTTGACTAATTTCACAAAACAGGCCCTCCTAGATGGTGCTAAAGCCATCAAAGTCTTAAATGAAGAACAAATCCAAATAAGAAAAGTGGTAATTCAAAGTAGAATGGCTTTGGACATGCTCACAGCTGCTCAAGGAGGGACCTGTGCTGTAATTAAGGTTGAATGTTATGTATATATTCCTGGTTTATCTGGCAATGTATCAGCTGCTTTAGATGACATGAAAAACCAGGTAAAAGCAATGTCAAATAAAAACATTCCTTTCTGGACTTCAGTCCTATCTTGGGTGAAGGGTGATTGGTGGAAAACTTACTATGTTTACCGTTGTTATAGTTGCCTTGATAGTTCTGCTTTGTGGACCCTGCATTTTACAATGAATTATGAACTTTGTAACCCAAAGGTTGGTGTCATTCTCCCAAATTAGCGGCCAGAGAGCTAGGGTGCAATATATCCCTATGAGTGATGCTCATACTATGAGATAAGAGCATCAAGGCGGGGAGTGAAGGAGGAAACAGACAGAACAGGCTCCATCTTGAAAGCAGGACTCCATCTTGGGCAGGACTGTGGACTTTGAGCTATACCCCAGTATCTATGGAAACAGCATACCAACTGGAAAACCAGACCCCCTGGGTGGAAGAGCCCCAGGGCTCGTACCTAGACTCTCTGTCACCTAAAAGAATACCCTAATTATCTGTGTAACTGAATAGAATCATAAATTCTATTATGCTTATTGGGGTATGACCACAGGCCTATTGATAATTGTCCACTGTTAACTACCTAGGCTTAAGGCATACAAATCAGGGTTAACTTTGATTATATCTTTCTTTTCCTTTGTTCAGACTAGTTTCAGAGAATTGGGGAAGGTGGGTTTGAGCATGTACACTTAGGGTATATAAGGTTTTCACAAAAACTGGTCGGGGTCCTTGACTAAGAGGAGACTCTGCCTTGGGCCCGCCGGTGTAATAAACTGCACTCCCCCATCTGCATTGTCCTTCTGAGTGAGTTTGTTTCCCAGAACACCTGGCTACAACAAAGGAACTTACCCAAGGTTGCACAGCTTGTAAGTGATAGAGGCAGAATGTCACAGCACTGCCTGTGACTCCAGACTGGGAGCACCTCAAAAATGGGCACTGTGCTTCAACCATATGGCTCCTTCATGCCTATCACAGGGTGTAGTGTTAGGGGCCCACCCAGATCTCCCTGTGCTTATGTTGAATTTTATCCTAAGTGAGTTGCAAAACCAGAAAGGAATTTTTTTTTTTTTTTTTTGGCCTCACCACATGGCATGCGGTGGTTAAAGATCCACCTGCCAATGCAGAGGACACAGGTTAGCCCTGGTCCCAGGAGATCTCACATGCCAAGGGGCAACTAAGCCCATGTGCCCCAACTACTGAGCCTGTACTCTAGAGCCCACTCACTGCAACTCCTAAAGCCCCAGACACTCTAGAGCCCGTGGTCTGCAGCAAGAGAAGCCACTGCAATAAGAGGGCCTGCTTGCTGCAACTAGAGAGAAGCCTGCACACAGCAAAGAAGACTCAGAACAGCCAAAAGCAAATAAACAAACTTATATTTAAAAAAAAAAAAAAAGAATAAGAAGGAACCCAAGTCATCAGGCTCCTTCTAAACTGTGATGCAAGGCCCCAATCCTTGCTTCCATCTACTTGAACCAAAGACAGAGCCACCTGGGCTGGCAGTCATCCTCACCGAGGGCGAGCACAGCTGTGAGTCACGCATAGCAGACTGTGTTTGTTGAGTCTGTAGCTCTCTGGGAGGTGGTTAGGGAAAGCCAGGCTATTTGTTATAGTTGTTGCTTCTTCCCACTATCGTTAAAGAGAGCGGTGGACTTTCCCAGTGGCTAAGATGGTAAAGTCCATCCTTAAGGAGATCAGTCCTGAGTGTTGATTGAAAAGACTGATGTTGAAGCTGAAACTCCAATACTTTGGCCACCTGATGAGAAGAACTGACTCATTTGAAAAGACCCTGATGTTGGGAAAGATTGAAGGCAGGGGTGAAGGGGACGACAGAGGATGAGGTGGTTGGATGGCATCACCAACTCAATGGACATGAGTTTGAGTAAACTCTGGGAGTTGGTGATGGGCAGGGAGTCCTGGCGTGCTGCAGTTCATGGGGTTGCAAAGAGTCAGACACAACTAAGTGACTGAACTGAACTGAACTGAAGATGGTAAAGAATCCACCGGCAATGCAGGAGATGAAGGTTTGATCCCTGGGTTGGAACGATTCCCTGGAGGAGGAAATGGCAAGCCTCTCCAGTATTCTTGCCTGCAGAATCCCATGGACAGAGGAACCTGGCGGGCTACAGTCCATGGGGTTGCAGAGTCAGACACAACTGAGCAACTGAGCATGCATGCATGTTCTGAGGCATGCAAAGGTAGAAGGGGCTCTAATAACATGAAGGTATTCTCTCTCCATGCAGACTACAGTTTAAATTGGCTGATTGTGGTGACTTGGGGGCTCACAGAGAAGCAGCGATACAAAGGGCCCTGAAGGGGCAGTTATAGCAAGAAACAGACCATTTCTCCACATCCTTGAGAGAATGCCAAGGTCTAACTGATCTCAGGTGACCTCAAGCCAGCAGCAGCTTGAAGCAGGGTTTCAGTCCCCAGCCACAGATTAAGTTTGGGCTGCAACAGTGAGAGCGCTGAATCTCAGCCACTAGACCAGTGGTTAGTGACACAGGCCCTGGCCCTTCAACTTTGCACAAAAGACAGAAAGACTTTCTGTCTTCCCACAAAGACAGAAAGTAGTTAAACAAGTGAAGTGCTTATTGGGAAGAAAAAGAATACAGTACGTGTGAGTAGACACATGGGCGGACTCAGAAAGAGAGTCAGGGGATTTGAATCACTTTTATGAGGCATTTCTTTCACTGATTTGCCTGGATCTGAGTCTGTATTTGATGTATCTCAGGTCCTCCCATGTGCACACAAGCACTTCTTAGTCGAGATAAACTCCAGCAAAGAGGCCTACGGGTAGACTTTTGACCAGCAAGGAGTTTTCTAGTCAAGAAGTTCTCCTTGACTTCAAGAGTGAGAAATATGTGGTCTTGAGATATCTCTGGTGGTCCAGTAGCTAAGACTCTGTGCTCCCAATACAGGGTGCCCAGGTTTGATTCCTAGTCAGGGGACTAGATCCCACATGCCACAGTGAAGACAGAGGAAGGTCCCATGTGCCACTTAAGAACTACAGCAGATGGGTGAACCTCGAGGACATGATGCTCAGTGAAATAACTGTCACAGAAAGGCAAATATTACTGCATCATTCCAGTTCTATGAGCAATTTAGAGTAGTCAGATCCATAAAGAAAAGATGGTAGAATGTTGGTTGCCAAGAGCTGGGGCAGGGGGCCAAGGAGGAATGAGGTGTTAGTGTTTCATGGAGACAGAATTTCAGTTTTATGACATGAGGATCTCTGGAGATGGATGGTGGGGATGGTGGCAAAACATTCTAAAAGGATTTAATACCACTGAGCTACCCAGGTGGCACTAGTGGTAAAGAACCCACCTGCCAATGCAGGAGATGTAAGAAATATAGGTTTAATCCCTGGACTGGGAAGATCCTCCGAAGGAGCGTATGGCAACCCACTCCAGTATTTTTGCCTGGAGAATCCTTTGGACAGAGAAGCCTGGCAGACTACAGTCCATAAGGTTGCAAAGAGTTGAACACAACTGAAGCGACTTAGCACATACCATACATTTAAAATTAGTTAAAAAAAATAAAATAAAATAAAATTAGTTAAGATGGGGACTTCCCTAGTGGTCCAGTGGCTAAGACTCTGCACTCCCAATGCAGAGAGGGCCCAGGTTCAATCCCTGGTCAGGGAACTAGATCCCGCATATGTGTGTGCAGGCATGCTCAGTTGTGTTCAACTCTTTCGGACCCCATGGATTGTAGCCTGCCAGTCTCCTCTGTCCATGGAATTTTTCAGGCTGGAATACAAGAGTAGGTTGCCATTTCCTACTCCAGGGGATCTTCCCTACCCAGAGATCAAACTAGTGTCTCCTGCATTGGCAGGTAGATTCTTTACCAGCTACACCACCTGGGAAGTTCCCACCTGCTGCAGTTTAAAAAGATCGTGCATGCTGCAACTAAAGATCTCACATGCAGGGACTTCCCTGGTGGGCCAATGGATAAGACTCTGAGCTCCCAATTCGGAGGGGCCCGGGTTCAATCCCTGGTCAGGAAACTAGATCCCATATACTATGACTAAGACCTGGCACAGTCAAATAAATAAATATTAAAAAAAAAAAAATCTCACATGCCAGGACTAAGACCTAATGCAGGCAAGTAAATAAACAATTTTTAAATAAATAAATAAGGGTAGTTAAGATAGTCAGTTTTATGTTGTAAGTATTTTTGCCACAGTCTAAAAAATGAAAAGGAAAAACAAAAGAGCTGTATCAGGGGAAATCTTTGTCATTACTTGCACGTGGAGCTGCCTGAAGATAAAAAGACCAGACACCTACTACATTTTTGAGAGAAATTATGAACTTGGCCTTCAAAGGATCATGACTCTCTGGTACACTCCCTGGGGAGTTTCCTGGCAGTCCTAGGACTTGTGGTTTTCACTGTGGGCCCCAGAAACTAAGAGCCTGCAAGACTCAAGGTGAGGTCAAAAAAAGAAAACAATGCCCCAGGGTTATGCCATGAGGCCCTTAAAACCATCCCAGTAGGAAATGGAATGAGAAAGCTTCAGAAGTAGCGATGGGGAACAGAGGGCTGCAAGGAGCCTCCCAGAGAACAGAGCCAAGGGCCAGGGACAAAGACCTTACTCATAGCAATGTAGGAGTCTTCACAAGTCCTGCTTAACTAAACATTTGAATTGCTAAATTCAGTGACTTCTGTGTGTTTCCACTGAGGTTTTGGGTTCACTGTGACTTTAACATTTATTTTGCATGTAGATTGGAAATTTTTGTCTTTTTTTTTCAAGTCTGAGTCACCAGCCACAAGAAACCAGTCTGGAGTTCAAAGGACAGTTCGGACAGGATGCTGTGAACAGATGACTCATTAAGCTATGACCTCAGAGGGGATGCTCTGCATCTGAGAAGGAGGGTGTGCTTGTTGTCTGACACGGAGTAGAGTGGCACTAGTCCTTCCGGTTCTGCCTGGCTACAAAAGTGCCTTCAGATCTTTCAGCACCAACATTTTTACAAGACAAAGAAACCCTCCTCTTGCTAATACTGCCTGCCTCTCATATCACAACTTTTTAAATTGTAATTGAAGATGAAGGGAAAAGGCAGCTTTTATGGAGTTTCTGCTGGGTCCCAGGCACTGTTTGTGAATTGCCTCACCTAGACTATTTCATTTAAGGTTATGGGAGTAACCTGTTTTCCGGTTTGGGGAGTTGAGTGGCAGAGAAACTGAGTATCTGGCGGGGCACGTGTTCATGAAAAAGCTAAAGGGGAAACGTAGAGAGAGTGTTTTGTGGGGGGGGTTTGTTTGTTTGTTTGTTTTCTTTTTTTTTAATTTTTTTGGTGGTACCAGGTCTTTAGTTGCAGCATGCAGTATTTTTTTTTTTTTTTTTTTTGCTTATTGTTGTTGCTGTTGTTCAGTCACTCTCAGTGATGCCATGGACTGCAGCACAGCAAGCTTCCCTGTCCTCCACCATCTCCTGGAGCTTGCTGAAACTCATGTCCCTTGAGTTGGTGATGCCATCCAACCATCTCACCCTCTGTTGTCCCCTTCTCCTCCTGCCTTCAATCTTTCCTAGTATCAGGTTTTCCAGTGAGTCATCTATTTGCATCAAGTGGTCAAAGTACTCAAGCTGAAGCTTCAGTATCAGTCCTTCCAATGGAATATTCAGGGTTGATTTCCTTTAGGATTGACTGGTTTGATCTTCTTCCTGTCCAAGGGACTCTTAAGAGTCTTCTCCCGCACCACAGCTCAAAATGAATTCTTAGTTGCTGACATGTGGGATCTAGCTCGCTGACCAGGGATGGAACCCGGGGCCTCTGAATTGGGAGTGCTGCGGCTTAGCCACTGGATCACCAGAAAGTCCCAGGGAGTGTTTATTTTAAAATTACGTGGCTTCGGGCCAGGATCCTCCTCAGAGCCAACCTCACCTCCTTATTGCGCAAAGTGTACACCACCGGGTTCAGCAGCGGCGTCACCACCGTGTAGAACACAGCCACCAGGCGGTCCTGGTCTGGGTTCCCTCCGGACTCGGGCCTCAGGTAGATGATGGAGGCGCAGCCAAAATGCACGATGACCACGGTGAGGTGGGCAGCGCAGGTGGAGAAGGCTTTGCTCCGGCCAGCGGCCGAGGGGATCCTCAGGAGGGCGGCCACGATGAAGGCGTAGGAGAGAAGGATAAGGAGGAAGGAGATTAGTACCACGAGGATACTCAGGAAGAAGATGGCCAGCGCTTTGCTGGCACTTTCCGCGCAACTGAGCTTCAGGACGGGGGCGATGTCGCAGAAGAAGTGCTCCACCCGGTTGCTGCGGCAGAAGCGCGAGGAGAAGATGAGGCTCGTCTCAATGGAGGCCACCGAGAAGCCGGAGCAGAAAACCAGGGCTCCCAGACAGAGGCAAACTGTGGGTCTCATGATCACCGAGTAGCGCAGAGGGTGGCAGATGGCCACGTAGCGGTCGTAACCCATCAGAGTGAGGAGGAAGCAGTGACTGCATCCCAGGCCCAGGAAGAAGAACATCTGAGCCCGACAGCCAGAGATGGAGATGGCCTGGTTCTCCATCCACAGACGAGCCAGCATGTTGGGGATGGTGACCAGCGTGTAGCAGGTCTCGGAGAGGGACAGCGCCGCCAGGAAGCGGTACATGGGCGTGTGCAGGGTCCGGTCCGCATGGATGACGGTGATGATGGTGACGTTGCCGCTGAGGGTAACCAGGTATGTGAGGAAGAACAGTGCAAAGAGGGTGGTCCTCAGGTCTGGGAGGTTGGAGAAACCCACCAGCAAAAACTCTGTCACCAGCCAGGTGGCATTTTCCTGCTGCTTCTCAGGAACCTGGGAGGAGAAAGCAGAGGAAATGGAATAGGACAATACAGTAAGGCTCCACTAAACATCATGTGCCAGTGAGAAAGGATAATCATCCCTGTTTTACAAAAAAAAAAAAAAGGGAATAGGGACAGAAATGAGGCCATTGTGGGACCACCCTGGTAGTCCAGTAGTTAAGAATCTGCCTTGCAATGTAGGGGACACAGTTGTCATCACTGGTTGGGAAAATAAGATCCCATATGCTGGGCAGCAGCTAAGCCCATAAGTGGTGCAAGGCAACTTCTGAGCCCCAGAACTCTGGAGTCCCAGCGACACAACTACAGAGCCGGCAGACAGCAACTACAGAGCCCCCACACAGCAACGAAGATCCCACATGCTGCAACTAAGATCCAATGCAGTCAAATAAATAAATAGTAAAAATAAATAAACAAGAAACGAGGTCATGGTTTTCCTAATATCACACATCTAGCAGCTCTACAATAGACAAGAAAATCATAGGTGTGGAAATAACTTGGGTGCCCATTAACAGAGGAATGAAAAAGGAAGACTGGTATATATACACATCGGAATATGATTCAGAGATGAGAAAGAAGGAAATGTTGCCATTTGACAATATGAATGGACTTTGAGGACATAATGCTAAGTGTGATATCAGATAGAGAAAGAAAAACACTGTATGACCTCACTTATTTGTAGAACATAAAAGTCAAACTTTAAAAAAAAATACATATATATATAGGTGGGAGTTAGGGATAAATAGTAAAATGGTCATTACCAGGGGCTGGGAGGTGGGTGGGGAATTGGAGAGATGATGTTTAAGTATACAAACTTGCAACTATCAGGAAATAAGTCCTAGAGATCTAATGCATGGCATAGTGAATATAGACCAGTTTATATTATAAACATCGAAGTTGCTAAGAGACTAGATCTTAATTGTTGTTCAGTTGCGAAGTCGTGTCTGACTCTTTTGTGACTCTTTGGAGTGTAGCCCTCCAGGTTCCTCTGTCCATGGGATTTCCCAGGCAAGAATACTGCAGTGGGTTGTCACTTCCTTCTCCAGGGAAACTTCCCAACCCAGGGATTGAACCCAGGTCTCCTGCATTGGCAGGGAAGCTTAGATCTTAATTATTCCCACCATAAAAAAGCAATGATAATTATGTGACATGATAAGAGATGCTGCTAATGGCTACAATGGTGCATCTATGCCAAGTCGCTTCAGTAATGTCCAGCCCTTTGCAACCCTGTGGACTGCAGCCCTGCAGGTTGCTCAGTCCATGGGATTCCTCAGGCAAGAATACTGGAGAGGTTTACCATTTCCTTCTCCAAGGGATCTTCCCAACCTCAAGGTCGAACCCACATCTCTTACATGTCCTGCATTGGCAGGCAGGTTCTTTACCACTAGGGCCACCTAGGAAGCCTGGCTACAATGGTAATTATATTTACAATATATCAATATAGGATACACCTTAAAATTACACAGTCAAATATATTTCAATTAAAAAAAGAAAAGAAAAGAGGGACATCCCTGTCTGTCCAGTGATGAAAACATCATGCTTCCACTGAAGCATGGATTTGATCCCTTATCAAACAATTAGATCCCGAATGCCACACATGGCCAAAAACTAGGGGGGGGGGGGGGAATTTTTTTTAATAAAATAAAAAAAGTTCTTGATCAAAAAAATTTAAAAAAGAAAATCACAAGAACCTTATAAGGAGTAAATTACAATATCTGGGGCAGGGAGAGGGGGTAAGAACTTCAGGGTGTTAGTCTGAATTCCCCTAGAAACAGATCCTGAGGCAAGGATTCAAAAGCAAGTAATTTATCTGAGGCAAGGATTCAAAAGCAAGTAATTTATCTCCAAAGACTTGGGTGGTGGAATGGTGAAGGGAGACAGACCATAAAAGGTGCATTATCAAGATGTTGACTGAAATGAAAACACACAACATGAGAGCTGTTAGTTTCAGTTAAGTTGGGGACTTACTGAGCACTAAAGCTTGAGAGAAAGCTGCCCTGGTGGCTCAGACAGTAAAGAATCCGCCTGCAATGCGGGAGACCCAGGTTCGATCCCTGAGTGGGTAAGATCCCCTGCAAAAGGGAATGGCTACTCACTCCAGTATTCTTGCCTGGAGAGTTCCATGAACAGAAGAGCCTGGCAGGCTATAGTCCATGGAGTTTCAAAGAGTCAGACATGACTGAGTGACTAACACTTCAAAGCTTAGGAGACAGCCTCTCAGAGAGCTCTGAGCAACTGCTTGGAAGTGGGGGTGGGGGTGGGAGGTGCAGTGGAGTGCAGGGGAGTCCAATTTTGGAGAAGGGGGAAGTGCAATCAAGCATGCACCTCAGTAGAAGGTTGCTGCTAGTCACAAGGAGCAGATATCTTATTGATTTTAGTGCTTTTCTAACTTTGGGAAGATACAGGAAACTCTGTTGTTGTTCAGTCACTAAGTCGTATATGACTCTGTGACCCCATGGACTGCAGCAAACCAAGCTCCCCTGTCCTTCACTATCTCCCAGAGTTTGTTCAAATTCATGTCCATTGAGTCAGTGATGCAATAAATTGGGCTCACAAAAATCTCTCCTGAAAATCTAATTATCTGAAGAGCTGTTCTGCCTGTTTTCCCAGAACACGAAGACTTTCATTCTTGATCCCTACCCTGAACTCCTTTCAGGATGTGTTGAAGGTCAGTGATTGCAGTGGTCTGTGCCTCAATCCTTGTAGAGCCAGGAGGCCAGTGACTTTCTTCAGGAGCATTACTACAATTCAATCCTACCTGGAGGTCCTTGAGGGGTAGTGAGGGAACTGGGCTGTTTATCCACCAATCCCCAATCATCTTGCTCAAGAATTTCTACCAGGAGGCATTAATCTCCCAGAACTTCCACACCTGCCACATGTACAGGGAATTCAGTCTGACAGGTAAGACAGGAAATTGTGGCCAAGGGGATGTGGGCTAGGAATTTACAGAATCCTCTACTATCCGTGTGAAAAGGATACCCAAGAAAGGCAAAGCCTGTAACATTGATATCTGAAATGAACAAAGTAATACTTTTAGAAAATTTGATACCCAAGGCTATATAAAGTCTTCCACGGTCCCTAGGCATTTTTGCCTTCCTCCATAAAAATTGCTCTTTGGGGGTTTTGTTTGTTTGGGGGGGTGGGGTTGGCCAAGCCTCGAGGCTTGTGGGATCCTAGTTCCTCAACCAGGGATTGAATCCGGGGCCTTCAGCAGTAAAAGCATCAAGTTCTAACCACTGGACTACTAGGGAATTCCTGAAAATTATTTTTTAAAATAGGGGAGGAATTCCCTGGCTGCCCAATGGTTAGGAGTCCTTGATCCCATTGCAAGAGACCCAGGTTCGATCCCTAGTTGAAGAACTAAGATTCTGCAAGCCATGAGAAATAGCCAAAGAAAAAAAATTGTTTTTTATTTTTAAGTAAATTTTATTTCTAATTTTTATTTAAATAAAATTTCATTTATCAAATGAAATAAAACCAACCTTTTAATTTATTTAAATTTTATAAAAACTCAAAATTTTTACATTTTTAGGACTGTATTGATATAAAGATAAATATAATTCTCACCCTAAGAGCTTATTTATTTCTTCTGATCTTAGAAATTTACATAATTTCATGGGCCACCTAACAGTATTTTGGATCCAGGCCTTGTGCTAATAAATACTTCTGTGTTAATTAAATGGAAAATAATTCTGAAATTATTGACTTTTTTCTTTTCTTTTGCCGTGCTTCACAGCATTCAGGATCTTAGTTCCTGGACCAGGAATCAAACCCATGTCCCCTGTAATGGAAGTACAGAGTCCTAACCACTAAATAGCCAGGGAATTCCTGTAAAATTTTTAACCATTTTAATTCAAATAATGAAGCATTAGTAAAACTCCTGGGATTTCCCTAGTGGTCCAGTGGTTAAGAATTTGCCTGCCAATGCAGGGAACACAGGCTCGATCCCTAGTCTGGAAGGATTCCACATGCCATGAGGCAACTAAGCCTGTGCACTGCTGCTGCTGCTGCTGCTAAGTCGCTTCAGTCGTGTCCGACTCTGTGTGACCCCATAGACGGCAGCCCACCAGGCTCCTCTGTCCCTGGGATTCTCCAGGCAAGAACACTGGAGTGGGTTGCCATTTCCTTCTCCAATGCATGAAAGTGAAAAGTGAAAGTCAAGTCACCCAGTCGTGTTCAACTCTTCACGACCCCAGGGACTGCAGCCTACCAGGCTCCTCTGTCCATGGGATTTTCCAGGCAAGAGTACTGGAGTGGGGTGCCATTTCCTTCTCCCTAGTCTGAAAGGATTCCACATGCCATGAGGCAACTAAGCCTGTGTACTACAACTACTGAAGCCTGCATGCCCTAAAGCCTGTGCTCTGAAACAAGAGAAGCCACCGCCAAGGGAAGCCCACGCACTGCAGCTGGAGAGTAGCCCCTGCTCGCGGCAACTAGGGAAAGCCCAAGTGTAGCAATGAAAACTCAACACTGCCATAAATAAATAGAAAAAAATTTAAATACTGGATTGGTGATAGTTTTATTATTTTATAATCAATTAACTTGCAAGCCCAGAAAATGCATATAATCTATATTGGAATGTTTCTGAGTATTTTGCACTCGTTTGGAAAATGGTCCTAATGTAATCCTTCCCTACTTATCAAGAGTTAATTCGTTTGGAGGGAAGCACATTTCAAAACACCAACTCAAGAGACTCCCATGACTGGGAGTCCTGGAGAGATGAGGGCTGATTTATTCGCCATCTAGTGGCACTTGGGGTAACCTACAAGCCAGTGACCCTCGAAGTGAAGTGAAGTGAAAGTTGCTCAGTCGTGTCCTACTCTGCCACACGGACTTTCACCTGCCAGGCTCCTCTGTCCATGGAATTCTCCAGGCAAGAATACTGGAGTGGGTTGCCATTTCAGTGACTCTTAGAAGAGAAGAAATAGCTGCGCCACCGAAATTACTCATCTGCAGCAATTGGTCAAGAGAAATTGAGAATGATTCTTTAAAGGTTTTAGAAGTTTGTTGAAATTTTAATTTGTGAAAAATGCATTTTAAATTCTAGTTCTAAAGATATATAAGTAGAGAAAAGCAACAAAAATGTGCTTGATCGCGTCCAAAGACATTCTGTTCATAAAGAAAAGACTAGTCAGGACCATCGAAGAACTTAATAGGTGCAAAAGACAGTAAGAAATGGTTGCCCATTTTTCATGAAGAAAGGAAAACCAGGAACCAGGCAGTCATATTGATCAAGCACAGGGATGCAAACGTTTTCTGTAAAGGACCAGAGAGTGAATATTTTAGGCCATTTGGGTTGTACAATCTCTGTCATGACTGCTCAACTCTGCCCATCTAGTATAAAAGCAGCCATGGACAATGTATACACGAGTGTCCCTGAATGTTTAAGTAAAACTTTATTTACAAAAACAGACAGGGGGCCAGATTTGGCCCTCTGACTATAGTTTGCTGGGTGTCCCAGGTGGCTCAGTGGTAAAGAATCCACCTGCAGGAGACACAGCAGATAGGAGTTCGATCACTGGGTCAGGAAGATCCCCTGGAGTAGAAATGGCAACCCCCTCCAGTATTCTTCCCTGGAAAATTCCTTGGACAGAGGAGCCTGGTGGGCTACAGTCCACAGGGTTGCAAAGTCAGACATAACTGAGCACTCAAGGACACATGCACGCTATAGTTTGCCAACTCCTGATCCAGCATAAATAAAACTAAAAGAATATTCAACTTAGGAAAATTCCAATGAGGTCCTCTGAGGAATTCACACTATTAAAAAAAAAAAAAAAAAAAAGCAAAGCCTGACTTGAAATCTTCAAAAACTAAAGCAAAATGAAATTCCAACTTAAGAATCTCAGACTCCACTTAAGAAATCTAGATCTAGGGGGACTTCCCTGGCAGTCTAGCCTCCGCCAATTCAGGGACTCCAGTTCAATCCCTTGATCTGTGGAATAAGATCCCACATGCTGTGCTGTGCAGGGATGGGGAATCAGGGGAAATCTAAATCTAAGAAAAGGTACACTGGAAGAGATACCCAGAGCATACGTCTGAAAAAGGCTCCTTTATTGCAAATTAAACTAAATCAGAAAGAACATCAGGGCCCTTATATAGTGAGACTTGTAGAAATTCAATTACCTGGAAGACTTCACAGAGGAAAAAAGTAATTGGATTATGACCACTAAAAAAGTGTAATTTCTGAATATCACAAAACATTGTTAAATTGAAACAAATATATAGGCAAATAACAAACTAGAAAAGGCTGTGACTCTAGAAACTCTTCAGTTCCTCTTTTGCACAGCAAAAGAAATCATAAACAAAAAGACAACCTATAGAATGGGAGAAAATATTTGCAAACGATGAAACTGACAAGAGCTTTATTTCCAAAATATACAAACAGCTCATACAGCTCAATATCAGGAAAAACAAACAATCCACTCAAAAAATGGGCAGAAGACCTAAATAGCATTTTTTTAAAATTATCAAATTGGCAAAGACTGAAGAAGAAAATGAGAGGCAGGTGCTAATGAGTGTGAGTAAAACTAGGCCCTCTACCTCTTTGCGTTGTTGGTTGCAGGAGAATACAATTTGTTTATATATCTGACATCTTATTTCGGTTCTATAATTCTCCTTCTAAATATTTTCTCAAAAACAAATTATCTGGGGAATTTCCCTGGTGGTCCAGTGGTTAAGAATTGCCTGTCAGTACAGTGCACTTGGGTTCCATCCCTGGTCTGGGGAGATCCCACATGTCACAGAGTAACTAAGCCCACTTACCACAATTATTGAAGCCCAGGCGTCCTAGAGGCTCCACCCTGCACCTAGAGAGTAGCCCCCACTTGCCACACTAGAGAAAAGCCTGTGCACAGCAATGAAGACCCAGCAGAGCCCAAAAATAAATAAACAAACATATAATTTAAATAAAAGAAAAAATTACCTGGGACTTCCCTGGTGGTCCAGTGGGTAAAACTCCTCGCTTCCAATGCAGGGGGCCCAGGTTCTATTCTTGGTCAGACAACTAGATCCCACGTGCCTCAACTAAGGATTCCACATTCCACAACAGAGATCACAGATCCTGTGTCCTGTAACTAAGACCCAGCACAGCCAAACAAATGAATATTTTTTTTAAAAAAGAAATTCTTTGACTTCCAGGTACAAGAATGTTCATAGTAGCATTGCTGCTACTGCTAAGTCGCTTCAGTCGTGTCCGACTCTGTGCGACCCCATAGACGGCAGCCCACCAGGCTCCCCCGTCCCTGGATTCTCCAGGCAAGAATACTGGAGTGGGTTGCCGTTTCCTTCTCCAATGCATGAAAGTGAAAAGGGAAAGTGAAGTCGCTCAGTCGTGTCCGACTCTTAACGACCCCATGGACTTCAGCCTACCAGGCTCCTCCGTCCATGGGATTTTCCAGGCAAGAGTAGTAGAGTGGGGTGCCATTGGCTTCTCCACATAGTAGCATTATTTAAAGTTTAAAAAAAAAAAGAGAAAGAACAACCTAAGTGTTCAATAAAATGCCCTTACAAATCATTAAGGGGAGGGGGGGAAAGCTAAAACTTTAATAGACGAGAAGATGGACTATCATTAAAGTCACGTATTTGAGAATAATTGATGACAAGAGAAGAATTTTCATATATGTGTTTGCTGAGAAATGGAAAACAAAACATTTGGATCCCAATTGACTTACTACAAATGCATGTGTTTTCCATTCTTTTTTGTATGTCCCAATTTTTCTGCATCAAGTGGGGATTTTTGTAAATAGAAGAAATAAAAATTTTTGGAGGGATTCTTTTTCCTCTGGGTAAGTATTTTTATTGTTCTTAAAGAAGTTTAATCAATCTGGTTCAGAAAAAAAGGAGCTAAGGGTAGAGATAAAGAGGTTCCCTTTGAAACACAAAGCTCAGATGGTAAGGAATCTGCCTGCAATGCAGGAATTCTATCCCTAGGTTGGGAAGATCCCCTGGAGAAGGGAATGGCAACCCACTCCAGTACTCTTGCCTGAAGAATTCCATGGACAGAGGAGCCTGGCGAGATACAATCTATGGGGTCACAAAGAGTTGGACACGATTAAGCAACTAACACACAAGGGTAGAGATAACGAGGTTCCCTTTGGAATGCAAAATATGCTAACACCATTTGTGATGAATATTTTCAATATACGATCTGAGGAGAAAACGTCTAGTAAAAACTGCAAATAAGTAGGTGACTTGGCTCCCTAGCAAACCCTATATACTCAGTCCCTCAGTCATGTCCTACTTTTTGTGACCCTGTGGACTGTAGCCCACCAGGCTCCTCTGTCCGTGGAATGTTCCAGGCTGGAGTGGGTTACCATTTCTTCCTCCAGGGGATCTTCCTGACCCAGGGATCAAACCCTTGTCTGTTGCATCAAACCTGTGTCTCGTGTCTCCTGCATTGGCAGGCGGATTCTTTATCCTGGACAAGCCATGAGGCGGACCTTTATGGAATATCACAGGAAGTATGTGTGGGCATCTAAGCGCATTAGAGAAATGTTCCAGAGTGAGGTGATGCTTTTTAGAGAGAGGAGTTAAGACCAGGTTGATGGACTCCCAGCTGTAATTGTCCTATAGGAAGGGGTCCTTCATGGTATTAACACAAGCTTTCTCCAGGAATGTCAGCTTTTCTTGGGCCTCATAAAGAGGGCAATTGGGAAGGAAACATCCCTCAATACGCACTCAGTGTAGAAGTCTCCTCTAGCTAAATTAGCCAGCTTATACTTGCATGCCTCCAGTAATGGAGAGGTCACTACCTGACCAAAAGTCCCATTACATAAAGCAGAAATCTTGTGTTCAAGACAGTGATGTGCTGAGACAACAAGATTGAGCTCTGGAATCAGACAAGACTGCATTTGAATGCTGGCACCTTCACTAACTGGGAGCAGTGTGAGCCTGGGTAGCTGGCTTTCTCCCTGAGCATCATCTGTCAAAGTGAAAATTGATCCTCTGAGATCACAGATAATATTAAGATTCTCTGAACAATGTTAAGAATCCTTTGGTCTCAGGCTCCTGGCAAGGATAGCTGGGATTACTATTCTTGGCTTTGCACTGCTGGAGAAGCAGAGCATAGAGGGGATCACTGTTCACATTCTCACAGTGATGGTACCAAGATTTGAAGCCTGGAGTCTGTCTCCGGAGGCTGTGCTTTAAGGGCTGCTGTGAGTTTTGCAGGCTTACCTTCCATGCTATACACATTCATGGAGCATCAGTTCTCTGCCAGGCATTGCTTTCGGCATGGAGGGCATAGCAGGGAACTAGACAGAGATCCCAGCTTGGGAGGAACAAAAGGCTCTAGGGAAGTGAATCAGGAAATAAGCAACAAACTTGATAACTAAATAAGTGAGATTCTCTAAAAGAGAAAGCAGAGAACTTAGGGGGTAATTGAGAGGTCTGAGCAGGCTGCAATTTTACATAAGATAGTCAGAAAAGGACTTGTTGATAGAACTACCATGAAAGTGAAAATGAAAGTGTTAGTCGCTCGGTCGTGTCCATCTCTTTGTGATCCCACGGACTGTAGCTACCAGGTTTCTCTGTCCACAGATTTCTCCAGGCAAGAATACTGGAGTGGATATCTATTCCCTTCTCCAGGGGATCTAACCTGGGTCTCCTACATTGCAGGCAGATTCTTTACTGTCTGAGCTGCCTTGGAAGCCCACGTGATGTGCTGTGCTTAGTCGCTCATAGTCACTCAGTTGTATCTGACTCTTTCCAACCCCATGGACTGTAGCCCACCAGGTTCCTCTGTCCATGGGGATTCTCCACGAAAGAATACTGGAGTGGGTTGCCATGCCCCGCTCCGGGGGGTCTTCCTAACCCGGGAATCCAACCCAGGTCTCCCGCATTGCAGGCAGATTCTTTACTGAGCCACCAGGGAAGCCCTTATGACCCAGCAAATCCCACTTCTGGGCATATACCCATAGAAAACCATAATTCCAAAAGATACATGCACCTCAGTGTTTATTGCTGCACCATTTAGATTAGCCGAGATATGGAGGCAGCCTGGATGTCCATCCACAGAGGAATGGATAGGGAAGATGTGGCACATATATACAATGGAATATTACTTGGTCATGAAAAGGGAAAGAAATTGTGCCATCTGCAGACACGTGGATGGACCTACAGACTGTCATACAGAGTGAAATATCAGAAAGAAAAGCATTGTGTATTAACATATATGTGGAATCTAGAAAAATGGTATAGATGAACCTATTTGCAAAGCAGAAATGGAGACACAGATGAGGAGAACAAGTATATGGACATTGGGTGGGGAAGGAGAGATGGGTTAAGTTGGGAGATTGGGACTGACATATAAACACTACTGTGTATAAAATGGGCTTTCCAGGTGGCACTAGTGGTAAAGAACCCTCCTGCCAATGCAGGAGATGTTAAGAGACACAGGTTTGATCCCTGGGTGGGGAAGATCCCCTGGAGGAGGGCATGGCAACCCACTCCAGTATTCTTGCCTGGAGAATCCCATGGACAGAGGAGCTTGGTGGGCTACAGTCCATGGGGTCACAAAGAGTCGGACACGACTGAAGTGACCTGGCACGCATGCATAAAATAGGTAACAAATGAGAGCCCACTCTATAGCACAGAGAACTCTACTCAGTGCTCTGTGGTGACCTAAATGGGAAGGAAATCTAAAAAAAAAAGCGGGGGGGAGATATATGTCTACCTATGGCTGGTTCACACTGCTGTACACAAGGAACTAACTCAACATTGTAAAGAAACTATTGAAAAGAAGATGAAAGAAAAGAACTTGTTGACGTTCGATGCTCAGTTGGTCTGGAATGTATTTCCCCACTTTGTTTTCAGATCTCACCTTGAAGGCTGGGGATGGGCCAGAGAGGCTTGTCTCAGCTTGCAAGGAACCTAGTCTTTGCTCTTGCTTCCCTCTGAACTGGGCAGATGCCACGTCCATGGTGAGGATGGAGAGGTGCCTGCCAACTGTCTGCATGACCCCGCCCTGCTCAGCCCGTGTCCACCCTAGCATTCCCTGAGATAATCAGAGTCCCCTCTGCTCCTGGCTGGACTGGTCCCTCCCTGTCCTCCTGATACAGCTTTGCCAGCTTCTCCACCCTCCTCTTTCTCCCACACCCTCATCTAACCTGCCCGGAAATTCTGCGGGCTCCACCTGCACATCTGTCCAGGATCCGCCACCTCTCACCACCTCCATGGCCCACATTCATCATCAGTCCAGCTCAGCCACCTTGTCCTGGATCTCCTGGCTGTCACCCCTGTCCCTCACATTCTGGTTTCCCACAGCGGCCAGAGGGCACCTGGGAACCCCTCAGTCAGGTCAACTCCGTCCTCTGCTCAGAATCCCCCATGGCTCCCACAGCACTTGGTGTAAAAGTCAGGGTCCTCACTGTGACTCACAAGACACGCTCAATTACGTCCTTGCCCTCACCTCCTCCCTCCCTCTCAGACACTCCTTCTACCTCCCTGTTTCTCCTTGCGGTTACTGTTCTAAGCCCATTGCAGGCAATATGGGGATGTTGCCTCTGCTGCTGCTGCTGCTGCTGCTAAGTTGCTTCAGTCATGTCCGACTCTGTGCGACCCCATAGACGGCAGCCCACCAGGCTCCCCCATCCCTGGGATTCTCCAGGCAAGAACACTGGAGTGGGTTTCCATTTCCTTCTCCAATGCATGAAAGTGAAAAGTGAATGTGAGGTCACTCAGTCATGTCCGACTCTTAGCGACCCCATGGACTGCAGCCCACCAGGCTCCTCCATCCATGGGATTTGCCAGGCAAGAGTACTGGAGTGGGGTGCCATTGCCTTCTCCAATGTTGCCTCTACCCCATGCATTTTCTTGACTGATGTCCTAGCTTGTTTCAAGGGTGGATTGGGGATCTTTGCCAAGCTGAAACAAGCCACCCTGATCTACTCTTACTTCTTTCTGGAAGACCTGGGATTTCCCTGGTGGCATAGTGGATAAGAATCTGCCTGCCAGTGCAGGGAACACGGATTCAATCCCTGTTCCTGGAAGATCCCATATGCTGTGGATCAACTAAGCCCAGGAGCCACAACCACTGAGTCTGAGTGTTGCAACTACTGAAGCCCCTGCAATTAGAGCCTGTGCTCCACAACAGTGAGAAGCCCAAGCACCACAACAGAGAGTAGCCCCCCACTTGCCCCAATAAGAGAGAGAGCCTGCGTAACGCATTGAAGACCCAGCAGAGCCAAAAATAAAAAGACATTTAAAAAAAAGACAGAAGCCCTAAACGTAGCTGCAATTTAACCCTGCAGTAGCTGAGAAGCTGTGACTTTGAATTTGCCTCAACATGTCCAAAGTCTGTTTTCCAATTATGACAGGTGAGAGTGCCTGGCCAAAAAGACGTCAGGTTACAGGGCTAGACATTGTCTTATTTGCATAACTGGAACCCATGACAGTTGCACCCATGGACAGATCTCCAGGCGAGTTGCTTGTTTCATGGGAGAGTTGGGACCCAGAAAGTTCTGAGCTTAGGACTCCCCAGGAGGCTCAGATGGTAAAGAACCTACCTGCCAATGCAGGAGACGAGGGTTCGATCCAGGGATCGGGAAGATCCTGTGGAGAAGGAAATGGCAACCCACTCCAGTATTCTTGCCTGGAGAATCCCATGGACAGAGGAGCCTGGAAGGCTACAGTCCATGGGGTCAAAAAGAGCCAGACACGACTTAGTGACTAAACAACAACAACAAAGTCCTGAGCTCAGGGGCATGCCCATGCCAGCCCCATGGTGAGGGTGAGAGCCAAGGAACACACAGAACTGGGACCCAGATGCTTTCCTTTTGTACCAGGAAGCCTCCTCGACACTGGAACTGCTACGCCATCACCATCGGGCCCTCACCACTAACTGACCCTCGATGTGTATGTGGGCCTTTGTGCCCATGAAGCTTCTGGATTCGTGTGTGTGCATGTGCATGCCTGCCACCTGCAGGGCACACGTGTGTGCATTTTGCACCCCTAGTGCATGCGAGAGCCCCACCCTCCTTCTGCTATCTGCTCACATGCCTGTGTGTGCCCGTCAGGGCTGTGGTGTAGCTTCTCCAGCCAGGCAGGGGCCCTGAATCCACACTCACCATGGCCGAGGGAGGCTCCCACATTGCCTGCTGACATCACTGTCTGCTTACTGCCTGAGAGAGGAGGGGCTGAGGGCCAGGGTCCTGTTATACAGGGGGTCCCTGGAGCTGCTGTCCCAGGGGGTCCCCAGACACTAACGAGCCCCCCAGGGCTCAGGCTGGAAACACCCCGCAGGGTTTTTCCCTCCAGGAAACTGGAGACCCCAGGGTCTGCTTCTCCAGCCCACAGGATCTGTTGGTAAAAACAAGTGGGAAAGGACTCATGACAATTTCTTTTTTTGGGTGGTGGTCCCAAATGCACACCTCACTCCATCCATTCCTCCTAGTGACCCTCAGGGCCCAGCAGGTGCTGGACAAGCCTGCTGCCCCAAGGAAGGTGGGCCCTCTATACTCTGCTCTCAAAGCGGGAAGGAAGAAGTGCATCATTTTGATGTTATTCAGTTGCTCAGTTGTGTCTGACTCTTTGCGACCCCACGGACTGTGGCACACCAGGCTTCTCTGTCCGTCACCAACTCCCGAAGTTTGCTCAAACTTATGTCCATCAAGTCAGTGATGCCATCCAACCATCTTATCCTCAGCGTCCCCTTCTCCTCCTGTCTTCAATCTTTCCCAGCATCAGGGTCCTTTCCAGTGAGTCAGTTCTTCGCATCAGGTGGCCAAAGTACTGGAGCTTCATCTTCAGCATCAGTCCTTCCAATGAATATTCAAGGTTGATTTCCTTTAAGATTGACTGGTTTGATCTCCTTGATCAACTAGAAGACTCTCAAGAGTCTTCTCCAGTACCACAGTTTGAAGGTATCAATTCTTCGGCTCTCTGCATTTTTTATTGTCCAGCTCTCACATCTGTACATGACTACTGGAAAAACTATAGCTGTGACTATACAGACTGTTGTCAGCAAAGTAAAGGAGAAAAGCAAAGAGATAGCTACAAAAGGAATGAAGAGGCTGAGCCAAAGTGGAAACAATGCCCAGTTATGGATGTGTCTGGTGGTGAAAATAAGTTCAACGCTGTAAAGAACAATATTGCATAGGAACCTGGAATATTAGGTCCATGAATCAAGGTAAATTAGAAGTATTCAAACACGAGATGGCAAGAGTGAACATCGACATTTTAGGTATCAGTGATGTTGCTGACAATTTTTGTTTGTTTGTTTTAGTCACTAAGTCGTGCCCAACACTTTTGAGACCCCATGGACTGTAGCCATCCAGAATCCCTCTGTCCATGGGATTTCCCAGGCAAGAATACTGAAGTGGGTTTCTATTTCCTTTTCCATGGGATCTTCCTGACCCAGCGATCAAACCCTCATCTGCTACTTTGGCAGGCGGATTCTGTACTGCTGTGAAGTAGTGAAGTCACTCAGTTGTGTCCTACTCTTTGCGACCCCATGGACTGTAGTCTACCAGGCTCCTCTGTTTGTGGGATTTTCCAGGCAAGAATACTGGAGTGGGTTGCCATTTCCTTCTCCAGGAGATCTTCCCAACCCAGGGATCCCGCATTGTAGGCAGACGTTTTACCTCTGAGCCACCAGGGAAGTCCCTATACTGCTGAGCCACCTGGAAAACCTTTGGCCAATATCTCTCACATTATTTTCCCCTCCATCAATTCCTGGTAACCACCACTCTACTCTGTTTATGAGTTCAGCTTTTTTACATTCCCCACATAAGTGAGATCATGCAGTATTTGTCTTTTGGTGTCTGATTTATTTCACTTAGCATAAATGGCCTCAAGGTCCTGTTGTTACAAATGGCAAGGTTTCTGCTGTTACACTTAGCATAAATGACCTCAAGGTCCTGTTGTAACAATTGGCAAGGTTTCTGTTGTTACAAATGGCAAGGTTTCCTTCGATATACCATATTATATACAATATATATACATATATAAAACATTATATATGTTTCTTCTTTGTCTATTTTCATCCAATGCCAGACACTTAGGTTGTTTCCATGTCTTGGCTATTATGAACACTGCTGCAATGAACATAGGAGTCCAAGCTGAGCAATTTAACTTCACGAGTTAAATTTCTCAACTGTACATGAGTCCAGTCTCATGATTTTTCATACCCACCCGTTGTACACCTACAACCCCTGTCATAGTTGAAGGTCCCCCAGAAGCAGACGCTGAGACAAGGATTTGAGTGTAGGTAAGCTTATTTTCCCCATCTATTTCCCATGAAGTGATGGGACCAGATGCCATGATCTTCGTTTTCTGAATGTTGAGCTTTAAGCCAAGCTTTTCACTCTCTTCTTTCACTTTCATCAAGAGGCTTTTTAGTTTCTCTTCACTTTCTGCCATAAGGGTGGTGTCATCTGCATATCTGAGGTTATTGATATTTCTCCCGGCAATCTTGATTCCAGCTTGTGTTCTTTCCAGCTCAGCGTTTCTCATGATGTACTCTGCATAGAAGTTAAATAAGCAGGGTGACAATATACAGCCTTGACGTACTCCTTTTCCTATTTGGAAGCAGTCTGTTGTTCCATGTCCAGTTCTAACTGTTGCTTCCAGACCTGCATATAGGTTTCTCAAGAGGCAGGTCAGGTGGTCTGGTGTTCCCATCTCTTTTGGAATTTTCCACAGTTTATTGTGATCCAGGCAGTCAAAGCATTGGCATAGTCAATAAAGCAGAAATAGATGATTTTCTGGAACTCTCTTGCTTTTTCGATGATCCAGCAGATGTTGGCAATTTGATCTCTGGTTCCTCTGCCTTTTCTAAAACTAGCTTGAACATCAGGAAGTTCACGGTTCACATATTGCTGAAGCCTGGCTTGGAGAATTTTGAGCATTTCTTTACTAGCATGTGAGATGAGTGCAATTTTGCAGTAGTTTTAGCATTCTTTGGTATTGCCTTTCTTTGGGATTGTAATGAAAACTGACCTTTTCCAGTCCTGTGGCCATGTCTGAGTTTTCCAAATTTGCTGGCATATTGAGTGCAGCACTTTCACAGCATCATCTTTCAGGATTTGAAATAGCTCAACTGAAATTCCATCACCTCCACTAGCTTTGTTCGTAGTGATGCTCTCTAAGGCCCACTTGACTTCACATTCCAGGATGTCTGGCTCTAGGTGAGTGATCACACCATCATGATTATCTTGGTCGTGAAGATCTTTTTTTGTACAGTTCTTCTGTGTATTCTTGCCACCTCTTCTTAATATCTTCTGCTTCTGTTAGGTCCATACCATTTCTGTCCTTTATCCAGCCCATCTTTGCATGAAATGTTCCCTTGGTGTCTCTAATTTTCTTGAAGAGATCTCTAGTCTTTCCCATTCTGCTGTTTTCCTCTATTTCTTTGCATTGATTGCTGAGAAAGGCTTTCTTATCTCTTCTTGCTATTCTTTGGAACTCTGCATTCAGATGCTTATATCTTTCCTTTTCTCCTTTGCTTTTCACTTCTCTTCTTTTCACAGCTATTTGTAAGGCCTCCCAAGACAGCCATTTTGCTTTTTTGCATTTCTTGTCTGAAATGCAGTACTTGGATGCAATCTCAAAAACGACAGAATGATCCCTGTTCGTTTCCAAGGCAAACCATTCAATATCACAGTAATCCAAGTCTATGCCCCAATCAGTAATGCTGAAGAAGCTGAAGTTGAACGGTTCTATGAAGACCTACAAGACCTTTTAGAACTAACACCCAAAAAAGATGTCCTTTTCATTATAGGGGACTGGAATGCAAAAGTAGGAAGTCAAGAAACACCTGGAGTAACAGGCAAATTTGGCCTTGGAATACGGAATGAAGCAGGGCAAAGGCTAATAGAGTTTTGCCAAGAGAATGCACTGGTCATAGCAAACACCTTCTTCCAATAACACAAGAGAAGACTCTACACATGGACATCATCAGATGGTCAACACCGAAATCAGATTGATTATATTCTTTGCAGCCAAAGATGGAGAAGCTCTATACAGTCAGCAAAAACAAGATCGAGAGCTGACTGTGGCTCAGATCATGAACTCCTTATCGCCAAATTCAGACTTAAATTGAAGAAAGTAGGGAAAACCACTAGACCATTCAGGTATGACCTAAATCAAACCCCTTATGATTATACAGTGGAAGTGAGAAATAGATTTAAGGGACTAGATCTGATAGAGTACCTGATGAACTATGGATGGAGGTTCGTGACATTGTACAGGAGACAGGGATTAAGACCATCCCCATGGAAAAGATATGCAACCATGCCCTCTGAACTCCAAACCCATAAATCCAACAATTAAAAACCAATCAGTGTCAAAACGATGCCTTCAAAAATTCCCTCCTCCATAAAGTAATGAAAGTGAAAGTGTTAGTCCCTCAGTCATGTCTGACTCTTTGTGATCCCATGGACTGTAGCTCACCAGGCTCCTCTGTCCATGGAATTCTCCAGGCAAGAATACTAGAGTGGGTTGCCATGCCCTCCTCCAGGGGATCTTCCTGACCCAGGGATAAAACCCAGATCGCCAGCATTTCAGGCAGATTCTTTACAATTTGAGCCACCAGGGAAACCCCTAAAAAAGCAATGAGAAAACTAAAAATAGATAGTGGTACTGATGGCATAATCTTGTAAATATACTACAATCCCCTGAATGGTGCACTTTAAATATGTGAATTTTATAGTATTTGAATTATATTTCAATTTAAAAAATCAATCAATGTAATCTACCATATTATCAAACTAAAGAAGAAAACTTATATATTGACACAGAAAAAGCACTTGACAAAATCCATCACTATTAGTACACTAGTAATAAGAGACTTCCACAACTTGATATACTTCTACCCAAAACCTACAGCTAACACTTTACTTAATGGTGAAAGATTTAATGTTTTCCCTCTAAAATGTAAAACAAGACCAGGATGTCTCCTTTCACCACATCTATTCAATATTGTATTGAAGTCAAGTCTCATAAAATAAGGCAAGGAATTCCTAGCAAAACATAAAAGAAAAAGCATTTTGACTGGGCTTTAGTAAAACTAGAAATGTCTGCGTTATGAAAGATACAGTTAGAAGAGTGAAAAGTTAAGACATTTGAAATAAAGATATTTGCAAATATCTGACAAAAGATTGTTATCTAGAACATATAGAGAACTCCAAAAATCAACAGTAAGAAAACAAAAAAAGTCTTCAGTTGGGTTCAGTTCAGTCGCTTAGTTGTGTCCAACTCTTTGTGACCCCATGAACCACAGCACACCAGGCCTCCCTGTCCACCACCAACTCCCGGAGTTCACCCAAACCCATGTCCATCGAGTCGGTGATGCCATCCAACCATCTCATCCTCTGCCATCCCCTTCTCCTCCTGCCCTCAATCTTTCCCAGCATCAGGGTCTTTTCAAATGAGTCAGCTGTTCGCATCAGGTAGCCAAAATACTGGAGTTTCAACTTCAACATCAGTCCTTCCAGTGAACACCCAGGACTGATCTCTTTTAGGATGGACTGGGATTATTGATATTTCTCCCGGCAATCTTGATTCCAGCTTAAAAATGGACAAAACAGGGACTTCCCTAGTGGTCCAGTGGTTAAGAATCCCCCTTGTAATGCAGAGAACACTGGTTTGATCTCTGATCCTGGAAAATCCCACACGCCATGAGGCAACTAAGCCTGCATGCCCTAGAGCCTACGCTCCACACAAGAGGGACCACCATTATGAGAAACCTCACAGCACAGCTAGAGTGTAGCCCCTGCTCACTACAACTAGAGAAAGCCCACATGCAGCCAAAGGAAGACCCAGTGCAGCCAAAAATAAAATAAACTAATTTTTTTAAATGGACAAAACACACAAGACAAACATTTCACTAAAGAGGATATACAGATGGCAAATAAATACATGAAAATATGATCAAATCATTAGCCATTAGGGAAATGCATATAAAAACCTCAATTAGATACATCTGTGTATCTAATCAGAGAAGACAATGGCACCCCACTCTAGTACTCTTGCCTGGAAAATCCCATGGATGGAGGAGCCTGGTAGGCTGCAGTCCATGGGGTCGCTAAGAGTCGGACACAATTGAGTGACCTCACATTCACTTTTCACTTTCACGCATTTGGAGAAGGAAATGGCAACCCACTCCAGTGTTCTTGCCTGGAGAATCCCAGGGACTGGGGAGCCTGGTGGGCTGCCGTCTATGGGGTCGCACAGAGTCGGACACGACTGAAGCGACTGAGCAGCAGCAGCAGCAGTGCATCTAATAAAATGGCAAAAGATAAAAACAAAACAACAACAATAACAAAACTTGACGATACCAAGTGCCAATGAGGATGTGGAACTGGAGGTTTCAGACATTGTTGTAAATGCAAAATTGCATATAGCCTCTCTTGAAAACAATGTGGAAGTTTCTTATAAAGTTAAACATCTTTACCATATGGGCCAATAATTCCACTTCTACATATTTTTCCTAGGAAATGAAAACATACATCCACACAAAAACCTATCCATGAAATGTTTATGACAGCCATATTTAAAACTGCCAGAAACTGGTCACAATGCCGATGTCCTTCAATAAGTAAAGGGTTAAACAAACTGTGATATATCCTTATAGTGGAATACTACTCAGAAATGAAAAATAGAAACTTACTGAAACATGGAAGAAAAGCTATGACAAAACTAGACAGTGTATTAAAAAGCAGAGACATCACTTTGCCAGTAAAGGTCCCTATAGTCAAAGCTATGGTTTTTCCCGTAGTCATGTATGGATGTGAGAGTTGGACCATAAAGAAGGCTGAACACCGAAGAACTGATACTTTTGAACTGTGGTGTTAGGGAAGACTCTTGAGAGTCCCTTGGACAGCAAGGAGATCAAATCAGTCAATTCCAAAGGAAATCAACCCTGAATATTCATTGGAAGAACTGATGTTGAAGCTGAAGTTCCAATACTTGGCCACCTGATGCGAAGAGCAAACTCACTGGAAAAGACCCTGACGCTGGAAAGATTGAGGGCAGGAGGAGAAGGGGGTGACAGAGGATGAGATGGTTGGATGGCATCACTGACTCGATGGACATGAATTTGAGCAAACTCCAGGAGACAGTGAAGGATAGGGAAGCCTGGCATGCTGCAGTCCATGGGGTTCTCAAGGAGTCAGACAGAGAACTTAGCAACTGAGCAACAACTGAAACATGAATCAAAGGAGGCGGAGTGACTGTTTAGTAGTTGTTTCCACAGAATTCCTGCTTCCACAAAACTGATAACCCTTAAATATACCCCACCCCCCAGTTCCAGATCAGAGACTGATTGCTTTAAGAAATAAGCACATTCTTTTTTTCTTTTTGGTGGTAAAGCTGAATTAGCTGATGCACTATCAAAGGTGTCAAAAACTTAAAGATTGTTGAGAGGCAAAACCCAACAATTTTATTTCAAGATAGCAAGTTGCCCTGGCATACAAAAAAAAAACACAGAAAAAGTTTATTTGGTGGTCACTGCATGAATCTTGAAACCAAATTCCAGATTGATGATACTGATAAAAGATGGTAGTTATTAATTAATCCATGTTCAGTTCAGTCGCTCAGTCATGTCCAACTCTTTGCAACCCCGAGACCCCATGGACTGCAGCATGCCAGGATTCCCTGTCCTTTACCAACTCCCAGACCTTATTCAAACTCATGTCCATCGAGTCGGTGATGCCATCCAACCATCTCATCCTCTGTCATCCCCTTCTCCTCCCACCTTCAATCTTTCCCAGCATCAGGGTCTTTTCAAAAGAGTCAGTTCTTCACATCAGGTGGCCAAATTATTGGAGTTTCATTTTCAGCATCAGTCCTTTCAATGAATATTCAGGACTGATTTCCTTTAGGATGGACTGGTTTGATCTCTTTGCAGTCTGCGGGACTCTCAAGAGTCTTCTTCAATACCACAGTTCAAAAGCATCAGTTCTTTGGTGCTCAGCTTTCTTTATAGTCCAACTCTCACATCCATACATGACTACTGGAAAAACCATAGCTTTGACTAGACAGACCTTTGTTGGCAAAGTAATGTCTCTGCTTTATAATATGCTGTCTAGGTTGGTAATAGCTTTTCTTCCAAGGAGCAAGCGTCTTTTAATTTCATGGCTGCAGTCACCATCTGCAGTGATTTTGAAGCCCAAAGAAATAAAGTCTCTCACTGTTTCCATAGTTTCTCCATCTATTTGCTATGATGAGATGGGACCGGATGCCATGATCTTAGTTTTTGAATGTTGAATTTTAAGCCAACTTTTTTACTCTCCTCTTTCACTTTCATCAAGAGGCTCTTTAGATCTTCTTCACTTTCTGCCATAAAGTTGGTGTCACCTATGTATTTGAGGTTGTTGATATTTCTCCCAGCAATCTTGACTCCAGCTTGTGCTTCATCCAGCCCAGCATTTCACATGATGTACTCTGCATAGAAGTTAAATAAGCAGGGTGACAATATACAGTCTTGTTGTACTCCTTTCCCTATTTGGAACCAGTCTGTTCTTCCATATACAGTTCTAACTGTTGCTTCTTGACCTGCATACAGATTTCTCAGGAGACAGGTAAGGTGGTCTGGTATTCCCATCTCTTTCAGAATTTTCCACAGTTTATTGTGATCCACATGGTCAAAGGCTTTGGTGTAGTCAGTAAAGCAGAAGTAGATGTTTTTCTGGAACTCTCTTGCTTTTCAATTACTCAGAGGATGATGGCAATTTGATCTCTGGTTCCTCTCCCTTTCTAAATCCAGCTTTAACATCTAGAAGTTCATGGTTCACATACTGCTGAAGCCTGGCTTGGAGAATTTTGAGCATTACTTTGCTACCGTGTGAGATGAGTGCAGTTGTGCAGTAATTTGAAGATTCTTTGGCATTGACTTTCTTTGGGATTGGAATGAAAACTGACCTTTTCCAGTCCTGTGGCCACTGATGAGTTTTCCAAATTTGCTGGCATATTGAGTGCAGCACTTCCACAGCATCATCTTTTAGGATTTGAAATAGCTCACCTGGAATTCCATCCCGTTATCCACGCTAGCCCACTGCAAACTAATTTACATTGCCCGCCAGAACTCTCCCACATAACCTTGTTATGGGTGGGGACTCCAGTGCTGGCTCCTGACAATCGTATATACATAAATGAGTCTCTGTTAGTACGGACACCTCCTTCTCACTCCCCATAGGATTTAAGTTCTAGTTTCAGCCATCTTATGGGTTAAACGTGCTTGTTCTAACAGAGAACTATTTAGATGTTGTCAAGCAAGATTTTCTTTATTTGATGGTAACAACAGAGGCTACAGTTTAGTACTTAAACCAGCAGTTAATAGGGACCTTCTATTCGGCTGCCGTCTATGGGGTCACAGAGTCGGACACGACTGAAGCGACTTAGCAGCAGCAGCAGCATTCAGGCAGAATAACTAAAAGCAGCTGTGAAAACTGCAAAGAAAACTAGAGGCAGGACAAGAGGCAGTGAAAGCCTGACTGCTGTAAGCTGGTACACACCCCTGCATTTCAGCAAGCACAGGAAAGCCAAAGTCACTGACTGCTTTCCTCACTGACTTGAATTGACAGTTTCTTCTCCAACCATCTTGTTACTGGTTGCATTCTACTGCTGCTGCTACTGCTAAGTCGCTTCAGTCGTGTCCGACTCCATGCGACCCCATAGACGGCAGCCCACCAGGCCCCGCAGTCCCTGGGATTCTCCAGGCAAGAACACTGGAGTGGGTTTCCATTTCCTTCTCCAATGTGTGAAAGTGAAAAGTGAAAGTGAAGTCGCTCAGTCGTGTCTGACTCTTTGCAACCCCATGCACTGCAGCCCACCAGGCTCCTCTGTCCGTGGGATTTTCCAGGCAAGAGTACTGGAGTAGGGTGCCATTGCTTCAGGTTGCATGTGCTTTAATTTGCTTCCTGGGGGTCCCGGAGGCTGCTCTCCAGGCAGAGGCGCCAGGCTGGGCTCTCCTGCAGCAGGCCCCCCATGCCAGCCCTGCAGACCCTCGGGAAGGGCCGTGTCCTCCTCCAGGCCTCCCGTGCCCTCCACGAGCTCCTCGTAGGTGATCTTCTCAGCGAACAGCCGCGGCCCAAGCAGCTCCACCATGTCAGCCTGCTCCAGCACCTCCTTCTTCAGCAGCCGCCTGCCCACCTTGTCCACCTGCTCACAGTAGCATATAAGCAGGTCCAGAGTGCATGCAAGCGCGGAGCCGATGAGCTACCGCACCTCCTCGTCTATGAACTGGGCCATGGCCTCGCTGAATGGCTTCTCCACCAGCGCCTCTCCTGGCCACGGGAGGTCGAAGGACACCTGGCCCAGCTTCTCGCTCATCCCGAACTGCATGATCTGAGCCTAGGCGCTCTGGGTGACCTTCCTCAGGTCATCCTGGGCCCCCGTGGTGACCCGCCCGAAAAACAGCTGCTCAGCCATGCGGCTGCCCAACATGGCACACAAGCGGTCAAAGAGCTGCTCCGGTGTGTACAGGTACTACTCCCTGGGCAGGCACTGGGCATAGCTGAGCCCCTTGCCCCGGGGGACAATGGACACCTTGAGCAGGGAGTCTGCATGTTCCAGGAACCAGCCCACCACCTCACGGCCAGCCTCGTGGTAGGCCACCATCATCTTCTCGCAGGGCTGCAGGACCTGTGTCTTCTTCTCAAGGCCTCCAATGACCCTCTGGATGGCCTGCTCGAAGTGCTTCTCCCCGACACAGGGGTTTAGGTGGCGGGTGGCAATCAGGGCGGCTTCGTTGCAAACATTAGAAATATCAGCACCTGTGAAGCCTGGAGTGAGGGCCGCAAGCTTCCTCACCAGGGCATCCTTGCTGAGGCTCTTGTCCAACTTGAGTGGACGCAGGTGGACCCTGAAGATAGACGACCTGCCTTTGATGTCCGGGGGGCCAGTGTAAATCTGATGGTCGAAGCGGCCCGGCCGCATCAGGGCTGGGTCAAGGACGTGGGGACGGTTGGTGCTGGCCAGCACGATGACGTTCGTGGTAGAGTTGAATCCGTCCATCTCCACGAGCAGCTGGTTCAGGGTGTTCTGCTCACTCCGGCCTCCAAAGTGCCTGCAGCCACGCTTCTGCCAATTGCATCAATCTCATCAACAAACAAGATACAGGGAGCATTTTTCCAGGCCATTGCAAACATGTCATGAACCCAAGCTGGGCCAACACGAACAAACATCTCCAGGAACTCAGACCCATTCATGGTGATGAAGGGCACACCAGCCTCCCCCATGATTGCCTTGGGGAGAAGCGTCTTGCCAGTACCAGGAGGACCTGTGAGCAGGGCTCCCTTTGGAATTTTGGCCCCAAGGTCCTGGTACTGTTTGGAATTCTTCAGGGAATTCACAAACTCCGTGATCTCCAGCTTGGCCTCTTCGCAACCAGCCACGTCTGCAAACCGCACACCGATGTCATCCTTGATGGTCTTGGCTATTGTCTCAGCAATGCCAAAGAGGCCCCCTCCTCGCCCACCATGCCCAGCCCCCATCAGACCCCTCCTCATGGCATAGAGGAAGATGCCAATCAGGAGAAGGGTGGGCACCAGGCTTCACAAGAAAGTCCCATCACTCTCTAGTTAAATATAAAGAATCAGTCTTCATAGTAGAATCATCTTTTCAGAAGAGCTATACACAATACATTCAAAACCACTGACTGTTTTTTCTTCTTTGTTTCCTTGAACTTGTAGGTGGTTGAATCTCTTGTGTTTCTTCTTTTTCACCAGATATGGGCTGTTTGAAAACTATTTCATTATCTTTATCATCATCATTCATTTTAGCCACTTCAGATTTTTGTTTTTCCAAAAATGTTGGTGTACAAATTGGTGTGGGACCCTGGCTATCTACAGCCTTCTCAGGGGTGTTAGGAGTGACTGAAGCTGCTTTCTTCTTACATACAACCTGGTGCTTTCTGGAATTTCAAGGACCAGTGTTCGAGCATTTTCCTCATTTTTATGTAAGACCTTAACCAATGAAGGGAAACTATAATCAATTCTCTTTTTAGCCAGTCTCTTCCTGAGTAATTTTTCCTCCGTTTTAAACCACTCCTCCATCCATAGCTTTTAAAGAAGCGACTGATTCTGATGGTACCATTTCACTGCTGGATATGATGACCTTTTAAATAGTATATGCCACTCTCAAAAAGTTCTTCATGTATCTTTTCAGGTGGTATAAAATGACACTTCAAGAGTCTTTCACCAAAAAGGTAGCTGTTCATTGTTTCAGCAGCTATTTTGGCAACATCTTCAGACTCAAACTCCACAAAGCCATAGCCTTTGCTACTTCCAGTCTTTTTTACCCCTGGACAGTCTGAATTTTGTAACAGTGCCAAACTGGAAGAAATATACTCAGATCTGGGTTTCATAAAGTGATGGTGGTAAGCAAACCTGAGCCACCTCCTTTTTAAATTTGGCATCCTCCTGTAGGTTTAGGGACAGGAGTGGCTTAGCTGGGTCATTGAAGGCTGCCATTCCACCAACTTGTACGCAGATGAGAAATCAACACATTCTATATCCCATTGCCGTAGTGATTGGCTAGTGCCGTGATGTTCAAAAGCAAGTTTTCATTGCTTGGCAATTGGCAACATCTGGAAACATTTTTGGTTATCACTGTGGAAGAGTGGATGCTGCTGGCATCTAGTGGGTGGAGGTCAGGGATGCTGTTAAACATCCTACAGTGCAAAGGACAACCTTCTACAGCAAAGAGTGATTTGGCCCTAAATGCCAGTATTACCAACATTGAGGGACACTAGGCTAGAGGATAAATATGTGACCCAGTTGAAGTCAATACAAAATCAACCCCAAGACTAAAAGCTTCTCAACTCTCTGGAATGTACAAGATGGTCTATGATCCTTACACCTATTTTGTTAACACAGAGAGGGAAGATCAGAGCTGTGGAGGTGGGAAGAGAAGCCAGGTTGAGTATCATGTGGAGCCTGGGGGTGAAATGTTGACCTCATTTGAGCCACTAGATGAAATCTCCCCTGAAGCTGGTCCTTTTCAGTTATATGAATCGGTTGGTTTTTGTTTGTTTTAGCTAGCTGGGTAGACTTTTGTGTTACCTGCAACCAAGAGTGCACCAGCTGACAGGAATGAACACTAAACTTCCTCTTTCCTGGAGGAGCCCAGTCTAAACACAGCCTTGTCTTGTGCACAATTATCTGCAAGACATAAAAACCTGTTCAAGCTGGAGTACTTATTAAACGATGCAGCAGTCTCTCCAAACCCCAAGGAAACATGAAGTATAGTTGAGATCCATGCAAAACCAGCCTTAGGCACTTAGAAGGCAATTAATAAATACCCACCAATGGCAAAGCTATAGTTTTTGCAGGAATCATGTATGGATGTGAGAGTTGGACCATAAAGAAGGCTGAGTGCCAAAGAATTGATGCTTTCAAATTGTGGAGCTGGAGAAGACTTTTGAGAATCCCTTAGAAAGCAAGAAGTTCAAACAAGTTAATCCTAAAGGAAATCAACTCTGAATATTCACTGGAAGGACTGATGCTGAAGTTGAAACTCCAATCTTTTGACCACCTGATTCGAAGATCTGAATCATTGAAAAAGACCCTGATGCTGGCAAAGATGGAGGGCTGGAGGAGAAAGGGGTGACAGAGGATGAGATGGTTGGATGGTCTCACCAATTCGATAGACATGAGTTTGAGCAAACTCCAGGAGATAGTGAGGGACAGGGAAGCCTGGCATGCTGCAGTCAGTCCATGGGGTCACAAAGAGTCAGACACGACTTAGAGACTGAAGAACGAATAACATTGATGTCAATGGAATATATGTTCGATTAACTGGAATTTCCATTTGGAAATGAAGTACTCAACATCCTGGAACCATTTGAGTGCTCATCTCTGATTCTCCCATAGAATCTGATCCTCCCAAAGAAGACTGCATAGTTCTAGTCTTCTGCTGTTTTCTCATCAGTACCCAGCACCCCAAATTGTCCATCAATATTTCTTCATCTGTCTTGGCCTTAGTAGCTCCACCAAATGATAGCTTTCTTGGCATCCTCATTTTAAAAACATTCTCAAGCAAGAATCTGATTGGCTCAACTTTAGTTAGGTGGCCATCCCTAGTCCAATCAATGGAGTCATCCATCAAAAGAGGAAGCAAAAGTGGGTCAGCAGGTGAACCAGATGGTTTGGTCCCAAGATGAAAGCTCAAGTTACCAACCAGGGTTCTTGGACACCTTCATCAATAGAATTGATCAGAGGCCAGGTAAGAAATTCCGGCAAGGTTTTGTTGGGACCGCTGTTGCAGCAGTGGGGAGTGAGAACAAGCAACAGGTTCCCTTTACTTGCTCATTTCCCAACAGCAGAGAGGGACAAGCTGGTTCCTTATATGGGTAAGTGGGGGCGAGGGGTCCAGGGGTTGAGCTGGAGGGGTGGCTTAGGTGGTACCCAGCCCTCACGTGGTATTGTGTGCAGGAGGCAGGCACAGTACCCTGTTCTTGCTCCCAGCTCTTCAGAGGCGGCAGTTGGGGTTTTCTGGTCTTTTCACATCTTATTGTCTGTAATTTGCCCCCAATACACATGCCTGCAGGTGTTTTTAGTCCCTTATAGTTTCTTTGTATTTTATTGCTCCAGGAGATGTTTGTCTAGGTGCAAGCACTGCAGGAAAGGGTCCCAGGTCCCGTGTCTCAGCCTGTCTCAAAGTTAATGCTGAAGAGGCCAAACCCCCACACTACCACCACCCCTCCTCACCTAGACACACAACAATGACACCGAGTGTTAACTATTCCTTTATTAGGTGGTGACGGAACAGGGGGCTGTACAATGCAAGGCCTGGGGACTTAGCTACACAGGGATTGTGACCAGAAGCTATATTACAAAAATAGCCTACAAATACTTCTATTTTGCCCTGAGGCTGGGCCAGGGGAGTACCAGGAAGAAGAGGTGCCAGGCAGGCAGCTCATTCTCTTCCTGCAGGCCCATTGTTTACAGGGAGACAAAGTAGAATGCACACGTCTCCCTTGGTCCTCATAGTCCCACCAGCCACCCCACCCTCCCAGCTCCCAAAGGGAGAAGGCCCACACCCTAGGATGGGGGTGGGGGGACTGTGGGCGGGCTCTCTTGGGCCAGAGGGCAAAGCTCTAGAATAAGTTCCATCTGGAATGCAGTGAAGTGAGGGAGGTGGAGCAGGGAGGAGGCTCCCAAGTCTCACCCGACCCCTAGCCCCGGAGGGTGCGCCCAAGGGTGCCTACTTGGTACACACCAGGGTTGTGTACTTGGTACACAGGAGCCCGGTCATGCCTGTGTACTTGGTACACAGAATCCAGCTTGGCCGAATGGGCCCACAGACTCAGCCCCACGGGGGCACTGGGGGGGTTTGCAGGGGGGCAGAGAGCATCTCCATATATATATTTTGTAAAAAATAATAATAATAATAAGTTTGTTTAAATGAATTTGTTTCTATACAAAATGTAAAAAAAAATAATAATAATCCACTTGTGTCAGAGCAGGAGGAGTGACAGAGGGGGGCCAGAGAAGGCAAGAAAAGGGGGGAAAAGAGAATGGGGGTAGGGGGGTGTTGGCCACAGGATGAGGGGAGAGGCAGGTGGATGTCCTAGACTCACCACAGGACCCAAGGGTAAGGGTCAGCCTGCACCCCTTATAAATAAAGGAAGACTGAAGCCCTAGGCTGGTGACCTATCTTGGTCACATTGCAAGGAGAGCAGGGTGCAGGAGAAAACAAGAAACAGAATGAAATGGACTAAAGGGGGAGAGAGAGAGGGGAATCATGACTGGGAGCCCCTTCAGCCTCCCAAAATCCAGGAACTGGGGAGCCCTCAGGCCAACACTTGCCTCTTGGTGGTGACTTCAGGCTGGGGCCCTAGCTGGGTCTGGGCCTGAGCAAGAGCGCCAGGGACCGACAGGGGGAGCGGCTGGGCCGACAGGGACCCAGCAGCTGTGGCCGAGGCCCCGGTGGCAGTGGCCGGGCTGGGCGTGGAGTCAGACCAGTCCGAGAGTGAGGGTGGGGAGGGGCTGGCCCAGTGCTCGGGGGACTCGGGGGATGGGGTCAAGTAAGGGTGCTCGCTGGGGACCCGCAGGAAGCGGGCCTTGGGGGGGCTGCCGTGAGCCGCAGCCACCGCGGGGAACTCCTCGCCGTGTCCTGGGGCAGCCAGGTAGGGCGGGGGCCGCTCCTGGGGGGACACAGGATTCCCGGGGTTCAGCAGCTGGGGTCCCGGGGCCAGCGGCAGCAGGAAGGAGGGACCTGGAGGGGCGGGTGGGGGCAGCCGGGCCCAGTCGAGGGGTACGGCCACGGGGTTCAACAGGCCCAGGCTGAGCACGCAGCCCCCAGGGGGCTGACGCCCTAGACCCGCCCGGCCCGCGCCACCCAGCTGCGCCAGAGACACAGCCGTGGCCGTGGCGGCCGCGTAGGGCCCCTCGAGGGGGAAGCCGCCAGGGGACGCGGGGGGCCCGCCAAAGGGCCGCGGGGAGTCCAGCGAGTCCACGGGCGAGAGCGTGACCGAGCTGTCGGCCAAGGGCCCGGGGCAGGCCAGCGTCAGCTTCTTGCCCCGCCCCCGGGTGCCCTGCGGCCCCAGCCCCGCCTTCCCCGGGGGCCTCCGGCTCTTCTTAGCCCCGGACTGCGCCACCTTGAGGCCGGGGAGGAAGGCCCCGGGGGGACAGAGCAAGGGCCCCAGGCCGTGGGGGCCAGCGGGGCTACGGGGCCCGCTGGGCTGGTCCAGCAAGCGCACGATATCCTGGTGCAGCCTCTCCTGGGCCACGTCCCGGGGCAGCCTGTCCAGGTGGTCTGTGATCTCCCGGTTGGCAAAGTGGTCTAGCAGCAGCTTGGCCGCCTCGAAGCTGCCCTCCCGGGCGGCCAGGAACAGTGGAGTCTCTTCCTGTGGGGGCCCAGGAACCCACAAGATGTCAGGGTCAAGAGTCAGGTTAAGTCCTGCCTAACGTCACAGAGGCCTCTAGTCTCTGGGGGAAACAGAGCTAGGAGTTCATACTCTGCAGCCAGACAGACCTTGACTGGAATCTCAGTTCTGCCTGGATGAAAAACTGGGCAAGTTCTTTCCTTAAAGCCCTATTCATCCAGCACCTATTAAGAAACTTCAGGCCCCAAAGCCAGGACTAGAGTGAGGAGAGTGAGGCACTCACCTTAGGCACAGAATTTAAGGGGGTGGTGAAAAATTCTGCTATCAAAATAAATGGTATTTAATGCAGTTTTTAAAGTTAAGATTAATGCAAAAATATATACATAACAAATATAACATGGATATTTTAGATAAAGATGGAATCTACCCCTGTATTCTTTTGAACCTCATTTTTCCATTTGTAAAATGAGAGTAATACCACCTTGCAAGGGTTTTCAAACAACAGTCATAATAGCTATCTTTTGTTGAGGATCCTCTAAGCACTTTACAAAAGCATTAGCTCACTGAATTCTTGGAAGAGGCGATGAGGTGGGTACTGTTGCTTCCCCATTTCAAAAATGTGAACAGAAGTTCAGAAGAGTTAAGTAACTTGCCCAAGGTCACCAGCAACTGCCATACACTTCCTCCCCTGATCCACTATTGGAACCTCTTGGGCCCTGATCCCACGTGAACACTGGCTACAGGCAGGGTGAATGTCCCCACCAGCCTCCCCCAATCTGCTCTCTGCTGCCTGTGGAGGCTGTTCCAGGGCTGAAGGTGAACCAAAAGCTGGGGCTCACCTTGCTATCCTGCATGTCCTTGTTGGCTCCATTTTTGAGCAGAGCCAAGGTGGCCTCCACGTTGTTGACAGCTGCAGCCCAGTGTAAGGCCGATTTTCCTGTGGGGAAGTGAGGGGAGGTCAAGGTCAGGACCTGGCTCATTAGCTGCCCCTCCCCCACAGGGGAGGACAGGAGTGTCTAGAATATGGGATGGGATGGGGGGGAGGGTAGGCTGAGTACCTGTGTTTGGGTCCATGTGTGCACAGCTATAGGTGTGCACATTTCCATATTTGGGGCATATTATGTGGGCTTAACTAAGTTGTATGTAGAGCTGTGCTGTCCAATGCAACAGCCACAGTCACATGTGGTTCTTTAGTTTATATAAATTACAAAAAAAAAAAAGAAGTTCCCTGGTAGCCTAGTGGTTAGGATTCCAAGCTTTCATTGCTATGGCCCAGGTCCAATCCCTGGTCAGGGAACTGAGATCCCACAAGCTTCACAGCATAGCAAAAAATAAATTAATTCATTAAATTGGTGTCAAGATAGTTTAATGGGGAAAGGATAACTTTCTCAACAGATCATGCTGGAGGGCTTCCCTGGTGGCTCTGCGGTAGAAAATCTGCTTGCCAATGCAGGGGACACAAATCTGATCCCTGGTCTGGAAGGATCCCACATGCCTTGGAGCAACTAAGCCTGTGTGCCCCAACTATTGGGCCTGTGGTCTAGAGCCCAGGAGCCGCAACTACTGATGTCCTTGAGCCCAGAGCTCATGCTCTGCAACAAGAGAAGCCACGACAGTGAGACGCCCACACACTTCAACTAGAGAGTAGCCCCCAGTCACTGCAACTAGAGAAAACCCACACACAGCAACGAAGACCCAGCACAGCCAAAAATAAAAAAAATTATTTTTTTAAATGGTACTGGTACAACCGGATCTCCATATGCAAAAGAACAAAGTTGGACCCCTACCTCACACCACATACAAAAAATAATTCAAGGTGAATCCAATATCTAAATGTAAGACCTCAAACTATAAAACATTTAGAAAGAAACACAGGAGTAAATTTTCACAAGACCTTGAATTAGGCAGTACTTTGGCCACCTCATGTGAAGAGTTGACTCATTGGAAAAGACTGATGCTGGGAGGGATTGGGGGCAGGAGGAGAAGGGGACGACAGAGGATGAGATGGCTGGATGGCATCACTGACTCAATGGAAGTGAGTCTGAGTGAACTCCGGGAGTTGGTGATGGACAGGGAGGCCTGGCGTGCTGTGATTCATGGGGTCGCAAAGAGTCGGACACGACTGAGCGACTGAACTGAACTGAACTGAACTGAATTAGGCAAAGGATTCTTAGATATGACACCCAAAACACAAGCAACAATAACAACAACAACAAAAATAGATAAACTGGACATAATCAAGATGAAAAAACTTTTGTGCTTGTAAGGACATCATCTAGAAAGTAAAAAAGAGAACCTATAGGGAAATTCCCTGGCAGTCCAATGGTTAAGACTCCAAGCTTCCGCTGTAGGGGGCGGAGGTTTGCTTCCTGGTAGGGGAACGAAGGGCTTGCCCAATGGCTCAATGGGTAAAGAATCTGCCTGCAATGCTGGAGACACAGGAGACTCAGGTTCAATCCCTGGGTTGGGAAGATGCCCTGCAGAAGGGAATGGCAACCCACTCCAGTATTCTTGCCTGGAGAATTCCGTGGACAGAAGGTGGAAAGAGTCAGACATGACTGAGCGACTAACACACACAAGGACATCATCTAGAAAGTAAAAAGAAAACCTACAAGAACTTCCCTGATGGTCCAATAGTTAAGACTCCAAGCTTCCACTGCACAGAGTAGGGGGTTTGATTCCTGGTTGGGAAACTAAGATCCCATATGCCGTGGGGTACAGTCCCCACTGAAAGAAAACCTACAGATATAATAAACCTACTGTATGTTTGATAAGAGACCTACCTAGAATATATGAAGAACTTTTATAACTCAATCATAAAAAGACAAATAACCCAATTTTTAAATGGGCAAAGAATCTGAATAGACATTTCTCCAAAGATATACAAATGGCTAATAAATGTGGAAAAATGCTCAACATCATTGGCCATCAGGGAAATGTAAATCAAACCACATTGATATACTAAATCACATCCACTAGGGAGACAGTACAAAAAGAGAGAAAAACAAGTTGTCAGTCAGGATGTGGCGATAGCAGAACCTGTTTTATACACTGTTGGTAGGAATGAAAAATAGGGCAGCCACTGTGGAAAACAGTCTGGCAGTTCCTCAGAAAGTGAAAAAGAGTTATCATGTGACCTAGCAATTCTGCCCATAGGGATACATCCCAGAGAAATAAAACCATGTCCATACAAAAACTGATACATGAATTCTACCCCAGCGTTATTCATAATAGCCCCAAAGCAGAAACAACCCACATGTCCATCAGTGGATGAATGCATACACAAAATGTGGTGCCTCCATATAACAGAGTATTACCTAGTCATTAAAAGCAAAAAAGGGGGTTTCTCTGTGTGTTCTAGTGGCCAAGAACCCAGTGGTTAAGAACCCTGCAACACAGGGGACACGGGTTCGGTCTCTGGTGTGGGAGGACCCTACGTATGGTGGAGCAACTCAGCCTGTGCAGCACAGCTACTGAGCCTGTGCTGCAGAGCCCAGGAGCTGCAACCACTGAAAGCTGTGAGCCCTAGAGCCCGAGCTGTCCAAGAGAAGCCGCAGCAATGAGAAGCCCACGTTCCGCAACTAGAGAAAGCCAGCAACGAAGACCCAGAACAGCCAAAAATAAATCGTTTTCTTAAAAAAAGAGGGAGTTCCCTGGTGACCCAGTGGTTAGGATTCCGGGCTTTCACTGCTGTGGCTGGGGATCAATCCCTGTCAGAGAACTGGGACCCTGCAAACCTTACAGCAAGGCCACAAAACACACAAAAAGTAATCCTGGTACACGCTGCCATGCATATACCTGCTACTTGCAGGCTCATGAACCTAGAAAACATCATGAAAGGAGCCAACCAAGAAAGACCACATATTGTGTGATTCCATTTATATAAAGTAGAATACACAAATCCTTATAGAGAGAAAGTACATTAGCAATCATCTAAGGGCCACAGAAAATGAGAGGGTGTGGGGGGGTGATGGCTAAGAAGCAAAGGCTTCTTTTTCAGGTGATGAAAACATTCTAAAATTTATTGTAACAAAAAATAAAATAAAATTTATTGTGATGATATTTGCACAACCTTGTGGTTATATTAGGGGGCTTCCCAGGCAGCGCTAGTGGTAAAGAACCCAGCTGCCAGTGCAGGAGACATAACAGATGTAAGTTCAATCCCTGGGTTGGGAAGGTCCCCTGGAGGAGAGCATGGTAACCCACTTTGGTATTCTTGCCTGGAGAATCCCAAGGACAGAGGAGCCTGGTGGGCTACAGTGCATGGAGTCACAAAGGGTTGGACATGACTGAGGCCAACTTAGCACACACACAGGTGGTTATACAAAAAAATCACTGGATTTTACCCTTGAATGAATTGCATGGTATGTGAATAACATGTCAATTCAGCTATTTTTTAAAAAAAAGCAAAACAAAGGTTAAAATATTCAGTGAAATAAAAGACTCAGTTCTTTGTTCATCCCAGCCACATTTCGGCGCTGAGTTATCACCATGCGTTGCCAGTAGCTACCATATTAGACAGCACAGACCAAGAGTACTTCATCATCACAGACAGTTCTATTGGCCAGCGCCCTTCTAGACCATATTTCTAAAGCAGGGGTGATTTTCCTCTAAGGGGCATTTGGCAATGTCTGGAGATATTTTTGGTTGTCATATCTGGGAGGTGGGGTGCTACTGGCATCTCATGGGTCAAGACCAAGGATGCTACACTGCACAGGGTGGCCCCCACTGCAAAGGATGATCCAACCCCCAAATGTCAGCGTTGCTGAGACTGAGAACACCCAGCTCCAAAGATGTTTCTGAGAGTCCGAGTGTGTCTATGTGAGGTTCTCTAGACACAAGGCAGGTTGCTGTTAGGCAAGCAAGCCACCTCCAAGCAAGAAGTGATCCCCACCTACAGATTGGTCGATTCGCAAATTTTACACCAGTAGTCCAGCAGGTGGCACCAGTGTACGCTCTTCTAACAAAGCAGATGGAAAGAACGTGTTTTGCAGAACGGCATGCTTGCCTGCTCAGTCCTTCAGTCCTGTCAGACTCTTTGTGAAGCCATGGATTGTAGCCCACCAAGCTCCTCTGTCCATGGAATTTTCCAGGCAAGAATACTGTAGTGGGTTGCCATTTCCTACTCCAGGGGATCTTCTTGACCCAGGGATCGAACCCATGTCTCCTGTGTCTCCTGCATTGTCAGGTAAATTCTTTACCACTGAGCCACCTGGGAAGCCCCATGGGGAAAGGCACCTTTTTCTAAATTACTGAGCACAATATAGGCTAATGGGTGCCATTTAAAAAAAAATAAATGTATGAGAGTATAAGTCCATGTTGAAACTCTGTTATGAGTGCATGGGTTTCACTGACTGGGTCTCAGTGTGGGTGTGAGTGAGTTCAGACCAAGTCAGGGTCCAGGTGACACTGTCTCAGCCTCCACCCACCACTACCCACCACAGCCTACCGAGCTCATCCACAGCATTGACATCAGCATGGCTGGCGATGAGCTCTTCCACCATGCCCTCCACCGCCAGGCGGGCTGCCAGGATCAGTGCCGTGGAGCCGTCTGCCATGCGAGCATCCAGGTCTGTAGAGCGGTTCCGGATAAGAATCTAAGGGAGATGGGGATGCAGCAGGGGGAGTCATGGCAAGAACAAGGGAAGAAGAAGCACTCCCAAGCCCTCTGAGGACCCCAACCAATGCCTCCCATGGAACCAATGGGTTCAGGGAGCAGCTACTTGACAGTAACTCTACACTCATATATCCCCATTTCACAAATGAGAAAGATGAGCTCTGACAGGCAAAACCTGGGCTCAAACCCAAGTCTGTCTGATGTGTGTCCCAGCTCTGAAGTCCCAAGAGGCAAGCCGATCTCACCTGGAAGACACCCTGGGCATCGGCAGTGACAGCTGTGTGCAGGGGGGTGCGGCCAGAGTGGTCCTGGGCATTGGTGTCTGCCCCAGCGTCCAGCAGCCGCTTGGCCGCGTCAGCCCGGGCATAGCGGGCAGCCAGGTGCAGGGCCGTCTCACCAGTGCGGTCAGTCCGAGCCCCAAGCTGTGCCCCTTGGCAGATCAGGTCTGAGATGATGCTGGCTGATGTGTCTTCTGCCTCGTCCTCCTCAGTTGGGATTGGCTCCAGGGCTCCCCCGCAGAAGGAGGCCAGCATTAGAGGGGTGAAGCCATCTGCAGGGACCAGGAGTGTGTCAGAAAGGAGGCAGACACAGGGCCTTCCCAGGGAATATGACAATGTATTAGGAGGAAGCGCACTGCATTAGGGGGAAGTGGGATGTGGGGAAGTACACGATCGAAGGGCCAATCCTCCCATCACACACACGCACACGCGCGCACACACACACACACACTTGTGTCAGGTACTTCGGAGCCAACCCAGGATGAGGCTTCACAGGCATTTGGTTTGTGGCAGGAGGCCTCCTAAGCAGTAGGGTACACAGAACGAGGGAGGAATAAAGTCAAGCAAGTGGACGATGACCACATTCCTGGAGAGTTATTTCAGCCTGAGTTATTTCACTTTGTCAACAAAGGTCATCTAGTCAAAGCTATGGTTTTTCCAGGAGTCATGTACAGATGGGAGAGTTGGACCATGAAGAAGGCTGAGCACCCAAGAATTGATGCTTTTGAATCATGGTGCTGGAGCAAGGAGATCAAACCAGTCCATCCTAAAGGAAATCAACCCTGAATATTCAGTGGAAGGACTGCTGCTGAAGCTTAACCTCCAATACTTTGACCACCTGATGCGAAGAGCTGATTCACTGGAAAAGAACCTCATGTTGGGAAAGACTGAGGGCAGGAGGAGAAGGGGGCAACAGAGAATGAGATGGTTGGATGGCATCACCAACTCAATGGACATGAGTTTGAGCAAACTTCGGGAGACAGTGAAGGACAGGGAAGACTGGTGTGCTGCAGTCCATGGGGTCGGGAAGAGTCAGACACGAGTCTGAACAACAACAACATTTCAGCCTGATCCCAAAGGGGGACTCTGAAAGCTGAGCTGTACCCAGAGTTGTAATCCAGCTTGAGACAAAGGAGCTGAGCCTTTCATATACCTGCATCCACTGCTTAGGAGCTGCACCGAGGGACATAAAATACCAAGTACATGGGGGCCTAATGGGAGTCAAAAGACAGCCACAGGTGCGAGTCATTTGGAGCGAAAGCAAATCAGAACTGCAGGAGGCATATTATAAAATGTGACAAAGACAGACCCCAGAGGATTCAGACACCATGGTCTGCTCTACTCTGCAAGAGCACTTGCCCTTCTTTCCCTTAGGAAGCCACTAGCACCCCCATTCTCCATTCTCAAGGCCTCAGTTCAGTTCAGTCGCTCAGTCGTGTCCAACTCTTTGCGACCCCATGAATCACAGGAGAAGGAGCCTTCTCCTCCTGCCCCCAATCTCTCCCAGCATCAGAGTCTTTTCCAATGAGTCAACTTCGCATGAGGTGGCCAAAGCACTGGAGTTTCAGCTTTAGCATCAGTCCTTCCAAAGAACACGCAGGGCTGATCTCCTTCAGAATGGACTGGTTGGATCTCCTTGCAGTCCAAGGGACTCTCAAGAGTCTTCTCCAACACCACAGTTCAAAAGCATCAATTCTTTGGTGCTCAGCTTTCTTCACAGTCCAACTCTCACATCCATACATGACCACTGGAAAAACCATAGCCTTGACTAGACGGACCTTTGTTGGCAAAGTAATGTCTCTGCTTTTCAATATGCTATCTAGGTTGGTCACAACTTTTCTTCCAAGGAGTAAGCGTCTTTTAATTTCATGGCTGCAGTCACCATCTGCAGTGATTTTGGAGCCCCCCAAAATAAAGTCTGACACTGTTTCCACTGTTTCCCCATCTATTTCCCATGAAGTGATGGGACCAGATGCCATGATCTTCGTTTTCTGAATGTTGAGCTTTAAGCCAACTTTATCACTCTCCTCTTTCACTTTCATCAAGAGGCTTTTTAGTTCCTCTTGACTTTCTGCCATAAGGGTGGTGTCATCTGCATATCTCAAGCCCTGCTGCTGCTGCTGCTGCTAAGTCACTTCAGTTGTGTCCAACTTTGTGCAACCCCAGAGACAGCAGCCCACCAGGCTCCCCCGTCCCTGGGATTCTCCAAGCAAGAACACTGGAGTGGGTTGCCATTTCCTTCTCCAATGCATGAAAGTGAAAAGTGAAAGTGAAGTTGCTCAGTCGTGTCCGACTCTCCTTAACCCCATAGACTGCAGCCTACCAGGCTCCTCTGTCCATGGGATTCTTCAGGCAAGAGCACTGGAGTGGGGTGCCATCGCCTTCTCCTATCTCAAGCCCTGCTGCTACTGCTGCTAAGTCGCTTCAGTCGTGTCCGACTCTATGTGACCCCATAGACGGCAGCCCACCAGGCTCCACCATCCCTGGGATTCTCCAGGCAAGAACACTGGAGTGGGTTGCCATTTCCTCCAATGCATGAAACTGAAAAGTGAAAGTGAAGTTGCTCAGTCGTGTCTGACCTTCATCGACCCCATGGACTGCAGCCCACCAGGCTCCTCCGTCCATGGGGTTTTCCAGGCAAGAGTACTGGAGTAGGGTGCCATTGCCTTCTCCTCTCAAGCCCTAGGTAAAGGCAAACCCCCGCTGCAGGGACAGGCATATAGCCCAGGCCTGTCAATCTGCATGTTCCAGGCCCCAGGCCACATTGATTGGTTCACACATGGGGCACGTGACCTTAGACTATCCAATCAGAACTCATCCTGGGAGGACTTCCCTGGTGGCCCAGTGACTAAGAATCTATGGACCAATGCAGGGGAACCAGGTTGGATCCCTAATCTGGGAAGATCCCACATGCTGCAGAGGAACTAAGCCCGTGTGCCACAACTACTGAGCCCGGGTACCCTAGAGGCGTGCTCCGCAACAGGAGAAGCCGCGGCAACGAGAAGCTCCTGCACTGCAACTAGAGAAGACCTGTGAGCAGCAACAAAGAGCCCACACACTGCAACGAAGACCCAGTGCAGCCAAAAATTTTAAAAAAATAAATAGCTTTCATTGGCCAAAGATACAATAGTTTGAGCATCAACAAGAATGTGTACATTAAATTTAAACATATCAGTTACATTAAAAAAAAAAAAAAAAAACCCTCATCTTGGGACTTTTGCTGTTACAGATGAGAAAAAGGTTGTGTAATGCCTGCAGGAGAAAGACTGCCTGGACTGGAACCAAAAGCTGACAAGTCCAGGATCCAAATGTGCCTGAAGCTTCTGTTTACAAGAGCCAGTAAATCGTTTGTTTTACTTAAGTTAGCTTGAGTTGGGCTATTATCACTTACAACCAAGAGTCCTGATTAACAGGACTGATTAACCCACTGACAGACAGCCAGACACACCCAGCTGTTCCCAGAGCACAGACTCAGATGGAACCTCTCATGAGCAGGATGGATCAAGGGCATTCTGGAGGCAGGGGCACCATCACTGACCTGGACCACGCACGTTGACATCCATGCCATCCGCATCTGCGTCGCCCTGCGGCGGTGTCAAGGCCATGGCTGGTGCCACGCGGATGTCGGCGGCAACCAGGTGGTGTTGAGTCCACTGGCGGCAATCCACAGCGTCCTCAGTCCCCACACCAGGCTCCTCCACCTGGAGGCACAAGCACCCAGGTTCTCACAAGGAATTGGGAGACACAGAGGAACCATCTGGGCATTCTCACAGATTTCTCTCACAGAGATGCACACACGGCAGGTGCCGAGAAGCCATTAACATCCTGCTTGATAGGGGCTTCCCAGGTGTTTCAGTGGGAAATGGCAACCCATTCCAGTTCTTACCTGGGAAATCCCTTGGATAGAGGGACCTAGCGGGCTACAGCCCATGGGGGTTGAAAAGAGTCGGACATGACTGAGCGACTGAGCACACACAGCAAGACTAAACAGAGCCTGATCAAATTAGATCTGAACTTAAGGACCCAGGTGGGGAGTTTAATTTCATAAAAAAGGACAGCCAGGTGACGGACAGGTAACCAGAAAAGGTCCTGGAGGATGGGACACCCTTCAATGTGGATTCAGTGTCTGACACAGTCACTTAGTAGGCTTGTAATCCTAGAATTCCGAGCTTCTCATTGGTAAAATCAAGATGATGCAGTCAGGGACTTCCCTGGTGGTCCAGTAGTTAAGACTCCGCCTGCCAATGCAGGGACATGGGTTTGATGCCTGGTCCAGGAAGATTCACTATGCCTCGGAGTAACTAAGCCTGGGCGCCACAACTACTGAGCCCTCGACCCTAGAGCCTATGCTCTGCAACAAGAGAAGCCACCGTGATGAGAAGCCTGCCCACCATAACTAGAGAGTAGCCCTGGTCACCACAACTAGAGAAAGCCCACTCAAAGCAACAAAGATCCAGCATTGCCAAGGACTAATTAATTAACTTTAAAAAAAAAAAGAGATGATGCAATAATTTCACAAGACCCACATAAACATTCTACACCATATACTTAACACCCACTTTTGGATGAGAAAGAAAGAAAAAAACAAAGCCTGGGGCAAGCAGATTTCTTTGGCTGTCATTTGCAACAGAAGTATCCATTCTAACAAACATTAAGACATAGGCAGGAGGAGAAGGGGATGACAGAGGATGAGATGGTAGGATGGCATCACCAACTCAATGGACATGAATTTGAGCAAACTCAGGGAGATGGTGAAGGACAGGGAAACCTGGCGTGCTACAGTCCATGGGGTCGCCAAATCAGACACGACTTAGCGACTGAACAACAACAAAAATCATATGATGAAGGCCTAATCCCCCAACATGACTATATTTAGAGACAGAGCCTTTAAGGAAGTAATTAAGGTTAAATAAGATCATAAGGGTGGAGCCCTAATCCAATAGGACCAGTGGAAGAGGAAGAGACACCACAGTTCTCCCTCATTCTCTGCACACAAAGAGGAAAGGTCATCTGAGGACACAGTGAGAAGAGACATTCTACAAGATAAGAAGAAGTCCTCACCAAGAGCCAATCCTGCCAGCACACTGATCCTGGACTTACAGCCTCCAGTGTGTATCTGTGCCTGCTAAGTCGCTTCAGTCGTGTCCAACTCTGTGCAACCCTATGGAGCCCACCAGGCTCCTCTGTCCATGGGATTCTCCAGGAGAGAATTCTGGAGTGGGTTGCCATGCCCTCCTCCAGGGGATCTTCCCGACCCAGGGACTGGACCCACATCTCCTGCCTCTCCTGCACTAGCAGGCAGGTTCTTTATACCATCAGTGCCACCTGGGAAGCCCCAGCCTCCAGAGGTGTGAGAAAAATAAGTGTCTGTTGTTTGAGCCACTCAGTCTGCAGTATTTCATTATGGCAACTCTCGCTGACAAAGACAGGGCCCATCGGCGTGGCCCCTGGACAGGAAAAGACTAGCTGGGGGTGTTCTCAGGCTGGGCACGCTGGACTAAGGTGGCCACATCAGAGAGAATGCCGAGTCACTCTCTGGGATAGAGGATCCCCTCTGGAAAGACGCCAGGAGCAGGATGGGGTGGTTGCCGTGACTGTTCTCCAGAACCAGGGACAGCAGAGATTCCCCTGGCTCTCCCACTGACCACTGGGCCCCCACCCAGGACCCTGAGGGCAGGGGTCACAGGAGGGAACACAACCTTCAGTCGCTTGGCCTCTGGGCACTCTGTGTCCATCCAGTCGGTGGCCACCTCCCCCATCAGACTCTCACCCTTGGCCATGTTCCTGTGGGGACAGTGGGAAAGGGGAGGGGAGAAGGGACAATGCGGTCAGCAGGGGCAGGGTACTCAGGGTCAAGAGATAGGGTCCAAGGATGGGATGCAGGATGCGGTCAAGGTTGCAGGGGATACTGTCAGGGGTTGTGATGGGTGACAGTCAGGTGGAACTGGGGAAGGGACAGGAGTGGAGTCAGAGGTCAGAGCAGATAGATGTCTATGGGACAGGTGAGGGTCACAGGCATACAGCATGGGTTACAGCAGATGACATCGTAGGTCATGGAAGACAGAGTTATCCTCATAGCAGGTGAGAGATGTAGCCAGGAATAAAGAGGTTGTGGAGAGGGAGCAGAGGGCAGAGGGTCACAGGAGAGGTAAATTCAGGGGTTAGGACAGGGTGGGGCTGGAGTCTTGAGGGGCCGGTCAGGGAGGTGGAGATCATGGCCAAGGCCAGGACTGAGGATCATGGGGAATGAGCACTGAGTTGGGGTGGAAAGAGAGGTCAGGTCAAGAGTCAGGGTAGGTTACTCTTGAGGCTTTCAATAGCTAAGTCAAAGATCTCTCGGTAAATGTCACAGTGCTCTTATAAACATGTGGGTTATTTTCAAATTTCTTTTGATATTGATTTCTAACATGATTCCAGTAACAAGAGAACAGACTATATGATTTCAATACCTTTAGACCATGACACTTTTGCACCTTGTTTTATGACCCTGGGTATGGGCCAGTATCTCCTGGTTTATAGTCTATGGGAACTTGAAGATTTTGTACCCTGCTGTTGTATAAAAATTGTATAATCTTAATTATGTTGAATTGGCTCATACTGCTTTTCAGGTCTACCATATCCCTCTGCTTTTCTGTCTATTCATTCTGTTAATTTTTTGAGAGCTTGATATTGAAACTCCAATGAAAAATCTTATCTACTTAAAAAATAATTGTAATATACAGTGGAACTATATGTAACTTTCTTCTGTATTTTCCAAGTCTTCTGTAAACGTGCTATCATACTTTCATAAATTAAAAAATAAAAAATTAAAACAAAACAAAAAAAGTCAGGGTAGGTTAGAGCCAGAAGTGGTACTGGGGCTCACAGAGGATAGGATCAGGGGGTCCAGTGAGGGGATGGGGTGCAGACAGAGGTCATGAGGTCCACGGTCATGTGGGAACACATATCAGGGTGAAGTCTGAGAGGCTGGGGTTGGGGGAGGGGGTTGTCACAGAAGGATCTGAGTCAGGGAACTGGACCATAGGAAAGGGGATCAAGGGTCACAAATCAGGGGTGATCCCTTAGGGATTATGGAGTCGTTGGTCAAGGAGACAAACACTGATGTCCAAGCTGGAGTCTGAAGTTAGGGTCAGGTAGGGGTCAGAGGTCAGAGTCAGGTGACGGTGACGGTGGGCTCAAGAGCTCAGGCCCCGCCATAGTCAGGGACGGGGTGAGGGATCGGGTAGGGTCCTCACTTCATGCCCAGAGCGTCTTGGCCCACGGGTTCCCGCCGGCCCTTGTGTCCCACGGCCACATCCTTGTGCAGTGCAAAGCCCTCGGGGAACCAGAGGGTGCTGTGCTCACGCTTGCGGCGGGCCACCATGACGCCGAGGACCAGGAGGACCAACAGGAAGATGCCGCTGGCCGCCAGCAGCGGTAACAGCGGCACGCTTGGTTCCGGCAGCTCCACTGGCTCCCCTGCGGGCAGGAAGCAGGGGGTCTTTACCAGGGGTCCAGGCCCACCCTCATCTCCCTACCTCGGGCCGGGCCTCACCCCGCGCCGCCCGCAGTGGGTAGGGGAAGTCGAGGCGCTCCACCGCCGACAACGCTCCCAAATAGTCCGCCGCGCTCTGAGCATCAGGGAAACAGTGGTCGTTCTCCGGTGACTGCAGGCACAGACGGTTGTCAATCTCCAGCATCACTACAGAGCTGCAGAGACACAGTGGAGGGACAGGAGGCTCAGCAGGCACTGCCAGAAGCCCCGCCCCAAGCCCCGCCCACCTCCCCACACCTCGCTCAGAAGAGCATCTCTACTCACCAGGTCACCACTAACTCCCATCCGGCATCCAATCCTGCCACATCCCTTCAAACTATCGTTTTTTTAAATCCACTTATGATATATTTGGTGATATTAAGGATATTTATTTTTTAGCTGTGATCACGGTATTACAGTGCTTTTAAGAAGAGAGCTTATGTGTTTAGAGAAGCATGCTGAAATGTCTACATATGAAGTGACGCACTATCTAGGAATTATTTTGACATAGCATGGGAACTAAGACAATCGAAGGGACTATATATGAAACAGGAATGGCCATATGGGGGGCCTCCCTCATAATCCAATGGCTAAGACTCCCAGCGCCAAGCGCAGGAGGCCTGGGTTCAGTTCCTGGTCAGGGCACTAGATCCCACATGCCACAACTAAAGACCCCGCAAAGAAGATCAAAGATCCCATGTGCCACTAAGACCCAGTGAAGCCAAAGATATAAATATATATATAAAGAATGGCCTTATGCGTTCATTGTCAATGCTTGGTCCTAGGTACCTAGATGTGCATAACCCTGATCTGTTTTTGCATATGCTTAAAGTTCTTTGTCAATTCCCAAGCCAGTCTTGCTGTGGTCACCAGTGTCCTCTAAGTCATGAATCCAATGGCCACTGTTTTCCCATCAATATCTCCTTTCTCAGGCTGGTGTATCCATCTCCTGCCTGCTATGAGCACTGGCTTCTAACAGTTGACAGCTGTTCCTTCCCCCAGAGAACTGGCCTCAGCAAAGTGGGGAGCCCTTCACTTGGGAGGTGACACCACTTAGGGAAGCCCTAGGCCAGGGATTGACTGATGTGTACAAAAGCTGGCCCTTTTGTCTCAAGGCAGGACCAACTTTATCCTCCAGAGCTCTCCAAGGGATCAGGCTGTGGCCCGATCCTGGCTGAGGCTCCCTCCTGCCTCAGTTCCTGCCCCTGTCCCATCCTGCCTCTCTCATCCCCTATCTACCCAGAGCACCCTTTCAATACATTGCATATATCTGAATCTCAGGCTCTGCTTCCAGGAACGCAACCCTCCAAACTTTTTCCTTCTTCAGGATACCCAGTACCCCAAGCCCTGGGTCTCCTACTGTCTCTGCTCCTTCCGCTTCTCTTTTCTGAGCTAATTTCTTTCAACCAATCTTTAGGACTCAGTGTCCCCATGTCATCCTTCTGTTCCCCACAACTCTCCCTACTTCTTCAAGTCCCTCCATGGCTACCATGATTGCCAAGTGCTTCGGTCTCACTCTTCAGACTCTAGCTGCCTCCTGAGGGTCTCCCCGAGACCCCCAGTTCCCTCCAGACTCTACAAGTCACAAAGTGACCCTTAATTTTGAGCTGGTGTCTTAATCTTTTTTAAAAGAGATTTTAAAATAATTTTACTTGTTTATTTTTGGCTGTGCTGAGTCTTCACTGCTCCACGGACTTGTCTCTAGTTGTGGAGAGCAGGGGCTACACTCTAGTTGCAGCGTGCGGGCTTCTCACCATGCTGACGTCTCTTGTTGCAGAGCTTTGGCTCTAGGGAACATGGGCTCAGCAGCTGTGGTGCACGAGCTTAGTCCCTCCACCGCTGGTGGGAGCTTCCCAAAACAGGGATCAAACCGATGTCTCTTTGCATTGGCAGGTAGATTCTTTACCACTAAGCTGCCAGGGAAGCGTTGTTTCTTCATCTTGATGAGAACACTTCCAGCAACTCAGTCACCCAGCCAAGGACTGGCACATCACCCATCCACCCACCTCCTTCATCCCAGTCAGAGGTCCTGCTCCTTATCTCTGACTTCCAGCCCTCCTCTCTGTGTCAGGGTCCTACCCTATTCAGAAGCCACATCTCCCTCTGGCTCCTCCACCAGGTCACCAGCTAGAGAGTTTTATATTTTCCATTTATGTTAATTTTTGAGAGTTTGATACTGAAACTCCAACTAAAAATCATAATTTACCTACTTAAAAATGATCAGAATATACACATTCATGCTAAGTGGCTTCATTCATGTCCAACTCATTGCGACCCCAATGAACTGTAGCCCGCCAGACTCCTCTGTCCATGGAATTCTCTAAGCAAGGATACCAGAGTGGGTTGACATGCCCTTCTATAGGGGATCTTCCTGACCCAGGGATTGAACCCATGTCTCTTACATCTCCTGCATTGGCAAGAGGGTTCTTTACCACTAGCACCACCTGGAAAGCCCATAATATATAATGGAAATACATGTAACTTTGTTTTTTATTTTACAACTCTCCTATATGCTTCCCTTGTGGCTCAGCTGGTAAAGAATCTGCCTGCAATGCAGGAGACCTGGGTTCAATCCCTGTGTTGGGAAGATCCCCTGGAAAAGGGGAAGGCTACCCACTCCAGTATTCTGTCCTGGAGAATTCCATGGACTCTATAGTCCATGGGGTCGCAAAAAGTCAGACACGACTGAGCGACTTTTATTTCACTATAAACTTTATAAGTTAAAAAATAAAAAATTAAAACAAAATGGGCAAGTTAGAGCCAGAGGTGGTATTGGAGCTCATAGCGCATAGGATCAGGGGGTTCAGTGAGGGCCTGGGGTGCAGACAGGGGTCAGGAGGGGGCTCTTCTTCTGCTCCCCAAAGGACCATTGCCCATGTCTGGAGGCATTTCCGGTTGTCACATCTGGGAGGGGGGAGATCTGTTGCCTGCATCCAGTGGGGAAAGGCCAGGGAAGATGCCAGACATCCTACAGTGCACAAGACAGACGGCCCCTCACAGTAAAGAATGACCTGGCCTCAGATGTCAATGGTGCTGAGGCTGAGATGTGTGTATTATATGTATTACATGACTCTGTATGTACCACCAAGAAGGCCCTCCCACACGCTGGGCATTTCCTAAGCAGTGAAATCAGTGAAAACATAACTGGACTAAAGACCTAACCCAGTGCCTGAAACCTATTAGGTGCTTTATCAGATATTTCCGGAATAAAGCCAAGTTCAGCCACAGAGTTTTAGAGTTTGAAGGGAACTTAAAAAATAGCTAGAATAGTGTTTCCCAGATGTTAAGGGAAGTAAAACGCACAAGGGGCTTCCCTGGTAGCTCAGCTGATAAAGAATCTGCCTGCAATGCGGGAGACCTGGGTTCCAGCCCTGGGTTGGGAAGATCCCCAGGAGGAGGGCATGTCAACCTACTCCAGTATTCTTGCCTGGAAAATCCCCATGGACAAGAGGAGCCAGGCAGGCTACAGTCCATGGGATCGCAAAGAGTCAGACATGACTGAGAGACTAAGCACAGCACAGCAAACGCACAAGGCCTTGTGAATGGTGCCCCTTCCCTAGCATCTGCATGCGCCTCCCACGGCTCCCCTGGGGCTGGAGTCACTCACCCAATCACCTCAGGGGCCAGCTCCCGCCGGTTCCGGGATTCAGCGCCAGGCCCTGGCCGGTGGTAAGGGAAGACCATGGCCTGGCCATTCTCGTCCAGACGGAAGCGTAGCGAGGTGCGCAGGATGCCGCTGAGCCGCTGCAGGAAGTCGGCGCTGGAGCGCAGCAGCTCCTCCGGCGGCAGCAGCACTGTGAGCACCAGGACGCCTCGGGCCAGCAGGGCCGGCACCTCACCCGCACAGTCCAGGCCATCCCAGCCGCACTCCTCCGTGTTGCAGCCCTGGTCGCAGCGGCCGTCAGCGAAGTGGTCTGCGCAGTACTTCTCATACACTGGGCTGGGGGAGGAGGAGGGCTGGGTCAAGGGAGCCTCTCCCCCAACTCCCACCCCCCACCCCACATGCCCCCACCTTGCCCCACGCTGCCCGAATACACCGCAAAGCACCCAAGATTCTTCAGGGAGCAGAGAACTGGAACGTATCCACATGCCTGTGGAATGTATCAGGCTTTCTGCAAAACCAGCCAGTTGCTTTACAATTATTAATAAGTCAGTAACTATTGACAACTGCATCCTAGGTGCTGAGCGCAGTTATAGGAGCTAAGGATATGAGTGAAGTGAAAAACCTTAGTCACTCAGTCGTGTCTAACTCTTTGAGATCCCATGGATGGTGGTCTGCCAGGCTCCTCTGTCCATGGAATCCTCCAGGCAGGAATACGGAAGTGAGTAGCTTTCCCTTTTCCAGGGAATCTTTCCCACCCAGGGATCAAATCCAGATCTCCTGCATTGCAGGCAGATTCTTTACCAACTGAGCTACTGGGGAAGTCCACTAAGGATATGGCCCCAACACAAAACCTTACCCACTTGAAGCTGTCATTACAATGGGCAGAGACATATATTAAAAATGATGAATGAGCAGAACATACAGTATTTTGATTACACAACAATAAAGGCTAAATGTAAACATACACACACACGAATTAAATGCTAAGGGAAGAAATTAAGCAGAGGAAGTGCTGTGGGTGGCCAGGAAGGTGTTCACGGAGAGACTTGTGCTTGAGCAAAGACTTGAAGGAGATGAGGGAGGAGCCATGTGACTTCCTGAAGGACAGCATCCCGGCAGAGCGAACAGCCAGTGCAAACGCCCTGAGATGGGACCAAGCCTGGGGAATCTAAAGACTGGAAAAAAGGCCAGGATGGCTGGAGCAGAATGAGACGGGGGAGACAGAGGGACAGAGGGTCAGACAGGGCAGAGAATGTGGATGAATACATAGAATGTATGAGACAGATAGACAGGCCTCATGAACAGACTGAGAAGGTCAGAAGAGGGGCAGGGAAAGACCAGCAGGGCCATGGATAGATGAGCATATAGAGGGGCAAAAACACGCATGGGTGGACATAAGGACAGAAGGGGCACATGAATGAACAGGTGGGGCACAAAGGTGTGCAGATGGACAGATAGGGCACATAGAGAGACAGACTGGCATAGAGACCGACAAATGGACAGGTGAGGTCCGAGGATGGACAAGCAGGGGTGCAGACAGACAGCTAGGTGCATAGAGGGACAAAACGAATTCATGGATGGACAGAAAGACCAACAAACAGGGTATAAAGAGGGACGGATGGAGTGCAGAGGCAGACAGAAAAACAGAAAGGGCTAATGGATGGACAAACTGCCACGCTGATAGGCAGGGAACGAAGATGTACAGACAGAGCACAAGAATGGGAAGACAGGCAGACATGCATAAATGGCACGTGGATGGCTAGGTGAGGGGCACAGACAGACAAACTGCACGCAGATGGACAAAGTACACCAAGAAACAGGGCAAACGAAGGGACAGCCCAACAGACAGACTGAGGACGGACTGACAGATCAAGGCAAATGGATGGACAACAGAGAAGCAGGGCCCATGGGTGGTCAGATGTGGCACATGGACAGACAAGACCCAGACTGAGGACGGACTCACTTGCAGGTGCGCTCGCGGCCGCCGGCGCGGCAGTCGAAGTTGTCGTAGAGGCAGGCGGGCGAACTGCAGGCAGGGTCGCAGCGGCTGTTGTTGAACAGGAGCCAGCACTGCAGCGCCGCGCACTGCCGCCAGGGGTCGCTCACGCTCAGCGAGCAGTCGCCGCCGTCCCAGCCGCAGCCGGGGCTGTTGCACTCTCGGTCGCAGTTCTTGTCACCGCTCTTGGCCTCGCAGGCGGCTCTCGGGCACGCCGGCTCCTCTGGGACCTCGGGCATCGCCACGGATACCTCGGGCATCGTCGCGGGCACCTCACAGCGGGGCCCGGCCCAGCCTGACGCGCAAGCGCAGCGGAAGAAGGGCGCGAGCGGCTCCGGGCGGCAGGAGCCCCCGTGGAGGCAGGGAGAGGTCACACAGCTGGCATTGGCGGCCCCGGGGGTCAGCCCCCGGGAGCCCCGGCAGGCGGGACCCGACAGCCCCGGGGGGCAGGCGCAGCGCGGTCCACGGACCGTCTGCTGGCACGGGACACCCACGGGGCACTGCAGCTCCCGGCAGGAGCGTGCCACCCGCTCGCAACGCGGGCCCCAGAACGGCTGTGGGTTGGTTGCGGGGAGGGGAGAAAGAGCGCAGGGGCAGGGGATATAGAGGGGGAGAGAGAAGGGAAGGAGAAAATAGGGAAGGTGAGAGAAATGGAAAGGTGGAGAAGCGCATTGAGGGTTGAAGGGGGAGAGGAAAGGAAATATGGAGGATCAGAACTTGGGAAAGGTTGTGCCTCTGATCTCCCGAGGTCTGGCCCAACCTCTCCCGGCTCCCACTGCCAGCCCCACCTTACAGGTAAGCCCAAGCTTTCCCAAGAGGCCGCAACTCCAAATTCCGGAGAGACACACACACACAACCTCCAGGTAATTTCAACATTTCCCAGAAATCCTCTTCCACTTCTTGTCCCCTAAAAGCCTCACCCTCCCATGAGGCCACGCCCCCTACCCCCCATCCCTACCTGCTTCCAGAGACCCTGTTACCACCGGCCACCCCCACCTACCACCTACCGGGATGCAGTGGCAAGAGAAGGTCAGCACACCCCCAGGGCCCGGGCTAGGACGGCACTGGCCTCCATGCTGGCAAGGCTGAGACTCACAGGGAGACAAGACAGTCTGACAGCGGGGACCTGGGCAAGCAGAAGGGAGTGGATCAGCTGCCTGTGGGGAACACAGGCAGGATCCCAGGCCAGCCCCCTCTTCCCATGCTCACCTGTGAAGCCAGGGTGACACAGGCAGCGGAAGCCCCCACCTGGGTCCTGCAGGCAGTCCCGGGTATGTGCCACATGGCAGGCACCTGGGCGACACTCATTGATGTCCCCCTCACAGCGCAGGCCAGTGTATCCTGGGGGGCAGGTGCAGCGGAAACCACCCACCAGATCCACGCAGGTACCATTGTGCAGGCACCGGGGCCCCAGGTCCAGGGCTGGGCCTGGGCCACAGTCATCCTCATTAATCTCGCAGAGCACGCCTAGGGGGATGGGGGATGGGGAACATCAGGAGGGCTCAGAAACCCAGCCTCCCCACCTGTCCCCAAACCCTGGTCCTGGCCTACCCAGTGTCCCTGGAGGACAGGAGCAGAGATAGTGGGCCACGAGGTCAATGCAGATGCCCCCATGCTGGCAGGGCTGGGAGGCACACTCGTCTACATCATCCTCACAGTTGTCACCAGTGTAGCCAGCTGGACACTGCAGTGGGGGCGAGACAGGGACCTCCTCAGCCCAGAGGGACACAGATGCTCCCCATGAAGATACAGAGAATCCCAGGGCAAAGGGACACACACAGTCATCCCATGCACAGAGATATGCTCAGTGAGCAAAAACACACACCCAGTACATGGAAACACCCAGACACAGAGGGCTACAGATACACTCAGTGCAAAGAAACACACATACATACAAATGTACAGGCACATACATACAAATGTACACAGGAGAAATACCCAGATACACCCAAGACACACACAGCCAGAGATGCACACTCAGGCACTGGCACATGTGTGCCATTCATACCCATAGAGACACTATGCACAGAGACACACATGTCCAAGAAATAACGAAAGACAGAGGTAGAGCCAGAGACACCCTGAGATCTACCCAGAGTGACACCCACAAAGATACACCCAGAGTCACAAAAGCAAAAACCCAGACATGCCTAGAGAGGGACACCGCACCAGGCTCTAGACACACAGAAATGTGTAGCCAGACACACTCAGGGTGACCAGCCCTCCATCTCCTTCCCTGTGTGCTCCTTACCTCACACACATAACCGCCCGTGTAGCCTCGGCAGGTGCCCCCATGCTGGCAGGGCTGAGCCAAGCAAGGGTCCATCTCCTGCTCACAGTGGCTGCCGGTGTGGCCCTCTGGGCACACACAGTAGTGGGAGCTGTCCTTGTCCACACACTGCCCACCCGCCTGACACAGCTGCTCTGTGGGCACCCCTGAGCAGAGGAGAGCGGCATCAGGCAGACTCCCTCCTCCCTGCCCCCGTCATACACAGCACACCCAGCATCCCCACTAGCCTCAGTCACCAAGGGGTCACACACATTCCACTGGGTTACCACACATCCCCTGACACTGACACACACACACATGCACTTTCAAAGCTCACATCAGCTAGGTCACACACAGCATTGCAGACATCCCCGCTGTTTCACAGTGATAGACACACATACCACCTTGTCCTGGCCAGCTGTCAGACAGTCACATATCCACACACTCGCACACACCCCACGACGTCCATAAGCTCTGGTGCACTCTCATTCAGCTCACACTAGGAGGAAGTATGTGCACACACGCCCAATCACGCGCTCCCCCTCACCGATTTGGGCTGCGGCCTCTCTGCAGGGCAGGCTCCGGATGTCACATAGGCGGCCGCTCCACCCAGGGGGGCAAAGGCAGTAGAAAGAGGCCCCCGTTCGGGCACAGCGACCCCCATTCTGACAGGGCGAGCGGCTGCACCAGTCCACCAGCGTCTGTCGAGGAAGGGCAGGGTGTTCACACTCGGGGACCCCTAGAAACCCTGCCCAGCTTCTCCTCTGAGCAGGCTCCAGAACGCCTCTCCAGATTTCTCCCTCAGGATCCCTGCCAGGCCCCTCACCACAATCCCTCTGCCAACTCCTCCCCAGGATCCAGGCTGCCTTCTCAACCAACCAGGGTACCCAAAAGGCCCCTCCCCCAGAACATCCCTCTAGACTCCTCCCCAAGGCTCCAGTGACCCCGCCCACCTGGCACTGAGCGCCGGTGAAGCCGTCTGGGCAGGCGCAGTGGAAGCCAGGGTGGGCGGCAGTGCAGACGCCCCCGTGCATGCAGGGCCGCGAGAGGCAAGGGTCCGCTTCATGTTGGCAGTGTGTGCCAGTGTAGCCCGGGCGGCACAGGCAGGTGAATGAGTTCACACCATCCACGCAGGTCCCTCCATTAAAGCAGGAGCTGGAGGGAAAGGAGGGGCGCGTCTGGCCCCACCCTTCAGAGGCCCTGCCCCCCCTCCTGGGCCCCTCCTAGCGGAAGTGACAAGACCCCTACCCCAAGGAGAAGCTGAGGTCCCCCAAAGGCCCTGCCCTGTCATGTCCCTTAACCCCAGTATACCAGATGCTTCAGGGCTATGTGGAAGCCACGTGGAGGCCCCCGTCCCCGTGGCCTGGCCTTGCTCCCACAGGGACCAGGGTACCTAAGGTGACCTCCCAACAGATGTCCTACCCCTTCCCGGACACGTTCCCATCGGGCATCAGAGTCCTGAAGTGGGTGTCTAGCAGAGGACTCCTTGTCCCCGGCTCCTCGGGTCCCACGCCCCATCCGATGCCAGGGTCCTTGACTCCCAGGAGAGGCCCCACCCACCTGGGACTGCAGTCGGGGAGGTCCTGCTCGCAGTGGAAGCCGCTATAACCCGGTGGGCAGGTGCAGGTGAAGGAGGCCACGTGGTCTGTGCAGGTGCCTGAGCCGCAGGGGCTGCTCAGACACTCGTCCACGTCTCGGGCACAGCGAGGACCAGCAAAGCCAGGGAGGCAGGAGCAGGAAAAGGAGCCCACCCCATCCTGACATGAGCCACCATTCAGGCAGGGGTCTACGGTCAGAAGGGAGGAGGTCTGGTCACGCACCTCACCCCCTGACCTGGCCATGCCTTGCATAGAGGGAAATGGGGAGAAAGCCAAGCTTCATTGGGAGGGGCACACTTAGCCAGGGGAACCAAACCCTGTTCTCTCTGTGGCCTCATTCCCTCCCTTATCTGATGGAAACCTCATCTATGTGTAAGGGAGGAAAGGTTTGAGAAGTTCCCAAAAGGTCCCTTTGAGCTCCCAAGTGCTAGTTGCCTGCGTGTGTGCTATGTCGCTTCAGACATATCCAAATCTGTTTGACTCTATGGACTATAGCCCACCAGGCTCCTCTGTCCATGGGATTCTCTGGGCAAGAATACTTGAGTGGGTTGTCATGCCCTCCTTCAGAGGATCACCCCCACCCAGGGATCAAACCCTCATCTCTTATGTCTCCTGCATGGGCAGGTGGGTTCTTTACCACTAGCACCACCTGGGAAACCCCAAGTACTAGTTGTATCTGCTTAATTCCTGAGCTCAGCACAGGAGGTCTCCTCCAGGCCTGGGCTAGCCAGTAGGGTGGCCACTGACCACATGTGGCTCTTGAGCACTTGACATGTGGTTGGTCCAATTTGAGATGTACTGTCAGCATAAAACAGACACCAGAGAGCAGATCGTGAAGATTCCATATGAAAAAAGAAAAAAATAATGTAAAATACCTCAATCATTTTATATTGATTACATGCTGAAATGATAATATTTTTATGTATTAGGTTAAATAAAATATATTATTAAATTTAATATCACCTGTTATCATTTTGTTTGCTTTTTAATACAGCTATTAGAAAATAATTAATTCAAGGACTTCCCTGGTGGTCCAGAGGTTGAGACTACCTGCTCCCAGTGCAGGGGGCCTAGGTTTGATCCCTGGTAAGGGAACAAGATCCCCCATGCTGCAACTAAGATGCAGTGCAATGAAATAAATTTTTTAAAAATTAATTCAAAAATAAACAAAAAAAGATTTTTTAAAAATCAACTAAAAAATTTTAATTCATATGTGACTTGCATTATTTGCCTATTGAACAGTGCTCCTGGTGACTCACTAAGGGGCCTATTATCTCATAGTTTACATACAATTTTAACTTGCTTGCTGCCAGAGGCAGTTTACAGCCTTCAGAGTCAAACAGACCTGTGCTCCTAACCTAGCTCATCTCTCTACTCACTGCATTACCTTGGGCAAGTCACTTAACCTCTGTGGGGCCTCAGTTTTCATGAACAAATGCGGAAAGTAAGACAACTGTGAAGATGAAATGAAAGCACAGTGCTAGGCATACTGTAGCAACTTGATAAACATGTTCCCTAGGTCAAAATCCTCCCCCCAAGAGCTCCCTTGAACTCACTGGGGTCACAGTCATCGATGTCCTGATCACAGGAAGGGCCACTGTAGCCCTCGTGGCAGGTACAGCTGAAACTCCCTGCCAGGTTGGTGCAGGTACCATGGGGACCACAGGGTGAGGGGCTGGCACACTCATCCACATCCTGCTGACATCGTGGGCCTGGGGGTGGGGAGGGAAATAACATCCAGGATTAGCAGATGCAGGGTAGGGTCCGGGAGTACCTGGTGCTCAGGAGGACTCTTAAGACTGAGATGGATGAAGGCAAGAACAATTTGCCTCTGGGCGTTTTGCACATACTGTTCCAGAACACCCCTCTCCTTATTTCAGTGGATGAAGAATGTGATTCTGTGATTGAGGTCTGCTCCTCCAGGCTCTCCCCAAACTCTCAGCCTGAATTCTAGATTCTTAAGCCCTTATCAAACCAAAACCAGTCACTCATAAAGGAAATCAACCCTGAATATTCACTGCAAGGACTGAAGCTGAAGCCGAACCTCCAACACTTTGGCCACCTGATGCTAAGAGCCAACTCACTGGAAAAGACCCTGATGCTGGGAAGGATTGAGGGCAGACGGAGAAGGGGACAACAGAGGGTGAGATGGGAAGTTGTATGGCATCACTGACTCAGTCGACGGGAATTTGAGCAAACTCCGGGAGATGGTGAAGGACAGGGAAGCCTGGCATGCTGCCCTCCATGGGGTCAAAAGAGTCAGACATGACTTAGCAACTAAACAATGAACAACACAGCCCATATCTCTTCCTCTTCTCCTGAACTGACTACACAGGCTGCAAGTGTCTGTGTCTAGCTCTGTTCCTTCCCAGAGGAAGCTCCCTTAAAAGGCAGAACCAGGGGACTTCCCTGCTGGTGTAGTGGCTAAGACTCTGTGCTTCCAATGCCGGAGGCCTGGGTTCAATCCCTGATCAGGAAACTAGATCCCACATGCTGCAACTAAGACCCAGTACAGCCAAATAAATAATAAATAATTTACTAAAAAAAAAAATTTTTTTAAGGCAGAGCCGGTGGTGGGGGGACTCCTTCTCTGGGTCCCCAGCATCACCCAGTATAGAGCAAGTTGCAGAGGAGGTGAGGAAGAGAAGAAGCAACTGGTGTACCTTGCCAACCAGGGGTGCAGGAGCAGACAGCCATCTGGCCAGGAGCAGACTCACAGTAGCCCCCATGCTCACAGGGATTCGGGGTGCAGGGGGACAGCAGCTCACACTGATGGCCTGTAGTGGGCAGGCAGAGTGAGATAGTCTTGAGAGATTCCTTGTTCCCATCTCCCCGCAAGGTCCCCACCTTGATACCCACCTCCCAAGCTCCTGTGTAAGAGTGGGAAAGGAAAAGAAAAAAAAGGGTAAACACAGAGAAGGAAGAGAGAATGAAGCAGAAAGGAAATAAGAAGGAAGAAGGAAGGAAGAGGCCCTGGGGAGGGAAGGTGGAGACACGCACCCTGGACACCAGGGGGACAGGTGCAGCGGAAGCCCATTCCATCACTGGTGCAGGTGCCGCCTGCCCGGCAGGGATGGGATTCACAGGCATCTCGAGTGAGGCTCTGACTGCACTGAGGGCCACTCCAGCCAGGCTCACACACACAGCGGAACCTGGTGAGGGAGGCAGTCAGGGCTGGCAGGAGGGTAGGGAAGCTGTGGGGGTCAGGGATCTGGGGAGAGACCTCACCCTCCAGGCGCATCGTGGCAGACGCCATGACTGCAGGGTTCCTGGGCACAAGGATGGCTTGGGGGAAGGCAGAGTGGGGGCAGGGAGCCAGGTGGGCAGAGGCATCGGAAGCCATTTTCACCATCCACGCAGGAGGCTCCCTCGCCGCAGGGGTTGGACGCACATTCGTTGATCTCCACGTTGCAGAGGGGCCCTGGGGAGCAGGCAGGCAACCTCATCCCGGGACAAGGATAGCGGAGCCAACCAGGGAAGGGCAACTTTGCCCCATTTAGCACAGTCACACCCTTGAGCAAGGAGCATCTCATTTGCTTCATAACACATCAGCTCTTGTGCATATTAGGACAGCCACCTCCGCAACCCAGAGATACCTCGCCCCAGATCACCCTTGCCCCCAAACTTATATGAAGTCACTTTAATTTCCGCCAAGGATTGCCTTGGCCCCACTCAGAAACACCTCAATCTCTGAGTCTGAATACCTTCATGGACATACCAGAATAATCTTGAGCCAACATGGGGATACATGCCAATGAGAGAAAGCAAAAATCTCAGGGCAAAGCATGGACAATCCCTAAGGACAAGCACGTGCAAAGAGAGGGGCAAAACCCGGCCAGGAAAGATAGATGATTTCACCCTCACGCTATAAAGACCCCGTTTCCATGGCAGCCACTTGCCCACCTGTGAATCCAGGCTGGCAGACACAGTCATAGCGGTTGATGCCGTCCCGGCAGACTCCAAAGGTGCAGGGGTTGCTGGCACAATCATCAGTGTTCACCTCGCAGTTCACACCTGCGGAAGGGGAACATGACTGGGATTGCCACCACCGTGACCTGCCAGAAACACCATTCCTGAACCCTCTGTGTCCCATCAGATGTACTATTCCTGTCCCAGCCCAGCTCCTGGCCCTACCTGTGGTGCCAGGAGGGCAGCGGCAGAGGTATTTGTCCACCAGGTCTAGGCATTTGCCCCCATGTCGGCAGGGCTGGCTTCGGCATTCATCCACCTGGCTCTCACAGCGCATGCCTGTATAGCCCGGGGCACAGGCACACGAGAAACTGGCGATGCCGTCCACACAGCGCCCGTGGTGGCAAGGGTCAGGCGAGCAGTCATCCACGTTGCGCTCACACACTGTGCCCTCGAAGCCTGCGGGGGACAGAGGGTCAGGCTCCACCCAATGGCCAAGGTCCTGCCCACAGCCATGGCTTCTGCCCAATCTTAACTCAGTTCTCCCTCAGGCCTGGCCCATTGAGCCAATAGGAGGCGGGCTCATTTCAGGCTCCGCCCCTGGCTGGCCTCCAGAGGCCATCCAGCGGCCACCTCCGAGACTTGTCCCTGGCCAGGACCCTACAAGTTAAATCACAACCCTAGCGAGACCGTGCTTCCAATCCTTACACCGTCAGCCCTGATTTGCCTCTCCCTCCACTGGAGATGCGGACACATGGGAGGTTCCTGGGCTTCCCAGGTGGTTCAGTGGGTAAAGAATCCGCCTGCAATGCAGGAGAGATGAGTTCGATCCCTGGGTGGGGAAGGTCCCCTGGAGGAGAGCATGACAACCCATTCCAGTATTCTTGCCTGTAGAATCCCATGGACAGAGGAGCCTTGTGGGCTACAGTCCATTGGCTTGCAAAGAGTGGACACAACTGAAGTGACAGAGCAGGACAGTACGGGAGGTTCCTGGGGGTGGAGGGGGTCAGACGGGGTCCCTCCAATCCAGTGCGCATCTATCCTGCCAGATCCTTTGGGCCCACCGCATAGCCTTACCTCTGCTTATGTCCAGGATTGGCTCCTCCTCCTGGCTCTTTCATTGGTCCTGCTCCGGGCCTGCCTTGTGGCAGCTCTGCCCGCAACGTTCCCCCAAGCGCATTATTGGCCCTTTTCCCCCACTAGCCCTGCCTCCAGATTCCTGCAGTCTTGTCACTGGCCCGCCCTCACCCTCTGCGCAGCGGCACTCGTAGCCATCTGGCTGGTCCACGCACTTGGCTCCATTCCGGCAGGGTGTGCTGGCGCACTCATCCACATCCAGCTGGCACATGGCGCCACTGAAGCCTGGAGCGGGGAGTGTGAGATAAACAGAGACCCAAGTAGGGTCAGAGCAGTCACCCCTCACCCGTGCTGCCTGGTTTGGGTGGAAAGCCCATTTACTTTTAAAATTAACTTCAGTGTTTTTCATAAGGTGGTATCTGCTATATAGGAAGCCACTAACACGATGTTATAAGCTCCCATCCTGGAGTCTTTGCCCCAAAAGGTCTTTCTCAGGCTCCCTAGCCCAGAGTCCTCACCCGAGGGGCACGTGCAGCTGAAGCCATTGACTCTGTCCTTGCAAACCCCACCGTTAACACACGGGCTGCTCTGACACTCATCCATGTCCACCTCACAATAGGTGCCTGTGAAACCTGGAGGGATAGAGGGAGGGGGATTACAGCAATGAGGTTTTAGCTTCTGGTCTGAAGGGAGAGCAAGGGGGGACATACCCCGCTTCCCTTGAGCCTTGGCCTTGCCCCTCAACTCATCCCTACATTCAGTTTTCAGACTCAGGCTGGATCTGCATTCAGTGTGGCCCCAACTGGTTCAAGGCTTAAGAGACTCCATGTGGGCTTGTCCTTCTTCCTTCTTCAAACTATGCCTCTTCCCCAGCTCCCAGCCGAGGGCCCACCATAGCCTTGTGCCCAACCTCAATCCCACCCCAGCATCAGTGCATCTCTGTCCACAGTCTCCACTTTGACCTCCACTCCAGACCCTGCTCCTGCCCTCATGTCATTACCATCCCACAGTGCCGTCCTGAGGCCCAGACTCCACTCCCAGCCCATCTGAGGTTCTACTGACTCCACCCAACCATGCCCCCAGACTCTGCTCTGGCTCCGCCTCCACCTCATCCCAGGCTTTAGTCTCTCACCCTTCCAGTTCTATCTGCTCTGGGCCCCTCTGCCTGAAGGCTTTTCTCGCCCTGCCTCCCAGCCTCAGGCCCCGCCCCAGCCACGCCCACCACACACCTGCCATGCAGATGCAGGTAAACTGGCCTATGCGGTCCAGACACGTGGCCTGGTTGCGGCAGGGTCCGGAGAGGCATTCATTTACATCGGTCTCACAGCGCGGACCGGTGTAGCCACGGCCGCACTGGCACAGGAATGAGCCCTGTGTGTTCACACACCGGCCCAGGTGCTCACAAGGATTGGCACCTGCAAGGTGGAGTAACAGTCAGTGTGGGTGTGGGTGGCCGAGGAGCAGCCTCTCCCCTCCTTCCCTACCCTCAGACTGCGCCCCTCACCAATGGAACACTCGTCCACGTCCTGGTCGCAAGCTCCACCTGTGAAACCCGGTGGACAGGTGCAGATGGCCCGGCCATTCACTGGGTTAGTGTCACAGATAGCATCCTCGTGACAGGGGTTGCTGACACAAGCATCGTCCAGATGACACAAAAGTCCTGGGAAAGAGTAAGTAGAAGTCAAGGGAAGACCATCCCCCAGCTCTGCCCAAAGGTCCCACATCCCTGAACATTGTAGTGTTTTGGGTTTTTTTGTTTATTTTTATTAACCAGCAGTGTATTTAGTGGGCTTCCCAAGTGGCGCTAGTGGTAAAGAATCTGCCTGCCAATGCAGGAGACATAAGAGATGCAGGTTCAATCCCTAGGTTGGGAAGATCCCCTGGAGGAGGGCATGGCAACCCACTCCAGTATTCTCTCCTGGAGAATCTCATGGACAGAGGAGCCTGGCAGGGCTGCAGTTCATAAGCAACTTAGCATGCGCACCCATATTTAGTAGCTATTCTCCCCCAATCATTTATTTAAAATTTAAGCATACAGAAAAGTTTATTCATATACCCACCACCTAGATTCAACTATTGTAACTTTATTTTTTCTGAACCATTTGAAAATAAGTTGGAAATATCCACATATTGTTTTTAAAATCTGCTGACTCTTTTCATGATTCTAAGAGGGTCCTAGCATTAAGTCTTTGCCCCTGCAGTACCCTCTGCCTGACATACGCTGCCCTCTGCTCCAAGTCCCCCTTCCAAACATCTCTGATCTTTGCCACTCCCAAAAGTCCCCTCTCCTTATGAGTCACAGTTTAGCTCTCCATTCCTGTGACTTCTTCTCTGGATTGTCTGCCCTCCCAGGCCTCTCCCAGGCTTATCCTTCACCCCAAACCCAGCTTCTAGCATAAGCATTAAGCATATGCTTAATTAATTAAGAACAATATGCTTAATTATGCTTCTAGCATAGCGTAAGTCTGATTCAAGTCAGACTCCATCCTTGGCCCCACTCAACAGCCATCAACAACTCCCTGCTGCCTTCAGGGAAAAAAGTCACTCACCAGTTTTGCCCATGGGGCAGGCACAGTAAAAAGAGGCCACACGGTCGTGGCAAGTGGCCCCGTGGAAGCACACAGCCGTGGCACAGTCATCAATATTCTGACTGCAGCTCTCGCCCGTCCAGCCATTGACACACACACAACTGTGGCCACCCAGTGTGTTGAAGCAGGTGCCCCCGTTGTGGCAAGCGTTGGGCTGCAGCTGGCACTCGTCCACGTCCTCCGTACAGAACTGGCCTATGGCACACAGACGCATGAGTCCGGTTACCTGGCGCATGCCCATCCAAGGGCTTCCCTCAGGTCCCACTGCTCACCTGTCCACTCAGGAGAGCACTGGCAGTTGTAGGTGTTGACACCGTCCACGCACGTCCCCCCATTTAGACACCGGTGCCCTGGACAGTCATCCACATTCACTTCACAGTTCTGGCCCTCAAACCCTAGCGTGGAGCACAAGGATGGTCACTACCAGGCAGGCTTGCTGTGCCCCCACCTCTGCTGCCTCCCCCTGGGTACAGCTCCCTCACCAGGAAGGCAGGCACAGTCATAGGTGAGGTCGCCACTCTGTCTGCAGGTGCCCCCATTACGGCACGGGGAGGGAGCACAGGGCACCGCGGGGCTCTCACACAGTGGCCCAGTGTAGCCACCTGGGCACTGGCAGCGGAAAGAGCCAGGCGTGTTGAGGCAGGTGCCACCATGGCGGCAGGGCCCGCCCATCCGGCACTCATCTACATCACTCCGGCAGCTGCGGCCCTGGTAGCCGGGTGGGCAGGAGCACAGGTAGCGGCCATCGGAGCCCACTGAGCAGCGGGCACCATGGGCACAGGGGCTGCTGAGGCAGGGGTCTGGCAGGGAGCAGTCGGGGCCTGCCGGGAACCAGAAATGGTGAGCCCAGGCCGACCACACCCTTGCCTGCCTTCAGCTCCCTTCCAGACCCTCCTTTACCTCGGAAGCCCCGGGGACAGCGGCAGGTAAACCGGGCAGTCCCTGCCACCACCGAGCTCTGGCAGACACCACGGCCAGCACAGGGGCCAGAATGGCAGGGGTCTTCCAGCTGACACCGTTCACCCACCCAGCCTGGTGGGCACCTGCAGACAGAGACGACTCAGTGGGGAAAGTCAGGGCAGAACAGCCCAGAACATAAGAGATACACACCAGACAGACCAAAAACACACAGGTAAACAAACACACACACATCCATGCAACAGTTTCCCTGAGCATACCTACTATCTTCTTAGCAATGGGAATACAGCGTGCATGCTAAGTCACTTCAATCATGTCCAACTCTTTGCAACCCCATGGACTGGCTGGCTCCTCCATCTATGGGATTTTCCAGGCAAGAATACTGGAGCGGGTCGCCATACCCTCCTCCAGGGGATCTTCCCAACCCAGAAATTGAACCCGCACATCTCTTAAGTCTCCTGTATTGGCAAGTGGGTTCTTCACCATTAGCGCCACCTGAGAAGCCCAGCAGCAAACACAATTAAAGTGGTCCCTACCCTCTTGATGTTCATAGCCAGGTCTGCCAAAGAGAAGATATACAAATAATGAATGAATAAGCAACATGCCGGGAGTGGAGGGAAGAGTAGTTCAGGCCATGGGGACCATGAAGGATGCAGTTGGATAGAGTGGTGGCCCCAGAAAAATTATGTCCATGACCAAGAACCTGTGACTGTGACCTTATTTGGAAAAAGAAATGTAATTAATGATGTAATTAAATGATGGATGTCTAGATGAGACCATCCTGATTACCCAAGTTGGCTCTAAACTGAGTGACAACTGTCCTTACAAGGAAAAGGTGAAGACTCCTGGCCTCCAAAACTGCGAGAATACATTTCTGTTGTTTTAAACCACCCAGTTTGTGGTCATTTGTTCCACAGCCACAAGAAGCTAAAACACAGGATAAGGAGAACAGAGGGATGGGGGTGGGGAAAAGGCAACTATGTTTTCCCAGACAAAGTGAGGGAAAAAAAGAAGACTGTGTGGGAAAAGAAAATGAGGGAGGGGGCCATGAGCCTGTGTGGGGAAGAGTAGAGGAAATGGAAAATGCAAAAGGTCTCAGGCTCCAGACGACAACCACCCAGGCGCACAAAGACGGGCAGAACCCCCAAATGTACCAGATGAGAGGGACACACGAACACGATGCACTGGGCTGGCAAATACTCAAAGACACCAACCCACAGCCTCATTCACCAATACGGACTAACTCTCACATGCCAGGCAGGAGGACCTCCACAAAGCCTCAGTTCCTTTCCTGGGGGCACAGAGACCCCTTCCTTCCTTCCGTTGCGGGGAGGTGGCCACCAATGCTTGGGCCCCCTGTTGGGGGAAGGTCCTTCAGCCTCCAGCCCCCTCCAAACCCACTAAGGCCACCCTGAGAGTGAAGGTACAGAAGGGCGCTGGTCCAGAGTGGGGTCAGAGGGAGGGACTTGGACCGGCCCCCGACGCTACCCGTCCTTCGCCTGTGTTCCTCCCTCTGGCCGGTCCCGGTCGCTTGGGGCTAAACTTAAGTAGCTGACTCAGTCCTTAGCGTCACCCACAAGATTCCCCCCACCCCAGCCCCCAGCGAAACAAGTCGGGGCACGGGCGGGTGCAGAGGGAGAACCCAGTTCCCAAACCCCCTCCCCAAAGATCCGCAAGGCAAGGACCGCCGCCAAGACTGCGCGCCGGGAGGGGGCGTGCTGCGCTGGGTGTAGAGCACGGCGGGTTGTTCCTCCCGCGACCACGCGCGCGCGCGCACGGCAGGCAGGGCGTGGCCGCGCGGCCCGCTCCCGGCGCCCCCGGCGGGTTCCCACGCTCTGTGCCCCGCGCCCCTGCCGACCGGTCGGGCTGGTTCTCCGCTGCCCGCGCCCCGCCCAGTCGCCTGGGCTTCACCGGAGACCGATGGGGGCGGGAGAGTGGGGGTGGCGGGGAGCACGGACTTGGTTTGGGGGACTGGCTGGGGAAGAGGTGATGACTAGGAGATAGAGACTAGAGATTGAGAGACTTTGAGAGTTGGAGGATCCATGGAGCGGTGACAGACTGCGGGGTCCACGAAAGGGCTTTGAAGGAAACTGGGGATGAGCGGGGGCGTGGGGAGAGGTTCCCAAGGCCCAGCTCTGGAGACTAAGCCCGGCGCTCCGCTCCGGGCGATCCGGGCTCCGGGAGGCCGCGCGGGCCGGTGATTCACCTGTCGGGGGGGCGGGGCAGCCGGGGGCGCATTCACCTGTCGGCAGCTTTCCAGGCGCGGGGTCCCAGAGCGCAGGCGCACGGTCCCGCGACTCCGCCTCTCAGGTGAGTAGCGCCAGGTGAGGTCACACTTTCCCCCTATTCCCACCATCCCAACCCGAGGAACCCGCTCTACCAGGCTGAGACACCCCCCCACCCCCATCCAGATGAGTCAAAGTGCCTGTGTAACTTCAAAGGGTCTCTGAAGTCACCCCAGACCCACCCAGCTTGGGCTGGACACACAAGTTGCTGAATAAATGGATGCATTTAATGAATCGACCAATGGCTACTGGGTGACCTGCTATTATTAATGATGATATTATAAAAGGAACCAAGCATTTTCCCATAACCTCAGCGGTTTCTCCTTATGGCACCTATTTTCCACATCTCTACCAGTAACATTAATAAAAATACCATTTATTGAGCACTTACTGTATGCCCGACACTATGCTGATTTCACTCTTAATCTTTACAATCAACTCCATAAAGGAGAGAACTGTTATTGCCCCATTTTCCGGATGCAAAAATGAGGCTCAGAGAGCTCAAAGCACTTGCTCAAGGTTATCCCAGAGCCCAGAATTCAAATTGATCTCTGTCTGCCTCTGCTCAGCAATTCCCCAGGCCCTGCCCTGCTTTCCCAACCCTCTGCCTTTCCTTGCACTTTCCAACAACTGCATTTGGGGGGACTTTGGTCACAAATCAGGCAGAAGGACCATTATTTTATAGATCAATGAGGTTCAGAGAGGGGAAGTGACTCACTCAAGGTCACACAGAAAGTAAGTGGCAGAGCAGGGCTCCTGTGGCCCCACCACTAAATCTTGAGCTGTGGGAAGGTACAGATGCTATACCCACTACTGCCAATCCACTGTTACTAGTCCCTGAAAGTCTGTTGATTGAATAACTATCTGTCCATCAGGGGATTTACACAAGACCGCAGGCAGCAGAGAATTCTGTGTAGTTAGCATTAGTGGGCCCATTTTCCAGACCAGGACACTGAGGCTTAAAAAGTCAGACCATCAGCAACATGATGTGGGATTTGAACCCCAGCCAGGCAGACTCCAGAGCCTCTACTCTTAGCTCTGCTGCACTCAAAGGGGAAACAAGAGGTTGCCCAAGCTACACACTTGAAGGAAGTGGTGGAAGCATCTATGGTGAACACAGAGGCAGGGGGAGAAGACAGACCGCCTCCCCACACAGGGCCCACTGATGGCTCAGAGCCAGGCACTCACAGGCAGGCAGCCTCCCGGGAGGGCAGCTGGGTGCAGCGACCTCCGTTCACACACGGGCTTCCGTCCAGGCAAGGGGGGGCTGGGTGGGGGTGAAGGAAGGTGGGGGTATCAGGCCGGCGCCCAGGAACCCCAGCCTAGATTGAGACTCCGTCCTTTGCTCCCTCAGGCAACAGCTGCACCAGGCTGGGGGCGTCTCTACGAGTGCAGGGAGCCCCCCCATTCACAGTTCCCACGGCCCCCCGCCCCGGCCCCAGCTGTTGGGGCTGCAGCTGTCACTGCCAACTCGGGCCCTGGGAACCACAAGGCAGGGGCAGGCAGGAGGAGGGGCCGACTTGTGCCAGATGTGGGGGCTCAGAAGCTGCCACAAGGGGGGACAGGAAGTGGGGGTGCTGCAAGGGTTGAAGGGAGGTCTGGGACTGTGTACCCAGATCCCAGGGTTGTGGAGGGGGCAGGAGTGGGGAGTCCTGGGGCCCCAGGTCTTCCTTCTGTTGATGCTGGGCATCTACTCCAACAGGGCAGGCCTGCATGCTAGTTCTGGGGAGAGATGCCAGGGCATGAACGAACGCCGTGCGCAGCCAGCAACTGGGTGTTACAGGGACGGAGTCTGTGTTAAGGGAGGGGCAGCTGGCACAGCTGACCTGTCCAGCATCCTCACCCTTAAGGACTGTGTCTCTCTGCAGTGTGGCACAGTCTAACTGTCCTGTCGGATGGGTCAGGGGTGTGGCGGGGTGTGAGTTAGTGGGCCCTTGTGTGAGCCAGCAGGTGTGGGGCCGCTTGTGCATGTGTGCTTGTGTGTGCAAGTAGGGGAGAAAGAAAGGGAGAGGAAGAAGATGAGAAAAACAGACAGACATAAAAGAAGGAAACTAGAAGCAGACAGACACAGAGAGGAGATCAAGAAGGACAGAGACAGAGTTTAAAAAAAGAGAGAGAGAGAATGAGATAAACTGGACATGTGAATGCATTAAACATGGCTTCTGTCCCCTTCAAGGCACAAGCAGCCAGGACACTATTACCCAGACAGGAGCCCAGGCGTGTTTGTGAACTCATGCTGGGGGCCACATGACACGAGCCATGGGCCTTGCTGAGCAGTGGGCCCTGTGGGCCATGTGTGTGTCTGCATGGTCTGCATGGATGTAGAGATGTTTGTAGGCTGAAACTTGTTGTGTGTCCATGTATGTGAACTATGTATCTGGGTATATAGCTGTGTGCTGTGTGTGACTTGTGTGTGCATGGGTATGTCTGGGTATGGGTTGGATGTGCCCCTATACCTGCATGTGTCAGCTGGGTGTAGGCATATCCTTGCATCTGTCTATATGCATCTGAGTGTGTGCAGACAGTGAGTGTGAGGCCTTGGGCTGGTGGTGCAGGGTATGTATGAACATGTGTGATTGTATGAGCACGTGTGAGCTGTGAATGTCTGTGTCTTGTGTGAGCTGGGTGTGCACGTGTGCGGGTGTACCCTATGTGTGTGTGTGCACGCACATACACATCTGCATCTCCACATGTGTGATCCAAGATTGTGTGTCCTCTGAGTGTGTGACAGGCCATGTGTGCCTGCCGGCTGGCCTCTGGGGGCAGCTGCTCCTGCCCACTCCTGCCCCATCTGCCCGGCCAGGGCTGGGCTGGGCTGGGCTGGGGAGGCCTGTTTCCTCCCCACCCCTCCCTGGGCTGAGCCCCACAGCGGCGTCCAGAGACCCAGGGCCAGGGCCACTGGGCTCGCGTCCCTCCCCTGCTGGCCAGGCCTCCCTTGGCTGGGGGTGCGCCCCAGCAGCCCCGGTCCGGCCCCGCTGCCGTCCCCGCTTTGTCTGGCAAAGAAAGCGCGAGGCTGCCGGGGGGGAGGGGGTGTCTAGACGGCGCGGCCATTGTCCCAGGCGGGGGAGGGGAAGAGTGGGGAGGGGGAGGGGAGGGGGGCTCCCCGGGCCCGCTGGGGAGGGGGTCGGGCTGCTGGGAGGGGGCGCTGGAGCGGGAGAGGAGCACGTGGGCTCGCGCCCCAAGCCCTCCCCTCCCTTCCCCAGGCGGGGAGAGGGTCCCGGGACGCCGTCCGGTCCAAGCAGCCGGGGGAGGGAGCGGGGCCGCGGGCGGGGGAAGGGGCGCTGGCGCCTCTATGGCTCCAGCTCTGGCTCCGGTTCCGGGTCTTGCCGCGCTCCGGCCTGGGAAGTTTTCTCCGAGTTCAGAGCTCCCAGAACTTCGCGCCCCCTCCGGCCCCCAGCCCTGCCAGACCTGCCCCGGGTGTGTGCATGGGGAGGGGGAGCTTTTATGCGAGGGGTCCCCGACCTGGGGATACTTGGATTCCAATCGTGACCTTCCCAGGGCTCTAGACAGGCATGGTTGGTGAGAGAGCCCCAGATTCTTGGTTACCCCCCTACTCGCCTGCTAATCTTGATCCGCTCACCTCCAGCTCCCAGTCCCGGGCTCCAGGGTCCCTTTATTCCCAGCCCACATCTCTCCCGGGCCACAGTTCCCCCGGTCTCTGGGGTCCTGCCTCGCCCCCACTCTCAATTCGGAGTCCCTGCCCCCGGCTCCTGCGCTCCCTGCCCCTGCGCTCTGGTCCCTGATTCCCAGGGACCGCCCCACCCCCCCGCCACCCCTCATCAAGTCCCAGACTCGGGGAGGCCTTGCACTCCATTCTTCCCCTTCCCCCACCCACTCACCCCATCCCGCCCTCAGGGTCCCGGCCCCTCACCTGCAGCCCCCGGCCCCACTAGCAGCAGCAATAAGGGCAGCGTCCGCACGGACGGCAGGGGTGGCGGCGGCGACATCGGGCGACGGCGGCGGGGGCGGCGGCCCCGGGGCCCCGGCCCCATGGCGGCCGGCCGCGACCCTCCCTCCTCCCACCTCTCTCCTCCCTTCTCCCTCCTTCCTTGGGCTCCGGGCGCGTCCGGGGCCAGCCTCCGCGCAGCCAACTTCGCTGAAGTGAGACGGCCGGGCCGCCCCGCCCCCAACCCTGGGCGGCTCGCCCCGCCCCAGGGCCGGCCCAGAACTCCCCCGCCCCCGGCCCGGCCTCCTGGGGTCCCTGCCCACCCTCCACCCACACAGCCTGGGACCCGAAGACCCTCTCGGAAACTCAGGCCAGCGGGCCCAACCCAAGGTGTCAGACACACCCAACTTCCTGAACATCTCCCTGCTCCCCAAAACACATCCAGAGCCCGAAATACACACGGAGCCGGGCACAAACAGACACTCCCCTCCACTCCCCCGCCCCCGCCCCGACACCCCGAAACTGAAACCAGGCACGTCCTGCAAGGCTCCTGAATACACAGCCAGGATGCACAAATGCAGAGGCGTGCACAGAGCTTCCTCGGGGACTTAAAATCTGAAATATTCACAACTCTAAACTCAGGCCCTCTCAGACCAAGAGCCTTGGGCGATTTTTGCAGCCTCGGACCTCGGACAAAGTCTAGGCGTCTCAAGTGTGCTACCAAATACCCACACCCCTTCTTACTCTCAGCGCTTCCTGAAAGTAACCCCTTCCTCCTCAATATCCAAAGGTCCACCCCACCCCATAGCCTACACAGCTTTGCTGCTCAGCCAGTCTTGCTCAGTTTCATCCAACTGCCTTTTCCAAAATCAGTCATGCTGAAAAACAACCACCCTGCAGTGAGCTCTGTCCCTGTGGCAAGAACGGGTACTCCGGAAAGGCCCCAAGACCAGCCTAGAGAAGCCCCCACTCTGGGGAAGAAAAAACCAGACTCCAGCACTGAGGACTTAGGGTTGGGCCAGAGGGAGGGACACAGCAGAGAAGCTGGTGAGGGCTCTGCTTGGGGGAAGGGGTCACTTATTCATTCATTCATTTATTCAACATAAAGCTCAAGCTCTATGTCTGGCGTTGTTTCAGCGGCTGGGAGTACACCTCCCCTGCCCTCTCCAGGACAGAGCTTCCCTGAGAAGGGTTCAGTGGGGGCTCAGCCCAGAACTGAAAGAAAGACATTTCAGGAGAGGGACAGGTTCGCAAACAGAGGAGGGGGCTGAGTCAAGTAGGGAAGGAGGGGAGAGTGGGCAGGTCAGGGGTCACCCTGGCCCTGAGGAGAAGGAGAAAGAGACCAGGCCGACCTGTAGGTGTTTAGCATGGTGATGAGGCTGTAGTGAGGAGGAATGGGTTGGGGGTGAGGTGCTGAAACTCAGGAATCTGAGGTTCACCCATGAGGCAGCTGAGCACTGGGGCTAAGCACGGGGGCACCAGGGTGAGAGACAGTCACCTGGGCACCCCAGAGATCTTTGAGCAATTTTAAATTTTCATTTAGAAATAATTTAAAATGCAATTTCCATAGGCCTTTTATCCAGCTTCACCAACTCGGCCCACACTTTGCCAAATTTACTTTATAATTATTGTTGTTTAGTCACTAAGTCATGTCTGACTCTTTGCAACCCCCTGGACTGCAGCATGACAGGCTCCCCTGTCCTTCACTATCTCCTGGAGTTTGCTCAAACTAATGTCCGTTGAGTCAGTGATGCCATCCAACCATCTCATCCGCTGTCACTCCTTTCTCTTTTTGCAAACTTCAGTCTTTCCCAGCATCAGGATCTTTTCCAAAGTATTGAAAAAGAGTTGGCTCTTCGCATCAGGTGGCCAAAGTATTGGAGCTTCAGCATCCCAGCATCCCCTTCCAATGAATATTCAGGGTTGATTTCCTTTAGGATTAACTGGTTTGATCTCCTTGCTGTCCAAGGGATTCTCAAGAATCTTCTCTAGCACCCCAATTTGAAGGTATCAGTTCTTCAGTGCTCAGCCTTCTTTATGGTCCAAGTCTCACATCTGTACATGACTACTGGAAAAACCATAGTTTTGAAGAAATTATATGTAATTTTTAATTATATGTAATATATTATATATGTATTTGAGAGCAGAGCTTCCCAGATGGGTGGTAAAGAACCCACCTACTAAGTGCAGGAGACATAAGAGATGCAGTTTCAATCCCTGGGTCACGAAGATCCCCTGGACAAGGGCATAGCAACCCACTCCAGTCTTCATGCCTGGAGAATCCCATGGACAGAGGAGCCTGGTGGGCTACAGTTCATGGGGTCACAAAGAGTCGGACACAACTGAAGCGAGTTAGCACGCACACGTATTTGAAAGCAAGATGTGGCTATGATGTTCCTTTGCCCCCCAAATCATCACTGAATGTTTCCTAAGATCGAGGGCATTCTCTTATACAAACACACAAGTTACGGACAGTTTTTGGTTTCTCCAGTTATATCCTCTGTAGCATGTTTCTTTGCTGGTCCAGGATCTAATCTCTGACCATGTGTTGCATTTAATTGTTATGTTTCTTCATGTCCTTTAATCTGTATCAGTTCCTTAGCCTTTCTTTGTCTGTCATGATGTTGATATTTTTGGATAGGCAAGGTCATCTGTTTCACAGAACATCCCTTAGTGAACTGGGCTGCAGTTTCCTCGTGACCAGGTTCAGGCTCTGTATCTTTGGCAAGAACTGCCAAAGAAGTGATGCTGGTACTCTTCCGTGGGTTGTATCAGGAGGCACCTGATATGAGTCCTCAACACTGGTCTTGTTAGATTTTGATCGCTTGAATGAAGCTGGTCCAGTTTCTCTACTGTAAATGTACCATTCTCTTCCCATCCCCTCTTGTAATGAGTAAATATCAATATCATGTGGGGAGATATATTGAGCTGTGTGACTATCCCGATGCCTGTCAAACTATCACCACTATTTGGAGCATTTATTGGTGATTGCCTCTGATGATTTTTTTTAATTGAGATAAAATTCCCTTACATAAAATTACTTACCATTTTAAAGTGTACAGTTCAGTGGCATTTAGTGCAACCACCAGCTCTACCTAGTCTCATCACATTTTCATCAACCCTAAAGAAAATGTTGTCCCCGTCAGCAGTCACTCTTCATCTGTCCCTGGCAGCCATTAATGTGTTTCTGTCTCCATGGATGTACCTTGTTCTGAATGTTTCACATCTATGGAATCATACAGCATGTGGTCTTTTATGTCTGACTTTTTCCACTGGGTATAATATTTTAGAGGTTCATCCATTTTGTAGCATGTGTCAGTTCTTCATTCCTTTTTATGGCTGAGTAACATCCCATTGAAGAAGGCAATGGCACCCCACTCCAGTATTCTTGCCTGGAAAATCCTATGGATGGAGGAGCCTGGTGGGCTGCAGTCCATGGAGTCGCTAAGAGTCGGACACGACTGAGCGACTTCACTTTCACTTTTTACTTTCATGCATTGGAGGGGGGAATGGCAACCCACTCCAGCGTTCTTGCCTGGAGAATCCCAGGGACAGAGGAGCCTAATGGGCTGCGGTCTATGGGGTTGCACAGAGTCGGACACGACTTAAGTGACTTAGCAGCAACATTCCATTGGAGATATAAAAAATGCAGCTTCCATCCCTGGGTTGGGAAGATCCCCTGGAGAAGGGAATGGCAACCCACTCCAGAATTCTTGCCTGGAGAGTCCCAGGGACAGAGGAGCCTCTTGGGCTACGGTCCAAAGGGTTGCAAAGAGTCGGACACGACTGAAGCGACTTAGCACGCAGGCACGACATTCCATTGATTGGCTACACCACATTTTACTGATCCATTCCTCTGTTTATCTGGGATGATTTTCATAATTATTTATTTTTGGCTGCACCGAGTTTTCATTGCTGCGTGAAGGCTCTCTCTTGTTGGAGCAAGCAGGGGCTTCTCTTCGTTGCCGTGCGTGGGCTTCTCCTGTTGGTGGCTTCTCTTGTTGCAGAGCATGGGCTCTAGGTGGGTGAGCTTCAGTAACTGCAGCACATGGGCTCAGTAGTTGCAGCTCTTGGGCTTAGTTGCTCCATGGCATGTGGAATTTTCCCAGACCAGGGATCGAATGTGAGTCCCCTGCCTTGGCAGGTGGATTCCTATCCACTGTACCACTGTGGAAGTCCCCTTGGATGATATTAAAACACTGGAAGAGGAAGAGGTGGTAGAGGCAGAGAAGTACCATTAGAGAGAAAGAAGAATGAAAAGCCAAGGGTGAAAGTTGAACAATTGACCAGGGCCCAACACAGGAGATGATCTCCAGCCCTGCTGAGGGTGGCAGAGAGTCAAGCACCAGGGGACAGGAACTGAGGGTGTCCCAGCCTCTCAGCTTATGAGTGCAACCTCCATCTGGGAGGGGAGCTATTCACCCATCTTACGGGGTCAACCCTCATGGGGGTGGGTCTCTGCCCATCTTATGATGATTTGCTGGAGGCTTTCTAGAGGAAGAGCTGAGATTTGAACCCAGTAACTCCGGGCCACATGGAATGAGAGGGAGGGGTGGGGTGGGGTTGGGGTGGGGACTGGGAAGAGAAAAAGACAAAAGTTGCATAATCAGAAGGGGCACAGCTGACTCACTGTGAGTGTGCTGAGTCAACAGGCCCATGGGGATGAGGGAAGGCACAGCTTAAGTCCTTCTCATACCCATCACCCTGGGAGGAAATCCAAGCCCCTCAGCCCTGCTTTCAGAGCCTTCAGACACTCCCCAGCCCCTCCTGTTCCCTTCATCATCACACTGAGTCACCCAGTAGGCTCTGCACTCTCACAGCCTTTGCTCAGGTTCTTCTTTCTGCCTGGGACATCCAGCTAGTTAGAAGGACCCTTTTGCTTCCTCCCCAAGCATGAACTCATAGTAGATGTGTTCTTTTTAAAAATGCATTTCCTGGGGCTTCCCTGGTGGTCCAGTGGTTAAGAATCTGCCTTGTAATTCAGGGGACACAGTTTGATCTCTGGTCCCGGAAGATTCTACATGCCACAGGGCAACTGAGCCCATGTGCCGCAACTACCAAAGCCTGCTGGCTCTAGAGCCTGTGCAATGCAACAAGAGAAGCCACCACAAGAAGAAATCTGTGCATCATGATGAAGAGTAGTCCCCTCTCGCTGCAACCAGAGGAAGCCAGTGCACAGTGATGAAGACCCAGCACAGCCAAAAATAAAGATAAATAAATGTATTTCCTGGGAGTTCCCTGGTGGCCTAGGGCTAAGGATTCCAGGCTTTCACTTCTGCGGCCCTGGGTTCAGTCCCTGGTTAGGGAACTGAGATCCTACAAGCTGCACGGTGCAGCCAAAGTACATAAATAAATAAAAATTTTAAAATGCATTTCCTTCTAGCTATAGGGAATGCTGTACTATTTCCTGCACATGTCGTGGCTTTGCGCGTGCTGGTCCCTCCTTCTAGCATGCCTATTCACCTCCATTCCTGTACCCGGTAAATTCCTATTCTTTAAGATTTCAGCTCCAGGAAGTCCTCTCTGCTCCCCACCCCTGGCTTTCCTAGCATACTTTCACCCTACCACTTGGCTTGTCCTCAAGGGGCTGGGAGTGTCTGTATCCTGCCTTTATCCCCTCTTCTATAATGGGGGCTCACCAGTGGCCAGACATCACACAACATGAGGTGGGCACTGAGGGGGTAACGTGGGAGGGAACTGGCTGAAGGAGTTGGCATGCTCAGTCCAAAGGAGCCACCACTGGGGGCCCAGACGACTATCCTCAGTAACTTCTAGGTATCTGGGGGTCCTGAAAAGGGTCAAGTGGCCCAGGGGACAAAGGTAGAGACTTCAGTGCCTCCCCTGACCCCCCTGAGAAAGGATTTTCTGCTGCAATAGATGCCCTAATGGGTGCTGAGCTCCCCATCACAAGGAGCAACCAAGAACCTGGACACACATTTTGCTAGGCAGGAAGTCCAAAGTCTCCTACTCTGTTGACCCAATGATCCCTGGCCTGTGGCAGACAGAGACAGAGAGGAAGCAGTAATGATGAAAAAACAGGCTGAGTATAGCACAAGGGGAGTGAGAACAAAAAGAAGATACGTTTACAGAGCCCCTACTGTGCATCCTTCTCTTTTTCCCTTCCAATTATTTATTTACTTTCTTTTTGGCCGCCCTGGGTCTTCATTGCTGCATGCAGGCTTTCTCTAGTTGCGGTGCTCAGACTTCTCATTGTGGTGGCATCTCTCGCTGTGGAGCACGGGCTTTACAGCATGCAGGCTTCAGTAGTTTCAGCACACAGGCTCAGTAATTGCAGCTCATGGACTCTAGAGCTCAGGCTCAGTCGTGGTGGTGCACAAGCTTAGCTGCCCCGCGGCACGTGGGATCTTTCCAGACCATGGATCGAACCAGCGTCCCCTGCGTTGCAAACAGGATTCTTAAGCACTGAGCCACCAGGGAAGCCCTGTCAGTCCCTTTCTGAAGCCCCCAAATTCTGAGGACACCAACTCAGCAAGGCAGAAAGTGAGGGTCCCCGCTCCGGTTTTCCTCTGCCCTCCAGTCACAGTGGCAGGAATAGCCCAAGGTGTCCAGATCCCTGGGGGTCAGGACAGTCAGAGCAATTATTCCCATGGCTTTGCAGCAGGCAGACACCCAGTTCCCAACATGGTGGGGGTAGGGGTGGGTTTGAGCCGTCTCCCTTGCCCCTGCTGGTTGCCTTGGCCAGGGACTGCATTTCTCCTCAATGAGCTCAGTCCCCAGGGATGCAGGACCTGGGGCCAGGCCAAGACACAGCTGCTGGGCCCCGGCCCGCTGACTGGGAACCTGAGAATGTGCCCTTCGCTTATCCTCTTGGGACCACAGTCCTGTCCTCTGCATATGAAAACTGGGGCTAGGCCCTTACACCCAGGCTGTGGGAGCCTAACAAGAACCAGCAGGAGTGAGGGCCGCTGGGTTATGGGGCCTGGGCAATGGGGGGAAGGGATGGACCCCAGGGGTTGTGGGCTGCAGACCCAGCCAGCGATCCTGACCACTGCCTCCCTGGAGCCCTCTCATGCTCAAACCCTTCATGGCTTCCCATTGCCCAGAACGACATCTTCCTCACCAGTTTCTCTTCCCTGTTTCCCAGTCCTAGCTTTTTTTCTGGCTGTGTGCTGGGGCCTTGGCTGCTGTGCAGGGTTTTCTCTAGTTGCAGCGTGCTGGCTTCTCATTGCAGTGGCTTCTCTTGTTGCGGAGCACACGCTCTAGGGCACTCGGGCTTCAGTTGTTGTGGTCCGTGTGCTTAGCAGTCGTGGCTCCCGGGCTCCAGAGCACAGGCTCTGCAGTTGTGGTGCACAGGCTTAGTTGCCCAGTGGCACATGAGATCTTTTGGTACCAGGGATTGAACCCATCTCCGTTGTATTAGCTGGTGGATTCTTTACCATGGAGCCACCAGGGAAGCCCTCAGCCTTTCCAGTTTTCACAATGGCTGTACCCACTGCCTGGAACACCTTACTCCAACTTGGGAGACTCCTGTCACCTGACAGCTCACTCTGGCCCTCCAGCTCTCCTCACCTTCGTTCAGTCATTTGACAAACACACACTGAGCAACTACTTCATGCCTGACCCTATTACAGGTAGAGGTGATGAAGACCGAGCAGGTTCCTGCCCTGATAGGGGAGACAGATAAGAAACAAGGAGGTAAACAAATAAGAAGCCTAGAATGGGACATGAGAGGTGAAGAGATTTCAGTGTAGGTGATGGAGATGGGAGTTGCTAACAAGGGAACATTAGAACTAAGACATGGGACTTCTCTTGTGGTCCAGTGGCTAACACCCCAAGCTCCCGATGCAGGGGGCCTGGATTCCATCCCTGATCAGGGAACTATGAATAGATCCCACATGCCACAGCTAAGGAGTTTGCATGCCACAACTAAGAGTTCGAATGCCACGATGAAGATCGAAGATCCTATGTACCGCAACTAAGACCAGCCAAATAAATAAATAAATAAAAATATTTAGGGACTTCCCTGGAGGTCCAGTGGTAGAAACACTGTGCTTCCACTGCAGGGGGTGCGGATTCCATCCCTGGTCGGGCAAATAAGATCCCATGTGTTGCAGTGAGGCCAAAAAAATAAATGAATAAATATATTTATGTTATGTTCAGTTGCTCAGTCGTATCCAACTCTGCAACCCCATGGACTGCAGCATGCCAGGCTTCCCTGTCTTTCACCATCTCCTGGAGTTTGCTCAAACTCATTGAGTTGGTGATTCCATCCAACCATCTCATCCTCTGTCACCCCCTTCTCCTCCTGCCCTCAATCTTTCCCAGCATCAGGGTCTTTTCCAATGAGTCGGCTTTTCACATCACGTGGCCTAAGTACTGGAGCTTCAGCTCCAGCATTAGTCCTTCCAATGACTATTCAGGGTTGATTTCCTTTAGGATAGACTGGTTTGAGCTAAAAGAACTGTGATCTGAAAGGAGGAGCTTTTCAGACTGTAAGCTGTAAGCCAGAGAGGCAAACAGTCTGGTAGCATGTTCCAGGTGGAAGGAAAAGAAAGTGCAAAGGCCCAGAGGAGAGAGGGGTGGGTGGCTAAGAGGAACAGCAAGGAGGCCAGGGTACTGGGTGCAGAGTGAGCAAGGGGTAGGTGCTCAGGGAAACTGATGGGGGCCGAGTTCCAAGGGGCCAAAGATCTGGGTTTAAATGAAAAGCACAGTGGACACCACTGGAGGGGTTAGGCCGAGGGAAGCTGACCTGATCAAGGTTGGAAACGAAAAAAAAAAAGAAGAAAAAAAAAAGGTTGGAAACAATAACACCACCATTTCCTTTTTTTTTTTTAAATTTTTTTATTTGGCTGTGCTGGGTCTTGGTTGCGTCAGGTGGCATCTTCATTTCTGCGTGTGGGATCTTCAGTTGCGTCATGATGGATCTAGTTCCCTGACCAGGGATTGAATCCAGGCCCCCTGCATTGGGAGCGTGGGGTCTTTAAGCACTGGATCACCAGGGAAGTTCCAACACTGCTATTTCTTCTCCCAGGGATCCTTCCTTGCAGTTTCCCATGGGCTCTGCTGGCTCCCATGGCCTCTCTCAGTTCCACTCTGACCCTTCCCTGTGATCCTACCTGGCTCTCACAGCATTCTGAGCTCTGTGGGCCTCTGGCTTGCTCACTGCTGAATCCCTGATGTCTAGTATAGAGCCTGACACACAGTAGGTGAAATAACGGTCAGCTGAATGAATGAATGAATATACCCAGCACGTGTCAGAGGAACAGCAGGACCCAGGTGCTGGGACTTGAACCTGCTCGAAACCAGTCCCTATCTGGACATGGACATGTCTGGCCTCAGTTAGACCAGGGCTCAGTCAGAGGAGGGCTGATAGGGCCTCCTGAAGGAGGAGTGGGTGGGAAGGCTTAAAGTGGAAGAAAGGGGAGTGAAAAGAAAGGAACTCACTTCCATCAAGCACCTACTGGCTCAACAGCTCTGGGCAGGGGAAGAAGGGAAGCCATACTCCCACCCTTGGTGGGGGATGGGCAGGCAGTGGTTTCCCTGCCTTAAGACCCTCCACTGGGTAGGACATCCCAATGGATGTCTTGGCCTCACAGGCTGTGTGGTCAGACCACTCCAACCTTCCTTGCCCAGGGCCTCACCCAGGACCCCATCTTTTCCAGCTCACCTCTGAACTAAGACACTCTGTGTGTGTGCGTGCGTGCATTTTTTAAGTTGCTTCAGTCATGTAAGACTTTGTGCGACCCTAGGGATCCTAGCCTGCCAGGCTCCTCTGTTCATGGGATTCTCCAGGCAAAGAATACTGGAGTGGGTTGCCATGCCCTCCTCCGGGAGATCTTCCCCACCCAGGGATCAAACCCGTGTCTATTATGCCTCCTACATTGACAAGCAGGTTCTTTATGACTAGCATCACCTGGGAAGCCCCAAACACTCTGACACCCTTTATTACTTCCTTGCTGCCCCAGCTCCTGAAACTTGTCTTCCTTCTCCCCTGCAGGTGTGGCACTTGTCCCCCACCCATGCACTTTTCCTCTTGCTTCAGAGAAGGGGAGCATTCCCCCCACCTTGGCTTTTCATTACCTCTTTCTTTGGCCATAGGCTGAGGTCTCTTCTGTGACAAAGTGAAGTGTTAGTTGCTCAGTCGTACCCGAATCCTTGAGACCCTATGGACTGTAGCCCACCAGGCTCTTTTGTCCATGGGATTCTCCAGGCAAGGATACTAGAGGGGGTTGCCATTTCCTACTCCAGGGGATCAAACTCGCATCTCCCGAGTCTCATCATCGAAGGCAGATTCTTTACCATCTGAGCCACCAGGGATTCTATGATAAAGTGAAACCTGCAGCAAACGCTCATTTCACATGCACACCCCTTCCCTGAGCTCATCTCTCTCCCCTGCATCTCTCCCCACTGCTTGCTCCATTCTTCCCCTTCTCCATTCTGCTCTACGCCCCAAGAGGCTGACCTCTACAGACTGTATCAATGGACATCCTTGTCCTCTGGCTTCCAAGTGGGTTTGGCCAATAGGAGGCACTGGCGGAGGATGAAGCGGTGGGGCAGGGGTTAGGGGGAGGGAGGAGGAGAAAACAGGATATTAATTCACTTGTATCTTTCCTGGTAGGGTCACCACTTCAGCTGACTGTATCACTGGACCAAAGGTCCTGTCCATACAATCCACAGGGTATTAAAGAGCAGAGAAATCATTTGGCCAACAAAGGTCTGTATAGTCAAAGCTATGGTTTTTCCAGTAGTCGTGTATGGATGTGAGAGTTGGTCCATAAGGACGGCTAAGTGCTGAAGAATTGATGCTTTTGAACTGTGGTGTGGAGAAGACTCTTGAGAGTCCCTTGGACAGCAAGGAGATCAAACCAGTCAGTCCTAAAGGAAATCAATCCTGAATATTCATTGGAAGGACTGATGCTGAAGCTGAATCTCCAATACTTTGGCCACCTGATGTGAAAAGCTGACTCACTGGAAAAGACCCTGATGCTGGGAAAGACCCTGTCCCCTGGGAAACAAGGGGGCAACAGAGGGTGAGATGGTTAGATAGCATCACCAACTCAATGGACATGAATCTGAGCAAACACCAGGAGATAGTGAAGAACAGAGAGCCAGATGTGCTGCAGTCCATGGGGTCGCAAATAGTCAGACACAACTTAGCGACTGAACGACAAACAACACTGAAACAACAAACCTCTCTCTGGGCTCTGCTAACATCCTTCCTTCCCCCTTCCTAGGCAGGGGGATCCGGAAGTGGTCATGCCTCTTCAGGGGTGCTCACTGGGGTTTGCTGCACTAACCCCTGTTGGTTTCCTCAAACCCTGCCCACTGTATATGGTCCCTATAGCAAATCTGTCTCAAATTGCTCCATTTGAATGTCAGTTGTTCCCTCCAGGCTCCCGACTGGGGTCCCCACTCTTCCCTCCCATCTCCACTTAACTGCATTCAGAGCATCCAAGTCTACTGTCCTCAGCCTGAATTCTCAGGTTTTCTCCCTCACAATCTGCATGGCTCAATCCTCCAAATCTCTCAGTAGCTTTTGATACCATGGGCTGTGCATGCCTCTCTTCCTTGACCTCCTCCCCCACCATTTCTGGGGCATCACCCTTGCCTACTTCCTCTGCTGCCTAACCCTAACCCCTCCTCCTTTGCCTGTCTCTTAGATGCTGGGGGCTCCCAAGTCTTGTTTGTTCTCCACTCTGTTCTGGGGAGGCTTCATTCTCTCTCCCAGCTTCAGTGCCCTTTTGCCTCACCAAACATGGATGCTTGCTGGATTATCTTTGAGTGAGTTATGTCGCTCAGTCATGTCCAACTCTTTGCAACCCCGTGGACTGTAGCCCACCAGGCTCCTCCGCCCATGGGATTCTCCAGGCAAGAATACTGGAGTGGGTTGCCATTCCCTTCTCCAGGGGATCTTCCCGACCCAGGGATCGAACCCAGGTCTCCCACATTGCAGGCAGATGCTTTAACTTCTGAGCCACCAGGGAAGCCCATTATCTTTAAGGATAAGCCCAGGGATTATCTTTATCTTTAACCTATTAGATGCTTCCAGGTTCCTGCCTCAGGGGTCCCGCTCCCTCAGGTTGAATATGCCGCAAACGTGCTTCTGGTCTTCTCTGGGATTCTACTCCTCCTTCGAGTGCCTGGACTTCATCCTCTATTGCCTGGACCACACCCATTCTCCTTCCAGGCCTCCCCACCTTCAGTCTTCCCCCTCTGGTCCTGCCCCCTTACCAGCTCCCAAGTAATATTCCAGACATGCAGATCTGTCTGGGACCCTTCCCTGTGGCCCTGGTCGTACTGGAGATGTGGCTCCTGGCCTCGTGTTGGAATCATTTTGCATTCCCACGTCTTCCCATCCCAAACCTTCCTCCCAGTCCCACAGAAATGCTAAATGACTTGTGCACGGGAGGTTTCTGTGGACTGGAGCACATTCCAGCAGGATTCAGCTCTAAGGCCGCCTCCTCCAGGTAGGTGCCCATCCCATCCCCTCGCCCCTAGTCCCTCATTCCACTGGGGTCTGACCACATAGGGCTGGGAGAGTCTGCCCGGCTGTATCTCCCCTGTCCGTCCACTGGTGCAGGACCACGTATTACAGTTGGTAGCAAGGACATGTTGGAGAAGGCAATGGCACCCCACTCTAGTACTCTTGCCTGGCAAATCCCATGGACGGAGGAGCCTGGTGGGCTGCAGTCCATGAGGTCGCGAAGAGTCGGACACGACTGAGCGACTTCACTTTCACTTTCATGCATTGGAGAAGGAAATGGCAACACACTCCAGTGTTCTTGCCTGGAGAATCCCAGGGATGGGGGAGCCTGGTGGGCTGCCATCTATGGGGTCACACAGAGTCGGACACGACTTAAGTGACTTAGCAGCAGCAGCAGCAACGACATGTACACGAGTGGGTGAGCGAATGAATGAGTGAATGATAAGTGAGTAAACGATGGAAGGTGATCTGGAGACGGGAGTCCGGAGCAGGAAGAGGGTGACTCGGTGTCTGGGAGGGGCCTCAGTCAGAGTCCAAAACCTCAGGGTGTCGGCTCCTCCTCAGCTCTAAGAAAGACGCTCCCGGATTGGCTCAGGCTGAGAGAGGCGGGTTTTGGCCAAGCCTCTAGTTGCTATTGGCTCACTTGCCAGGACTCTGCCCAATCAACCCGATCGCCTCTCCCCTCTGCCCACCACACCGCCTTTCGCCCGCCAGCAGCCGCGGAGGCGTAAGACGGCGCCTTCTCGTTACCCTGACAACCGTCTGCGGACCCCCCTCCCCCGTCGCCCTGGCAACTGTTCCAGGCCTCTCGTCAGCCTTCTCCTGGGCCCCTCTGGTCACCCAGACAACCTCTACCCGTTCCGGTTAACCATCAGCCCTTTCCCCGTCACCCTAGCAACGGTCACCAGACCCACGGCCAACCCTGCCCACCCCCCGCCCCCGCGACACACCGTCTTCATCCTGCACACAGGCTTCCTCGACCTAAACCTTAACTAAGGTCCCGGGCTCCCTCTTCCTCTCGTTCATCTTCCTGGCCCCTCGATTGCGGCGAGGAAGAGTAGAGGGAGGAGGTGGAATGGGTGGGGTCTGGGGGTCCCGGCTCAGATGGGGCTAACAGACCATCTGGTTCTGAGGCTGTGCGCGGCTCTGGGCCTATCTCCTCGCTCTCACTCTTGCGTGAGAAGTTCAGCCGCCACAGGGAGCTTCTCAAAATGCAAACCATGTCCCTCCCCTGCTGAAAACCCTCCCTGGCTCCCCTTGAGAATCAGATCCGAACTCTTTGAAGCCCCTGGCGGTGTGGCTGTGGCCTCTTCCTCGAGCCTGCCCCCTCGCTCCACCCTAGCAGGCACTAATCTCCACACTGTTTGCTACTCCAGTAGCCCAAGCATACCCCAGCCTCTGACCTTCCTGTTACTGCTTCCCACTCCCTGAAACGAAAACCTTTCCTGGGACCGGTCACACACCCACGTTGCTCTTTCTGCCTCTTCTCTGTTAACTCCAGAAGGGGGCCTGTGTCCTTGAATACACTCTATCCTCAGGGCCTAGAACAGCTCCTGACACATATGATGAGTGAAAGGATTTTTATGCAGGGGACAAAGGAGGACAGAGCGGATAACCAGCAGGCAGGCTTTGGCTAGGCAGGCCCATCCCGGAGATAAAAGTGAAAAAGTAAAAAGTGTTAGTCGCTCAGTCATGTCCAAGTCTTTGTGACCCCATAGACTGTAACCCACTAGGCTCTCTGTCCAGGAGATTCTCCAGGTAAAAACACTGGAGTGGGTTGCCATGCCCTTCTCCAGGGGATCATCCCCAACCAGGGATCAAATCCGGGTCTCCTGCATTGCAGGCAGATTCTTTACCATCTGAGCCACCAGAGAAACCCCTGGAGATAAGAGAAAGGTATTAATATTTCTGAGACCCTCAGACTGATTCATCACACTGCTGCAAGTCCTGACAGTGTTCCCAGAGGCCAGGACAAGGCCTAGGGAGATAAAAGTTAATGCTGTGACCGGCTTGGGGCTGGATAGTTCACCTTTGATGTGTATGATCTTCACTTGGAGGCTGGAGCCAAGAGTCCCCAGGAAGAATCAGCAGAAACTCTGGTTAATTTGGAGCAGAAGAGTCCAGGAACTGGGGAGGCAGGCCAGACACCCCAGATGGCTATTTAGGGAGCTGGTCCCTTCCTGTGCTGAGTCCACAATCTTACTTATCCTAACAGAGCCAAGAGCTGTTTTCCCATAGATCTGAGACAGAGATCCCAGGGATCTTTCCCAGGCTGGGGCGGGAGAATTTGACCTCATAAGGCCAGGAGTCATGACCGGGAGGGAGATCATAGGAGTTTACCCAGGGCCTGGCTGGAGAGGAGGACCTCCACCTGCCTGTGTGAGTGAGGAACTAAATTTTTCATCTTTATTTAATTTTAATTAACTTGCATTAAAATGGAAGTAGCCAGACGTGGCTACAAGTACTGTATTGGACAGAGCAGCATTTAGCTGAGGACTCCAGACTGGCGGTGGAAGCCAGGGACAGAAAGGTCATAGTTCATGGTCAACGCAGCTCTGGGCTTTGACTTTGGCAAGATGGGTGGGGCCTCATGGAAAGGAGAAGTAGGACACTCGTATCTAGCTCCCCAGAGAGGCACACCTGGTTCCCAGGGGTCAAAGTGCTTGCTCACACGTGCATACATGCCTGCCTGTATGTGAGCATATGAGGGTGGTGTGCCTGAGGGTATCCACAGAAGCACTTGTGTGCAGTCTAGGAATTCCATCCGTGTGCATCAAGAGTCCATCCGTATATATACAACCTGGGACCATGCAAGCCAGTGTGAGAACTCCTGGGTGCATGCAAGCCAGTGAGCTAGGGCCATCAGTCCAGCAGATCTTGCAAGAAGGCCCACATATACTGGTGCATTTCCACAGGGTTGGTCTGGGGGATCCAGTGCCCCATGCCTGGCAGGATGTGGGCTTCGAGCCGGCCTGGCACAAAACGGCTGCTGATGGCCTCTACTAGCCCTTGCTCAAAATAGGGGTCCTTCTCCCCCCATAGCAGCAGTGTGGGTGTGGCCAGCTCCTGGGGCTCCAGGGGGAAGGTCCTATGATCAAGACAGACAGACAGACAGGCAGAAGGATGGCTGCCCCACCCCAACCCCCATGCCCACAACTTTCCTGAGCCTGTCAGGCCCTGGGTCCTCACCTGAAGATGTTTCGATAGTAGTTGAGGGGCCCGGTGAGGCCACCAGGCTGTGAGAAGTCATAAAGGAAGGCTTCAAGTTCACTGGGGGTCAACTGTGGAATGCCCCTCTTGCGGTGGGTGAGGGTGGTCTTCAGGATCTGGGCATAACAACAGGACGCCGGCTTCAGTCCCAGCCCACGACCTTCCACCCAGCCCTGGGCCTTCACCCTACTGCACCTGGAAGTCAGACATGGATAGCAGCTTCTCGGGCAGCCAGGGAAGCTGGAATAGGAACACGTAGTTGGAACGGAAGAACTGGCCGATGTGGTGCAAAGAGTAGTCTAGGGTAGGGAGAGGGAGGCAGGTGTGAGGCCTGGGTTTCTGCGGGCCCCACACCTCTGCACTTGACACACACCCAGATCGTGCACACAGATATGCCAAGACTCAGGAATACCATGGCTGCCTGCCTGAGCCTGTGGGGACACTCAATGGTTCTCTTGGCCAGGGAATAAGCTTGTCTCTCTCCTAAGTGGCCACTGTACCCACAGAATGGGGGCACTTTCCTCCACAGTCCCCAGGAGCTCCCTGAGCCACTGGCGTGCTCCCCCTGCCATGTCTGAATGCGTTTCTCCTGCCTCATTCAGCTAACATTTATTGACCACCTACTGGCCCTGTTCTAGACTCTGGAGATATAGCAGTGAATGGAACAGACAAAACCCTCTTGCCCTCAGGAAGCTGGAGATGGAGACAGATAAGAAACAACAAAAAAAGAAAGAGAGATAATACAGCTCTGACTACAATTCTGGGATTTAAAATTAGGTGATGTGATGGACACTTGGTGGCCAGAGAAATGACATCTCAAATGTTATTGTAGTTGCTTCTGTTTCCCCAACTGGACCATGGGATAATAACATTTTCATAAGCCCAGGAGGCTTGTGTAGGTTACTCTATGCAGGCTCCTTGTCAAAGCAATTGTAGGGCCTTTCCTGGTGGTCCAGTGGTTAAGAATGCACCCTGCAATGCAGGGGGACATGGGTTCAATTCCTGGTCTGGGAAGATCTCACATGCTGTGGAATAACAAAGCCCGTGTACCACAGCTATTGAGCCTGTGCTCCAGAGCCTGGGAGCCACAACTCCCAGGTGCTACCAGGGCAGCACCTCTGCATGACGCCCACATGTGACAACTACTGAAGCCCACACACCTAGAACCCATGCTCTGCAACAAGAAAAGCCACCACAATGGGGAGCCTATGCACCACAACAAAGAGCAGTCCTTGCTCATGGCAACTAGAGAAAGCCCACGTGCAGAAACGATGACCCATCACAGCCAAAAATAAAATAAATAAATAGTAGATCTTGGGGGGAAAAAAAGCAATTGTAACCTGTAAGTGCTCACAAAAATGTGGATTACTCCTTGGTGTACTGTCATGGATTATAGATTGACAGCACCATGGGGGAAGGAAGCCAGGTTTACCGTTGTGCCCCCAGCCCCTGGAGTGGTGACTAGGATGGATGGACATAGAAGTGCTGACACAGACATACACACCCCTTCACACAAGCACACTCCAGCATCCAGGACTCCCCGACACACCTTGGTACACTGACATGGGGGCAGCACTGACCACTACCATTCGCTCCACCAGGGATGGGTAGTAGATGGAGAAATTCCAGGCTAGGAGTGCACCCCAGTCATGGGCCACGAGGATACACTTGGAATAACCTGGCAGGGAAGTCAGAGGAAACTGTGTAAGTGAGATGTCAGGTAGAGGTGAAGCAGGGGTGAGGGGGGCCAGGGCTGGGACGGGGGCACCTCCCTACCCAGGCCCAGAATGACATCCTGGATATCTGCCATCAGTAGGTCTATGGTGTAACAATCCACATCCTTTGGCGCATCGGAGGGGCCGTATCCCCGCAGGTCCACAGCCACCACGTGGAAGCGGCTCTGAAACTCCCGGAGCTGGTAGCGCCAGGAGAACCTGTTAGGCGGGCCAGGGAGGGAGGGTGAGTCAGGGTACCAGGGCAGCACCTCTGCATGATGCCCAGCAGGGACCCTGGGGTGACCCCCACTTTCCTGCCCAGGACTTCGCAGAAGGGAGGATGGGGAACCACAGCAGGTCAGCTGCGCCCTGGATTCTGGACAGCCTCAACATGGATATTTCTTCGTCCCATCCCTTCAGGGCCTTCTGTCTCCATCTATCTCCGTTTGGACTCCTGTCCTCCAGTCTAGGCCCGATATACTTTGCCTTAGGGGCTCCCAGTCTACCCAGCCCTTGTCTCCGTCTCCTCAGTGCTCTAGTGGTCCAAGCTCCACACCTCCCGCCCCACCCCACCCCTCCCGCCCGCCCGACCCCACCCCTTCCTCGCGCATCCGGTCCTGTGCGTCCCAGGACCCTGGGCCTCCGACATACCAGTTCTCAGGGAAGCCATGCAGAAACAGCATGAGGGGCCCTTTGCCGCGTCCAGCGGAGACATAGTGCAGGCGCAAGCCCGAGCTCTGGGGGAGGGCACAGTCTGAGACCTGGGAAACCCCTCTTCCCCGGGCTTGAACACCTCCCTTCTCCCAGGTCACATGCGTACTCAGACTTGGATTCAACCATTTGCCATTCCGCACCAATCCAACACGGGCCGGCCTTCCAGGATCCTTGAACCTCGAAAGCCCGGTGACGGCGCCCCCTTCCGCACCCCCGTCATGCTCACCCTGAGAATAAGGAAGCAGTGCTCTCCCAGCGTGGGGTCGCTCAAGCAGACCGGTGGGGTGTGCCGGGGGCGCCCCAAAAAACCGCGTCGCGGCCGGCACATCACGTGTGTGAGCGCGATGCAGCCATAGACAGCTGCAGCCACCAGCGCCGCCGAGAACACGAGGCTCCACATAAAGGCACGAAGCAGCTTCAGAGTGAGGCGCGAGGGCGCCAGTAGCGCCGTCACCACCAGCTCGGGCATGGCTCCGCGTCCCGGGACTACCGCGTTGCCGTCTGGGGTATGGGCGAGGGGTGCGGGCTGCAGCAGCGAGGCGGGATCTGGGCTGGCGAGCCCGCCGCCTTTGGTTTGGAGCCCCTCCGTGTCGTCGGGCTTTGCTGAACGCACCGAGAGAAGAGGCGGGCGGCTCAGACCGAAACTGCCATGGCTTACAACTCAACCAAGTGCTAGATAAACACCTGGGCGCGACAGTGGCAGGGAGCAAGGCTCGAGGTGCGGGGGAGGAGGCTGCGAGGACGAGACTCAGGTGGTTGGGGTGGAACCTTGGGGAGAAGGGATGCTAAAGACTCGGGCTGTGGGAGGGATCTAGAAAGGCTTAGGCGAGTCTTAAGGGGCGGGGGTCTAGTAGGACGACGGAGTTGGCTGGGTGATCGGGTGAGGGGGGCCCGATCTAGAGGGAGACTGGGGTCTGGCCTGAACAGAAGACAGCAGGCGCTGTGGGTGAAATGGGCGGGGTCTGGGGCAAAGGAGCGGGGCAATGCAGGGTAAGTGCAACCTACTAGCTGGAAATGTGGGCCCCAACTAGGCCTAAGAACCTTATATGGGCTAGGGGCGCGGCTTAGGAGGCCGGGAATGAGGATGGAGCCTAGAGAAGGCGGGCCCTAAGTTGGGCGGAGAAGCCCCGAGGCAGGGTCTGGATGGTTTCGGTGAGAGGGATGGACCAATGAGCTGGGAGTCGGCCTGGTTACGGGCCAATGAGGCGGGCCGGGATCGGAACCTAATATGGCGGGTCAGGCGGGCCCGGAAGCGGAAGAAGGGGGATAGGCAGTGCCATGGCGAAGGTTAGGAGGGAATCGCGGGCTGTCGCCGCGGCCCAAGGAGGCCTCGGGAGCTCCTGCCGCTACCCTCATCTCCCAGGAGCTCCCCTCCCTGGAGCGCGCGATCCTCCCCTCAGTCTGACTCCAAGGGACCTGGCAGTACCTACACTAAGCTCTGGTTCCAACGGTGGTCCAGCCGCCCAGACCCCGCGCCGGCTCCAGTTGGTCCAGCGGATCCGTTGGCCCTCCCTGCACGCCTGTGATTGGATAGCGGCGGTTATTGACGTGCAGGCTACAGGTCCAGCCCCGGAGCCAATCCGCAGTTGTTGAGACCGGGACTCAGCCAGTGAAGACCAGAGCTTAACTCCTAGAGGGCAGGCCCGGCCCGGGCCCTGGAGAACCGGACTGGTCGAATCACTGGGACTCTGGTCAAAAGAGGAAACAGAGCAGGGAGGGTTGGACGAGAAGCCCGGCAGGGTAGCTTCTTCCTCCTCCAGTTTTGCAATCTTCCTCCCAAGATCCTAAACATTTCAAAGTTACTCATTACTTAACCGTGATAATAATCCTATTAAGTGTAGATACTATCACCTTCCCATATTATAAACCAAGAGCCTGAAATTCGAGTATTAAGTCATTTGCCTGAAGCCTAACAGCTGACTCAACAGCAATCAAGGACTTGAGAAAAACAGCAGTCTTGGGCTCCACCTCTTCCTCCAACCAGAGGCAGCCTTTGGGATGACTTTCGATATTTATTAATAGCTCTCTCTAAATGTGTTTATGTGGTTTTATCTTTTGATTACCAGTTTGGGGCATTGACTATCATTGTCACCACCACTGCAGGAGCTGTATCCATGTTTAGTTTTCCTACTGGTTTCCTCTAACTTTACCCCATTTTGTCACCTCTCATCTTTCCTCACAAGGACTTTTGTGGTGACTTAGTGGCAAAATCTGCCTGCCAATGCAGGAGATGCAGGTTTGACTCCTGGGTCGGGAAGATGCCCTGGAGAAGGAAATGGCAACCCACTCCAATGTTCTTGCCTGGGAAATCCCATGGGCAGAGGAGCCTGTTGGGCTACAGTACCCAGGATCACAAGAGTCAGACACGACTTAGCTACTGAACACCATCATCAAATCTCCCATCTACCAGTTAACCTTGCCTTTGTATTGTCAAAGCTGCTCAACATTATATTTGTCCTGGCACCATATTAAGTTCATAGGTCCCTATTTTTTTTAATCAAATACTGCAGTAGTGATTTAATCAGTATAAAATTTTAAGAGCTTTAGATCTGTAATAAAAAATCCAAATTTGGGGAAGGAAGGGCAAACTTTAAAACAGCAGCCAGTAGAGAAGGGCTGGGGATGGTGTGGGCGAGTGAACAGGCACCTCAGAGCTGTGGGGACGTGTTATCGACCACTGTCAAACTAGTTTCCTGGTTTCTCATGGAAAACATTTTATACACCTGGTTTTTTCCTTTTATACTTAAGGTCAATCAGTGTTCAGATAGGCCCATTCCTTGTTTTTCTTGCTGATATTACCACACAGGTGCCTATTTAAGGGAAATCTGGTTTATGTGGTTCTGCAGAGGAGCCTGGTAGGTTGCAGTCCATGGGGTCGCTAAGAGTCGGACTCGACTGAGGGACTTCACTTTCACGCATTGGAGAAGGAAATGGCAACCCACTCCAGTGTTCTTGCCTGGAGAATCCCAGGGACGGGGGAGCCTGGTGGGCTGCCGTCTATGGGGTCACACAGAGTCGGACACAACTGAAGTGACTTAGCAGCAGCAGCTTCAGTAAACAGTTCATTTCAGGGCCCAACAGAGATCTATGATTACATTGCGTATCAATGTACAAACAGTTGTTCACCTCACATTTATCACCTACCTTTTCTTGCACAGTTAGCCTGTATCATGGCTTTGGTTTCACTTACATTTCCCATCAAATCAATTTTCCAACCACTTGATCCAGGAATCCCTCCTCCTGAGGCCTCTAACCTGGCTGCTGCACACACCAACCAGTCATGGCTGGGGGGTGTTTGTGGATCTCCCTTCTGCAGAACACTGACTCCTACATTCCCCCTACCCACACCCATCCCCAAGCTCTACCCTTAGACAAAAAGACAGCAGTAGTCACAGGATGATAATTTTATATTCAGTACAAATGTTTATTTTTGCAATGAGAACTGCACAAAAAAAAAAAAAAAAAAAACTTTTAGTATATAAGTGAAAAGTCTACGAATTCCCTTCTACAAATGTCTAAAGTGTTTAATACAAGTCTCAGATTCACTGACATAATTATTGGCCAAGCGATCCGTGCATACAGTACAGTATGGGCTCGTACACACCTCTTACTCTTGTATAGAACTAAGATTTCTAGTACTGTGGGAGGGGTTGGGAAGTGGCCAGAGAAATTAAATAGTAGATCCAAGTTCTAATAACAACCCAGTTAGAGAAACACCCTTCAGGGAGGTGTGGAGAGGGCCATGGCAGAGTTAAATCTTTAGAAGGAAGGTGCAGACAAACCGTTTCTCCAGCTAAACAGACTTGGCCTGGGGAAGTTTCTGAACAAAACACCGAACAAAAAATGAGAGTGGGATGAGAAGGAAGAAACCCCATGGAACCAAAATATAAGTCACACTTGAACCAGCACAGTGGTTTGTTTATAAGGAAGTGCTGTGGGAGGGGGAAGAGGGTAGGGAGGAGTGTGGAGCAGGAGTGGGGCAGGTCTCTGGCTAAATGCCTGAACTACATATACCATCAATTGGGATGTTTGGCAGATCCCAAACCCAAGATACAGGGCCTTTCTGCTTGAAAAAAAGGAGAGTGTGGGTTAATAAACAGTGCTGGAAATGTTTCAACCACTGTGTCTTTGCATACGTGTAAGTGATAAACTTTCATCTCACATACTGGGGGCTGCTCTTGAGTACTGCCCTTGCCCTGTGGCTGGGGCATGTGTGTACAGATGGGTGCACAGGCAGGCCCAGCAGGGTGTCCACCCAGCAGGCTTGGGGGTGGAGTGGGGTGAGGATCCTATCTGGGGAGATGTACATTATCTAAGTATCTTGTTAACCCTGAGCTTAAATGAAAGGAGTTCGGCAGAGGCAGGCAAGGTGGGAGACGTGGCTCAAGTCCTTTGGGCGAGTGGGAGATCAGGATGGAGGAAGGGCAAAGGGAAAGAATACTGTCTGGACTTTGGCCAGGTTCTGCTGGAGCATGTCACCAACTTCGAGTCCACAGGGAGAAGGGATACCTGGGCTCCCAGTTAACAGCTTCAGTCTAGAGGGGGCAGCTCCTGCCCAGGGACAGGCCAGGTGGTCCCAGGCGGTAGTTCTTGTACCAAGGTGGTGCGTGCGTGCGTGTGTGTGTGTGTATGTTGGGCGGGGGGGGGGGGGGGGGGGGAGACTTAGCCTAGGCAACAACAGGTGGTTCACAAAGAAATATCAGGGAGACGCCAGCATTAAAAAAGAGAGATGTGTTTATTCCATGATCAGTACAGACCAAATGCATATTCACCGTATGAAAGTCAAACCAGTCAATGACTCCAGAGTTTGGCCAACACTGAGGCGCCAGCGTCATGGTGTAGAGTGGGTTCTCATGGCACGCGTAACCTCACCAAGGGCTCCAATTATAAAATTAAAAAAAAAAGTCGGGAAGGGGCAGCCGGTTGGTAGGGCCAAGCGCCAGGCAGGGAGTCTCTGCCTCAGTCTGTGGCTAATGGCCCCTTGTGCCCACCTCACCCCCTGGCCCTTCCTCTCCTGGTTTAAAAAAAAAAAAAAAACTCAAAAAACTCAAAAACAAACAAAAAAAAAAACCCCAACAGATTTTACATTAAAAATAAAAAGAAGCCAACAAATGGGGGGAGGAAAAAAGAATAAGAAAACGCAGTTTTCTGGTTTTATAATTAAAAACAGACTAGTAAAAGTTTGAAACTGAGTAAAATGTAGGCAGTTTTTTTTGTGTGTTTTGTATTTTGTGTGTGTGTGGGTTTTTCTTTTTTTTTTTTTGAGTTTTTTTTACACCAGTTTGGTGGAGTCACCAACAAACTTCAAACAAAGATATGCCAACTATGTTTCACTACACAGTACAGCCACGGTCACACACTACCCACAGCGCGGTGGCAGCCGCCGCTCAATGAGGAGACGATCACACCATTTCAGAGATAAGCAGTGCCATTGTGTCTGGAGGAGAAGAGAGAATTAAAAATAAAATAGAATTCAACAAAAAATATATATATAGAAAAAAACAAAACAAAACAAAACCAGAAACACAGGTGGGAAGGAACTGACTTTGGTTGGTGGCCTCACTCGCCAGGCGAGGCCGGCCCACACACACGCGTGTGACAGTCACCTCGCTCCAGATTGCCATGGACACACACACACCTCCACGGCACTATTCCCTTTTGCACAAGCGAACACTTACAGAGAGCGGCTCTCAATTAAAGGCTTGTGGGGGGAGGGGAAGGGAGGGGTGGGGTCTGTTCAAGGCAAAGTCAGTGCCAGCAAGGGGGTGGGCCAGCGCCCTTGCCACCTCCAGCTCTTGCAAGCCTGCCCTGGTCTCCTGGGTGTGGGCAGCGGCAGCTGGGGTGTGGGAAAGGACTCCCGGTGGGCAGGACGTCACGAACGTCACGCTCTTGGGGACAGTAAACCAGTCACGGTGGCGGCAGCAACGATGTCCTGTGTATACTGTGTAGACATTTGGCAGAGAGAAGGGCCTCTGCCCCACACGCGGGGACTCGGGGCTTGGGTCTAGCCGGCACTTGCTCATGGCGAGGCGTGCCCTGTGCCGATGTCCTGTGGGGGTGGCAGGACGTGCGGCTGGCTGTAAGGCAGACAGGCTCTGCGATCCTCAGCTGCCCACCAGGCCTGCCCCAGGCATAGCATGCAGGAGAGCCAGGCCTGAAGACACCCCCTCGCCGCTGCTACTGCCTCCGTTGCTGCCCCTAACACTATGGAGAGTCAACGTTTTGCCAGGAAATCAAAGTCAGAAGTCACCCAGGTGCTCTCAGAAAAGATTTTCTTCAAATATTGACAACAGATCACTCTGAAAATTCATGTCAATGGTAGCTGCCATCTGGAGGAGAGAGGAGGGTAAGAGGAAGTGAAATTTCATGCTCTGCCCTTGCTCCCAGAATCCCCGCCCTGCCCTCCATCGACGGCTCTCCCCACAAGCCCACACTGTAGTACTTCCTGAATCAGGCCTGAGCACCCTGGAGGCCCAGAGGGCCAGCACAGCACAAACAAGGAGAGCTCGGCCCCCGCCACCTCCTGGACCTCAGGGTCCCCTTTCTCAACTCCCCCAGGGGTGGATCTCTTCCCAGCAGTGCCCAAAGCCCCCCGGCTCACCGCTTCCCGGCGCCTTCGCTCCTGCTCCTGCTTCCGGGCCAGCTCTCGCTGCTGGTCCAGCATGGACTGGGGCTGGGAGCTCCGGGCCTGGGGGGCGGCGGCGGCAGCTACAGCAGCTGCCTGTTGCTGCTGCTGCTGCTGTTCCTGGCGCTGCTGCTGCTGCTGCTCCTGGCGCCGCCGTGCCTCCTCATGGGCTCGCCGGGCCTGCTCCAGCGCATCCTCATCCTCCCGGCTCCTGAGCAGGGCAGGGCTCTGTGTCAGCATCCACATGGGGACAGGTTTGAGCCCAGGGAGCCCCACGCCCCACCCAGATCCCACGCCCACCTCATGCGCTCCTGCCGCAGCCGCTCCTTCTCCTTCTCTGCGTGCTCAGCCTGCGCCTTCAAGGCCTTCTCGCGCTCCTCCTTCTCTCGGGCTGCGCGGCGGAACTGCTCGAAGCTGTCGCTTGAGGACTTTGCTGTGGAGGATGGGGTGGTGGGATGCTTCTGCACCAGGCTAGCCCAGGAGCCCATGTTCTTGATTTTTAGGTCCTGTGAGACAGATAGACCACGGGGCTGGTGAGGCACTCTGCTGTGCCTGGACTCCTCAAGAGGCCTGAAGTCTGAGGATGCACCCACCCAGGCAGCTCCCTGAGTGCCCTGGGTGGGGTGGGAGTGAAGGGCATTCATGGCTCCAACTGCTCCTACCTTTTTGGGTGCAACTGGCGTCTTCGGCTCCTGTTTCTGTTTGTCCTTGTCTGGGGCCCCTGGTGGGGGTGCATTCTGCTCAGGGGGCCGAATGACAGGCCTCCCGACATCCACAGGCTTCATCTCAGGCCCTGGAACACAAACAGCCCATGGGCCTGGGCCCTACCCACCTCAGCAGGGCATGGCTGACCGGCCCACAGAAAGTTCACACCCAGTGCAGGCTCCCGGAGACCCTCAACCTCTGCAGGGGTTGGAGAGGGCACTCACGCTGGGGCAAGTGGACAGGGGCCTTGATGCTCTCCGGGTGCTTGGGGGGCTCCGGCCGCAGTGAGGGGCTGAAAGGCTCACTGCGGATGATGGGTGAGTGGATCTTCTCCTCCTTCACCACCACCAGAGGCTGGGGCTGGACCACAGAGGCCGCTCGGAGCTCCTGGGACAGCACAGGCATGGCAGCTGGTGAGGCAGACAGCCACCTCTGGTCCCGCCTGTCCCCACCCCTGGGGGCTGATGCCCAGCCCTGTCCTTTACCTGCTTCTTAGGCTGGACATTTTGCTGGGGTGGCGACTGGTGGGTCAGGCTCTGGAACTGTGGTATCTGGGGGGAATGTATCATAAGCGGGGAGGGGGCTTCACGGAGGTGACCTAAGAGAAGGAACAAGGAGCTTATCAGCCAATCTGGTGTGGTAGTCACAGGCCCTGAGCCCAGCCAGGGAAGCCCCACAACAGCTCAGCCCCTGGCACCTCGGGCCCTCTGCTCACTGTGCTGTGCTTAGTGGCTCAGTTGTGTCTGACTCTGCAACCCCATGGACTATAGCCCACCAAGCTTCTCTGTCCATAAGAATTCTCCAAGCAAGAATACTGGAATGGGTAAATTCCTTCTCCAGGGGAACTTCCCAACCCAGGAATCAAACCAGGGTCTCCTGCATTGCAGGCGGATTCCTCACCAGCTGAGCTCATTATGTTCACTGCGCTCACTGTAAAACAGGGCTCTACGGAGCCATGAACTCAATTCTGGTTGTTGATAGCACTGTGTGTCAGGAAAAACAGCCTTCATTAAGAAACTTTAAGAAGTACAGATACATCTGGGCCTACGTGGGGTCTGGACTTATGTCCTTTTTAAAAGTTCTTCCGGTGGTCCGATGGTACGATCTGGGTCAAACACGACGGATGTCAGTAACCCCACAGAGCAGGCAGCCTCGGTGCCCAGCTGTCCCCATGTGACTAGGCCAGTCTGCCTGGACAGCTGCTTCGGGTCTAAGGCCGGACCCCCAGGAACCTCCCCAACACAACTCAACCTGCAAGGCCCACAGAGTAGGGAGAAGGGCCCGGCACACCCACCTTCATCCAAGCCAATGCTGGGGGTACCCAAGCAGCCTTGGCCCAGGCCTGCCAGAAATCCACAAACACACAAGTACAACAAGCCCCCCCCCCGGGGGGGGGTCGCTCCCTTGGGAGCCCCTTCTGAGGAGGATCTAGCTGATGGCTCCCAGGCCTGTGACATGGAGGCATCTCCTGCCTCCTGGTGGCTCACTGAGCAGGACCTAAAGGGGAGCCGAGCAGCCTGGGGCAATGCCTGCAAGTTGGCCTTCCCCAGAGTTGCTTGCCAAGCCTCCTTGGCCTCCAAAAACTTGGCCTTTGACCCAGAGCCCCCAGCTGGACTCCAACACACATCACTCCCTGTGACCCAGTCTAGGCCACAGAACTCAAGCGGAAATGGGCCCAGGGACTGTAAGCACAGGCAGCCAGAGGGAACCTGCCCTGCTCCAGATGCTGACTCTTCCAAAGGTATCTCATCACCAGACGAGCCCTGGTCTCAGACTCGAGGAAACCCCCAGCCATCTGCAAGCTGCTGGGACCGTTACTGGTCTTCCCGAGAAACGACGGCCAGCTGCTCTCAGCTCAGGGTGCACAGCGAGCCACTTGGCACCTACAACTTTTACCAGGTTTAGGAAAAATCACAGCCTTAAGCCAACAGCTTTATTCAATTTGTTGGCAGCACCCACAGCACCCCTCAGGTCAGGCTGCACAGTCTATGTGCCAAGCCCAGGACCCTCAGCTCTGACCCTCACATGTCACCACACCATGAGGCATCAACAAGAATACTGCCAGACTGTTTTGGTCAGAGACACCTAGAAAACAAGTATTCAGGAAAGGCAGGAGGGCTTGGCCTGCCCGATGCTGTTGACTGAAAATGGGCAGCGGAGGTCAGGCTAGAGACTGGGAGCAGAAGACACGAGTGGTTTCCCAGAAAGTTGTGCGCTACCTTTGGGCTTCAGCCCAATTCTCCCTGACATGTTTCCAGCTCCACCAGGGGGGCCTCCTGACACCAAAAGCAGAGCACCTTTTCAGGCAGGTATCCAGAGAGCCACTGCTGCCCAGATTTGCTCCTGGCTCAGCCTGGACCTTATACCCCACTGTTTGTTAAACCAGCTCCTGCTCATTCTAGTCACCTCCAGGAAGCCTGCCCCAACCCCCAGAGGCAGAGGAGGTACCTTCCTTGGGCTCTCAGCTCCCCTTCCTACAGGAATCACCATGCACTGTAATGCTATCTTGACTGTGAGTTCCAAAAAACTGACCAACTGAGGGCTTAATCTGTCACCTTGGCTTGAAAGCAAGATGCACACCTGATTAAAACACTGTATCACTGCCTCTTTTCAGCTGTGTCTCTCCAACCAACCCAGAGCCTCCGAGACTTAGCTCTGAGCTCACGTCAGCCTGCTGTGCCCAACTGACCCACCTGGCTCCTCGGGGATGAGATTCTGGGCCTGGAGCCAGCCTCCCCAAAGCCCGGGGGCAGGGTGGGGACACTTACCAGTGGAGTAGGGGTCTGACTTGTGGTGCCGGGGTGAAGGGTGGTGCTGGATGACTTGTTGAGGCTTGGCAGGCTGCGGCGGGGGTGGCTGCTGGCCTGTGGGTGGGTGGGGTGGCTGCTGGCCAGGGGGCGGCGGGGGCTGCTGGATGTGAGCGGGGAACTGCATGGGCTGCATGTGCACAGGCCGTGGGGGGGCTGGTGCTGCTGCTGGGGTGGGGGCTGGGGTTGGGGTGGGGGTGGGGGTGGCGGCTGCTGCTGCTGCTGCTGCAGCTGCTGCACGGAGGGATGGGGAGGCGGGGGCAGGGGGGGCGGGGGCTGCGACTGCACCTTCACGGAAGGGAGTAGTGGCGTGGGGGGCTGCACCTTCTGCAGCTGCTGCAGGTAGAGCTGCATCTGCATGGAGGTGAGGGGCGGGGCAGGCGGCTCTTCGTCCTCCTGCAGCAGCACTTGGGGGGGCTGAGCCATGGGGGGCTGCGGGAGGAGGGGTGGCTGGGCCAGGGCGGGCGACACAGTGGGGGGACGGGAAGCCTTGGGGGGCAAGGCGGCAGCTCGGTTACTGGGCCGTGATGGCTGCTGAGGCAGCGCGTTGTGCAAAGCTGCAAGGACGGGAGCCAGGTGGTGAGGCTCACACACTGTGCGGCCCCCGGCCCAGCCTTTCTCCTCCATCCCGCCCTCTGACTTGTCTCCCTTCAACTGGCAACCTCTCCCCACCCTCCTTGGCTTCCCCAGAACTCGAGAGTCAGGATGGCATCCAGGGAGGGCTACAGGAAGAAGCCCCCCCCCGCCCCACCCCCCCACCAGCATCATCCTGCCCTGTGCTCTGTGCCCCTAACTTTCCTCCCTCCCCTCCAACCGTTCCACTCACCCTCCAGGTCTTTCGTCATCCCCACATCCCTTGCAGGATGAGAGTTCATGCCCTCCCACCCCTGACTGGGAGCCACAGAGTAGTCCCATCCTTTCCCACCTCGCACTGCGAGGCCTGGCCCACCAGACCTGGATCAGTATCTTCTGCACCAAAGCACGGTCTCTCCTCGCAAGGCCTGTCCTGTCCACACTTCTGGCATCATTTCCAGAATGGGCCCAAGGAGCGGCTAATCGACCCCGAGCAACCAGACAGCTGAGGCTAAGAGGGATTCTACCCGTGGCTCAGAGGAGCCCGTCACCGTACTAAGACCCGAGTGGGCACGGTCACCGCTCACCTGGAGGAGAGACCACCGAGTGCTGGTTGAGATGAGGCGGAGTGCTGTGCTCAGGAGGCTGGGGCAGGTGAGGGGGTAGCTCGGGCTGTGGCAGGTGCAGGATGGGCTGGGTGAAGTGGCCGATGGGGTCGAAGACACTGCCTGGAAGCTGGGGCTCCAGCACAGGCACCTGGGCGGCGATGAAGGGTGGAGGCGAGGACTTCATCGCGGGGGCCGCCTGCTGTGGCATGGAGGGGGGCGGGGGCGGGGCCGGGGGCTGCTGCGGAGGCTGCTGCTGGGGTGGCGGCGGCGGCGGCGGGGGCTGCTGGGGCGGCGGCGGCGGCGGGGGCTGGGGCATGGGGGCCGGGGCCTGCTGCATCTGCTGATGGTGGTGGTGGTGGTGCTGCAGACAGACAGGACAGGCTGACATGAGGTAGGCCACAGTGTCTGGGCCAAGCACAGGACCCCTCCCCGCCAGGGCCCACACAAGCAGGCAGCCACTGCCCACCTGCTCAAAGACACCCCTGAAACCACCTACCTTCTTCTGCTCCCTCCCAGGGTGCCCCTTCTTTTTTGACTTCGGAGCCATCTCTGTGGAGGTAAAGAGAAGGCGGTGAGGCTCTAAGGGAGAAGACTGGGAGCGGGCCTTCCACGCAGAGTGAGGAGAAAACAGAGGGTGAGTTCAGGAGAAGGGCCAAGTGACAGTGAGAGGGAGGGTGGCCGGGTTCCGTCTGGGAGGGGTCACAGGGGAGGGAAAGATGTGTGGGTGTCACCTACCCATTTGCCTGCGGCTTTTTTTCCTAGCAGGGACCATGCCTAGCTTCCCCACCAAACTCCAGACCATCAGCTTCATGACAAGAGCACACCCGAACGTGTGGGGGACTGAACTACGAGGGACCTCCTGGCTCAACCGTCTCCCCTTCTTGGCTAATCAGAGGCCTCCACAGGGATCTGAGCATCTGCACCCCAACCTGCTTCACCCTGGGACCACCACGGTGCTTGAAATGATCTTATCCATTTAAGAAACTAGTAAAGTAAGGCTCAGAGAAGTTGAGGGACTTGCCCCAGCCACACAGCCCAAAAGTAACAACTCAGCGGCCTCCAGCTGCACTGCCCTCTGACACTTGCGCCTTCCCATTGTCCCAGGAGAAGCAGAAATGTACAGGTGGTGACAGGGACCACTGGTGCCAGCACGGGCCAAGGCCCTGGCCACAGAGCCGTGGGACAGGCGAGGAGAGCGCTGCCAAGCGGGAAGTGCTGACAAGCTTGTGCATTTTGTGGAGGGAGAGAAGCCAGCCAGCCAGCCTCTCTGGACGACCCAGGAACCAATGAGGGAGGCACTCGATGCTGTGGCCAGCAGAGGCGGCGGCCACTGGCCAGACTCCTCTTCCTCTCAGGAGACCAGCCTCAGAGAAGTCCCTGTGTTGGGACATGGTTCATGTGCTGTAGGGAGACAAAGTATGTGTCCTGGCTTCTCAGGAGCCCATGGCTTGTTGCTGCCACTGTGTGGGCACATCTGGGGTGTGCCCGTCTCTGTGAGGAGTGTGCAAGAGCCACCCTGAGCCCCTCTACCCCGCCTCTATAGAGCTTCATGCTAAGGAACTTTGGCCCACAGGATTCCCCTCGCCAAACACCGCTGGGTGCACATCCTGGAGCGGGAGACAGGGAGGGTAAGCCTGGCCAGGGCTCGAAGGCTGGGAAGGGAAGCCACCGACCACCAGGTGGGAGCTGGGATCTCGTCGCTTCGCGTGGCCTCCCCTGCGCTCCTCACCAGGGTACCGGCTCTTGCCGCTGGTGCTGGAGGACACATGCTTTTTGCCCAAAGTGGGGCTAGCTCCGCTGGTAGCTGCTTCACGGAGGGCAGTGCTAAGGAAGCTTTGGAGAGGCGTACGGCCTTGGTGTAGTGTGCCACTTAGAGGGGTGAGGGAGACCTCGTGCCCTGCCAGAACTCACCATTCCATGCAAGAGGTAAGACAGTGACACAGAACTCTGCGGCTACAGACACGTTTTTACCTGAGTGGCAGTGACTAGGGACACCTGGGGTGGGGGAACTGCAGGCCCAGCCCCAAACCCAGATACTAGAGATGCCAGGATACAGGGCTCAGGACTCTACAGGTCACGTATGAGACCTGGTAGAAAGGACACTCGAGTCACAACGTATGAAGGGAGCAGTTTGGGTAATTTGCAGGATTGGGCCACGAGCCGGGTGTCTGGGACCTCGGGGTGAAGGAACGCTGGGCCACACAGAAGATGGAAGCCCAGGGCTGAGGGGACCCTACACACACAAGGCTGGAGCATGGCACACAGGAGGAAGAGGACGGGGCGTTCTCCCAGGCCGGGCTCCCCTCCCAGGGTAGATGCCAGCAACAGAAATTGCAGCTCAAGGGAGGCTGGGGGCAGGAAGGCGGTCAGTGCATTAAGTATGACCTGGATAGGACACTGTGTCGCAGGGAAAAGGTTGGATGGGGTTGAGATGGCCTTTCATCTCATGGCCTTGGTGGGGAAAACACTTTTTTCCAACACAGAAGAGGGACAAGTGGCTTTGAGCCCTCACCACCTCCCTGCAGCCATGAGCAAGAGAGGCCCACTGGGGGAACTAGAGGGGACAAAGTGCAATGGGGCCCTTAAGGATCCAGGGAGTGGGTATCAGCTGCCTTAGAAAGGTCACCAGGAGTATCACCCCCAAGCTGCACAGAAGTGCGGGGTAGGGCTGGCCTAGAGCGGGAGAGAAGGTGGGAGGCACCCAGCAGACCACCAGGACCAGAGGACTCAAGGCGCTGGCGGCAGGGACCAAGGGGTGCTGGAGCCTATTTGGGGCTGTCACAGCTGGCTCACATGCACCACTCGCCTCGTGGTAGGAAGACAAGACAGGAAGTGTACAACTTCACCACACACCAGCCCCAAGACACCCCCCACACAAAACTCTCTAGAAAGGGTTACATGAAGATGGCCTCAAGTACTGTGTGATCTTTATTCCATGAACATCTTGAACTCAACACAAATTTCAGCTTTACATAAGATGGTAATTGTACAAAGAATTAAAACGTTTTTGTAAAATCTGATTAAAACACTGATTCCTCCCCACTCCCCCACAACTCAAGGGAAGGAGACAGGACGGAAGGCAAGGGCAGAGGTGCAGAGCCCCTCAACTGAACAGACTGGAAGCCTCCGCACCAGCAGACACCCGGCCTCCCACCCTTCCCTAGAGCAACTTCTCAGGCCCGGCTGGCACCAGCCAGCGCCCGCACACTGGAGGCTGCCGAAAGGGTGGGCAGGCTTCTGCTCGCTCTGCTCTTCCTGGGGCATCGGTGCCAGCCCGAATCGAACGATCAAGTTCTCTGTCAGACGGAAGCACCATGGGCAAGGACAGGACCCCTGAACAGAGAAGATGCAAGGATCACATAGGAAGAGCTGGCCTGGGGCTACAGCCTCTGTGCCCACGAGCGGGAAGGGGTGGGGTGGCACACAGGCTGACGCCATGGGAATCTAGCCTGCCATTTGCTCCAAGACGGCAGAATCTTCCCAGAAAGACAATGCCAGCAGCTTCCCAACTGTCCTGTGGGAATCTCTGGGCATGAAGCCCCCGGACCCAAGCCAGGCCAAGCAGTACTGGAAACATCAGGAACAGGCCAAAGGGCAGCTCAAAATAGTCTGTTTGGCAAACGAGCTCAACTGGAAGCTGACCGGCTGGAGGATCCGGGAGCAGCTGAGGAACTCCCAAGTATCACTGCAGGGCCCGAGGGGCTCCGGGGAGGCTGAGAGCAGAACCCAAGGCCAAGAGCAGCCTGGGGCTGTTACAACTGCTTGGGCTCAAGGTCCCAAGGAGCTGGGGAGGGGGCCAGGGCTTCCACACAGGCGCTGGCCAACTGCACCTCCTCAAGCCCACTCCAAGGTGCAGGAGGAGGCTGATCCCAAAATGCCAGGAGACGGTCAGGCCTCGAAGTACACACCAACTACATTTAAAACAAACGCTATTCCTTAGGGGACTTTACACGCCAGGCAGTTTTCTGCTGAGATGCTGGATTCATGACTAAAAAAGGGCTGATGTTTATTTTTAGAGCCAAAAAAAAAAAAAGCCTATCCAGTGCCTCTCAGAGGGCTTGGATGATGTGGCCCACCCGGCGGCTCCCATCACTCTTGGGGGCTGAACTGGGGGGAGTACCTGCATGGGCACGAAGAGGGCCCAAAGGCTCCAATGCCCTCACCACTGATTGGTCCAGCCCTCTCGTGCTACTAGCCCAGGTCTCGACCCCCAGCGGGGGCAAGGACTGTGGGCTGCAGGAGTCAGGTCAGCCGGCGGCACGGCCACGTTTCCCCAGATGTCCCTCACTCCCGGCCTGCCCGGCAGCTCCTGCGGTCTGCGTCTATGTACCTGGGAAGAGAGGGGCAAGGAGGCCGCCTAGGAGGTACTTTCCCTGTGCGACTTTAGGAGAAGAGGCCAAAGAAATTGGGAAGATGCCCAACAGACAACAGTGGGAACGATGAAAACAGAGAGAGGACTCCAGGGGGCTGTGGGTCAGCTGTGGCTGGTGGGCGCCTCTGGCCAACAGAGCAGCGTGGGCCACCAGAGAAGGCAGGCTGAGGGACAGCCCCAGGGAGCCGTGGGCCCAGCTGGCCTCGCCTCTAAAGCCTCGCTCCTCACTTGGGGAAACTCTAGATGTCACAATGTTCTTCCTGAGGCTGAGTTGAGTGAGATCTTTCCTGGGCTAACATCATTGGAAGGTCCAGGAGGGAAGCAGTTAGGATCCAGAGTCCCCCCAAAAGAGGGAGGGGTGGAGACAGAAAACGCATCTGTGACGGGCGGGGCCTTGCACACGGAGCAGCACCGCATGAATGTGTGTGCAGGGGGATTGTCATCACCCTCTGGGAGATGCCACCCACTCAGAGGACCCCAGACGACCAGGGAGGCTGGGCAGAACAGCCAGGCAGTCTTTACACAGGAGGCCCGGGCGGGCGGGCAGCCAGGCAGGCAGCCTTCCCGGAGGCGGGACTAGGTGTGAGCTGCTGGACATGACTAATCCACCCCGGGGGACAGGCCCAGGGCTCTGAGGAATTCCATAACTTGATGGAGTCCTGTCCCTTTCACGGAAGAAAATGGACTTAAGCTATAGCTTGCTGGGAAGGAATCTGGAACTGAAGACCGTTTTATTAAGAGTCCGTGTCCAATGATTAGGCAGGACCTACGTAGAGGGAGAGAGAAACCAGTGTGAGAGAAATGGTGTGGAATGTACCGTTCAAGTCATAAAGAACAGAAGAACTGCAGACCAAGCCAGCCTCCGGTGCCCCGCCTGCTGTCAGGGCACGAGAAGACAGCGCCGCAACTGGGAGTTCCACCCCTGCCTGGCCAGCTGCGGGTGGGGACAGGCCCACCTTCCCCTGAAAAGGGCCTCAGATCAGGCACGCACAGATATCTCCAGAACCGCCTGAGCCCGCTCATGCCTCTAGACAGAATGGCTTCCAGTAACGAGCTCCATGTGTGTGCACTGCGTGCTGGGGTCTCCTTTGCTGGGCTCTGCGGCTGAGAGATTACCCCGCCTGTCCTCTCCTTGCCTCACTTCTGAAGTCCCGCGTGGTGTGCCACACCCACTGGGCACCCACGGATTCTGTCCTTACCCTCCAGGGTCCACTTTTCTGCACCCTATCTCAGCAAGGTAATGCTGACCCTGCCTTGGGGCTCAGCTGGAAGGAGGGAATGCCCCTAAGAAAGGAGCTCTGGAGTGCAGGACCTCTAGCTAACAGCCTCTGCATTCCTCTGAACTCCAAGAAACAAGCAAAACTATAAAAAAGAGGAGCCAGTGACATACACTGTTAAGGAAGAGAACAAATTAAAAATAAAAACAAGTTGAGGAAGAAAGTTGTCCTTTCTTTTTTCCCAGGCATCGAATGCAGCTTCCTTTGACTGGGGAGAGGGGCTGGGGCTCTTTCCCACCCACAGAGCAGAGCAGATGCTTCTGTTAGAATCACGGATGCAACCAACACTGCACTCCCATGGTCCCCAAGTGTGTGTGTGTGTGTGTGTGGGAAAAACCCGCCCACCGGCTGCTCTCTCATTCAAGGCACATTCCACAAGGCGCGCCCTCGCCCGGGAAGCCCTTGCATCCCTCCCTGCATGTGTGTGGGTGTGAGGGGTCGCCTGGCACTGCAGGCAGATTGGCTATAGCCCCATCCTCCAGATCTCTTCCTACCCCCACCCCCGCCAGGGACTCAGCCCTTCCCCAAGAGCAAGCATCACACCCTTGGAGTGGGCAGCAGCAGGCCTCAAGACGGGACAGGAACCGAGTCATTCCAAGACCCAGGGTCGCGGAAGTTGAGGTTGGTTGTCTAGGAAGAATGCCCCACGGCCTCTGTCTGCACTTTCCAGCTCAAATCTTTCCAAAACATAAAGCATTCCTTTTCCCCCTGGAGCTATTAAGAAACACCCACATGCTCCAATCCTGGGAAAAGGAAACCAGGAGACTAAAATAGCTGGTGCATGCTCTCTCTGCAACTAGAAGACCAAAACCAAGTCCAGGAGAATGCTCTGAACTCCTATCCTAGCCTAGGCTAGGGATGCTCCTGAGAGGGACAGGAGGTGGTGTCCAGCCCTGTGTGCCCATAAAACCTGTGGGTAGCACTGGGGAGGAGCCAGACATCAATCAGCAATGGGATGGGGTGAAAGTTTACGCTGGCTCAGGGGTAGTGGGAGGGTGGCCCTTGTACCACTGTCTTTGTCCCAATACTAAACCTCTCAAGCAAATTCAGAGTTTAAGCACAATCAAAGCTCAATGGAAGACTATGACTCAGGTAACAGTTGGGTTCTAAAGATGTGGTGGGTCTGGCCAACAGTGCTGCCTGCTGCTCACGGGAGGAGGAGCACATGGTGCCTGGGGCGCAAAGACCCCCCTCCTTCTGACCCCAGTCTGTGGATGCACTGCATCCCTGAACAGTAGCCCTGTCCCAACAGCCAGCCCCCCTGTCCTGAGCAGTTGGCAGCATCCTTGTCTATGGACAGTGGCCAGAGATGAGACCACGTACCACTGCCCTAGCCCCAATTTAGTGCCTCTGGTCAGTTTCTTTTGGTGATTTGAGTCCTGGGGCTGTGTTGGCAGAACTGACAAATACAGGCCCTTCAGGAATTTCGGCTCTAATCCAAATGGAAACACAAGAACAAGAAGGGCGAAACAGTTAAGCCCCCAGAGACCAAGAGAAATCCCCCCAGTGCCCCCCACCAGGCCCCCACACCCCTCCCTGCCAAGGCAGAACCACCTGTACCTAGTCACAGCAATCTACCCAGCTCCATGGACCCCACACGAGGAACCACCCAGCAAGTAAGCAGTTTCCTGTGCGGGAGGGTGGTGGCAGACAGCCCATCCCCTGGAACCAGGACACGGGCTCCCACTTGGAGCCTGGAACACCTGAGGTGCAGGGCACAAACCTACAGGGTTGGTCCCTCCCGAGAGCAGAAGCTCTCAGTCGGTCCCCGGAGCACACAGATGGCAAAGGAAAAGGCAGAACCACAAAGACAAAGAACGGCCTCGCAAAACTCAAGGTGGGGAGGGCGCCTGGGGAGAAGAAGGAGCTGAGGCAGCCGAGGGAGCCGCCAGGGCTGGACTGCTGGAGCCTGGGAGCCTGCAGGCTGGCGGCTCCAAGACTGTAAATCTTGCCCTCTTTCCCGCCAGGACAGCTGTTCCCAGGACTCTCAGATTACTTGTTGCACAATCTTTCCACTTTCTTTAAAGGAGGGAAAAATGTGAAGGAAAAAAAAAAATCTCGGCAGCAGCAGAGAGCTGCTGGAAATGCCGTCATGGTTACTCCACAGGAGGCGGCATCAGGCGGGGTGCAGGGCACTCAGAAGCTCAGGAGTCAGGGACAAAGGCCACAGTCCGAACTCAGGACTGGGACACCAGGGTGTGATGGTCACGATGCCGTAAGGCGCCACGCTGGGTGGGGCCTGGTCGCGCGGGTTTTAGCCCTCAGGTCCTCTGCCAATTTGAATCTCTGGGGTTTTCTCTGGTTGCTCAGATCCTTAGGGGAAAAGGCTGCAAAACCCCTAGTAGGAGAAGCCTGCTAGAAAACACAGGAGGTACAAAACCCCAGAAGCAAAGGCAAACCTGAGGTTTGGCTGGAACTGAGAGTGAGAGGTCAGCAGCCACCTGGAATGCTAATTAGGCCCAAGAATACAGCCATTCACCCTGGCCAGTGCACTGGGCCCTGACCCAAGGCCCCACTCTGCCTCAGCAAGCACGGGGTGTGGCTCCCCCTACTGGCCAGCAGATTTTAAAAACACACTGGAAGAGGGAGCTGGTTAGGAAGAAAGGAAAAAGGGTAAAGGATAGAGACATGACCAGCAAACTACCCACAGCAGTCTCTGCATACAACAGGAGCTCAATAAATACAGAATATCCTCAATGGATTTCACATCACTTGGGCCCACTGAAAGGAGGTAGTCCAGAGCACTGGTGTCCTAGAGAAGGCTCCCCTCCCCCCTCCCCTGGGAAACCTAGAGTCCTTACAAGGGGAAAGGAACAGTGACAAGGTCCAGGGGACCCCTGCCCCACAAGACCCACACACCTCAGAGCAGCACCACTCTTCAACTACTGCAAATAATCCTCATACCTCCTCGGCACCACCGGATCACATTATCTATCTATGTGAACTAAGTGGAGCTTGTCATTTCCCTCCAGTTACAGTAAAGTACCAGAGACAGGATTAGGCATACGGAAGAATACGCCAGGAGCCTTGCTGCCCACTGTGAGGTGCACACTGCAGCCTGCCTGGAGGGACCGGCCCAAGGCAGGCTCGTGGGCGGTCTGCAGACTGCCGACTCAGCCGATGAAGACACCTGCCTGCCCACCAACAACCCTATTCACCCAGACACAGAAGTCAGCTCCACCTCAGAGGAGCCTAGTCACCAGGCTTCTTCTCAGCCTCTCCTCTGGGCCAGTCTGAGCATCAGCTCCCAAGAATAACCAGAAATGCTTGTGTCTGGAGGAAAGGTCCCCTGCCCCACCACCGGCACAGCTCTCAGCATCTCCACCGGCCCCCGCCTCCCACGTCAAGGCTGCTGCTTAGCCGCACCAGGGGGCACACGTGCACGCCCGTGGAGCATGGAGAGAACGAACTGTTAAGAAATACAGGACACGCATGTCCAAGTGCGTGCAGTTAGGAGCAGCCAATGCAGCAGCGAGCAAACTCCGGGGAGAATGGCAGTGCTCTAAGCCCCGGGAACAGCGGGGCCAAAAGCAGGCTGCTCCACCCCTGCCGAAGCACATCACTGGAAAGGGCCGAGCTGCATGCAACAGTGCTGCCGGGGGACTCTGAGGCTGGGCAGGGTCACGCCAAGATCAATTCCATCATCTGCCCCTATTCCTCCTTTCCCAGGGCTCTGCAGTGTTAATACCACTGGCCACTGGTCTCCGCCCCCAGCCCAGGTCAGGGGTGGGGTGGAGGTAGGTGCTGGGATACCCACCACCCCAGGTAGAGGTCAACATGGTGACCAGGAAGATGGACAGACGGGAGGGCCCAGCAGGTTCTTATGACTGCCGTCTCTGCTCTCTGGTAGCCTGGACACAGGGTGGAACACAGGCAGGAGTGTGGTGAGACAACATCAAAGACACCTAACCTGTTTCAGAGTCTTCGCTGTCAGAGGAGCTGGACTCGCTGGTGCTCTCCGACTCTGAGGATGAGAAGCCCTTCATCTTGGAGGAGCCAGCAATGACATCAACTTTCTCAGCTGCAATAAAGCAACGGGGACAACAGAGTCAGGCAGGGCCCAGAGCCCCATGAGCCAGAGGGCTGCTCCCAAAGACCGGCTGCTGTCCTTCCAGACCCCGGCCCAACCCACACTTCCCAAGGGTGCAGCTAGCCTGGCACCACCCATGCCAGCCAAAATCCTGGCTTATACTCAACTTTCAAGGCCCCTTCAATCTCTCAAAATTCCCTCTCACAGGATTCACTGAGGATCAGGAGACCAGGACAGGAGGGGACTCCCTAACAAGGCACTGCTGGGAGTATGCTCCCTCAGCTACTTTTCTGGCAGTGGGGAGAAGACCTAAAGGGGACACAACAACCAGAGACACAGCAAGACAAGGAAAAGGCCCCAGGGGACCTCCCAGCACCTCAGTGTGCAGAGTGAGGTTCGGTGTCACTGTGTGACACCCTGAACAGAGGGGAGGGAGTACCAAGGACCCCAAGTCAGTCTGGGCTGGAATGAAGGCTGTGTGCAAAACCCTGACTCAGATCCTAAATTCTACTGGTCCTGAGACAAAACTATGAGCCAAGACAAGGCACTGATAACACCAAAGAGCCACTTCAAAGACTCGCAGAGTGGGTCACAAGGAACTAGAGAAGACAGCAGGCAGGTGCAGTGCCAATCTAATGCTTTTCTCCTAGCCATGTCCCCCACCCCAGAGACCCCAAAGAGGTGTGTGTGGGGGGGTGCCTTCTGGGGAAGACTCAGAAGTGGCAACTGAGGATGAAGGCTGCTGCTGGTCAGAGCAAGGCTTAAGACCCCAAGGGCCATCTGCCAGAGAGGTCAAGAAAGGTGCCCCACAGCCTAGGGTCGAGTTTGATGTCACAACCCTCCAGAGGCTTCTATGTCGAGGACACAGACTTCATAATCAGAAATTTAAATAGCCTGCAGAGGGAGAGGGCCGGGATTGCAAGGCCAAGTTAACTAAAGGTACCAATGGGGTCTGGCTAATAGGGGTGCAAGGGCAGCGCCTGGCCCCACCTGCCAGCCCTCTCCCTCACCCGGGACTGGGAACGCCCCAGCCCCACCCCAGAGGGCCAAAGGGCACCTTGAGGTTTCCTCTTCTTCCGCAAACAGGAGGTGACGTAGCGCTCCAGTTCACGCAGGGTGGATGGCTTCAGGGTCTCGAAGTCAATCTCGATCTCGTCGGGGTTGGAGTTCTTGAGGGAGGGCTCCCTCGACTGAATGATGTGCACCACGCGGCCCAGCTTCTCGCCAGGCAGTTTGTTGATGTCCAGGCTCAGCTGCCGCTTTTCCTCATATGACATGGGCTTGCATTTGTCCTCTTCCTCCGACTCATAGGCGGGAGGGGGCTTGCTCTTCAAGGGTGCTGGCTCCTTCTTGCTACGAAGGGGTGATGCAGATACCGTTAGGAATGGGTCTCTGCAGGAAAGTGGGGCACCCATCCCTTCGTTTAGGGCTTGGGGAGGCTTCTACACCCCCTCCCAGTGGTCTTCACAGGGGACAGGGGACGCTGGCAACACCCTTCTGTGAGTGCGGAGCTGTGGCTGAGACCAAGACCGGTGAGCTGGGGGCATCTCGCTGCCCACCACGCCCTACCATCCTCCCCTCAAGGCCCGTCCCAGGGAGGGGGCATTTGTCAGGCGGGGCGGCCACAGACCTCGTGCTGCTGTTACTGCTGTTATTTTTCTTGGTCTTTTTGGGAGGAAGTTCCTTGGCTTTGCTTTTCTTATTCTCCTCCACTTCCTCTTTCTTTTTGTGCTTTTCTTTTTTCTTTTCCTTTTTGTCTTTCTCCTTTTTCTTTGGTTTGTTCTGCTGGGGCTGTGAAAGCGCTGCAAGCTGCTCGTGCACGGCTTTGAGCTGTGGTGCAGACAAGCAAGACACACACTTGTCATGACCTGCCATCTCACCAGCTATCCGCGGGGCACAGGCCCACCCAGACCCTTGAACCCCCAAGGCAGACCAGTGTCCTCCTTGTCAGAGGAGCTGACACTCAAGCCCCATGACCATCCTTGGTCCCAGGAAGAGGATCCCTAAAGTGGCTCGGCAAGTGTATAGACACGTGTGGGCTCTAAAGGCCAAATTGTAGGGAGATGACCATCCAGAAGGCCCCAGGAGACGGACAAACTGGCTCAACCACCTCCTTCCAGACACCAGAAGTTCCAGAAGCCTGACTTCTGCCCAGAGAACGGCCACATCAGCCCACATCCATACCCACAGTGTACATATAAGTATGAACAATATGCACTTGACTAGGCACAAGGGGACCTGCTGGCATGCAAAGCCAAGGGCATCATGCGGACACCTCCCTCTAGCAGGGCTGCCCGGGCCATGGACTGGCAAGGCCAGAGGTGGGAGCTGGATGGAGAACGGGGCTGCCTCTGCCCTCACCTGCTCCTGGAGCTCGGCCAGCCGCTGGGCTCGCTCCTCCTCGGAGTCGTCAGTGGAGCTGTCACTGTCTGAGGAGCTGTCGCTGCTGCTGTCACTGGAGGAGGGCGGGGCAGCAACCTTGGTGGGAGGCGGCACCACTGGGGAGGACACGGCCACTGCAGGCTCCTCGGGCTCATCTGGCATCTTGGCAAAGCGCATCTCGAACACATCCTGGAGGTGGGGGAGGGAGGGGAAGCCGTGCCCATGAGGGCTGCTAGGTGCCCGGGGCGGGCACCTGGACTGTGGCCCCACACCAAGCCATTCCTGGCTGGGAGAGCTGACTCGACAGGAAGCAGAGGGCTGGGTCAGCGGTGACCCCCTTCTTGCCACTAAGCTGAAGCGTGTGCAAGGGCTCCCAGTAGTTCTTCCAAAACTCCTCTCTCAAATCTCACTTGGAGGTGAAAGGCACTCCCAACATGGCCTGATGCCCACTCCCTGAGAGATGTGGCCTAAGGACCCACCTCACAGTAGATGGCTGGCCCAATGAGGACATCAGGCTGGGCACCCCTGACAGCTGCAGACCTGGACAGACTCACAGAGAAAGTGCTCTGAGGCTCCTGACAGCTTGGTGCTCAGTGAGGACCCCCCAGGGGAGCCTGCCAGATGCTGGGCTGGGCAGCAGGACACAATACTGAACAGAACAGGAGGCTCTCTCACGGGTCACATCCCCACAGGCAGCAGACACGGCCTGCAGGTTTAGAGTTCCAGAGGGAGTGAAGGCCCCAAGGTGGGAGTGTGCCCCACATAGAGCCCACAGCCTGCAGTGATCGGGTCCTCACTGGCGATGGCATCTCCAGGACACAATAGAAATACGAGAAAAGTACAGAAAAGGTGTGGAGCACTGCAGACCGGCTATGGGAGAGGACTGGCTTTGTGAGGCGAAAGCTACCTGAGCAGAGACCCTGGGTGGACTGAGCACCAGATCCTACCCCAGGAGATCCCAAGACCTTTCAACTCTGAGATTCAGAAATCTGATGGAATTGCATGGGTCACAGAACCCAGCGGGGCAGCAATCCTTCCTGGGCTCCAGGGGTTCAACTGTGTGTTGCCTCGCCTGCCAGCTGGCCATTCCCTCTCTACCCAAGGGACTTTGTCACCAGAAATCCAATGACGACTCAGAACTGATAGTGGTGGAAGGAACAGAGCTGTTTCCCTAGCAGGATGTTGAGACCTGTTTTAAGCCCAGTTTAATACAGCAACTCACACAACAGAAGCAGGGGGACCTTTCTCAAGCGCGACCTGATACTTGAGAGAACAGCAGGGCCCAGAAGGGCCACAGGGTCAAACTCCAAGGCTGCTATTTCAAACTGGGGTGTGTTTGACAGGGCGCAACCTAGGAGACTCTCTCGATGCTCTAGAGACACATCTTCAGGTTTCCCCATCCAGAGAGCTGGGGAAGCATGATCTGGGCAGCAGACTGTGGGACTGTTCCCTCTGCTCCAGATTACTCAGTTTGACCTCCTCCAAGGCAGTTTCTCCTCTCAAACAAGGTGCCTGCCTGAACTCTGCTGAGTGGGTTTGAGGTTAAGAAGGGCAATATCTTTCTGTATTTATTCAGAAATAAATCCTGGAGCATATCCAAGGGCAATGAAGAAGAAAAACAGGAGAGATGACCAGACACTATCATTGTTCAGATTGCCAGGTGCAAGACCTGTGGGCAAGCCCATCTCTGCCCACAGGGCCCTGAATGTGGGCAGGGGCCCACGACTGCCCCCCACAAGCATCTAGAAGAACCGGGCCCACACTTGGAGAAGTGTGTTTAAGAAGGCGGTGGAGCAGCTGGACCCCAAGACAGGACAGTTGCAAGCACCTGGTGCTGCTGGGAGGTGATCCTTTACCAAGTAGAAGCTACGTGTGTCACTAGTTTGTGAACCAGCCCCCATGCCAGCCGTCAGAGAGCTCTACCTTACCACAAGGGCACCCCTGTTCTTGCCCCACAGGTTACAGCTGCTGTGGAAATGAAGCCCCCTTCCACTCCCTGGCTGCTTCTGGCCCTTGACCTACCAAGGCCCCAAAACCAAACAGCAAGGAGCATGGAACAGAAGGCCAAATGGGCCGCCAGCCTCCTGGGCTGTGCCCAGCTGAACGATCCATCATCCCCGTGTCTGCTCCAGCCCTAGGGGGGACACCCCGGGAACACACTTGGGCCTGTGTGCCAGTGAGCTAAGGGCTGCTGCAGAAAACCTTCCCAAGTGACCCAGACAAACATGCACCTGCTGCTGCTGCTGCTGCTAAGTCGCTTCACTCGTGTCCGACTCTGTGCGACCCCATAGACGGCAGCCCACCAGGCTTCCCCATCCCTGGGATTCTCCAAGCAAGAACACTGGAGTGGGGTGCCATTTCCTTCTCCAATGCATGAAAGTAAAAAGTGAAAGTGAAGTCGCTCAGTCGTTCCCGACTCTTAGCGACCCCATGGACTGCAGCCTACCAGGCTCCTCTGTCCATGGATTTTCCAGGCAAGAGTACTGGAGTAGGGTGACATTGCCTTCTCCGAACATGCACCTGCTCTGTGGTAAACAAGACAGATGTGCTCCTTGTCCTCAAGGGGCAAACACAGATTGTTATAATGTGTCCTAAGCGCTAAGGCAGAAACAGCAAGAGTTGGCCAAGAGCCTGTGGAGGAACCTGAGACCTAAGAATGAGAAGAGGGTAACAAAGGCTGCAGACACACAGGATGGTACAAATGAGAGAAAGGTCCAAGTGGCGTGGGGTCAGGCAAGAGACAGTAAAACCCAATGAGCTGCACCCAGGGCAAGTGTCTCAGAAGGGGGGAGTGACAGGAAGGAGCAGTGATCAGCAGCACACACCAGGGGAGCAGGGCTCAGGCCTTCTGTGCTAGGACGCTAGTGTCTTGAGGTGTACCCATCTACTCTGCCTAGTATGACATGACCTCCACCCCACTCCAAGGACCTGGGCCACATCGCAATTCTCAACATCAGAGAGAACCCTGGCTTCCGAGAGCAAGCATCTCTTCTCACTATAGTGTTGACCAGGGCCATCTACTCTGGACTGTATCAGACTCATGGAGGAAGCTCCCTACCCTCTTTAGTGACAGAGATGCTCAGGTGCTGGGAGGCGGTGGTGTCCAAAGACTCCCGGCAAACCAGCCTTCAGCTGAGCACAGCTGGAGACCAAAGGGGAGGTGCTGTCCAGTCAGCCCGTCTTTGCCCCACCTGGATACTGCTTTCGGGCTTAGCCATACCTGGGCATACCAGGCTCAGGGGCTGGGGACATGCAAGTGAGAAGTAGAATTCAGGCCATGGAGGCCCACTTGGCCCCAGGTGCTGGAGACGCAGCCATGAGGGGACACTCAAGACACACACACGCACACACACAACCATACATACACTGGAGGTACATTGGGGCCTTGGCTATGTATGTACCTTCCTCAGTTTAATGTTTTTCCCTTGCTGTAAAACAACTGTGTACCACCATGAATTTGCACTTTCTGCTAAAATAAAACTCTGGTAATCCACGTAAGCACAAAACTTCCTAAATTACCCCTCCCTTCACAGCAGAACAGAGAGCAATGAACAGTACCAGCAGCAGCTCTGGGCCCAGAAGCTAGGCTAGCAACCCTCAGCTCAAGTCAACTGCAGGTTCCCAAGGACACTGTGAACCCAAGGGTTCCTAGCTATCTTTGTGACCATAGCTGCCAGGAGGTGGGATGTGGGCTTTCTAAAGATCCAGCATTTGGAGGCTGGACAAAAAACATAAAGTGGATCCTTTCCAGTAAAACTTTCTGGGTCAACCTCAGCCCCTGGGCACAGCAGGTCTCAACTCTTCTTACTGACACACACAAGGGCCAGAATTTTTTTGCTCCTCTTCCCCAGTAGGCAATCTAGCCCCCTAAACCATGCTGATCCTGGAGAACTTTGAAAGAAAGAAGAAAAACAAACCTCTAAATGCTACAAAATATAGGAAGTGCGTTCTAGAAATGCCCACAAGGGACCTGCCACGTCAACTCTGCCGAAGCAGACACCCCAACCTGCTTCCAGGCGTTTTACTTTCAGTAGCATGGAGACCCACCCTGTGAAGGGCAAAGCAAGCTGGGGGCAGAGGCAGCCCTGCACTGAGTCGCCCACTGGGCACTGCCCTCTGCCTCCCACCTAAGTGGACCCTCCTCGAGGGCAAGGACCTTGTCCCATTCCAGCCTTGTATCTGGAACCAACATTTAGAAAAGAGCTGCCATGTGGCAAACACCTCGGTGTCCGTGCTATGAGTAGATCCCATGTTTGGGCATGCTCATGGCACCTCCAGAACAAGAAAAATGCTGTGTGTGTGTGGCTCTGAGGGAACCACTGCCACCTGGTGGTGATGTCTGAGAACTGCAGTACAGGTATGACGCCTGAGCAGCTAGGATGGCAAATGTTAAAAGTAAATAGTAGAAAAGGCAACCTTGTGAGGAAAGCAGACAACACAGCACCAAACTGAAGAGAGTGCCCCTTCCAAAAACAGAAAACCTCAAATAAAGTAGTACACAGTCAGCAGAAATCAGAACCTTCAAGTCTGAGTGCATGTTTAATTAACAATAACCAGGTTCATACCAGTCAGGTGTTCTTTTCTTTTTAAATACCTAGAGTTTCAGGACACCAAAGGCTGACCCAGACAAGCCCAAGTGAAAGAACATCTTGGCTCCAAGACGATGACACAGGAGACAACATGCTGGTGAGTGTGGGACAGTGTGTGAAGCTAGCGGAGCCAGGAGACAGGTGGACAGCAGAGCCGGAGTGGTCTCCGACAGACACCGACTCAAGGCCATCAAAGGCCCTGTGCAAGTCCTCGCTTCTGGAAGCATTCCACAGCTGACAGAGAAAAGCCTGGGGTGAGGAAGCCCCACCAGGACCCCAGGAGAGCCTGTCGCAGGATGTGTGACTTGGACCGTGTGACAACGGGTGGTCCAGGCTGCTCTGACCCTGAAAGCAGAAGTGCAACCTGGGGTCTTGGGGAGAAGAGGCTGGGAATTTTCATTATATGTGATTTCAAAAAATTATAATAATGAAAACAGGTAACAGTACTAAATGTTGACTTTATTCTCCATAATTTTTAACTCCTGATCTTTTTACTCAAAAGACATGTCTCTGCTGAAATTTGGGCATAGTTGTTCCTTGTTTCTTTTTAAAAACAAAAAAACAAAAAAAGAAAAGTGGAGCTAGTTCACGCGTTTCTTTTGTAATCTGCCCCCTCGCCCCCACCCACGTGTGCACTCCACAGCACACACCACCTAGAATCAACCTGAAGGGGCCAGAATCCCACCCCACTAGGGCTCCGTAGCCACACAGAACGTCTAGAGGCAGCCGCGCTGCAGCGGGAAGGCACGCATCATGGCTCTCAAGGCTCCAGTGAATGCCCGCAAATGAGCAGCTACTTCAGCTCACAGCTGGGACAAAGTGTCTACCTGGCAAGAGTGTCCCTCGCCGACTTGAGACAGGTCTGTTTTGGAGAAGAGTTGGGCCATGCACAGGATGCGCACTCTTCCGGCCAAGGGGAATCGAATGCAGGGGGGTGGGGGTGGGGGGTTGGGGGGGCTTTCAGTGGAACACCCCAAAACCCAAAATGCCCAAGACCAAAACCAACCACCCTACCTTAATCAAAAGGAAATAATCCCAATGTAAAATATATGTATTATTCTGACTTTAGTCCACTCTTCCAAAGCAACATGGCATTATACCAAAGCAAGCGACAAAAGTAAAACCTGCTGAGGCCCACAGAGGCCTGGCCCACCCAGGACCCCAGCCTGCTCTGCTGCAGGACGCCACACCCGGAGCTGCCCCAGAGCCTCACCTGGAGCTTGCGGGCCATGGCCACCACCTCATGGTCAGGAGGGTTATACTTGTAGCAGTTAGAGAACATCAATCGGACATCGGCACCAAATTCCTGAGCATCACGGTACTCACGGGCCTCCAGTTTAGACTAAAAAGACAGGACGGGTCCTGGTTAGTCATGGCTGCCTATGCTCCAAGAAGGGCTGTCTGCAGGAGCAAGTCAACTTCTCAATGGCTCGGAGTTTAACCCAGACCTCAATGGGGAGAAGTTATTACCTCAGTCCTCAGCATCAAGCGGACACAGAGATACTCTAACAGCAAGTCTCAAGGCCAGGAGATGCCCTGCTAGTGTCTAACCCACTGTGCCTGGCAAGAGTACACAGGATCCAGAGAGACGAAGCTTAAGCTACAACTAACTGTAAAGAGAGGGCTGGCTCTAGTTCTGGCCTGGCCTGTATTTGTCCTGTTGACGTCAGACAGGACACCAATCAAAAGGAACACAGCAATGTCCTCTGCTCTGCCCAAGTTTGGACAGGTTTATTCCACTCCCACATGGAAAAAATGCCAAAGGCTTAAAATAAACAAAATCAAAAATGCCAAGAAAATGCCAGCACTTGGGACTTCCCCTGGTGGTCTAGTGGCTCAGATTCAGAGCTCCCAATGTAGGGGGCCCTGGTTCAACCCCTGGTCAAGGAACTGGCTCCTGCATGCTGCAACTAAAGACCCCATGTGCTGCAACTAAGACCCAGCACAGCCAAAGAAAAAAACATATATGTATATATATATTTAAAATGCCAGCACTCACGTGCCTCTCAAGAGCCTGTCAAAGTCACCACTGTCCAAACCCTCCTGTGCCTGCCACGCAAAGGTGTCTATGGGCACTGGGCCTCGGGACCACAGATGGCTGGCCTCAGATGGGGGCAGGGGCAGCACTGCTGTCCGCGACCAGCAGGGTCCCAGGATCTCGGGGGCTGCACGCCTCCACAACCCCCAGCAGGGGGCACTAGGCCACTCTGGGTTGGTGAGGAGATTTAGACAGCTCCTGAGACTGTCTCCTCCTGGACAGGCCTCAGAGGTGCTGGCCTTTCCTGTCCTGAACGCATCCACTCACCTTGATTGTGCTCATGTCCATGGGGTGCTTGATGATGTCACAGTAGTCATGCAGACCCAGCGCCTCCACGTCCACGGGCTTGTAGAAGGGCCAGGCGTAGGCCGCGTGCTTCTTGGCGAACATCTCCTTAAGGATGCCATTGCAGCACTTGAGCTGCTCTGAGACCTTGCTGCTCTTATCTGGCGCCGGGTGCTGCTGCGAGTCAGGCACGTCCTTCTTCGGGGGTTTAACAGGCCGGCTGCTCTCCCGCCGGGGGCCCAGCTTGGCAGTCTTAGGCTCCGGGGGCAGTGAGGGCGGCTCATGAATGGGGTCAATGGTGGTAGGGGTGGTGGTATCTGCTTTCCTCTTAACCCCCTTCTTTGTCTGCCAAGAGCACAGGCGCAACAGGCATGGTCAGAGGCAGTGGCTGGCACAGCGGGCCCTCAGGGTCACTCCTGAAGCCAAGTCCTTTCTAGGGTCTCAATTCTCAACAGGGAACAGGGCCCAAAGGTGAAGGACTGAAAACAGGGAGACCCTGTCCCACCACTCTGTTCTGCAGCTGGGACAGGACCCTGCCAGTGGCAGGAGAAAGCACATAACCGAGTGTGGGATCTGCTCACCAGAGGCCAAAGAGACTTCTGAGAGCAATTTCCCACAGGCCAGGGACCTCTCCCAGAGCCCACCCCTGTCACTGGCCACCCACGGAAGGCACACTCAGAGACTATTTAGACGGCATCTGCAAACACACAGTCTACATTAGAACCGGGAAGGGGGCAGCAACCACCTGGAAGGTGTTACTCAATTATGGGATCTCTGGGTCAACAGCTTTCGGGGTGTGCTGATTTAAACACAGCTTGATGCCCCCTTGAAATACCCACAAGTGCCCTGGGAGCCAGAAGCATTGGTAAGGATGGGTGACTGTCTCCTGTAAGCCTCACTGCAACGGGGGGGGGGTGGGAAAGGGGTTCTTTTAGCTGACGTGGCGGGACCTACAGAGTGGCCAGGCTGGGCCACACATACACAGGAGGCTCACCTTCACAGGCTGTGGGGTGGCTGCAATGATGGGCGGGTGGCTCTGCACGGGCTGGGGGGCTGGCGCAGGTGGGGGCAGTGGCTGGGGGGGCACTGGCGGGGGCGTCTGCAGCGGCTGGGCAGGTACCACTGTCATGACAGGGGTCTGGACGATGAGGTCTGGGGTGACGGCAGGGAAGGGGTGAGGTGTGGCCTGCACAGATGGAGGATTCTGCTGAGGGGTCTGGGTCTGCGGAGGAGTCGACGCTTGCGTTGTGTTTGGTACCGTAGAGACGCCAGGTTTTGCTGTCCCTATCAATCATAAAAGGGACAGGTGGTTAGATGCCAGGCCTGCACGCTGGCTGACCTTGTGGGGACACTGCCATACGTGGTGAGCACACAGTGCCATGGGCATGGCACACACAGTCACCAGAACAATTTGTCTAAGAGACGGAACAGCCCAAACACCCTGGCCCTCAGACAGATCTGTCCACCTGTCCTAGGAGGCTCCAAGAGCAGTGGCACACCACATGCCACACTTCCTGGGGTGTCCTGGCTGCAAGTCCTCACTCAGGCACAGAGACCCCTTCATGAGCATGAAGGCATGAGCCAAAGGAACAGGAAACTCATGCTGAGACTTAGCACCATGACAGTGATAGCAAAAAAATATTCCTTGGCACTTTCAGGCAGAGCTGTCCTCATTCCCAGAAACGCTGCCTTCTGAGTAAGCATTTCTGGCAGGAGGCCAGGATCAGCAGCCCGAGCCAAGGTTTCTGGAAACTGGCAGCCCACTATCCCTCTGAATCACAGGGGCAGGATGGACAGCTGCTGCCCTTCAGGACTGGCTCACACTGCCTCCCTGCAGCAGTGTGGGTGAGCCAAAACACACAAGGTCCCACAACTACCCAGGTGAATGAAGCCCAAACCCCTCCCAGCAGGGAGGCTGCGGCTCCTTGGTTCTGAGTATACTGGACACCTGTGGGCAGGTTCCACAGCCAAGGGGTGACCCTCAAGACCAGCTCTCCTTGGCTACCCCTCAGCACTGCAACGGAGATAGCCAACCCCCTTCACTCCCATGAAATTACCCCTTCCAAGCAAGACAGGAAGTCAGGTGAAAGCTTGCTCCTTAGAGCAAACAACTCACAGCACAGGCCACCTTGCAAGCATCATCTTTCTGCAACTTGGGTGCTGCAGATGGCAAGATGCAGAAGGCAGCTGTGAAAACTTCCTGTACAGAAACATTTCACGAGTAGGCTACTCCCTACCAACTGGCCTTCAGAATGGTATGTCAGGCTGGGGGGCAGGGGCGGGGTGGGAGCTAAGACAGAGAGAGTTTGACTTCAGAAGACTATCCAGTAGCAGGTATGACTCGGACACAAGTGGATTAAGATAACTCAAGTGACAAACCTTAAGGCTCTAGGATTAATTAAGACTAAGACTGCCCTTGATCAGATCAATTTTACCCAAAATGAAAAAGACGGTCTATGGCATCGGTGGGATGAAGAACTCAAATTGTGAAATACTTAAAAAAAAAAAAAAAAGTTACACTTTCTTTTTAACTGAAGTCCATCGAGAAAGGCAAGGCCCAATGTTTTCTACTCTGCTGGAGGGTCAAATGACCCTCTGAGCTGGCTCCCCTGATGAACCTGGCTCCACCATATCCAAAACAGCAACAACACAGGTAGCAAATAATATAGCCGTCTTCCCACCACTCTAGTCTCCCAATGAACTCGGAGAAGGCTAGCCAACTGGGGAGAGAGAAAGCCAATTTTCTTGCTGTTTCAATGTGAAGCTAAGAGTGCCAGGGCCACTGAAGGTACCCTACCTGCTTCTTTCCTCCCACGTCCTCTTCCTTTTGCCTGGACTATCACGATCTCAGTTTCTTCAGTGGGCAGTTCGTTGATTTTTTGCAAGAAGAGCTTCTCCAGAGCTTCTGCCATTAAGACTATGTCATCTCCAGGCTAAAAGAGGAGACACACACAGTGAGGGTTGGCAAGCCCTCCCCACCTTTCTAGACAGAACAAGAGCTCCCCATCCTAGGTCCCAAAGTGTGGAGCATCGTATTCAGAGTCCTCCAATCTGAACTCCAAAGGGCCACAACACAGCTATACTACCTGGCACTGCAGAGGCTGCCTAGGCCTGCAGGTCTGCTGCCTCTCCAGCCTTTTAACTTCTGGCCTGAGAAATCATCCTAATGCCTGCAGTATTTATCGAGCACTGCCAACCACAGACTGGGGTCCCTCCCTTGACACGATGCAACTTCACCAGAATTACTTGGATTGCACAGGATACATGAGCAGGGCTCCAATAACGTTCCCCAGGGTGTTGCCAAAGCAGCTCACTGAGGCCTGGGGAAATGTCCATTCCTTACTGCCTCATGGGTTCCACTCTGTCACCTCACCTGTAACATCCCTCAACCCACTCAGCTCTAAATGGAGAACTCTAACTGTACATATTTCCCTTAAACCTAGCGATGAGAGCTGAGACTTTAAACAAATGATCTGGCTTCATGGCATAGCAAAGATGAATGGCTTGGCTATTGGGTTAAGATGTGATCTTTAGGCCTACAGGTAAGACCCTACAAGGGGATACTTGATTCTCCGGCCACAGGCTATTATTGATGGTCATGTCCACAGTTGCAAATGCAGCAGGCCCCACACTGTACCCTCTCTCACATGTAGGTTTCTGTCTGAGCACATCTTTCTTTACAACTGGGCTTCCCTGGTGGCTCAGCTGGTAAACAATCCGCCTGCAATGCAGGAGATATGTTTTGTTTAATCCCTGGGTTGGGAAGATCCCCTGGAGAACTGAACGGCTACCCACGCCAGTATATTGGCCTGGACAATTTCATGGACTGTATAGCCCATGGGGTCGAAAAGAGTCGGACACAACTAAGCAGCTTTCACTTTCTTTACATTTTCTCTACATTTCAGTAGATTCCTTCCTGACAATTTGAGTCTCCTAACAAACTTTTTAGTGATTCACTACTGTCCTTTTCACATCTTCTCTACTAGACATGCTCAAGAACCAAAGTCCCAAGGGCATCAGAAGCACATGCTTCCAGAAGCACATGCTAACGAGGACGGCTGAGAAACACAGCCAGAAGGCTACTGGCCTCAAAAGACACATACCCAGTTCACACGCAAAACCAACGGCCCCACCTACCTCTGCTGCCAGCGGTCTCCTCTGGCCAGACCCCACTCTACCTGCACCCCGCACCCCTGCCCATGGGTTCCAGACGTGCCCACCACCTCCTCTACCTTCTGCTTCTCCACCAGCCCCCACGTCTCACCTTGTTGTAGATGTAACAATTTGTAAACATAGTGTTGAAGTCCTGGATACATTCCTGAGCATTCCAGTAATAGTTGTTTTCCAAGCGCTTCTTTATTGTTCCCATATCCATAGGTGTTTTAATGATCTTATAGTAATCCTGCAGAGGAGAGAGAGCAAAAAGGCCAATGTCACCTCCGCAGCCAGGCAGCACTCACGGGTGGGGCGCGGATCTCACCCAGCCTCACGCCACAGACATGCAGACCTAAGCTCTGCCACCGCATCAGTGAGCCATCTCATGGATGGACTCCAAGATAAAGTGGTTCACAGAAGAGTTGCTAAAAGCTGAGTGGCAATTTAGAATAAGTAACAGGCAAAGTCACTCAACCTTTAAAAAAGTGGTTCTTATCTGGTAAAATAACCCACGGGAGTTTCTACTTTCTCCCCACCATGTGAAATTATCCACATCCATAAAATATATTCAAGCCTCAACAACTGGACCCCTTGCTTCCTGTCACACTGAAGCACCATGGACCAAAAGCCTCTATCTTCAGTTCATCTCACTTCCATTCCTTTTACCTACATATAGTCTATCACTAAGGATCCAGTAGTATCTGGAAACAGTTCAACAACTAACCAGGTTAAGTGCCAGATGAGGAATCAAATGGAGAGTCCTCACTATTCTTAGTTTAAAAAAAAAAAAAAATTCCAAAATTCCAGCAGACCCACTCCTCAAACCTCTGGATCTTATTCTACAAGTGCTGAACAGAAGACATCAGACAGCAGGTGTAGATGTGGCAAAAGCCCTTCCAATCAAACTCTCTTCTACCATTATACCTTTCCCAAAATCTAAACCTATCTTACAAGCAAATGCTTATGATCAGACAGGGCCTGGGTTTCCAGGAGGAAGGACCACAGAGGGGCAGGCGAGAAGGTGCACCTGCACACAGCTCGCCGCCCCATTAAGGTCCACTCTCTCCAAGGCTCCCACAGTCAGGCCCAGGTGAAGTACCAGAACCGCATCACATCCCAGGGGCAGCCTGACGGCAGCGGGGCAAGTCGGTGCTCTGGCAAGCATCGAGGTCCTGCCCAAGAACAGAGGCGAGCAATGCTGAAAAAGTAAGCCAAGGGTGTGAGGTTCTGAGTTGCTCTGACACCCACGAGAAAGGAACAGAAGTCGCTGGCATACACCTGAGAGCTGGCACAGCTCACACCCCTGCCCCAAATGGGGCTGCGGCACAGGCCTAGGTACCCTGGCGAACAGGCCTCAAGAGGAGACTGAACCAGACTTTCTACACTGTATTTGCTCTGACCACCTTTCCCAAGAGAACGAAGTCCAAATATATCTGCCCTGGGGGAAACTCAGATTTTATTCCATGGCCCAAGATCGTGGGGTCACCACCTCAGACTGGTGTCAGGCGCTTGAACCGGCCGTGGGGTGCCGACAGTGGTATGAGGCCCAACAAGACAGTAGCTGAGGACAGAGCAGGAGGAGGAGGTGAGACAGCGACAGGTGAGGGTGGGGGGACTGAAAGGGAGGCAGGGGCTTAAGGGGCAAGACGACCACCCATCTGCATACATGTATGGAATGACAGAAGCAGGCATTCCAATAAGGCCAGCAGGGACCAGAGGCCGAGACACAGGTAAAGATCTGGAAGGGATCAGAAAATAGAAAAAGAATAAACTCTTTCCTGAGATGGCCCTATTCCCATTTCCTGGGGAGGGGGCTGTCCCTGGAAACTGGGCTTCAGTATGACACTGTTCCCAGTCAAAGAGCCCTGCCCCAGCCCTCTGGGTTAGCCCCTAGCTCGGCCACCTCTGTGAAGGCACCAGATCAGTGCCACCACCCCCAGCTTCTTCTTCCTCCATTGGAGCTGCTGAGGGTGACACCAAGTCACACTGGGACCCCAGAGGAGCTTGGCCTCCACTTCAGAGAATGACCTCAAACTCCCAAACCCCTTAGCCTGCCAGCCCATGCACACCCTTGTCTGTCCCACTGGCTGGCAGGCCGCCTTCTCAGGATCTCCGGTCCCCCGACCCCCTTTCTGCTCAGTCTTCACCGTCTTAGCTCTCCGTGCCTCTGCTCCCTCCGCATTCACCTGAACAAACCAACCCCTCCCTCCTCCACCTGGCCCTGCCACAGTTTCCCTTCAAAGCCAAATTTCTTGAACCGGTGGCTTCACATCCTCACCTTCTTGTCCACACTGCTGGGAATCTGGTTTCTACTTCTGCGCCACAGCTTCCTAAGGTCACCAATGCCCTCCTAAAGGCCAACAGGAGGGTCAGGGTGGAATCCTCAGCTCTCTGACCTTCCTGTAGTCTCTGATGTGGACACCTGAGAGGCTGCTCTCTGTTGGTGACCCTCCTAGCCTCCTGCTCCCTCCAGTGCTATAAAAGCTGTGGGCCCCATTGGATTCCAACTACAGTGCCTTCTCTCCCCATTCTTTGCATGTGCTCTAGGAAGGTCACCTCACCTGTGGATCCTGCACAGCCCACTCTTTAGTCTAGCTAGAAGCTGGTACCGCAAGCTCTCCCAAGAGCCTCCTTCCTTCCAGTGATGGGCTCAATGCCTCTGTGGTCAATGAGGAGAGCGACCTTTGGAGCCCAGATTCCATGAGGACCCTTCTTTTGTTCCCATCGGCTTTCCTCCACCAGTTCATGACCTGAGCCTGCAGCACCCCCACCTGACTCTCCTCCTGAGTGCACACGATGGGTATTCAACGGACAGACAGTACTGGACAGCTGTCAGAGATACAGCGACCGTCAAGCAAGGAAGGTCGCACTGATGGGTCCCTCCTCCTTGAGACCAAGTGCCTGGCAGAGGCTGGGGTCCTGCACCAGTGCAGTTCTGCCTCGCAGATTCACATCTGGGTCAGCTGCAACAATCATCTAATTCCAACGCCCTTGTCCAGGTGTGTGTGGGATTTGGCAAACAACAGAAGACAATTTAAAGACAATTAGTCCTTGATGCTTTGAAGAAAGAAAAAATTAACACGTTATCCTGTTTCCTCCCCGAGGTTCAGTTAAAGGCAGAAGTTGAGTTTCCAGAGCCATTTGCTAGCAATGTGGGCAAACAGAGAACTCACAAAGCAAAAAGGAGAGGAACAGGGGCACAAAAGAATAACAGCAGATGTAACATGGCCACAACACACCCCTCTTCAATCCAGGCCACCTCCGTGTACCTGGCTCCATCCTGCCACCTTTCCCTGCCCATGCTCTGGGTGACAACGAGGATGCCAGTACCAGAACAGGTACTGCAGCAAGCCAATTCTTCTCAGAATCTGACCAACCACGTCTGCTGAACCTACTGGGTCGGTCTGGCCAACCAAGTCTGTGGAGGGAGGGCCTGGACCACCAAGTGACCCCACTTCAAGTCCCCCGAAGCAAGGGCAAACTGCAAGCAACCCTCCACTTCTATTTCAATCTCGTCACACAACATGTCCCAGAATCGTAGCATCAAAGAAACCAGTTACTATTTAATTCAGTCAGCACTTCTCTCTTTCCCCACTTCCATTCATCAGGACTGCTAAAACCCCTCACTCAAGGATACTGGAGTTTGGCTCCACCCTCCCATCAATCCATCCTTACAGGAGCAACACAGGAGGAGACCTGGAGGAAGGCAGCCCTGGACCCTGCCCAGATTACTCACAGGGAGGTTTAGCTTGACGGCATCCACAGGCTGCTGGAAAGGCCACGCAAACTGGTGTTTCCATAGTGTCTTGAGCACCACTTTGAGCAGATATTGCAGTTGGTTGGTCTGCCTCTTGGGCTTGTTGGGGTTGGAAGTCTCCGGAGGAGGGGGGTTGGTGCTGGCTGTGTTGGCTTGCTGGGGTTGGGCCTGGGCCTGCGTTGTAGACATCTGGGTAGTTTCTAGTCCATCCCCCATTACTGGCAGATTTCTCAATCTCGTCCCAGGGCCACTCTCCGCAGACATGCTACTGATCCCATCACATTCTTCACTGGGCAATCTACAAAGGAAAAGCCACTGTCAGAGATGAGGCAGTAGAGCGGAGCCATTCACAATGACACAGCCCCGAGGGCTGTGGCCTACAAAGGCCGAGCCCCTCTGATGAAGACCGACTGGGTCGGCTGGAGAGACACTCCAGGCACTGACTAAAAGGGCCCCACTGTCTGCTCCCCTCAAAGATTCATCATCCAGTAGGAAAGAGAACCAGGAATCAACTTTGAGGGCCAGGCCATGGAGTCTCAAGTCAGCCAGGGGCTGAAAGGGGCTGTGGGAGCTAAGGAGTTCAGGGGAAGGTGGATATAATAAACAACAAACCAAGTTTTCACCTCTGAGTTTTTAGTGGACACTGTGAGAGAGGATGATTTGCAAGCCTCAAATTATCTCTTCATTAATATTTTTGTTTATATTTGTGGCTCATGAAACATTTAGCCACGTCGGTAATTGTACTTGGTGAGTGGGGGCCAAGCAGGAAGGCCAGACTGCCTGAACCTTTTTTAGCCCACACAGTCCGCTGCTGAGTGCTCACACTTACGAAAAATATTTTCTTGGTAACTTACATAATGTAGGTTTGGAGATTAAAGAGATACCACACGGTAACTGCTGATAACATAAAAATGAATCCATACTTGACCTACTGTTTTATTAACCAGCTTTTCAAAGTTTGTTTATAAAGGGATAGAGGGGCACTTCCTGTGATTCTTTGGGGGCTTGGGGTGGGGGACAGTACATGTGACCTGCCCCCACCCCAATCAGTGCCTTATTAGCACTCTGTCCATGCACTGCCCCCAACAACCCCTGCTTCAAGCCATACTATGGACATTCTTGCAACGGTGGCTTTGTGCACCTGTCCAGTTATTCTATAGGACAACCACAGGGAAGTGGGTTCATGTTTTTAATGTCAAACGGCCCCTCAGAAAACACACTAACCCACCCCTTACTTTTCATTCTTTTAATGAGAAGAAACATCTGCTTAAAAGCGTACTGATCATTTGCACTCTTGTGCAGTACTTTTCTGACACTTTACTACTAGCAAGAAGGAACAATCAGAAAGTGAGGCAGGAGCTGCTTCCATGTAACGAGCAACTCCAGTAATAAATCCAGGAGTTCAGTGAGGGTAAGAAAACCTCCGTAGCTGAGGAAGTCAGGCAAGGGCTTAGGCAAAGAGGGACGACAGGACTCTGGCAGGCAGAGGGGACAAGAAAAAATGGGGCAAGCTGGCTCGCTTTGTCCCAGCTTTCTTTCTGGAAGACGCTCAGCACATACTAGGCATTCTGGTTCAGTCCAAGTGTAATTTAAAACAAGGTTTTCACAATGGTTTCCATAAATGCAGTTCTGGCAAAATGTTACTGTTGTTGTTCTGTCACTAAGTCATGTCTCTCTGTGACCCCACGGACTACAGCAAGCCAGGCTCCTCTGTCCTCCAGTATCTCCCGAATTTGCTCAAATTCAAGTTTACTGAGTCGGTGATGCTATCTAACCATCTCATCCTCTGCTGCCCCCTTCTCATTTTGCCTTCACTCTTTCCCAGCAAGAAGGTATTTTCCAATAAGTCAGCTTTTCACATCAGATGGCCAAAGTATTGCAGCTTTAGCTTCAGCATCAGTCCTTCCAAGGAAGGACTGGAAAATCACTGAATTTTTAAATGCACAAGGTGAGAACTCACTACATAAAAGCAACTCAGTAGTGAAGTCCGTCATGGCGTGGAGGGGGTGGAGAGCTGAACCTCTTGGTCTGAGGCCTGACAAAGCCAACACGGCCAGGGAGACCGCTTTCCTTCCAGGGTGCTCTGGCTGACTACAGACCTAGCTATCAAGTGGCTAGACAACCCAAGAAGAGAGCGCTGCTCCGAAGAAAAGGCTGATGCGGGGGCAGGAACACACATGGGGAGCCCATGGCCATCACATGGCAGACTGTGGATCCTAGGGATCTGAATCCTTGTTTGCTTTAAGAGGAAGCATTGTTCTCTACCCCCTTTCACCATATAGATATAAAACTTAAGAGTGAAAGTGAATGTGAAGTCGCTCAGTCGTGTCCGACTCTTCGTGACCCCATGGACTGTAGCCCACCAGGCTCCTCCGTCCATGGGATTCTCCAGGCAAGAGTACTGGAGTGGGTTGCCATTTCCTTTTCCGGGTGAATCTTCTCGATCCAGGGATCAAACCCAGGTCTCCCGCACTGCAGGCAGATGCTTTAACCTCTGAACCACCAGGAAAGAGTGCCATTTGCCTATTCTGAGATGGGATACCAATCACTCAAACAAACAAAAACCCATCACTCTGAATAAGTGATTCATCATTTAACTCACAGGAAAGGTCAATACTGTCAATGCTAGAGAAAGGGTGTGTTACAGCAGTGCCAGTTAGGTGTCTAGAGGTGGTCATGCATCTATTCAATGATGTCCAGCTGCTCCCAATATGCTAGTAAGACTTTAAGGTTTATGCCCTCCAGGTAACTCCCAAGACCCAAGAAGGAAGGGACAGCTCCTACAGCAACCTCTAAGCTCTCTACAAGGAGAACACCAACCCAGTTCTAACAATGCCTACAGGAAAAGGGGTTTTGCACGTGCAAAGCTGATTCCTGGTACCTCTCCTGCACATATGGTGCTGGAGATGAAGAAGGGGCACCCAGAGTTAAAACCAGACAGGTGTCCGGCATAAAAGTGTGATGGAGACTGATGGGCCAGCAACCTGCGGAAAGCATCCTCCAAGCCATGACAGCAGTGTGCTAGGAGCTGAGGACCACGAACGGGCATTTCCAGAAGCAACTTAATCTGCTGGTGGGCCAGTGAATATTGCAATAGCACAACAAGCTCTCAGGACCACAACTACTGAAATACAATAGTTTTCAAAGGCAGACGTGACAGGATAGGTCTGCCTCAGGCTCTGAGGATACAAGGCACTTTCCTTTCTCCACCAAGGGGACTTCTGGTACAAGTATGGCCAGAACTAAGGGCCATGTGGTCCTGAAAACGTGTCATGCAATGAGCTGTGGTGGGACAGTGGGGATGGAGGTGCTCCTAATGGGAGGGAGGTACATAAAGCACACCGGGCTGGGAGCCTGGAGAGGACGGGGTGGACACTGGAGCCTTAAGGTGAGTAAACACACCCCAGTGAAAGGAGGAAGGAGGTCACATACAGATTCAGGGAGGGGAAGCCTCCAAAGGCTGGGTGGGATAAGGTGTGGAGTCATCAGAAAGAGTGCTCAGAGAACAGAGGTGGAGAGGACGAGGGCTTAAGCTGAATCACCCAACACTGAGTGTGACTCAGGAGGAAGGGAGGAATCTGGCTGAGAGCATGTCACTGCTGACCTCAGGTGAAGCAGGATGTGGAGGGCGGCCCCCTGGAAGCTGCATTTGGCCGCACGTGGAACCTTGCACACAAAAAGCATGCCTTCACTCCTGAAGTGAGTGACAAGGAAGAGAAGAAATTTCTCTAGTTCTGAGGTTTAGCTGATAAAAGAACGGGACCTCAATCTCACAGAAGCTAGGTCTTACAGCCACCCGCAGAGTAATAAGGCATGGCAAAGTTCAGGCAGGCGAGTTCACAGAACTGCGTCCCTGACGGCAGCAGGCGAGTGCAGACCACCTTTAGGTAGCTGCCATTTAATTACTTATTCCCCTCTTCATTTCTTTTTATTCTTACCCCAGCATTGATTGCTAAGAAAAGCTCCTGTTTGTACCAGTGTTAAAGGTTGTACTTAGAGGTGTCAGCAGGCAATAATACTATTTTCTGGATGAAATTTAACAACACTGTTTTGCTCTCATGGTTTCTAATGTAACTGAATATCCACGCGTGACTCCTGATTTAGTTTCCTTTCAAAATAAAGGTACTATAAACAAAACAGTAAACTGATTAAAAAAACAACACAGTAAAGGATACAAGTATCAAGATAGGACATGACAAAAATAAAGTAGGAGTTGTAAGGGCAACCTGGTCTTGCCCTGTGATCCTCTTCAGAGGGGAGCCAGGCGAGACCTACTGCCAGGTTGCCGGTGGGGAAGCCAGTGAAAGTCGCTCAGTCGTATCCGACTCTTTGCGACCCAATGGACTATACAGTCCATGGAGTTCTCCAGGCCAGAATACTGGAATGTGTACATGTTCCCTTTTCCAGGGGATCTTCCCAACCCAGGGATCAAACTCAGGTCTCTGGCATTGCAGGTGGATTCTCTACCAGCTGAACCACCTGGGAAGCTCAAGAACACTGGAGTGGGTAGCCCATCCATTCTCCAGCGGATATCTTCCCAATCCAGGAATTGAATTGGGGGTCTCCTGCATTGCAGGCAGATTCTTTACCAGCTGAGCTACTAGGGAAGCCCAGGGAAGCCAGTAGGCTAGGAAAATGTGCAGGAAACTGCTGGAAGAGGGAGGGAAGATGGAGAGGCATCCCCAAGACGGCGGAGACTATGCAGCGTTCCCTTGAAGCCCTCCACAGGTAAGTGAATGGAGGTAATCACTTACTGGGCAGAAACAGAAACTGGGGTTTTGGGCCAATACGAGGGAGACAGAAGGACAAATGACACAGGCAACACACCAGCTGGCCAGGAGCCTTGAGTTTGGTGGCCATGAGCAAGATACACAGAGATATAAGATATGCTGAGTGCGGGACATAAGCGTTGACAGAGGGGCAGCACACAGAGAAGGAAATATGTCAGTGGGATCTAAGAACACATGGAGAATAAATTTATTTAAAAAAAAAAAAGAGCACGTGGAGTTGGCTGGGGGAGGGTTTCTATGCAGCAGGACCAACATGTCCAGAGGAGCACAAGGGGACTAATGTTAACTGTGACCCATGATGAAGGGAGGAATTAAGCTATGAGGATACAGATTGATGCACAGTCTGGTTTCTCCTTAGATCTCTCCCAGAAAGAAGCTCTAGAATTACACAGCCAAGCCCGAGCCAGGTGAGTTACAGCAAGCAAGGGACAGGAGCCACCCCACCCTGAAGGAGACAGTCTGGCTCTAGGGCAGTGGAGCTCTATGGGCTACAAGAATGCAAGCCGCCAGAGGGTGGAGCCAAGCACATCCCACCAGGAGGAATCAGCCCCATGTTTTCCATTAAGTAATGACATTCTGGAAATCTTCAAGCAGTGTCCCCAAGGCAAGAGGGAGTCAAAGTAAATGACTTCTAAAGCTTCAGGGCTGGGCTGTGCCTTTTCTCTTTTCAAGTGGACTCTCAGCAAAGTCAAAGGACGGTGGACTCTGGACACAACCATTTTCCTTCACCTTCAAGGCAGGCCCACAGGGGCCTTTGGGCCAAGGAAGTTAAATTTTCTGCTCAAAAAAATGAATACTTTTTCTACAGAAAATCTGACCCTTTAACTTTGCTTCATCTCTATTTTAAACCAGTACGTCTATGACAGAAACCAAAACATCCTTTCAAGCCTGTAAGAACTGGGCAAGTAAACTCCTTAGAAAACTTTGAGAAGCCATTCATTCATACTGTGGCAAGAACACCAGGGAAACCAAGAATCTCTAATCTGTTATGGGCCAAGAAAGAGAGGCACTGGTGAGCAGCGCTGTGTGAGAGCCAGGATGCCTTTTCTAAGGTACAGATCCAACTGGGTTGCCATCTCAAGTACATTGGTCCCACAGTAGTCACCCCTAGCCTGCACTGTCCCAGCGCCTAGGATCAATACTCCGAACAACACGGTGGCCACAACGGGCCCCTTCTCTTGTCACCTTCACGACCTTCATTTGCTGTATCTGGTGCTTCCCTGATCTGTCTCATGGTTTTGATGGTCAGCCTCCCCTATACATGCAGCTGGGAGCCCTAGGGCCATCTTTACTTCACTCTTGTCCTCCTAACACACAGGTGTTTACTGAATGACTCAAGTACCGAAGTCACCCTACACTGACCACACACAATGGTCAGTTACTCTGGGGCTTCTAGTTCAATTTCAAAACTCTGGAAAAGGAAACCAGCTAGCATTCTCACAAGGAAAATGTGACTCCTATAGTCTCACTTGCTCAGCCAATGCATCCCATCTGAGTTACAAGCCACGCTTGGGGACTCTGTAGTCCACATGATGTCCTCCAAGTGATTAAGCAACACTTGGGCGAGTACTGTGAAAAAGAATGGCAGGGTTGCTGTGACCACTGACACTGAGGAAGGGCACGCCTGTGGTGGGGAATGTGGAGACAGACAAGACTTGTGATGGCCTGGGGAAGGTGCCACTGACGCAGTAACACAGGCACGGGCCTGGAGGCAGGAGAGACACCAGTGCACGTGCAGAGCCGAGAGGAGGACACACAGGAGCATGTGGCCACGCTGGCCTCGTGTCCTCCCTAAGTCCCTGACTGCGGGGCAGGGAAGACAGTGAAAGGGGCAAGGGGGGTGGAAGAGGCACTGAGGTCTGATTCTAGGGACACCAGGAGGTAAAGACTATAAAGAATCTCATTCCTGCCTGGAATATAGTTTCATCCTCAACTATACCTGCACACCACAGCATGCTGTTTACAGATGCAGAAGATGGGATGCGCAGGGACACGGTAAATCACGAGTGTGAACACAGGGTGGCTCTCTGTCTGCCCCTGAGTCCTACAGGAAATGAACAGCTCTCAGCACCAGAGCTCTCTTTAGAGAGAGGAGGCTGAAAAGTCAAACTTATCAATCTGCAGATATGGAGGAATTTATTAATTCTCATGACAAAGTATAAATGGCCTTCAACTAATTCAACCAAAGTTTTACAGCTGAAAGATTCAAAAATGCTGTCCCCTGTTTCCACACTCACCTGTGGCTGAGAGGCAGGAGCCACCAGGTATTGAGCTGAGACAGGGGAAGGTCAAGGGACAGGAAGAGGATTTCACTTATTGTTTTCAACCCAAAGAAGGCTCAAAGACCCCACAGGGTGTCCAATTCTGGATCTACTCCCAACAGTTATCTTACAGCATGTTCCCAGTTTAGAGGAAGAAGAAAAAGATGAAGAAAACCTGGATGGTCAGTGTCCTGGTTCAAAGACTGACTGTTGAGGCACCACAGAGTGTCACAGTGGGAACTATCAGTGCAAGGTAATTGATAATGTTACACCCTACTATATTCAACAATGTCCCATCTTCCAAAGCCTGCATTCAGCAGTTACTGTCATAAAAAGCAAATACAGCTGGTCCTTCTTATCTGCAGATTCCACCAACAGCAGATCAACAATATGGGGGGGGGGATATTCTAGAAAGTTCTAAAAAGCAAAATTTGAACTGGTATGCACTGGCAACACAGAATTTACACTGTCTAAATTACTTTCATAATGTTTACTTGCATTAGCTATAAATAACCTAGAGATGATTTAAAGTATAGGACAGGACGCGCAGTTGGTTATATGCAAACACTATGCCATCAAATTTTGTTTCTTTATTGGAGTCTAGCTAATTTACAATGTTGTGTTAGTTTCTGTTGTACAACAAAGTGAATCAGTTCCATTTATACGTATACCAACTCTTTCTTAATACTGATTTCTTGGCTGTGTTGGGTCTTAGTTGCAGGACACAGATCTTCCATCTTCACTGCAGCATGTGGGATCTTTAGTTGCAACATGCAAACTCCCAGCTGAGGCATGTGGGATCTAGTCCCCTGATTAGGGAACGAACCTGAGCTCCCTGCATTGGCAGTGCAGAGTCCAAGCCACTGGACCACCAGGAAGTCCCTGACGCTGCTTTAGACTCTTTGCCTGTAAAGGTCATTACAGAGTACTGAGTAGAGCTCTGTGTGTTGCACAGTGGGTCCTTAAAAGTTCTCTATCTTATATAGACCAGTGCGTATGTCATTCCAAATCTTCCAATCTAACCCTCCCCCCTCTGCTAACAGTGTTTTCTACATCTATGATTTGATTTGTTTTATAACTAAGTTCACTTGTATCAATTTTTTTGGATTGCACATACAAGAGAAATGATATGTGCAATGATCATATGATATTCGTTTTTTTTCTGACTTACTTCACTCAGCATGATAATCTCTAATCTATCCATGTTGCTGCAATGTAAGAGACTCGAGCACCTCTGGATGTGGGTGCCTGGCAGTGGGTGTGATTGTGTGGCCGTGTGTCCTAAAACGGAATCCTCAACGGATACCAAGGGACGGCTGTACCATGTAAAATTCAACACAGGATACAAAACGTGGGTGACAGATGTCTTAAGGTTGTAGTTCTAAGGTTTAAGGAGTTGTGCTGTAGCCAACAGGCACACATATTCCATAAGCAACTGGCTGTAGTAATGCAAGAATATAATATTTTTTCCTTTCAATTCATGTGTTTTCTTCAAACAGGTGTAAACTGTTGTTGGGATATTAGTACTTACTTTGTTGTTTGTACCTAACTATCCATTAAACAAGCTTGTTAGGTATTCCCTGTGGCCTAATATCATTATTAAAAAAAGTGATATGCTACTTTTGCCGTGAACTAAAGTATGGGAACCTCTGGGTTGACTAATAGAAGTTAAAATGTCACTTCTATTTATTTTTGTCTGCACTGGGTCTTCATTGCTGCTCGCAGGCTTTCTCTAGTGGCGAGAGGGGGCTAACTCTCGAGTTCTGGTGTGCAGGCTTTGCGCTGCAGTGGCTTCTCTCACTGCAGAGCGCAGGCTCTAGGGCACACAGGCTTAGCTGCCTGGCAGCATGTGGAATCTTCTGGACCAGTGACTGAACCCTTGTCCCCTACACAGTGGCAGCTGTATTCTTAACCAGTAAACCACCAGGGAAGTCCAAAATGCCAGTTCTTTTCCTATGTTTACAGTCCCCTGATTAATTACTCCTGCTGTGAAGAATATTGCTTGCTATCATTCCAACTCATCTAAGGACACTGTTTAGCAGACAATACAACTGTAATGTTTTTCAAATTTCAACAGAAATATTTTCTTTCCTGGAGATTAGTAGGAGGCGAGACAGACACGGGAGAGGCTTGGGTCTAGGCTTCTGTAAGTAACTGAGAGAGGACAAGAGAAAGACTTGATTCCTGGAGATTTAGTCCCAGCTCTGTCTCTGGAGAGAGGCTGACAGTTACACTTTGTATTTGCAGTTCCACCTTAACTCCTGACCTCCCAGAGGGCCCACAAACCCAGTGACCCCACCTTGACTCCTTCCCGTCCATTCACTCGCCTCTGAATTAAAGTGACAAAGCACATAGGCAGTAAGATGCCAGAGAAGGTAGGAGCAGTGCAGGTTAACTGGGAAGCCTTACAAACTCTCCTGTGAGATACAGTGACAATACTCAACATCTGTGCTGGGACCTAGAAAAGCCTGTCAGCAGATAACTGCTGCTTCCTGGGCTGATGCCCTGTACTGAACACTCACTTAATCCTCAAGGCAAGCATACAAGGGAGGTGGTGGCATTACCACTTTCATCGTCCTGGCAACAAAGCAGCATAATGGGTGGTGGTCTGGTCAGCAGGAGGTCAGCCAGGGCTGTGTGTCTCTTGAGTGCTCTGTTTCACAGCTGCTTCTGTTCATGAAGCCCAGGGGCAAAGGCCCAGTCAACTGCTGGGCCCAGAGCGTGTGGTTTGGCTGAGGGCACCCCACTTCCATATCCTGGTATGTTATTTCTTAAAAAATTTATTTGAGCTGTGCTGGCCCTTCGTTGCTGCATGGGCTTTCTCTAGCTGAGGCAAGCAGGGGCTCCTCTCCGGCTGTGCTGTGCGGGCCTCTCACTGCAGCGGCTTCTCGTTGCAGCTCCCAGGCTCTAGAGCACTGGCTCTATAGTGGTGCCACAGGGGCTTGGTTGCTCTGCAGCATGTGGCATCTTTCCAGATCAGCGATTGAACCTGTGTCTCTTGCACTGGAAGGTGAATTCTTTAGCACTGAGCCACCAAGGAAGCCCTTGGCATGTATCTTAATCAACAGACTTGCTCTCTCTGCAGAAGCAGCTGAATGTCACATGACCCTCAAGTAAATGAGGTTAGCTTCTGAAGAATTAAACCCCTGCAAATGTACCAAAGTCAAGGTAACTCTCACAGCACCTGGCCATCTGTGACTTGGACAACATCATAGGTGAAATCAGCAGCACACTCCCCTGCTGATGCCATGGGGAGCAGGGTCAAGGGGAGCGGAGACCAAATTATTTATGCTTCCCAAGCAGTAAAGGGCTGGAGGGGCTGTGGCTTTAACTGGTTTCATGCCAAGAAAAAAAGCTGGCCAATGCCAGATGACCCCAGCATCTCTTGAAAGTATAAGCTGACAGGAGCATGCACCCTTCAGACAAAGGAGATCCCCTCCTCACTACTACAAGGTTCTTCTATAAGAAGGAGACACAGAAGGCGATAGGGGACCTTGATTCTGGTTAAAAAAAAAAACAAAACAAAAAAACCTGGCAATTTTTCAATACTAGTTAATGTGCAGCAAATCGTAGCCTGTCCTAGGAACATCTTTGTTGAAATGTTAGTTACAATGGTTACGGAACACCAATATCAGAAAGCATGTTCCTCCTGGTCCCAGAGGAGAAGCTGCTTCCCGTTCACAGTGAAGGCCCATTTCACTGTGCAATCTGTGTCGGTGGGGAAGCACAAACAGGATTACTCTTCCATCTGACCGGCTCAGACGGCTGGTGAGAACAGCAATCATGTCATCAGCCAGACTGAGGTGTCTGGAGGCTGGCCAGTGCTTGTGCACTGAGGAAGCTCTCAGAAGCCTTAATCCTCCTCCCTGCAGCTTGAACATGCCCTGACCCCTGGACTTGCCAAACAGGGCCCCATCACCTCAGAATCAAGCTGGCAGCTGCCTTGAGCCCAGCAGCTCCAGGTGGAAATGAGTCAGCCATGCTGCTAAGCATGCACAGACTCACTCATGCTCTCTGTCTCCCAATGGAGGGAACCAGGCCCATGAGGACCCTGCAGCCGGAAGACCAGGACCCAGAAGGCTGGGCAGGCCACAACCCCGCCAATCAGAAATCCACTCGCTCTGCTTTAGAAACCAATCAGCAGGAACATTACATTAGGGGCAGTGAAAAATGTGTACCATCTTTAGCTTCCCTATGAAAGCTGCCAGCAGCTGGAGGTCCAATAAAAGGCTCCATTGTTACATACGGCTTACATCATGGTGTTGATGGTTAAATCTGGACAGATGATTTGTGAATTTAAAGTGTTCCTGAGATGGGCAGGCAGTTAAAAAGAAAACAAAACTTTGATGTGGACAAGACTAAAACTACTAAAACATACATCAGCAGGGGGAGGCTAATTTTTCCCAGAGAGTAAATACAGTCAGCTATGCAGGATAAACAGTCTTTGTAACACTTCATTCTGCTGTTGCTGTATCATGAAAGCAGCCTGCTGACAATCCTGGGACGAGGAACGGTGGCTGTGTGTCAGTAAAATTCAGGCTAGTCGGCAGGCCTTAGTTTGCAACCCGTTTCATAGATTTCTAGACTTTGTGTCAAAATGAAGGAACTCTTAAGTAACATGAGTGCTATGTTAGAAAAGCAGAATACACAATTACAGATGAAATTAGGTAAAGACAGACAACTGGGTGCGTACATGAAACCATAAAATGGAAGTGAGACATGGTGGCAGCTCTGTGGGTGACTATACCTACTGCTGCTGCTAAGTCGCTTCAGTCGTGTCCGACTCTGTGTGACCCCACAGACGACGGCAGCCCACCAGGCTCCTCTGTCCCTGGGATTCTCCAGGCAAGAACACTGGAGTGGGTTGCCATTTCCTTCTCCAATGCATGAAAGTGAAAAGTGAAAGTGAAGTCACTCAGTCGTGTCCGACTCTTAGCGACCCCATGGACTGCAGCCCACCAGGCTCCTCCATCCATGGGATTTTCCAGGCTAGAGTACTGGAGTGGGGTGCCATTGCCTTCTCCATGACTATACCTACTTACATTTAAAAACCAACCAACCAACAATATGCCCCCCCCCACAAATCCCCACTGACCTCTGCTGAGGTGGTTTTTTGATCTGTCTACCTCTTTACCTGGTGAGCTGGCCTCCAGACACTGCTTCTCAAAGCAGCCTTGACCTGCCCAAGTCTGTAAATCAGAGGCTGGAAGACTGACAGAAACACAATCTGCCATTAATTCAAACTCTCCATTCCCACAGACCTAGGTCTAAGGTTGTGCCCTTCATAGGTTAAGGTAAGAGTGATACTTTCTTCTGGTTGCCTCTTTTAAAGTTATTACTACTACTATTCTATCTGCCTTTACTTTTAAACCTTTTATTTTTAGTGATTTTATTTTCCAAAAGAGCTGTTCTGATGTATGTAACACTAAGATTAACCCACTCTACAACACGTAATGCCAACAGAACAGACTGTTGTTTCATGCAGAAAATTCCTGCTCGCTTTGAGAGGTGGACTCCAATATGGCCAGAGACATGCAGATCGCAAAGCCAAGGCAGGCAGAGAGGCCAGGCACTTCCTCTGCCTAGATGAGAGTTTCCCAGTAGAAAGGAAGCATAGGGAACAATGCAGAATTGAATAATCTGCAAGGCAGCAAGAATGAGAGATGGTGTTCATTTCACAACACCGAGAAAGTACTGAAATGAGGAAAATGTCTGAGAAGTGAGAAACTAGGATTAGCCAAACGAGGCTGACGTAGTGTTACGGGTGACCTGCATGTAGACCATAAAGCTTCTGAGGGTGATGCTACACTGGTTCTCTGTAACTGTCACACTGATTCTCTATAACCCTCCCATTTCCAACAAAAAGATAAAACGTAAGTTCATGATCCTCATGAACAAAATTTAAAACTAAAACTAGTACAAGAAAGACAACTGTGGTATTTCTAGAACACCAAACACCAGGAAAACACGTTAGTGTTAACCTTCAAGCTAGTGGTCAAAGTCGAGCTGTTTGGGAATTTGGGAGGCCAAGAGGAAGGTATGAAGTGCAGATGATGAACCACCTGCAACAGGCAACAGGAAGCACCACACGGGGGAGAGGCAGTCTACTGTCTGTGGCTGAAATGTTCCAGAACATGCCAGCTCACAGGCACACAGGTCTGCTTTGTTTAAGTGGCAACAGCAACATCCCAACCAACTTTCCCATAAAGTCATTCCCTGAAATGAGAAGCAGCCTCCGCAAGAAGGCCAAGCTAACAAGGTGGGAGATATCCCACAAAAGCCTATCATGGCTCTAAGCTTCTCTCCAAAGCAGCAGAATGGAAGCTGAGAGGGAGACTCAAAACCACACTTAACTCGGACTTCCCTAGTGGTCCAGTTATGACGATGCTCCCAACACAGAGGACCCAGGTCTGATCCCTAGTCAGGGAGCTAGATCCCACATGCCACAACTAAAGAGTTCACATGCTACAGCTAGAGACCCTGAGTGCTGCTAAATAAATATTTTTTAAAACTACACTTACTGGGGACAAATGGGGCTCAGGAAGAGGGCTAACACAAGAGCTTCCCAAGACACCATGACCCCAACATCTTCAGCCATGACCACCAAGGAGGCAGGAACAGATGTATCAATCAAGGACAAGGGCACACACTGACTTGGGCTTTAGCGAAGCAGGAGAGCCTGTTTACCTTGATGAAGAGCCAACGCTTATGGGTGACCTCTTCTTTAATGATACTACCCTTTGACCTTCACTGTGAAGCTGAACTTTAAAAGAAAAATCTCAGAAAAAGGAATTATCTGTCATTAGCAGGCACTCTCAAGAAGAGGATCCAGCTAGGATGACCTGTTCCCCTCACCTTTCACCAGGTACAGAACTCAAATAATAGCGAGAGCTGACAGTGTCTGAACTAGACATCCACTGCCAAGGCTACAGGAAAAGGCTGGTGCTCTGAGAGTCAAGCTGCCCCAGGCAAATAGGCCGAGGGGCCCTGGCCTCCAAAATGCACTGATTTTCAGACAGGTGCTTCTCTCAGGCAAGGGCAAGCCACCTCCATGCACTGCAAGGAGGTCTCTACCCTCAGGAAACATTCAGTGTTGACTTTTGCCCTCACAATCTCACCACGTCAGCTTGAGAAGGACGTGTGGATTTAAACAACCAACCTCCTCTAGATCTCAGTAACTTTCGGAGTACAAAGCCAATCAAGGACAAAACTCAACACTGCTTCAGATGAGAACAGCAAGGGAAGCAAAAAAAATAAAAGGTGACAGGGATGTTTCTTTGTAAAAACTGATGTTTTTGTTTGTCATTAATTCCACCTAACTTCCACCAAAAGCTGATTCACAGAAGTCAAGTACCCCAACTCTGACAGACAGGAAGGTGGATACAGGTGCTGGAGAGAAAAAGGTCAAACCTCACCAGGCACATATGATCTCTTCAGCCACTGTGCTTTGGGCAGGGGGGTCTTGTCACAGGCAGTGCTCTGCCCTGGGGAACCTCAGCTGCAGCAGAATCTCACAGGCTCAGATCTTGTTGCACAACCCAAGTTTACTCCCTGCTAGACACAATCAGGTCAGCTTGTCCCCAGTGTCCACTTGGGAAAGTAAGGGTTGCTCACTGGTGAGGAGCTCTCAGCCCATCAGAAGCCAAAACCCCTGCCCCAGTGCATAGACTACCACACTCCCAACGAACCCACGGTATTTCCTGGAACTCTCTGCCACTTTTCTATTAATATCAGGAAAAATATTTAAGGATGTGGAACTAACATACACCCCACATGAAGCTTCAAACCAAGGTCCAGTGCACAGAATGACTGAATAAAAAAAATGTGTGCACACACGTCTCTGGCTGGGAATGCCAACTGCCTTCACTGGATTTAGTAACTGGTTTTCCCAGTGCATGGGGAAAGCTGGAGACCCACATGCTGGGCAGATTGAGGCCCGTGGCCCTTCCCCATCTCTCCACATAACTCTCTGGAATTCTGAGTTCTTCTAGACTCCATGCCAGGTACATCTCACCCAGAAGAGAGCAAAGCTGAACAGGGCCAGTGACCCCACTATCTTCTCCGGGGTCTCAGTGCGCTCCCATCAACGATCCCCAAACTTTGTGCAGCTTCAGACCTGGGGCCAAGAGCTAGACAGAAGAGGAGCAAAGAAGTGTTCTCCACCCGTTTAACCAGGAACACAGATGGGCTGCCATGTAATTCCCATCCCCCACACGCCTTACACAGATGAGATGTGGCTGGGCCCCTTCCCTCCACCAGTCTAACACTCAGTGGAGAAGCAAAGGCTTCAAGAGGTGTGCCCAGGGCTTAGGTGCTCCCAGGCCTTATTAAGACAGGACAGAAGTGAGAAAGAGAATCCAGCTGAGAATTCACCAAAAAAAAAAACAGCAGGGCCCAAAAGTTTTCAGGAGTCTTCAGAAGTCAGAGAAGGACCTGGTAGAAGATGGTAGTGCAGGCTGCCGCACAGAGGAAAAGATTCTTCACTCCTACATCCTATCTACATGTGTCTGACAGAAATACCTGTGACCATTCAAGCACCTTCATTTTCTTGTAGCCAGATTATAATGCTAAAAGGTGAAGTTAACAGTATATTTCGTGGAACCCAATATACTCAAAATTCCATTTCAATGTGTAACCATAAGAGAAACTGAGACATTTTACATTTTTCATACTAAATGTCTTAAATTGGTGTGTACTCCACACCTTCAGCACATCTCAATTCAGGAGCTAAATTTTCATTCAAAATATTTGATCTGTGTGTACATTTTATAAAGTTTGATGTTTAAAGCAGATTCACGGACTTCCCTGGAGGTCCAGTGGTTAGGGCTCCAACCTTTTCATTGCACAGGGCATGGGTTCGATCCCTGGTCGGGGAACTAAGATCTTGCATACCATGCTGCATGGCCAAAGAAAGAAAAAAATAGATGCACGTGCCCAAGATGTTCCAAACATACTTAAAAAGTTCTCCAAAACTAAATGGTGGCACCAGTTTTAAATTTTTAATTAGAATTCATTAAAAATTTAAAATTCAGTTCCTCAGTCGCAGTACCACATTTTGATGAGGCCTAAAAGCCTGATGAGGTTAGTACTGACCTTGACTGTAAAGATGTAGAAGATTCCTCCTGTAGAAGCTAGGCAGGCTGGGGCAGTCATGTTAGAAACTCAGCTCTGGGGCCAAAGAGCCCAGATCACTATACACATTTGACCCTAGCGATTTCAAACCCATTCACCTGCACATTACATCAACTTGCTTTTTATAAATTTAAATATATTTATTTAAAATAAAATGCTAACATATCACATGTGATGTGTCAACCTATTTGAATGGGAGACAGACATTTTTTGAGACAACATGGGAATTCTTAATATGGAATGCCAATTATTGTTGATTTTCCATAATATTTACTGTGGTTTAATAGGACAATGCCCTTATTTTAAAAAAAATAATAAAAACTTCAGTAGCCTTTTATATTATTTATCCTTTTATTGTGGCAAAATACACATAACATGAAATTTACCATTACAACCATTTGCAAGGTGGCTCAGTGGGTAAGGAATCCACCTGCAACGCGGGAGACACAGGAGACACTGGTTCAATCCCTGGGCTGGGAAGCTCCCCTGGAGGAGGGCATGGCAGCCCACCCCAGGATTCCTGCCTGGAGAATCCCAGGGACAGAGGAGCCTGGCGGGCTGCAGCCCGTGGGGGTCACAAACAGCCGGCCATGACTGGAGCGTCTGAGCACGCACGCAAGCACACAGGTGAGTGGCCCTAAGCACAACCACACAGTTGGCCAACTATAGCCACTGTCCAACTCAAGAACGCTTTTCATCTTGCAAAATCGAAACTCCACGCCCATTAAACACTAACTCTCCATTTCCTCCACCCTCCAGCTCCTAGTAATCACCATTCTACTTTCCGTCTCTATGAAACCAACTACTCTCACTACCTAATGTAAGTGGAATCACAAAGCATTTGTCCTTCTGTAACTGGCTTCTTTTTCTTAACATAATGTCCTCAAGGTTCATACATGTAGCATGTATCAGAATTTCCTTCCTTTTATGGCTGAATAATATTCCATCATGTGGATAGACTGTATTTTTCATTCATCCCTCCATGGAAACTTGGGTTGCTTCCATCTTTTGGCCATTATTTTGGCCATTATGACCAATACGTCTATGAACACGGATACACAAATATCTGCTGGGAGTCCCTGCTTTCACGAAAACACCTTTATTCTGAAAGAGATGCTTGCTGAAGTACATGAGGTAAAATATCACATCTGCAACCTACTTTCAACGACTGGGGTGGGAGGAAACCTGTGCACTGAAAAATAAAACAAACGTGGCAAAATATTAACTGGTGAATCTACTTTTTGAAGCTATGAAAATTTTCAAAAATAAAAGAAAAAGTCATTAACTTAAAAACAAGCACCAGCTGCTATGAAGAGAAAGTCCGTGTAAAAAGAAGGACAATGAAAGCAATGTTGGCATGACTACTGGCCCAAGATTCTCACTGGCATTGGAAGTGCACCAAGGGAGATTAACAACAGCTGACACTTTTTCCTCAAAGTGAACAGAAGCACTGTGGGAGACTGAAAATGTAACTGCGCCCCTCTCTCATGAGGACTGCTAGCCCTGGCACTCGCCAAAGTCATTCCACTTAGGGGTTAGGCATCCCACAATTTGGGAACACTACCGAGGGGTTGGAGAGCAAATTTATCATGGAGGCTACTGCAGGAACAAAGCACCAAGGCGGGGCAGGGCAGGGCAGATGCATGCGGAGGATGGGGTCAGACCCAAAGATAATTTAAGGGGACAAATGCCAGCCATTGAGGCCCAAAGGAAGACCAGAATTAACTGATGAGCCATCATACGACAAACTTGCATCTGGCTATAGGAGCAGAGCACAGCACAGCAGAGTAGCCAGGCTGAGTGAGGCCATTCAGGACACTGTGCCCAGAGATGCTGCTGCTGCTAAGTCGCTTCAGTCGTGTCCGACTCTGTGCGACCCCACAGACGGCAGCCCACCAGGCTCCCCCATCCCTGGGATTCTCCAGGCAAGAACACTGCAGTGGGGTGCCATTGCCTTCTCCGGCCCAGAGATGAGAGTGCCCCAAATTGAAATCCCTGCCAGGGAGGTAGACAGAGGCACTGGAATCAGCAGCCTCCTGAATGGCGACACCACAGAAACAGGTTAGAGGCAGTAGGTTTGGGTCACGGTCTCAGGCATCACAGCTGCTCCTGGGTTTTCAATGAGGCGGTTGGCAACCTGGGGTGAGGGTAGGGGGACTCAAACCATACAATTTTGTCCTCCCAAAGTTGAATAATGGGTGTGAAAGGGGAGGGAGTAGAAAATACGTCAGAAAACATTAAATGTGAGATACACAAAGGCTTTTAAAGCATCAAGACACCAAAGGAGAGTTTTAGATCAAGGCAAAAAACCCAGAAGAAAATAAATTTCAAAGAAGATTCCAGAGCCTGGGCTATGATCCTGCAGGGCCCCCACGGTCCTCATAACTAGAGGGAGGGGACTAGAACACAAGTTTTAGTTATAAACTCAGCTCCTTCCCAGAGGCTGTTTTGTGAGACACAGGCAGAATTCAGCCAGAACTACTGACCCTGCCCTGAGCCCTCCACAAACTCGGGTGGCTCCTCCCACTAATATAAAGGAGCGCGGAGCCATTCTGTATTTCCCTTGTTCTGGCCTCAGCAGCTGGTGCTACGCAGGATCGTGTGCTGCAGCAGGCGGATGTGAGGAAGTCAGCCCGTGAGGGTGGCTTCAGAATAGGGTGGAGGGCACCGACCCAGGCAGATGGAGGAAGGCAGAGCTCCGAGTCCACCCTCAACGAATGGCATGAATGAGCTCTTTCACTGGGAAAGGAGAGCGTGCAGCAGTGCCATCTGCTATGAGGAGAGAAAGGTCAGAGAACAGGCACTGCGTCCTCAGCCCTCCAGAGTCGGGTGAAAATCACCACCTGGCTCTCCACCCTGCCAAGGCTGCTGGAGCAGGCAAGGCCTGAACATGAGAAGCTGCAACATGTGAGCTACAGTCTCTGCAACAAGTGGGGGAAACCAAAGTGCAGAACCATCTCAGGATAGCTTCATAACTTCCACCTCTGGCTGCCCTGTTCAACTCCACGTCCCCAACTCACCCTCCACCCCACCCCCATTTCTCAGCTTAGACATTAGCACCCAGAGCCAGCGAGGGTAGAGATGCTTCACCAAGATGCCTCCAGCAGAGAGCTAGGCTTCTTACCAACTTAAAATCAGAAAATAGGCGAGCATTTCCCCAATCCCAAACTGCTAACAGGATAGCTCAAGCTGATGAAATCAAGAGAATGGAAGCTGGGAAAGGTGTGGTTTGTGGAGGCCACTGCTCTCTCCATATGCCACCACCACCTCAGCAAGGGGTTCAGGTCAAGGAAGGCTTCCTGAGGAAGGTATTCACATTTTTATTTTGTCTCTTGAAGAGGCAAGATAAGTTAAAATCACCTATCTCCAGGCTCAGGCTGGGGTAGAGAGTTACATGCTTGAACACAAGAATCCCCAATGACAGAAGCCTCTAAACAAAGTTTTGAAACCCAGAGAATGGACATTTTACCGAAGACCCATTTTGGATTAAAAATAAGCTTCCATCAACACCCCCACCACCCACCCAAATGACATTTAAAACCAGACTAACTTGACTGCCATGCAGATGGATTATTGGAAGTGGACTCAAATGAAGTCAATGTTGAAAATTTGGTGCTGGACCATTTAAATTCTCTTCAAACTGCAACAAACTTATAATGGTATTTTCGATGTGCCTTCACTAATCCTGTTACCATGTTAAAGCACAAAAATAGAATCTGTTCCCTTGGAGTTCACTGGTTGCCATAGGAATGGCATCAAAATGTATTATACTTTCAGGTGTAGAAATGCACCATAGGTGCTTAAGAAGAAAAACCCTTATCAAACCCAGTTCAAACTCAAATCCCTTTAAAAATAAATGGGTACAAGTATACCAAGAACATGACTCAAACCGATGTGCTCCAGGTCTGGGGAAGAAAGGGAAATTTCACTCAACACAAACATAGAACACCAGGCCTGTGAAAGACCCTCCCATGAAATACAGCCAATCTGGCCCGACTATCCTCCTGACCAGGACCCTCCACACCCTGCCCCCAGCCTGGGCACACGTACCAGAGACAACAGAGCTCATGCACACACATTCCCACTCCAAGCCCAGTCTTCTATTATTCCTGATTTATTCCATTTTTATATGGACCCATATTTGAAAGCATAAGCTTTAACTCCCAGTGGATTCAACTTCCCTAGTGAGTTAGGCTCACTTCCTCTAGTGAGTAAGGACAGAAATATAAGCTATTATGGATCTGACTTCAACCCAAGGTATGATTTGAAACATTTTAAAAAGTGTTCTTTAAAAAGAGAAAAGCCTACTGCATTACAGAGGTTAACGGTCCCCAGCAAACCTAGATGAAGAGACAGGCACAATGGTACTCCAGACCCCGCAGAACCCCAAATCAAGGGGTTCCAAAAAGAGCTGAGCTTGCTCCTCTTTCTTGTTAACTTGCTCCTGTGATCCAACTACTGCTCTCCTCACTAACCAGTATCTATCTGTCCTGTCCTGCTTCTTACTTTTGCTTCCTTCACTACACAGATATATGCTAATATAACACGTATTTGTGTTGTGTGAGTATGTAAGGAGATGATGTTGAAGATTAAGAACAAGCTGAAAACCAACTGGTCCAGTCTGGCCAAGCAGCAGAGGCCTGGGGATGACTGGGTATGACACTGTCATTTGAGGTGTTCCTAGTTTAGGTGAAAACTTTGGATTTGCTATAGTTTTCAACAAACACCTTACTGTGTATCTCTTAATTCTACAGGCTCTTAGGATTCAGTATGAAGACACCTACCCTCATGGGCTTACATTCTGGCCGAGAGGTGGGGCAATGGAGACAGACAGGCAACCAAGAACTAAAATAACAACTAAAATTATGTGATGTATATCGAAAAAAGGAATGATAGGGGGCATATGGCATTGGAGCTTTTAAAAGTAACTACTCCTTGGGACTTTCACAAAAAGCAAGACAGTGGTTTCTGAGCTCTCCCCATTTCATCTATATGATGTATTCAAGGAATCTAGCTGACAAATTTTCTCCATTAAAATATCTAATTCATGTGCAAATTACTCTAAAGATGGTTTCCCAGGTCTATCTACTTTGAACTCAGGGGCTTGTGGCTTACTTAAAACCGCAGCTTTCATCCCATGACAGGCTCACCTTTAAAGATACTGAAAAAGGACAGAATTCATTTACCTTACAGAATTTACATATAAGACAAAAGAACTCATTAAGCCAGTTCATACTACAAATTCACTTTCTGCCTACACATTTATTGCATGCACGCACGCTGAACCACTTCAGTTGTGTCCAACTCTTTGTGATCCTATGTACTGCAGCCTGCTAGGCTCCTCTGTCCATGGAATTCTCCAGGCAGAAACACTGCAGTGGGTCGCCATGCCCTCCTCCAGGGGATCTTTCCAACCCAGGGATTGAACCCGAGTGTCTCTAATGTCTCCTGCATTGGCAAGCAGGATCTTTACCACTAAGGCCACCTGGGAAGCCCATTCACATTTATTACACAGCATATTTTCCTGCAAAGAGTCATGTCTGAGAGGCAAGTCATCCTTGATTCCACCCCTCAGGCAGGATACAAAGACAGCAAATCCTAGGTTTACCTTGTTACAGCCAGAAGAATACAGTTCCTTCTGGTACACCAGTTACTTGGGTGGCAATAACAAAATTATGGGTTTCCCTGGTGGCTCAGCAGTAAAGAAACCGTTTGCAATGCAGGAGACGCAGGTTCAATCCCTGGGTCAGGAAAATCCCCAGCAGAAGGAAATGGCAACCCACTCCAGTATTCTTTCCTGGGAAATCCCATGGATAGAGGAGCCTGGCAGGCCACAGACTATGCAGTGCAACAGGACTTAGTAACTAAAAACAAAATGATTCCCTAAATAAATGTCACAGTTGTAAGCCTTGCCGAATGACAACTTCTCAGTTGATCAAAGCCTGATTTTTCATTTCACAAACATATTCCACCTTTAATTAGGAAAGCAGGTCAAAGAGAGTACCCTAGTAATAACTGGGGTATTACTGTTACACATTCCCTATCCTAATCACCTACTCAGAATCCTCAGAAGTTTCACAGCTCCCATGTGCCAAAGGCAAAGTGTGCCTTCACCTGGAGAGGTGCCTTCACAACCCCTATCCATGACTGCTGACTCGGGGAATTTAATCTACACCCTAAGGGTCTCCTCTTTGCTGCTGGAAAGTCCTTGTCATTATTTGGACTGAGCAATGGGCTGTGAAGAAACCTGCCAAATACAGCACTGTGAGCACATGAGAAAAGCACAAAGACCCCAACCTAAAGCGGCCCAGGCCTTGGGTTTCAGTCTTCAGGCCGCAGAGGATCCCAGCAAAGGAAGGCGAGCACATCTGTCCTCCTCACCAGGCAGGGCGGAGGGTGAGCACCTCCTTTTGGATTTCAGTGCCCCTGCAAGGGCTGGTTCATGCAAGACCACCATGCCAGTGCACACCCGGGGGTCCTGACAACAGCCATCTACCATCGATGCCAGCAGCTCAAGGGGGCCAAGAGAAGCAGCACTCGAGTCAGTAACACCCAGATGGAAAAAAATCCATGAATAATAAAGTCACCTTTAACTCAAAACAAGATTAGCTGAACCTCAGATAACAGTGTAAAACCTAAGCTGGGAAAACCGTGAAACCCAACAACCACAGCGGCTATTTGGAAGAGGGGGGTGGTTCTGGCCACTTGAAGGCCCAGAAGGGTGTCATCGGGTAAGGCTACCACAAAGCCCAACACCACTAAGAAGACAAGCTTATCTCCATTCCCAGGACACCAGATTAGAAGCAGCCCACTGAAAGCAGAGAGGAGCAGTTGAAGGCACAGGAGGAAGCAACAGCTGGCAATGCGATAGCAGACAAGGAGACAATTACGCCGGTTTACTAAATGAAAAAAGAGCCAACGATTTAACTGCCACCATGGCAGAGAAGAACAGCCTTAGGCAACCCGTGCAGACCAGAAGCCATTAGTCTGCAGTGAATATGATCAATATACAGCTAGTCACCTGGAAGAGGTAAGGTACACGCATTTTTTTTTTAATTGTGGTAAAATATACATAAGGTTTACAATTTTAAAGTGTAAAGTTCCATAGCATGAGGTACATTCACACTGTTATTCAACCACCACTACCATCCATTTCCAGAACTTTTTCATCTTTCTAAACATGAACTCTGTCCCCATTAAACAAGAACTCCCCCTCCCCTCCCTCCCCCAACTCCTGGCAACCAGTGTTCCGTTTCCTGTCTCTACGAATAAGGCTGCCGCAGGTATCTCACCTAAGTGAGATCACACAGCGTCTGTCCTGGGCCTGGCTTCTCCAACTTGGCAGGGTCTTTAAGGTTTGTCCGTGTTGTAACCAAATGTCCGAACTTCCTTCCTTCCGCAGTTGACTAATGCTCCATTGTATGGAGATGCCACACTTTGTTCAACCATTCATCAAGTGGACATTTGCATTGCTCCTAGCTTTTTACTACTGTGAGGAGTGGCGGTATGAGCACTGGTGAGGGCCCAGCTCTCTGCCTCAGGACAGAGATGCTGGTAATTCTGTTCAGAGCGTGGTCCATCTCCAACTGACTGGCAGAAATGGCTTCAACACTTCAGTCAGTCAGGGGCCTGCATTCCAGATTTTAACAAGGCCCAAATATAGCCCAAATAGTTAACTGGGCTTTAATAATAAACCAGACCACCATTCCCTCTGTCCTCACACTAAGAAGGTGCTCTACAACGAAGATAGCAAGGGAAAAATCCAGTGCCAGATTTAAACCAGTGACTTTAAGCCAAGCATGCCCAGAAGAGTCTGTGACTTGCCCAGTGTACGTCTCTCTTCACAAGACTGTGCAGCTTCCAGATTCTCAATACTCAGTACTCGACTTGGGGTGATATCTGGGTAAACAATAATTTACAGACCTGTACAGTTGGCAGCATCTGGAAAATATTTTTAAAAAGGAAAGAAAATAAAGACGCCTGGGCCCCTCCTCAGAGAGCCCAGTGACAAGTCTTGGGTAAGGGCCAAGTATTAGGAGTCTCACGTGCTCCCAAGGGGATTCTGAACAGTCAAGGCGAGACTGACCCACTGTACAAACCAAGAGCTGGGGTGCCAACGCTAGGACACACCAGTGGTCTGGAGTGCTCACAAATGTACTTCACAACAACTTTCTCAAACTATATGCTGAGTAAAACACAAATGAAAACACCAAAATCTAAGGTTCTCCTTCCCCCTGCATTTCTTCAGCTGTAACTGATAAAATAAAGGTCTGAAGGTGCAAGTTCACAGAGGAAGAGAAAGACATGCTGGCCTCTACAAATACATCTATCAGACCATCTGTGATCTCCGCCAACTAGGAGGAAAACCACCTTGTGCAGATTTCCTGGGTCCTCGTTTCCTTTCCAATCCAGAAGCCAAGGGGACAGGAAGAGGAATAAGATTCCACTGCCAGCACTGAATACAACTGAAACTTGACTATAATTCCAGGGCCAGTTTCTGGGTGTGGAACTTCCCTCTTTCCACTGTTTTTTCCCAGAAAAGTTTTCTCAGTATACCCCAGCAACCTAGGGCAGGCTCCTGTTCCAAAGGTTCATCAAGTCAGCTCTTGGGATGTCTCTGCTGGGTTCCCAGGGAAAAGTGCTGTAAAAGATGGCTGGATGCCAGGACTAATCCAAAGTGAACAGGCTGATTTCCTTGGAGCCTAGGGCTCTAATATCTGGCTGACATCCAAGATTCATTCCCAGGATGCAGCGAGTCAGTGTGACGCAAAGCCTGGAGTTTAGGCCCTGTGTGGTGAAGTGGCAAAGCAGTCATGGATACAGTTAAGGCTAATGAATGGTGGGGCAGGCTGTCCCAGACCCGAGGCCAGAGAACAAAGAACTAACACATCTGTTTTTAAAAAGAGAAAAGATAAGATTATTCTTCAGTTATGATCGTTTCCCCAATTGTCTCAACACTTAATACCATACTACTTCATCTTGTTTAGAATTTCAGAATCAGGTCCCGACTGGAGGTGCCACGAATAGGGCCAGTGGCCCAGGGAACAAGCCACAGAGTTGAAGCCGAACCTTGGTAGAGTCTGCCCACACTAGAGAACCAGCATGCTGAAGGAAGCTGCACCACAACTAAACTCCTCCTGCAGTCTGCAGGTATTGTCCCTGGCATCTCCATGACAGAAGCCCAAGGATTCTCGCCAAAATCCTCCTCCTAGTCCCCATCTTTCTCAAAAAGATGCTTGCTGCTACTCACATATGTACCATTCTAACACATCTGACTTCTTCTTTTCACTATACTAGGCCTTCCCTGTCTAAAAACACCCTGCTCTCCACAGCTCCCCATCCTAGCACACCACTCTCCTTCAAGAAGCCTTTGCTGAGTCCCCACCCGCTGCCCACCCCAAGTGTGCCTCAGGGGGCTTTCCCAAGAGTTCCTGTGGCCAGATTTTGTCTTATCACAATCACAGGATCTACTTCCTACTGAGAAACTAGACACTTTCTCCTTAAGATCTTGGACCAAGGCAAGGATGTCCTTTTTTTTCTTTCAGTATTTATTATTATTTATTTATTGACTGCACTGGGTCTTAGTTGTGGCACTCAACACCTTCGATCTTTGTTGTGGTATGTAGGATCTTTAGTTGAAACATGAGAACTCTTAGTTGTGACATGTGGAATCTAGTTCCCTGACCAGGGATAGAACCTGGGCCCTCTGCACTGGAAGGGCAGAGTCCTAGCCACTGAACCACCAGGAAGTCCAAGGATGTCCTTTCTCACCAATCCTTCAACACTGTACTGTAAGTCCTAACAAATGCATTAAGAAAAGGAAATAAAAAGAATACAGACTGGGAAGAAACAAGACTGTCTTTATTTGAAAACGGCATGATTGCATCTACAGAGAATCTGAAAGAACCAAAAAAACCACCTGGAACTAAGAAGCAATTAGAGCAAAGTTGTAGGATATAGGGTTAATGTACAAAAGCCAACCACTTTCCTATATATCAGCAATGAACAATCGGAAATATAACCACAGCACACACAGATCTGCGATCATGTTTGTTCTCCTTCTCCAAGTTCATATTGCCACAGACAACATCAAGTCAGTGTCTGACAGGTTGAAAGGTCTCAATAAAAGTTCGAAGAAAGCTAGAAACCAACCACAGTTGCCAGTTATGCAAAGCCCAAAGCCTGGGACAGAGGCCTCCCAACCCCAGAGAGAGAGGGCAGGATGTCTGCAGACAAGTCAGTGTGTCTTCAGACCGTCGTAATGCAGAGTATGACATGTCAGCCAAGGTGAACAGGGAACCTAGAGGATCAGTGTCGGGGGTGGATCATCAACAATGATAATCACTGATCATCAAGGTGGCCCCACAATATGCAGTGTGAGTGCGTGCATGCTAAGTCACTTCAGTTGTGTCCAACTCTTTTCAACCCTGTACACTGCAGCCTGCCAGGCTCCTCTGTCCATGGGATTCCCCAGGCAAGAATACTGGAGTGGGTTGCCATGACTCCTCCAAGGGATCTTCCTGACCCAGGGATCAAACCTTTTGTCTCCTGGATTGGGAGGCAGTTTCTTTACCACTAGCGCCACCTGGCAAGCCCAATGTGCAGTGTACTGACCTCCTAAACACACTGAGCTTCTGAAGCAGCACTTCACCCAAGGACAGAGCTTTAAATTTGAGTTTGGGAAATCCAGACGCCTAATGCTTTTGAACTATGGTGTTGGAGAAAACTCTTGAGAGTCCCTTGGACTGCAAGGAGATCAAACCAGTCAATCCTGAAGGAAATCAATCCTGAATATTCAATGCAAGGACTGATGCTGAAGCTCCAATACTCTGGCCACGTGATACGAAGAGCCGATTCATTAGAAAAGACCCTAATTCTGGGAAAGATTGAAGGCAGGAGGAGAAAGGGACGACAGAAGACAAGATGGTTGGACAGCATCACCGACTCAATGGACGTGAGTTTGAGCAAGCTCTGGGAGATGGTGATGGACAGGGAGGCCTGAGCGACTAAACAACAAAGGGGAGACAAACCAACTGACTCTCAATCTTCTGAAAATCCACTTAACAAATGAGATGTGTGGAAAAGGCACCTCTAATTTGGTTCTCTAAGCACATAACTCCCTTTGCCTCCCTTTCCTGGGGGATTGGTCTCTGATGGTGGTGATTCCCCCAGGTGAAAGACTTATCAGTACTTCAAAGCCAGGAAGACCTTGGTTCAGATACTGCCTTCGTGACCCTAGGCAGGCACCTTAGCCAGGGGCCTTCTTCTGCTGGGATTTTGTCTTATCTTCTTGTGTTCTTCTGAAAACTAAAAAGGATAAGAAGTTAGTACAGCTCCCAGCAAAAGATTAAAGAAAAAAAAAAGTTCCTTCCCCTCTCACACACAAATAGGTAATAACAAGTTGTGAAACACTAGTAGCCCTCAGTTACAAGTGTCATAATCCTCAGGAAAAACATAGCATGGAATTCCCCTGGTGCTACAGTGAATAGGAGACTGATTGCCAATGCAGGGGATATAGGTTCAATCCCTGATCCAGGAAGATTCCACATGCCAGGAACATTCCACGACTGCTGAGCCTGTGCACCTAGAGCCTGTGCTCTGCAACAAAAGAAACCACTGCAACGAGAAACCCACGCACCTCAATGAAGAGTAGCTCCCACTTGCTGCAACTAGAGAAAGCCCTTACACAGCATGAAGCCCCAGTGCAACCAAAAATTAATTTAAAAAAGAAGAATGGTTGCTTCTTTTTTAAAAAAAAAGGGAGGGGGACACAGCATGGCAACCAGGTCTGGCATCACTGCATTACGTCACTTTCAAATGTCAGAAAGGCCAGGGTATCCTGCCACCCTCCTGCTGACCAGGCCACACAAACTGGAGGACTTTCCAAACTGTTCTTCACAGTTCTAAATTTAATGAGAGCTTTTTCTCTTTTCGGTCTCTAAGAAAAGGTCGGGTAGAATATGTTACCCCCTTATTGTCACAAACAAGCAATGCACAAACAAGACAGAGAAATATTTAGAGCCCCAGACCTATCTTCACTAAGTGTGTAAATCTCTGGATGGCTTCAGCTGCTTCTCAAATCTTCTACTTACCAAAGCCTGACACCCTCCCATACCCTCCTTTGTTCTATTGGACAAGTGCAAGAAACTTTCTATTTGCATAGTTAATAAGCCTCCTTCAGGCTTCCCTGGTGGCTCAGACGGTGAAGAATTTGCCTGCAACGTGGGAGACCTGGGTTCAATCCCTGGGTCAGGAAGATCCCCTGGAGGAGTCATAGCAACGCACTCCAGTATTCTTGCCTGGGAAAGTCCATGAACTGAGGAGCCTGGCAGGTTCCTGGCTACAGTCCATAGGGGTGGCAAAGAGTCAGACATGACTGAGAGACTAACAATTTCACTTTTAACCCTCCTTCAGGGGCTTGTTGACATTTCATCAGCTTTTGTTGCTGTTGCTCAGTCACCCAGTCGTGTCCGACTCTTTGCGACCCCATGGACGGCAGCATGCCAGGGCTCCCTGTCCCTCACAATTTCCCAGAGTTTGCCCAACTTCGTGTCCATTGCATCGGTGATGCCATTCACACATCTCATCCTCTGATGCCCTCTTCTCCTTCTGCCCTCAATCTTTCCCAGCATCAGGGACTTCCCCAATCAAGTCAGCTGTTCACATCAGATGACCGAAACACTGGAACTTCAGCTTCAGCATTATTCCTTCAAACCCTGAGTATTCAGGGTTAATTTCCCTTAAGACTGACTGGTTTGATCTCCTTGCTGTCCAAGGGACCTTCAGAAATCTCCTCCAGCACCACAGTTCAAAGGCATCAGTTCTTTGGCACTCTGCCTTCTTTACAGTACAGCTCTCACAACCATACATGACCACTGGGAAGACCACAGTCTTGACTATACGGATCTTTGTGGACAGAGTAATGTTAACTTTTCTGCTTTTCAACCTGCAGAGTCTAGGTTTGTCATAGTTTTCCTGCTAAGGAACAATAGTCATCTGATTTCAAGGCTTCAGTCATCAGGTTTTAGATTTATCTTTATAAGGGGCTCAGGTCTAGTGGGAGATGCCCGACTTGCTGATAAAGGGAAAACAGAGGTAGGCTCCATCTAGGAGAGTCCTCATTTTCTCTTATCTGAGGTGGCAAAAGGCAGAAAGCAGCTGGTTCACTTGGAAATTGAAAATGGAAACAGCAGCATAGATGGGCCAAGCCCATAAAGCAAACACCCTCACAGCAGGAAGGAAGAGGTGATGTCTGCACGTCCTCGTTCCCAATCTCGGGCATTTTTGCAATTTCATCTTCGAGGTGAAGGTATTAACAACAGGGAGTTGTTACAACCAGCAATGTCCCCAGATGGGAGAACCACTATGAGCCACAGCACAACAGGCGGCCAGACACCAGGTATGCAGCAGCTAACTGTGATAAAGGTTCCTCTGAGCCTATTCTACAAAGGCAATGGGGCACACAGCAGGCGCAAAGACTCACAACCCAACTGGGACTTGATTCTTAAACTGGTTTTTTTCGTGGGCTCTGCAAAAACACACAAACATGGATAAAATTCCACAAACAGAAATATTTACTGTAAGTACTGCTGGGATATTTGGTTTCTTTTCGCCCAAATCTTGCCTAAGTCTATACAAGACGGTGGTTAACTCCAATGGTAGTTGAGAAAAGAATCACAAAATGCTTTCCTTGCATACTTAATATAAAAGCTTGCAGTCACATCATTCCTCTCCTCACTCCATCCCTGAAAAAGGGATGAAACTACACTTCTCTACAGCCTCCCTAACACTTGTGAACTAGACCAAATTACAACAATCTATTTCCTACAATCAGAAAATTGGCGTAAAAAAAAGAAAGCCAAATTGTTTATCCCGACTAGAATACAAAGTCAATCCAACTCTACCCGAGGCCTCGAGAAAGAAGATCAGTGCCACATTGAGAGCTCCCAAAGCAGTCCAGGCTACCTCCTGGGACTCCAGCACTTGGGTTACCGCTGACACTTCATGCCGTCACTTCTGTATGTTGTGCCTCTGGCACCGTCGCCAACAGCCCTCTTCTGCTGGGACAGAGCCGGGCACTATAAACACCTGCGGATACAGACGCTCCTTGGGGAGCAGACATGCTTAGCTACCTCCAACTGCCCACCTGAATGCCTTAGGCTTTACACTGGCTCCGCTCACACTTGTGACCCATGTGACTATCTCACAGCAGAAGGACCCAGCATTTCACTAGAAGGGGACCATCATGCATGGAATGGGTAGAGCAGCCCTTCTTGCCATTAAAAAATAAAATCCTCTCCTTAGAATTTTGCTATTTTCACACAATTCTTTCTTTGTGCTCCATAGGCACAGTAACCAACTCAAGAGTCCCTGGGTGTGGGGGAGAGGGGTGGGGGCAAGGATGAAGGGACAGGATAGGACCTGGGGCATCCAAACCATGGCCAATATCAGCTAAGAAGCAGTTTACTCTGTGATTCCAGGCAAGAGAGGCCTTCGCCTCAGGCAGAACTCCCAATATGGACAAATGCAGAGAGGCACACAAGAGGGACACACTTTTACAGCTTTCAGCACGAGTGCACGCTGTGGCATCATGTTCAAGCTTCCTCCTCCCTCCCCAGGTAAGGCAGCGACAACAGCAGGCAGGCAGCCACCACTCAGAACAAGGCCCGATATTCCAGGGCTCTCTCTTCTTACAGCAACTGGTCACCTCCTTCTGCATCTTACCCACCAGGCTCACAGGCAAAATCATGACATAACTGCCGCTCCGGAGAGAGCTCATAAGGTGGTGGTACTCATCTCTGGCTGCACAGAGAATTGTTTAGGGATCTTGCTTTAAACCCTCATGTGTACAGCTGGGGACAGGAGGAAGGGCTGACTGCAAAGAAGCACAAAAGGAGTTTGGGGGAATGCTGGAAACACTCTATCTTGACTGCAGTGGTGTATTTGTCAGAGTGAATTTTATAGCATATATTTCTATACCCATATAGAAAATGGATAAACAAACAAATCATGTCTGTGCCCCCACCTACTTCAGATTTGACGCTGTGCAGGGAACGTGGAGACAGACCTGCAGATGAAGAACAAAAGCAGGCTGGCCTGAGCCTTGTCAACCTCCAGAGCTAATCTCTGAAACTTTTAGCCACAGACACTGTCATTAGACCTGTGACTCCTCATCTGTGAATCAGAGTGGCTAACAGGGCCCATCCTTAGGACCGTCTCAAGTTTCAAAGGCTTACAAACAGTGCCTGCCTTATGTGCAGTGCCCAGTGCTGTTCAATCACAGCTTTTGGAGGGCGGCGGGGCTGAGAAAGACCCAAACTGCTCTACTTTCTGGGAATGATCCATCCACCTTGTGCAAACTGGAAACACCTCCAAGATGAGAGTAGCTACTGAAGCACTGCTTAACAACTGTTATGAAGTGCTTTTCTGAAAGGAAAGTTTAAGATAAAGAATAGGTTCTATGACTTGTGGTTTACATTTAAGACAGCAAAACAGCGAGACTAACAATCTTAAAGGAGTAACAAAAAAATCCTTGTGGGCTGCACAACCACAACATTTCCTGCACTCACATCAGTGCAGACATGAGGCTACTCCTAGCTCAGAAAGTTGATACCCAGCTGTTCAAGAGGTTTAATGTACAAGAAAGTTTATTAATCTTTTGAGAAAATTAACTTACCCTTATAGAACAAAGCTATTCTGCAGAGCAATTTTTCATAGTAAATATTTCCTTGAGGACCTTAGTCCAATTTTACAATTTTGGTTAAATCTCAAAACTAGTAAAGATTTGCTGCTGCAGGGCTGAGAGTGGGACTCCCAGACAGCAAGTGCCAGAGAACCAAGCAACGGCCTACTAGCCCTGACAAAAGAATACCTTCCAGTTCAGCGGGAACAAGCAATGTTAAAACAAACAGGGTAATTCTGCCCTATATTTTTAGAGCTCTTGATTAAAACATTTAGCTGTTATTATAACAAAATGTAACAAAGCCACAAGTAGGGGAAAGGTCACCCTAAAGCATGAACACCTATTTTCACATTGGTAAACTCACAGGGTCACTTACAATCAATGCTCTGGCATTGATGGGACACGTGTACAGACCCTGCCTATCACCTTTACACGGGACCTGAGAGCCACTCCAAAGGGCAAAGTTTACTACTCCTCAGCACTTTTACACTGGGACATCTCCAGTTTTTCAAGTGTGGACATTATATGATTGGGAAGGCTCAACAAATGTTTGATGGCTTAATATTAGCTGCTCAGCTCAGTGGTCTCCTCCGTGAAAGGTGTTATGACAAGCCCCTGATCAAAATGGCAGCAGGAACGCTGAAGAGTGAAACCAGAAACGGCTCAAGAGAGACCAGTAACCACCATAATAGACTCCATGAGCAATGCTTGAAATCCATGCCTTCAGTCTCCTCTGACAGCTGATCTCCCAGAACACATGGAAAAATGTCCACCCATCCTTCACTGTCATTACTCTCCTCCAGAGGAAAAAGCAAAGCCTCTTTGATCACAGGGATCTCTAACTGTACTTCACACAATCCCAGCCCATTCTCTCCACGAGTCAGAGAAAGCATACTGTGACACAAATGCCAAACATCACCAGATCCCCAGCCTTCCGTTTGCTCACAGGACCTGCTCACTGGATGTCTGCACATGTGGTCACCGGCAGTCACTTAAGCTCCTTTCAAGGACCACAGCTCCTGGTTAGAATGTCCAAACTCAACTCTGTAACTGTATGGGGGAGTTAGGAAGCAGTCACTTCTACAATGCATCAGATCTACACCAATAAGCTCTAAGATCGCGCACCTGCCCGCACCAGGCACGTCTGCAAGCTGCTAAACATTCTGCAAGCCACCAGTGCCCTGCCGGGGGATTTGCTGAGCAGTCAAACCCAGCCTGGCTGCGATGGCTGTAGCAGTTGGCAGGCAATGTACTAGCAACAACTTTCCCAGTTAAGTGCCAACTTTCCCTGAGTGTCCACATGCTTAGAGAATGCAGCTGGACTCAGAACAAGGAGCAATTACTGAATGCTTACTGAGGCTTGCTGTCTGACCTCACAAGAACCCTGCACACAGTAGGGATTAGAATCTCACTGTGTAGCCAAGGACACTGATGTAGAAGAAATCAGTCATTTACATGAGGCCACCAAGCCAGCAAGGAATTCAGAGGCTGCATGATTCTTCACCCTATACCTCCAAATCATTTCCTGATGGACGAAAGGCAAAACCCGATCAATTTTAGAAGATGGTGGCCCAGTGGCTAAGAATCTACCTTGCAATGCAGGGTATGTGGGTTTAATCCCTGGTCAAGGAAATAAGATCCCACCTGCCTGGAACAATTAAGCCTGTATCCCGCAAGTACACTGGACAGACTGAGCGCCCCAGCAAAAGATTCTGTGTGGCACAACTAAACACTGATACAGTCAAATAGTAAATATTTTTTTTTAAAAGATACTAAAAAGTGTGTGTACGTGGTGGTGGTGGTAGAGATACCAAACTACGAGGAAATATTTGTAAAATGTACTATCCACAAAGATCTGGTACTCAAATATAAAGAACTGCTGCAAATCAATTTTAAAAGATAAACAAGCTAAAGGAAAATGAGCAAAAGTCAGAAACAGGTATTTCAAACAGGTACAATAAACAAACATGAGAAGATACTCAGAGCTGAGTTAACTTGCAAATATAAGAAGTCTGTTAATGTCAAAATGTTGGTGAAAACACGGTTCAACATTTTCCGATGTGGGAAGGTAAACAGATGCAACTGCTTCTTTTTTTTTTAAGTAACCTGGCATTAAGGTATCCCCCATGGCCTAGCAATCCCACTCCCGGGGCACTTACTTGAGACACCTGCACACCCCTTGGATGCACGCAAGCACGCAGAAGAATGCTAGAGCAAGAATGCTTATTAACAGCGCCTCTTCCACCCTCCTTTCCCTGTTCAATAAAAGCAAATCTACTGACCTAAACGTCCACCAACAGGAATAAATTTTGATACACTCAAACTTAGGTGAAAATAAATAAGGTAACCATAGACAGCTACCACAACATGGATGAACTTTAAATGAAGAAGTGGCAGAAGTCTGCAAATGGTATGCAGCATTGATAACAAAGCTGCAAAACAAGACTGAACAACATACCGTTCAGCAAATACACTCAAACTTAGGTGAAAATAAATAAGGTAACCATAGACAGCTACCACAACATGGATGAACTTTAAATGAAGAAGTGGCAGAAGTCTGCAAATGGTATGCAGCATTGATAACAAAGCTGCAAAACAAGACTGAACAACATACCGTTCAGCAATACAAGCAACTGAGACAAAAGTATCAGATGGTCTCCTCAAAATTCAGGATGGGGCAAGAAAATGTGTAGGAAAAGGAACACACGCAAACCAGAAATGAATGAGGTAGTCCCAGGTCCCCTCGAGTTGGGAAACAAATTAGAATCATTCAAATTTAAAGTGGAAAAAAAAAAAAAAAAAAAAAAATTTAAAGTGAAAACCATTGCAGCTTTAATCAGAATGACTACAGTATCTTCTGTGCAATCAGACCACCCCAGAGTAGGCAGAAGCAATGCTCTGCTGCCCCCGATTCTCCTAACAGTAGGGCTACTTGACCCCAGACAAATCTTCACCATCTCCAGGCAGGTGGAGTGCTTCTATCATCCTATTTTACTGATAGGGGAACAGAGGTTAAGCAGTCTTTGCCAGATCACTGCCAAAAGCCGTTGAGTCCATTTTCGGCATCAATACCATCAGTCACAGCTCATCTGCTCACCTCCTCAGGTAGTACATTCCATTTTCAGCATGCTCTAATGGTCAGCATAAAACACACTGGAGGTACAGAGAACTTCAGCTAAGCATAAACACTTAGTGACTAGCTCACTCCCTTCCCAGGACAAGAAAATGACACTGGCAGTTTAACAGTTAAAAAAAGTGACTTCAAAGTTACAGCTGGCTTCAAAACTTGATGCACAGTCTGCATAAGATCCTTATGAATCAAGTCTGCATCCTCTGGCTTCAACTAGAAGCTGTTTGGCAACACGTACGACAGGATGGATTCTGAAACACATCTTTATATTTAGATGCACATGTGTGCCTAGGACTAAAAACCGGGAAGGAGAGTGTGGATTGGAACGCTCACCCCAAGATTCCAACACTGTATTATCTAAAAAACAAATCAAGACACTACTAGACTAAAAGTTTACAGAAAGTGAGTCCATTAAACACTTAAAATTCAACCTCTCTAAAACATCCCGCATCTAGGTGCTTCACATGCATTCCCAGTCACCTTGTAACTTGTGTGTCACATGACACAAGGCTCATCTGGGTGGAAGCAGCCTTCAAGAACACTGAGAAAACAAAGAATCCTGCAATCCCTGGTCAACTCACAGAACAGAAGGAAGTTTCAAAAAAAAAAAAAAGGACAAAAGCTGAAAACTACTTAACTTCTGCTAGGTTTAAAAAGCTACAAACAAAAAATTATTCTTAAGTGCCAGAAAGGATATGGGGTTTTGCAGTCCTCATACAGTGTTGATGGAAATGTAAAATGGGGCAGCAACTTCCGACAACAGTCCAGCAGCTCCTCAAAAGTACATATGATGCAGAAATACTACTGTAGATATAAAGCCAAGAGAAAGAAAAACACAAAACTTGCAAATGAATGTTCACAGCAGCATTATTCCCAAAAGCCAAAAGGTAGAAACTGAAATGTTCATGAACTGATGAATGGATCGTCCTATTCATAAGGATACAATAGATTTTCTGAAAATGGGGGGGGGGGATCTAAGCTGCTTCCTTTTGGGGGAGCAAACTGTCTAGCTTATTGCACTCCCCTTTGAAGGAGATGCCTGGTACTCAGGAGGCACAGGGATGCAGGATGAAGCAATTAAAGTTACCCAGGCTTGGGATTTCCCTGGTGGTCCAGTGGTCCATCTTCCAAAACAGGGGAAATGGGTTCCATCCCTGTAAGATCCCACATGCCATCGGGTAACTGAGCCCCCAGGTCACAACTACTGAGCCACATGCCATAAGAAGAGAGAAGCCTATGAGCCGCAAGGAAGATCCTGTGTGCTTCAACTAAGACCCAACACAGTCAAAAATAAATTTAAAAATTACTAAAGTTGTCCAGGCTTAAGACACAGAACACTGAATGCAGAGACGTGGTCTGCTGAGACTGGTGCTATAGGCTCCTCTCAACTCTGATATGTCTGCTCATGAGTTGGTAAGGGCCCTCCCACTTACAGGATTTAAAAAGTAAGCTGCTCTGGTCACATTTTGAGGCAATGCATGGAGAAATGTTCAATTACAATAATTCTGTGAGTCTTTTTAGGGTTCGACTGGTTGAAATCAAGACACAAGTCACGAAGAATATAGCCAATATTTTATAAGAACTATAAATGGAATATAACCTTTTGAAAGTGTGAATTATGTTGTACACCTGAAACATATAATAATGTGTATCAACTATACCACAATTGAAAAAAAGACATGTCAAACCAATTGCTACGGAAAAGGCTGTCTTGGTACTTTGGGGGTTGAGAAGCCAGGGCTGTGGGGTAACTGACAGACCCTGAGAAACCAAGACGGGGTGGGATCCATTTCAATTTTAACCAGTCACTTCTTTTAGGATGCCCTGAAAGACAGCTGGCTGAATACCACAGTGCCACCGCTTGAACCATATCCTATACCTTTTGACCATCTTTCATAGCTGCCTGATAAAAATCCCCTAACCACAAATCAGTTTCAGAGCAAAATTAGAACATGAAAAGTTTACAGTCCTCTGCAAGCTTGTTTCAAGTTCTTATTTTCAAAATTGCCAGGACTTCCCTCGTGGTCTAGTGGTTAAGAATACACCTTGCAATGCAGGGGACACAGGCTGGATCCCTGGATGGGGAACTAAACCCAGGCACCACAACCAGCCAGAGACCGTATGCCTCAAGCATGGAGCCCGCCAGCCGCAATGAAGATCCCACGTGATGCAACAAATACGCAACAGATAAATAAATAGCCAAGTATTTAAAATAGCCAAGAGGTGAAAGCAATTTAAATGTCCATCAACAAACGGATGGATGGATAAAGAAAATAGGTATGTGTATATACAATGGATTAGTAATCAGCCTTTTAAAAAGTAAGGAAATGCTGGCATTTATGACATGGATGAACCTGTATGACATTATGCACAGTCAAACAAGTCAGTCATAAAAAGACAAATACTGCATAACTCCACTGTACGAAGTATCTGAAACAGTCAAACTCTTAAAAACAGAAAGTAGAATGTAGTTGCCAATGGCTAGGTAGAGAGGAAAGGGGAGAGTTTTCAGTGGCTATAGTTTCAGTTTTGCAAGATGAAAAAGTTCTCAGGATCTACTGCACAACAATGTACACATAGTTAACACTATCGTACACTTGAATGTTAAGATGGCAAAATTGTCTTATGCATTTTTGACCAGAAAACATAGGTAGATGGTGTCACTGCAGCTTCCTCAACTCTAAAATAGAAATATGGCCCTTACAATGCCTGTGTAAGAGCCAAATGAGATGCAACAGAAATTGCTCGATAAACACTATTAACTCTGAAAATATTCACATTTCATGAGCTGTAAACCACGAAACATGTAAAACCAAAGGCAGCCCACTAGCAACAGCTCAGTGGGCAGGTTTCTGCCCACCTTGCTCAGTTGATTCACTCCAGGTGGACTCACCACCGGCACCTTCTAGTCAGCTCAGTCTTCAGTCTCTGCTTGAACCTTAGTTCACATTCTCCACACAGGTAATGGGGCCAAATGACCCAGCCCTGCCCCTAAAGGTCACAAAAATGAGAGTGGAAGGGAAGATGACAGATAAAGCAAATTCCAAAGAGGGGTGGGGGATTTTCTAGGCTATAAAGACAGGCAGAGACTAGAGATCATCTTTTCCAGATAACTCCAGGATGAATAGTTTCCGAAGTCAAAGACCTCACCCTGCTGCTGCTGCTAAGTCACTTCAGTCGTGTCCAACTCTGTGCGACCCCAAAGACAGCAGCCCACCAGGCTCCCCCGTCCCTGGGATTCTCCAGGCAAGAACACTGGAGTGGGTTGCCATTTCCTTCTCCAATGCAGGAAAGTGAAGTCGCTCAGTCGTGCCCGACCCTCCGAGACCCCATGGACTGCAAACTTCCAGGCTCCTCCATCCATGGGAGTTTCCGATGAGGGCTAATTCTCTGAGTTCTCATTCGGCACAGGCTTGGCTCTCAAGTCCAGGTCCTTTCTGTGATTCCTCTTCCAACCTCCTAGGGGTGGGAGAGAGGAATAGAGGAGAAACCTGCCTATCCATAAATCAGGATTCAGTCCCCACTATCTTCTCATCTAAATGCTGGCCCCAGGTCCCTCATTTCTACCCCCACAGCCCCAGGGAGACTTCTCTCACCTTCCTGACAATTGCCCAAAGTCTCCAAGTCTGGCAAACCCTCCCCTGAATTCTAGAACTGCACAGCCACCTGCCCACAGGCCAATGTTAACATAGATACCTGAAAGTACCATGGGACGAAAATGAGTCCAGCTTCTCTAAAATCTGTCAAACCGAGCAGTGTTAGTCTTCCAGCCACTTTCAAGGCCTTATGTGCCACATGAGTGTAGTGTTAACACACTAAATAACCCAGAAAACAAATGTTTCTATGACTGTAGAAAGCTCCACTGGAGACCACTGCTTTGAGTGGGTAACCTTTCCCTTCTCCAGGAGATCCTCCCAACCCAGGATGGAACCCAGGTCTCCCGTATTGTAGGTGGATTCTTTACCAGCTGAGCCACAAGGGAAACCCTAGGAACTGGGCAGATCACTGTAAAATAAGAATGCTCCAAACTGGACCCTAAAATATGGAGGGAGTACAGAAGCAGCAAAGAATCAAGACATGGAATTGGGCGATGGTCTTGTGACAAAAGCCAGGAGCTCACAGTACCACAGGATGGGAATTTCAATTTTATCCTATATGCAATTTTAGAATTTTAGAGCAACAGAATTATGCAGCAATAAATCTATTATATTTTGATAATGTACTGAGTTGGGAAAAAAATTCCTTCGGTTTTTAAAGTAAAACTAAAAGACATTATCCATTTTCACTAAGAACTTTATTGAACAATGTATTTGCCATTTTGTTCTACTACCTTTTCCCACTTTCCAGGCAACTTTGTAATTCCATCTTCCCAAAACTTACCTTTTTTGAGCAAAGAACTGTTTCAGGTGTCTTTTACAGTCTATCAGGGAATTAATTTTTTTCCATTAAGAGAATTTATAAAGACCAAAATAAATGGACATCCAAAGGTCCAATGTGTGGTGAATACAGCAGACAAACCAGAACTTCCCAGACACGCTGTAACAATTTTTGCCTAATCACCAAAGAAACATGTGGTCTTGCATTATCCTGATGGAAGATTATGCATTTTCTGTTGACTAACTCCAGATGCTTTTCATCAAGTGCTGCCTTCAGCTAGTCTAACTGGGGGCAGTACTGGTTAGAAATAATTGTTTCATTTTCCAGAAGGAGATTGTAATAAAATGACTTCCTTCCAATCCTACCATAGACACATCACCTTCTTTGGATGAAGACTGGCCTTTGGTGTGGTTGGTAGTGGTTCATTTCGTTTGCTCCACAATCTTTCATTTCATATTACTGTACAGTATCCACTTTTCATCGTCTATCACAATTTGTTTTAAAAAACAGAACATTTTTGTTACATTTCAGTAGAGAAATCGTAGGCGGAAATACTGTCAGGAAGGTTTTTTTCTGCTTCAGTTATGTGGAACCCAAACATCAAAGTGATCAACATAACCAAGGTGGTACAAAAGATTTTCAATGCTTGATTTGGATATTTTGAGTATATCAGCTATCTCCCAAGTGGTGTAACATTGATTGTTATTCTCCACTAATGTTTCAATTTGACTGCCAGCAACTTCAACTGGTCTACCCAACTATGGTACACGGTGCAGTGAGAAATTTCCATCGCAAAGCTTCGAAAAACACTTCTGACACATTCAATCAGTCACAGCACCTTCTCCATACACTGCACAAATCTTTTTGCTTTTCAGTTGCATTTTTGCCTTTCTTGAAACAATAAAGAATATGCTGAAAATGTTGCTTTTTATTTCATCTTCTTTTTAAAGACGACTACACAAAAATTCACCAATTTCGTTAAGTTTTTTTTTAAATGCATGCTGATATGACCGCCATCACCATACAATCTAACAAAGTTGTTTCGGATGACATTAAAGACAGCTAACCACTACCACAGCTATCTTATGGAAAAAAAACAAATGAACCTTTTGGCCAACCCAATACTTTCCAACTAGCTTACTAGTCAAGTTTTGCAGGGAATTTGTTTAACATCTACCATTTTCTCTTGACTGGATATTTTTTTCACATATACTCGAACCAAACCTTTAATGAGATCATTTGTCATTTTACAAATTGAAAGAAAAGTTTTAAAAGTAAAATGAAACATCTATTTCTTCAAGGCACACTTCTTAAATGAATTACCACCGTTCTAACACTGGGTTGCTGCTCACCACTGAAGATAGAAAGATCTCTGAAACACCTGTCTCACTCCCCCAAGCCCCAATCACGTTTTAAATGTACTAGGCATACAAACATGGGAGACACTTTTACTCATCACTGAATCCTCACTGCACACAAAGAATACTGAACACAGTATCTGATTACGTAAAAGTCCCACGCGCACACGATGAAGGAATCATCCAAGTCGACAAGTTTGCTTCCGGCAGGAAATTCCTTGTAAATAAGAGTCCCTAAGTGGGAAATAAGCGCCCAAGAGCTGGAATTCAATTTCACCCTACAAAAAGCAGAGCTTAGAGACTGTGCGGCTCACAGTAATCGTAAGAGATCATCCAGCTCACACCAATTTAACAAGCCCGGGTGGAGTTGCCTGGGCAAAAGATGACACTCCAGCTTACTACTCCCCCAAAATTCTTCTTCTGTACTCATAATACTTCCACTGGAGTATCAAGGGGAAAATGGAGGTGAAACCAAATCAAAGCACTGGTGGAAACCTTTTCAGGGTGCAGCTTAATTCCACTTGTTTGAATTTCCTCATAAGACTCTTCAGGAGAGTGGCACAGAATTCTGGATGAAAAGATCTATCCAGTGAAAGCAATGACTCTCCTCTGATAATTCTCTGCCATGCGGACTACCTCCAAAGGACAGGTGTTTGCTTGCAGCACTATCCAGGTCTCCTCCAAGCCTCAGCTATCCTCACTGACAGACCAGCCTAAACATCAGTTCTTTTCCAATGTTCACAGCTGGATGGACTCTTCCTTCCAGGAGTGCCTGGCCTGCACCTCTCAGAGAGTACTTCCAAGATCTACCTTATGCTATTAGGTACCATTCCAACCATCTGCATGCATTACATTCCTTCCTCCCTAGTCATGAACACTTGGGGTCTAGAGCCAGGCCTTGACACTTAACAGCAACCCTGTCCAAGTGACTGAGCTCTCCAGACATCAAATTTCTTATCCTTAAGACAGAAATGATACCAGTACCTATCTTCAGAGGACTTTAGGAATACAGAAGGTCTTAGAAGTTCAACAAACAGTACACCTGGCACCCAGTAATCACTCAAATATTCACTAAAATGGAGTGATCATAAATGGATGCACAAGCTCCATCTGTGCAGGGGAATAGAGTGGAGAAAGGGAAGTGATTCACACTGCAGCTCCATACATGAAGGCTGACTCAGACAGCAAGCAGAGTGACTTCTGTGCAAATCTACCACTTCAGAATAGGCCAGCAGTAAGAAACAGACTGCAACCATGAAATTAAAAGACGCTTGATCCTTGGAAGGAAAGCTATGATCAACCTAGACAGCATTTTAAAAAGCAGAGACATTACTTTGCCAACAAAGGTCCGTCTAGTCAAAGCTATGCTATGGTTTTTCCAGTAGTCATGTGGTTTTTCCAGTAGTCATTTTTCCAGTATGGATGTGAGAGTTGGACTATGATGAAAGCTGAGCGCCGAAGAACTGATGCTTTTGAACTGTAGTGTTGGAAAAGACTCTTGAGAGTCGCTTGGACCGCAAGAAGATCCAACCACTGTATCCTAAAGGAAACTAGTCCTGAATGTTCATTGGAAGGACTGATGCTGAAGTTGAAACTCCAATACTTTGGCCACCTGATGCGAAGAATGGACTCGCTAGAAAAGACTCTGATGCTGGAAAAGATTGAAGGCAGGAGGAGAAGGGGCCAACAGAGGATGAGATGGTTGGATGGCATCACTGACTCGATGGACACGAGTTTGAGTACGATCTGGGAGTTGGTGATGGACAAGGAAGCCTGGCATGCTGCCGTCCATGGGGTCGCAAAGAGTCAGACATGACTGAACTGAAGAAACAAAAAAAAGGCAACCCACTCCATTATTTTTGCCTGGAAAACCCCACGGACAGAGGAGCCTGGTGGGCTACAGTCTATTGGGTCGCAAGAGTTGGACACGACTTGGTAACTAAACAACAAGAAACAAAAAAGGACCTATTCAGAAAAGGTATTTCTACCCTTTGAAGGGAAATCTGTTCATAGGCAACTACTTGCTAGAAATCCTTTTCACAAAGAGTCAATGATCAAAGACAAGCAACTGTCTCAAGGTGAACAATTGGGGGGCGGGGGTGTTTAAAGAGGCACAGGCCAAAGGAGGAACCCAGCTCTCCCAAGTGTAAGGGAAGGGTACTCAGATGGGCTCCCAGAGCAAAGAGGCCCACAGGCGTCCTGAGAAATGACACTGAGGACAGGCAAGCTAAGATGCAGGCTATCAGCTCCAATGTGAAGAACTCAAAACTGCACTCCTGGGATTACAAATATATGCGAGCTATTATCTTGAAACAGACGAACATGAAGGTGGACGAACATGAAGGTGGTGTTATTTCCAAACAACTCATCTGTGAGCTCAATAGTTTCCTGGAATCAAAAGGAAAATGAAGACACAAATATGCAAACTTCACTACTTAGCCATTTTTTTTTAATATATATAACTGAAAGCATTTCAAAGCTAAATAACTTTAAATGAAGATTATGAATGAAAACAACCTACACATGGATGATACTACCTCTTATAAAACTCCTTCATATAAGTTATGTTTATTTCTTTTATTTACAGAATAAAAAGAGCAACCTGTTTAAGCAACAAAGCCATGTGTGTACAATACATAAGACTGTAACTCAACTGGGCAGAGCAAAGGAATGCATTATAGCCAAAGACCAGCAGAAAATGAACGGGGGAAATATCCATTAGCACATATAAATTTAATTCAAACTTTAGAGATTAGGGGAGAGCAAAGAGGTTTTGATATTGTTAAAAATAGGACAACAGGCCCAAAATGAGCCCCATGTCAACAAACCACAGGTTAATTCATTTCAGCTCTCCCAGAAATGGAATCTTAAAACCAGTCAATCAGGAATCACCTGGTCAGCACTAGTGAGGTAATCTGCCTGACAGACCCCTGCCATCCCTAAAAAGAAAGTGACCTTGCCACAAGCAATCTGTTTTTTGACAGCTTAGTTTCCCCCACCGCACTCTGTCTTTCCTCTGTACAGCTCCGTGTATCTGCTAGATAGAATGCTGTTCCATTCACAAATCACTGAAGAAAGTCACTAAGATCTTAAAATTTACTCCACTGAATTTTTAAAACAACATGCACTATTCCTAGAAGTAATACAAGTTATTTTCCATCCTTTGACAACTCTGCCCCAATTACAAAGCATGAATTATTCAAGTTAATAACACTGAGTTTCCCCTTCCTTGTACCAGACAAAGGATTTGGAAGAGAGAAGAATGGTATCATGCACACCACCTGTGCAGCATGCTTCAATCCCTAAGCACAAACATATCACGCTGAAGAATGGTTATTTTCTCATCCCACAAGTTCTCCCTCAGTCTGAAGGTTCAAATGCAAGCATGGAAAAAAGGTCTCACAGCTAAGAGCAAGCACTAAGACACAGAAGGGACCACAGCCACGAGTCTTTCTAAGTCTATCCATACGCAGCACGACCAAATGATCAGGCTAGCTAGCAGGCCACTGGATTCCCTTCTGCAGCAAAGCCTCCAAGCCAACACCAAATCCTGGAAAACAGTTTTATGAACAGCAGAAGTTGCTTCAGCGAAGAGCCCTAGAACAAAAACCTTCCTTCATCTGCAGCCACTGCAATAGGCCCAGTCTGGCATTTTGAGACATTCCTCATACCCAACAAAGAGAGCAAGTTGAAAAAGAGGGGTGTAGAAGGCTCCTGGGCAGATCTGCACCAAAGCTGACACAGGTTGACAGCTCTGAGAAAGTCTCTGGAGGGTTTTCCACAAGGATAAACCAAAATGGGTGCTCCACATTGTTTCCTAGGGTCATAAAAATTGCAAATGTTTGGAAAAGCAGGATACATGCAAAAACAAAAGTCTTCAAAATCATCAAGGGTCATTTAATAACATAATAATTTCTCATTCTCAAAGTAAACTCCAGGAAATTCATTTTAGTACATGCTTCTTGGATGGGCTCTAGGGTTCTAAGAAATGCCTCTACCCCTAACTATTCAATGTTCACACATACGCATTTTTCTGGAGAAAGGATCCACAGCTTTGTCACCTTTTCAAAGGGACCTCCAACCTCCCCTTAAGTTAAGAACTGATGCTCTAATGAGAAGCAGAGCTGATCTATCTTTGGCCACTGGATCCTCAATTATTTTGAGTTCCTTAAAGAACTGAATAAATCCAACAGAAAGAACTGTAGGAAGATGATTACTCTAGCAATGTTTAACACTTGTTTTTGATTATGGAAATCTGAGTAAGCTTTCTGTAATACTAGAGGAATGCCAAGCAGCAGACTTTACAAGAATTTAAGTATAGAAACAGCTTAACAAATGGCAAAATTACAAATGTAGTTTTTGTGTGGACAAAGATGATCCAGTCTACTGAAATATTCTCCATTACAATTTCATTCATGAATGCATATGCTGATGTTTACCTACCTGGTCTATTAACCCAGTCTTCCCCTGCACTTCCTTCCATGTTATAAGCCTATCTCACCCCTGTGCTTTCTGAGGGCTGTTTACTGATCAAATTAGGCTCTATCACCAGCGGCTGGAGTCTTCTTGCCCACCCAAGAGACTACTGAGACTTGGCTTGACTCCTCCCTGAGTCCCCATAGCAAATTCCTCTGTACCTGAACCTGGTATAAATCATGTCTTTCATTTAATTCTGGACCAAGGATTTGGAATACCCACATCCTTAACTATCTTCACTTTATCCTTTTTCTTGAGTAACTCGTTATAAGCTAATTGCAGCTAATTCTGGTTTTTTATTACCAAGTATGGAAAATTAACTTCCCTTCAGCCAACCAAAATTTATTGCTTCAAAATAGGGGATACACTCTACTTCAAACATAAAATGTAGACTGTTCAAGAAAAATATCCCATCTAGCATGGCTCACAATGAGGAGCAAGATGCTGCTGGGGTCACCACTGGAGGTAAGCAAGTGGAGGGCAGAGATGAATCAATGTGTTATGTTAGAGTGAGGTGGCTTGGCATTCCCACTCTGAACATGGTCAGGGATGGGCAATGATCCAAGCCAGTGTCTTCTGTCATCAGAGCACTACTGGGGAAGAATCATTCTTGACCTTGAAGTCAGGATATTAGAGATAAAAAACAGCTCTGATGTCCCTATTTGAGTCCCTGATTTCAGCTGTGCCTGAGGTCCACTCTAGACCTACTACATCAACCAGCAAATTCCATTTTGTTTCAACAAATCCCCTTTTGTTTCATGTTTGTTATTGATACCATAAGTAAGTAACCAATATAGCCATTTCCTTTAGAACTAACATCTTTCTTGATTAAAAAGTTGGGAGGACACTATCTCAAGAGCAAAAATAACTTGCCCCCCCCAACACATACACAAAATACTCTTTACATACTTACTGTTTTGCTTGTTGCAATCTGCTGACAGCCTTCCCCACATGCTTCCTCCTCAACTTCCCCATCCCACTCTACCCTCCAAAGAGCTTCTAGCAGGCACAGCACAAGGAAGAAAAGAAACTAAAGATCAATGCAGTTCACATGCTACTAGAAAGCATATCCAGAATAATCACCTTGGGCAAATGATAAAGAAATAGATTGTAAAATAACCACCAAAAAAAGAAAGAAAAAAAAATTCAAGGTACCCACAGTTAACAATAAGTGGTATCTAAAACAAGGCTATTTCATACTAGTCTGAAAAGATTCACAATAGGAAACAGATTTCGCCGTGTACACAATACACAGAATCACAGCAAATGTTTTATGAAATACCCTTGAATGTGTAACACCCTTTGACATTTCCTTTTTCTCCCCCCTTAAACAATGATTGCAACCTACTAAATTCATTTCATAATCCAGAGTTTGAAAAACAAGACCCGAAACAAGAATTACTTTCTCTTAAAACCTAGACTGTGGTCAAAGTTCACTGGAGCCCAAATCTATTACCTCATTTTACATATGAGGTATTGTTTTTACATTGTGAGCTATGGTTTTTCCAGTGGTCATGTATGGATGTGAGAGTTGGACAATAAAGAAAGCTGAGCACCAAAGAATTGATGCTTTTGAACTGTGGTGTTGGAGAAAACTCGAGTGTCCCTTGGACTGCAAGGAGATCCAACCAGTCCATCCTAAAGGAAATGAGTCCTGAATATTCATTGGAAGGACTGATGCTGAAGTTGAAACTCAATACTTTGGCCACCTGATGCAAAGAACTGATTCATCTGAAAAGACCGTCTTGCCAGGAAAGACTGAAGATGAGAGAAGGGGACGACAGAGGATGAGATGGCTGGATGGCATCACTGACTCAATGGACATGGGTTTGAGTGAGCTCTGGGAGTTGGTGATGGACAGGGAGGCCTGGCGTGCTGCAGTCCATGGGGTCGCAAAGAGGTGGACACAACTGAGCTGAACTGAACATATGAGAAACTGAGGCCTGGAAGGATATGCAACTTGTCCAAGGGAGGCACACAGCAGATCCAGAGTCCAGGCCAGCTCCTTCCTTCTCTCCCTCTTGTGCGCGGAAGCGCCGGCACATGCTCGCACAACGTGCACTGGCAGGTTCACACTCTATGCAGTCCTCTGGTTTCAACCTTCAGAATTTGCTCACCTGAAATGTATGTCTCCTCAAACATAGTGGGAAATGTTTTAAGTGTAAAATCCCCCAATTTATCTTACTCTCTCTCTTTTACACAAAATAATCTCAAAGGCCAACTCGCCTGTAGGCATGTATGTGTTACTGCCTGGGGTATGACAACTGGGGATGTTAGCCACACACAAAGACACAGAAACTACTAATTCCTGTTTCTAGAAATTGCATAATACCAAACCCAACACCTCTTCCTGGCAGTGCTTCCACAATGTGCCAGTGTCTCTTGGCATGACAGCAACTAGAAACAAATAGTTTCAGCCTTAAGCGCACACCAAGACAAGAGAAGTGACCACAGGCACAGTGAGGCCTGCTCAGCTATTCTTGAACCCCTTCGGCAAAGCAAAAGCAGCACTCTCCCCCACCCCAAACAAATATAGTACAAGTCAGAGACCCCCTTCCCTTCCCCATCTTAATACAACCCAGATGCCAGGCACCCCCATCTTTTGTCTACCCAGTCAATGCTTAAACATACACACCCCATTTTACCAGTAAGGAAACTGAGGTGTAGGGAGATTATGTAACTTGCCTGAGGCTGAGGTCAAGGTCAGAAGGAGGTGGGGCTGATCCCCCGACATGGACTCCTCAGTTCTCCCTTTTCAGTACGCAGCTCCACCCAAGCCCAACTCTGCTAGCCATAGCCCAAAGTCCTGAAACTTCCTACATTGAGAACAGGCCAACACTTGTCAAGGAACAGATCACAGAATAACCTATACCTAGGATGACCTTTAAAAAGCCTTTATTTGTAAGTATGTCACAGATCAAAAAGAAGAAATGCATATTCACTTAGGTGCTCTGAATTTTCAGTTAAATGCTCATATCTGATCAATATCTGAAAAAAACAGACTCTTCAATTGGGTTTCACAGACATACACAAAACGCATTCCACATGGAACTGGATCCTGACAGCCCCTAGTAAAAGTGACTGGCATTGACTGGTTTTCTTCTGGTCAATAGGCCCAGAGTCCATCAGCAGGGATTTAGCCTCCCAGCCAGGAACTCCACTTTCCTGGCCCACCATACAACTGCCTGCCTCCTTTCCAAGGAGTCCCTGACTTGTGATACAAACCTTCCTGGAGACAAGAATCCTTTCACCGAGTCCAAATGTCAACATACTTTAGAGTCAAAATAGGCAGGGAAGATATAGAAAGATGCTGTGCTTGTGCTTTGGAAAAACTTCCTCGACCAGCAACTTTGGACGACTGTTGCCATTGTTCACATAACCAGGTTTTAAGGAAATGGTTAAGTTTCATCTTAGGACTGAGAATACACTGGACCACCTTCCCCAGCTGGATCATTTCTCCAAAACTATGCAGCCACCAATAGCCCAAGGTGGGCACCCCCAGAGCTTGCTGAATTTCCATTAATCCCATTACCCTCCACTTTTAATCTCATTATCAGCTAAAGACAAATTCTCACTTAAAAAACCCAATCCACACTTTAAATCACCTCCCCCACTGAGCTCTACTCAAGAGTTCACTCGAAGGAAGACACAGCACAAAGGGGGATCTGAAAGGCACCTCGCTGATCTTGGTGTCACCTGATGACACAGTGTCCAGGCATGTCAGCTGGCACATCTTCCGAACCCTCAGCTGCTCCACTTTCTAATACCTGGCTGCCTCTCCCCACTTCTGTTCTTCACCCTGGGTAATGACAGCAAATAACCTTGAGAGAGCACCACCTCACTTTACCCTTAACTGAAAGATGGACAAGTGAAGTTTGGGGAAGGTTGAGTGACAGGCTGAAGGTCACACAGCAGGCAAGAGGGCCAGGATTCAAACTGGGGTCTAACAGTGCCACCCTGGCAGTATCAGTCCTTGGAGAAGGTCAGCAAAAATGAGACAGGACTGGATGCCAAGAGGCTGTTCAAGCCTTTCCCAGAGCATTCATATTACACTGGACTTCTATCACGGAGTCAGGAATTCTGAGACCTGATTTCAGGAAGCAAAGTCCAACTCTGGGCAGGAGAGAAGAAAGGTCAAAGGGCAAGATCTCGGAGACACTTCTGCTTCTCAGAACGCTTCACAGAACACAAAGACCACACTTGGGTTTTACCTAATTGCTATTTGTTGGGGGTTGGGGAACTGTTAAAAGCCTCATCCTTATAAACAAGACACTGTAAAGTTTGACTGGATAAAAGGAGAGTCATAGAACTTTTCCAGAAAACTAAATTGTACCAAGTTTCCAAAAACACACCCCCTCTGGTCTGGTAATTTCATTTCTAGATATGAAAAAAGGGGAAAACTTGAAAATCATGACCAGAAACAGCAGAATTATGGTATGTTCACATAATAGAATTTTAGACACCGACTTAAAATAGAGCATTTTGGAAATGTTCACAGTGCAATATTTTTTGAAAAGTTAAGCACAAAATACCCTTACAATCTCTTTTGCAGATGATGTGGACCAACCAGTGCTATTACAGGACAGATGGACAGATGGCTACTTTGCCCTAACTTTGAGACTGAACTCACTCTTCATCTATTTCTTTAGAATGGAATACATCCCATGATTTACACTGGGAGACGTGCATGCAGTTTAATCAAGTTTAATCAGTTGTAGCCTGTTTGGACTGGGGGAAAAAAACAACCCTAAGTGTTTTTAAACACTTTACAGCAACGGCACAAGTCTGGAGTGCATCTTCCTGACTGTTCTCTATGCCTCATCAGCACTTCGCGCTGTTCTCTAACAATTACAATTAAGAAATCAAATGGGGATCAAACCATACAGACTGTACCACATGTCAACACGCTGACATCCTTGTACTTCCATTCCCCATTCTTTTAGATGGCTACACCACATTCTATTAAGGTTTTTCTTTTTTAACCCCTCCATGAAAGTACTAGAAAAATCACTGCAATAAAGTCATTGAGCACGGTTAAGTACCATGACCTAACAATTCCACTCCTAGCTATCCACCCAACAGAAATTAATACAAAATGTCCACACAAAAATTTGTACGTGAATGTTTGGAGCAGCACCATTCACCATAGTTCAAAAAAGTGGAAACCCAAATACCCATCAACTGAAGAACAGAGAAATAAAATGTGACATATGCATATAAGGAAACAGTATTCACTCATAAAAGAAATGAAGTACTGATTCCTGCTGCACCATGTAAAACCTTGAAAACATTACACCAAGTAACAGAAGCCAGACACAAAAGGTTGTATATATTGTACAATTTCTGGAATATCCAGAATAGGCAAATTTATAGACACACAGAGTACATTAGTAGTTGCCATGGATTGAAGGGATGGAGAGTGCCTGCTAATGAATAGGGATCTCTTTTTGGAGGGATGAAAATGTTCTAAAATTGGTTGTGGTGGTGGCTGCACCATTCTGAATATACTAAAAAACCACTGAATTGTACACTGTAAATTGGTGAACTATCATTTGTGAATTATATCTCAATAAAGCTATTACAAAATGACTAAAAACAAAACAGGAAGATTTTACAATAGTATAATGCTCAAAATATACATAATTTATATTCAATAAATGTTTGGGGGTAGATACATTAAAATTATATAAGCCATAAAAAAATCATCGTACAAATATCTTTTTGTCTTCCTTTATACATAGTAGAAGCTCAAAAAATCATTGATGAAATAGATTGGTCAATCACATGAAATCAGGGCTCGATGTTTTTTTTAAATTTTTTTACTGACAAAATGAGATTCACATTAAGAAATGCTACCCATACTTAACATTACCCACTTCATCTCCCTCTTAAAATACTTTTCCCAGGTCAGGACTGAACCACAACCCAAACCCACTCACCACATTTCAAAGTGCAAAGCGGGAAATGTACCGTAGACAGGGCACAGAGGCAACTGCATGCCATGCTGCTTTGACTATTAATAAGTTTACCATAATTAGAGACCTTAACGTTACCTTAGTTAAAATTCACATTCCCTGAAAGTCACTACTAATTATGCCCACTGTTACTATTTTATTGATTTAAGAAAAATTATTTGCATGTTATTATGGGCATACCAAATTCTTCTTCAATTATCTCTCCAGTTTATTCACTCAAAGAATATTACAGCTGCTCTTCAAAGGTGCTGAGGATACACTAAAGAATAAAAATAGGCAAAGACTGGCAAACAAAACCCTACCCTCATAGAACTCACATTCCAGTTTTGTTTTTAAAGTATGACTTAAAGAAATTTTATTTATTTTTAACAAACTCATGTCTTATGAAATAAATGTCAGCATCAGCAAAGAATCCCAATTCTCACCTTGCAAATGTTCAGTCTTTTCTAAACACTAAAAATCACGAAGATTAAACATCAGCAGCAGTTTTCAATGACAAGCCCTTTTTCCCCCGTTTTACAGATGTGCCTGGAACATAAAGACAAACGTGTCTAACTTACAATTTTATTCAAAATCAGAATCTGAAACGTTGATATAGACAACGTCTATTGATACAGACGACAGTGGGCTCTCAGAGCAGATTTAACAGCCCAAGGTTTTCAAATCATGGATACCAAATGGTTTTTACTGAAAATTTAAATAAAAAGACTCCAATCTCCCTCTAAAATTCATAACCTCAAGTCATTCAATAACCTGAATTGTGTAACACGAAAATATTGCATCCCCTCCAGCTCCAAAAGCAAAAGTGCAATTTAGCTCCAAGATCACAACAACTGGCTCCAAAGGGTAACTTTTGGAAACAAAGTCTAAATTCCATTAAACAATTCAATAATTTAGTGGAAATTTTACAAAGTGGCCAATGATTCTCTTGCACTTCTTAAGTAATATTTTTTCTCATCACCCTCTCAACCAGGAAGAGTAGCCTTAAAGACACCTCAAACAGCCAACCCATCCTTAAAATGCAGTCACTTTTGCGTTCTAACTTTTCATCTGTTGGCAAAATTTCTTATCTTCAGCAATTTGGTTGGGGCTGAATTCTAGCAAGATGCACACATGTGGGTTCACGTCCTCAGATAAGACAAACTAAAACCACCTTAAGAGACTCACTCCACAGCTTGAGCCCTTAAACACTGTTTCCTACTAAGGTTAAGTGGGTATGGCAGGTAACAGGGAGCAATGCATTTGTTTCAGATCACACTTTTCTCGATTTGGTTGAGGGAAATCATCGGAGAAGTTTATCTTTCCCAGGTTGAAGACTGGGGGGAGAACAGGTCAGTTACCTAAAACCTTGGTGGAAAGATAAACCCCATCCAAATTCAACAGAAAGTAATGTTTTATCATATTACTGGCAAGGTCATAAAACAGACTGTGCCATCCAAAAACTTCTTGAAACTGGTAACATACTCATAAATCCTATTGGGAATTCCTTTCTTTACAACCTCCAAGAACTAAATCCCAAGAACCAACAATTTAAGGAACCTGACAGCCCCATTCATAGAAATCTCCCAAACATTAGTACAGCACCTAAGAGCCACTGGCTTAGAGGTACTCTGATGGTCTTTGTAAACAACGGGCAGGGAAAACCCTCTTGAAGGTAAGCAAAGGCACTTTAATTCTCATGAGGCGCAGACTCCAAGAGCTTACTTCTTGCATCCAGCACACACATAAAAAGTAACCCAAGGGCCAAGACCATACATAGGACCAGGTTGCACAAAACGTTAAATGAGTAAACAAAAATAACACTTCAAAATACAGTGCGTGATCCTGAGTAAAAGAGAGGTCAGCCACACAGTAAAAGCACATGACTCATCCACAGGCCTAAACACAAGTATCTGTACAGTCCACTACACCAGAGTGGGATTTCCCATCCTCATCCAAGCCTGGGCCTTACGGGTATCTCAGTCGGGAGAAGTTGTGCTATTTCCGTTTTGGAGGGGAGGGTCATTTTATTTCGCTGAATCACAACTCCCCCATATCCCCACCCCAAACCACCACCACGCACAATACTGCAAATAGACGAGACGGTGGCAAGGACGCCAGCGAGCACCGACCGAACAAAACAAAGCACCCAGTGAGGGGCTGCCGGGCCGGGAGTGGGTGGGTAAAGGGGGCCAGGCTCGCCCCTCGGAGCACGGCTCCCGCCCCCAACGGCCTCTCTCCGGGTAGGTGTACGGCGGCAGCCTCCTCCCTCCACCTGGGGACCAGCTCCGTTCTCCGCAGAGCTCCGAGGGACAGTCCGGAAGGTGAGGAAATGAGGGCGGGGGCGCGCTGCCCCGGCCTGAGCCAGAGGACCAAAGCTCCAGAGGGAGGGCGCGTCGGGCCGCCCCACGTGAACACCGGGGCCGAGGCCGCCCCGGGGACCGCGGCCGGAAACAGCGGCGCTCGTGACCACCACGCCGGGCCCGGACTTACCCGGGCCTGGCGCACCGCGGACTCCGCGGCGGCCGCTTCCTCCTCCCTCCTCCTCCTCCTCCTCCTCACTTGACAAAATGGCGGCGACAGGAAGTGCCGGGCGCCTCGGCCCGCCCCCTGCCCGCCCCCGGCCACCCGCCCCGCCGCTGCGCCCGCGCCCCCCGCCCGCGCCCCTGCCCGGCCGCCCAGCCAGAGCCGGGGCGCGCTGGCGCCAACGGCGGGGCGCTCGCGAGCCGCCCTGCCGCCCCGACGCCAACGGCGCAAGCGGCCCTAGCCCGGCGCGAGCGGCGCGGGGACGCGGGAGGCCCGCAGGCCGGAGCCCGCGTCGCCCCGGCCTCCCCGCCCCCGCGCCGCGCCGATGGCGTAGCTCCTGGCGCACCAGCCCCATTACGCAATGCAGGTTACGCGGATCGCGCCGCGGGCCCCAGAAGGCTGCCCCACGCCGTCTGCTGCCCCGAAGGGCACCGGTCCTCACCTGAGACGCTAGGCCGCACGCCGCCCCCGCCGGCCGCCCGCCGCCGCCCCCTCCTCTTCGGGCTGCCTGCGCGGCGCCGGGGCCCGCCCGCCGCTCCGCCGCGCTCACAGGCCCAGCTCGGCCGCGGGCACTGCCGGCAGCCGCCGCCGCCGCCGCAGCCCCCGCTTCGGCTCCTCGGCTGCGGGAGAGCAGAACAAACAGCCGTGCCGCCGCTACCGCCGCCGCCGCCAGCGCACTGACGTCACCGCGCACGCTGCGGGCGCGGTCACGCGCTGCCGCCGCCCGGCGTGCGCGCCCCAAACCGTGACCAGCGGGAGCGAGCTTAAGCGAGCTGAAGCGAGCTGGTGGCTGGGCGGTGAGTGGGGAAAGCAGGTGCTCGCGGCCCGCGGAGAGATGAGATTTCCACCCCCCCCAACCCTCCCACACCCCACACCAGACCAAGGGTGAGTGCTGACGAGAGATTTTGCACACCTGAGGTAGGGGACCGCTTCCTCGGAGGGAAGGAGCCCCGCAGAACGAGGGAGGAGTAATCTCAGACCGGGAGAGAGGACCTCGCAGACCGAGAGGGGAGATACTTCAGACCTAGAGGGGACCCCCCCCCCAGACCGTGAGGGGACCCCGAAGACCGAAAAGGATACACCTCAGACTGAGAGGGGACCTCACAGACCGAGAGTTGGGATCCTGAAGACGGAGAGGAAACACTTGAGAGCGAGCGAGGAGACATGCAGGCTGAGAAAGGGGATCCCTTGGACTGAGGGAGGGAATAGTCGGAGGGAAGGCTGAAAGTTGAGCCTGAGGGGAAACATCTGAAAACAGAGGGAGACGTCCAAAAATTTAAAAAGGGATTGATGACAGGCCCTCAAAGAGAGGGAAGACAGTGAGGATAGGCTCCACAGAGTGATGGCAGAGGCCGGGAGAGACACCTGCCTGAGGGAGGCCGCGCTGCAGGGGAGGTTGAAGGGTGTTGGAGGAGGCTGGAGTAGGATGGGGCTTGAACGTTAAGGGAGAGAGCTGCGATGGGGGCGCTGGGGTGAGGGAAGGCAGGTGGGAGAGGAGGCTGTTAGCAAGGCTGGGGTGGCATCTTTCTTGGCTGGCTCGCCAGCCACTGGGATCTAAGGACTGGAAGGTATCAGACTCTATGCCTAGGGCGCTCTCCCTGCAGTTGGCCCCCAGCTGACCTTCTCATCCTTAAAATCCAAACCACAAGCCAGCTCCCTAAAACAAAGAGATTAGGTTTAGGTTGCTTACAATTTAATGTGGTAATCCTGTTAAAATTTTCATATGGAGAGCCATAACCTCTTTTCCCCTTTTGCCCTTATTATCACTCTTTTAGCATTTTAAGTCCCATCCTTTAAAAATAGCAAACTCAGTTCTTCAAAAAAGTCTAGGTAATTTAAAAAAATTCCTGATGTCCCCTTCTTTCAGAACATATTGATACACTAGGATAGCAGTCAAATAGTTTTGACTCTCTTATGGGGTTTGCTCCCCTGAGAAACCTGTATGCAGGTCAAGAAGCAACAGTTAGAACTAGACATGGAACAACAGACTGGTTCCAAATTGGGAAATGAGTACGTCAAGGCTGTATGTTGTCACCCTGCTTATTTAACTTATGTGCAGAGTACATCATAGGAAATGCTGGGCTGGATGAAGCACAAGCTGGAATCAAGATTACGGACAGAAATATCAATAACCTCAGATACGCAGGTGATACCACCCTTATGGCATAAAGTGAAGAGGAACTGAAGAGCCTCTTGATGAAAGTGAAAGAGGAGAGTGAAAAAGCTGGCTTAAAACTCAACATTCAAAAAACTAAAATCATGGCATCCGGTCCCATTACTTCATGGAAAATGGATGGGGAATCAATGGAAACAGTGACAGACTTTATTTTCTCAGGCTCTAAAATCACTGCAGATGGTGACTGTAGCCATGAAATTAAAAGATGCTTGCTCCTTGGAAGAAAAGCTATGACCAACCTGAAAGTGAAAGTGAAGTCGCTCAGTCGTGTCTGACTCTTTACAACCCCATGGACTGTAGCCTACCAGGCTCTTCTGTCCATGGGATTTTCCAGGCAAGAATACTGGAGTGGGTTGCCATTTCCTTCTCCAGGAGATCTTCCTAACCCAGGGATTGAACCCAGGTCTCCCGCATTGTAGGCAGACACTTTACCATCAGAGCCACCAGGGAAGTCCAACCTAGATAGCATATTAAAAAGCAGAGACATTACTTTGCCAACAAAGGTCCATCTAGTCAAGGCTATGGTTTTTCCAGTAGTCATCTATGGATGTGAGAGTTGGACTATAAAGAGAGCTGAGCACCGAAGAATTGATGCTTTTGAACTGTGGTGTTGGAGAAGACTCTTGAGAGTCCCTTGGACTGCAAGAAGCTCCAACCAGTCCATCCTAAAGGAAACCAGTCCTGAATATTCATTGCAAGGACAGATGCTGAAGCTGAGTCTCCAATACTTTGGCCACCTGATGCGAAGAACTGACTCATTGGAAAAGACTCTGATTCTGGGAAAGATTGAAGGCAGGAGAAGGGGACGACAGAGGATGAGATATGGTTGAATGGTATCATTGACTCGATGGACATGAGTCTGAACAAGCTCCGGGAGCTGGTGATGGACAGGGAAGCCTGGCATGCTGCAGTCAGTCCACGGGGTCACAAAGAATTGGACACGACTGAGAACTGACCTGACTGATGGGGTTTGCTCACTCTTCACTAAGGTCAATTATAAATTAATGATAGGTCCTGGGCAAAGTAAAGACTTAACTTTTGCCCTTTATTTTAACAAAGTATGAAGTAACAAACTATTAAGTACCAGCAACAAAGGAGGTAATTATAACAGGTTCATTAATAAGGTTTATTCTAGTACTGTATTACAGAATATTGAAATTTGTGAATATCTCTGGCTCCTAATGTCACATATCTGACAATTTGCAGAAGCTGATGAGAAATGGAAAAAGAATAGGAAAGTACACAGGGATAAATGAATATGGAGTAACAACCTTTTTTAAGAAAAAAAAAAGACAAAACAGAGTATATCCATTTAAAGCTCATCTTCCCCATAGTAGCCTAGTTGCATTATCTACTTAATTTATTGTTGTTGCTGTAAACATGTTTTGGGAAGCATTTGGAACTGCCAGTTTGCAAGTCACATAACAAAGTCTTTTGTTACACTTCATTTTAGACAAAACCATAATATCTAGCTTGATTTACTGGGCCTTACTACAGGGCTTTTGGCTATGACTGGAAGTCAAATCCAACCTGAAGAGAATTTACAAGCTGTGAAGGCAGTCCCAAAAGCTTTGTCCAAAAATCTTGTAGGAGAGCAATGTCTCACCCAAGATCACATGTTTACATGTTAGAACTCAGATCTCATGACTCCACAAAGGCTGCATTCTCTAACCCAGGAATTAACTCTTTGTTGTTGTGTGTGTGTGTGTGTGTGTTTTTTTTTTTTGCTCACCTAATGTGCTTTGTGGGACCCCTAACAGGGATCAAACCTGTGCCCCTCCTAACCCCCAATGAAAGGACAGAGTCCCAACCACTGGACTGCCAGGGTACTCCCAATAAATGTTTTCTATAAAGAGCCAGGTAGTAAATACTTAGCGTTTGTGGGCCATGCAATCTCTGTAACATAACCAGTCTGTAGCTCTGCCATTGTACTACAAAAGCAGCCATAATTAATATGTGTTCCAATAAAACTTTATGGATACTAAAATGAGAATTTCACGTAAATTTCAAAAGTCACAAAATGTTGTTCTTTTTTTCTTTCCCCTAACCATTGAAAAAATATGAAAACCATTCTTTGCTGGAAGGCCTTAGAAAAACAGACAGCAGTCCAGATTTGTCCCATACATTTGCTGATCTCTGCTCTTGAACCTCAAGTTTAGAGAAATGGAAATTTCTTTACCATTATACAGAAGCTATTCTGCTTACAGTTTGTTTGTTTAATTAATAGTTTTGGGAAAGCAGTTTTAGATTTAACATTGAGTAGAAAGCACAGAGTTCCCTTACACCTTTCACTTTCCCCATCTTGCAGAATGTGGTACACTGGTTAGGGTCAATGGGCCAATAGTGACACATTATTAACTAAAGTTCACAGTTTGCATTAGAGTTCACTTTTTGTGTTGTGCGTCTTATGGGTATTAACAAACATATAACGACACACTCGTCAACCATTATGCTTGCCAATTTTTTAACTCAAAAGCTAGCTAAGAACAAAAATAAGTTTCAGAATAAAGCACTATAATTCTGTCAGCCACAAATAGGTACAAGGTGGCTCTAAGGGTCATTTTGGTTTCTGCTACTTTGTTCATGTTTATTTGCGGTTGCTTAGTTTCAAATTATTTACAAATATCATTCACTATAACACTTAAAATAATGAGAGTGCTGGAAGACCTAGTGTGAAGAACCATACAATTGCAATTTTGAAAAGGAAGTGATTTTTTTTTCTTTAAGTTTCAAAGTGGAAAGAAAATGCAAGTATTACACATGGGATAAAAGTATTCAAGAGGAAGGAGTCTGGAAGTCAAAGGAATGATAGTAGGAGCTCTTATATACTGCTCATTGCTTGGTTCAATCATTTTAGAATACATTTGGCCTTGTTTGGTGAAGTTGAAGCTCTGTACACTCCATGGCCCACTAATTCCAATCCGTGGAAACTCTCAGTGACGTACTTAAGAAAGTTCAGCATAGTCCTTAGAGCCCACACTGAAAACAACCTAAATGTCTGCCTGGTAGAATGTAGTATAATGAAAACGAACAAATCACAGCCACACACAATAGCACAGATGAAACTCAAAATAGCACAGAGGAAAACCAAAGAAGCAAGGCATATGTGATGATTCCATTTCTATGCTGATTTCTAAAACAAATAAAAATATGTGGAGATTTTTAGGGAAATTATACAATTTCCTGTCACCTGAGAAGCTCTGAACCTGAGATCCAGCATCACAAACTCCTGTGGAGATAGGAGGACTGCTGCTTCTTTCCTTGATTTGGATGTGTTCTGGGCAAGAACCAGTGGAGTGTGGGAACTATAAAAAACAAGCAGGTAATTTCCACTGGTTACTTGACAGGGTGATCAGGAAGGGATGAAGAGAATGGGGTTGGTAACCGATTTCTGAGGTATAGCAGTATTCTATTTCTTTTCCTTTAAAACTTTTTAGATCGAAAACCTCGCATGGTGCTATTGATTCACTTGTGTGTGTGTGTGGTAAAAAAACATTACATCTACCCTTTTAAATTGTTACATGTATAGTACATTAAGTATAAGCACAGTGTTGTACAGGGGTCTTTTTCATCTTACATGGCTGGAAAGTATTTTGCTTCTTGATTATGCGTTTACTTTGTAATTATTTGGTCAATGTTTTATGCATATTTGTATCATATATTCATTTTTTAAGGAAAGAAAAGAATAAATTATATAAACAAAGAAAACTGTGCCTAAGTGAAGAGAACTGAACAGAAAAAGGTAATGATGAAGTTGACATGGACAAACTTCTGAATGTATGGCCAGGAAGTAAAATTTTTATCATGAGCTACTGGTGGTCACAGGGATTCAAGCTGTTCTGGAATCATCATGGCATCAAAATGAAAGACAAGTCAAGTAAAATTGCCCCAACTGCTCAAAGATTCTCTTCAGCATTTGCTGAGCAGAAAAGGTATCTTGACAGATCTTCACTATAATTTCAGCCAGCCTATTTTGGTGAAGGATACCTGACCATTTATTTCAGCAAGGACTTCATGGATAAGCCCATGTTGGAATGCTCTAACTGGAGTAAGTACATATCAGGACTGAAAGCTTACATCTTTTTTGCTTCTTTCATCTTCAAGACAAATGCGCTGATGAAGCAGGTTCTTGCATCTGGGGACTTCTCCAGCATTCCAATGGTTAAGACTCTGTGCTCCCAATGCAGGGGGCACAGGTTCGATTCCTGGCCAGAAAACGAACATCCCCCATGCTGAGCAGTGCAGCCAAAAAAAAAAAAAAAAGCATTTGTATCTAGATTTATACTAGTATTGTCTGGTAGCCAGCTTTCAAAAATGGCCCCCAAAGATTACCCCTATCTAAACTCCTCCCCTTGAGTGTGGTCTGTTGACTTGTTGATGACAAAAAAATTATGGCAAAAGCAATAGGGTATCTGTTTCATGATTAGGTTACAAAAGACTGACTTTCCAGCTGGACTCTTTTTTGCCTTTTCGGCTTCAACTTTTTTGATGAAGCAAGCTGCCATGTAGGAGAGGCCCATGTGGCAAGGGACTGAGGGTAGCATCTGGTCAATGCCAGCACTGGACTAAAGCCGTCAGTCCAACAACTGCAAGGAACTTAGTTCTGCCAGCAAACACATCAATACCCTTGAAAGTAGATCCATAGTCAAACCTTCAGAAGAAACCACAGCCTAGGCCAACACTTTGATTACAATCCTGTAATTCCAACCAGAGGACCCAACTAAGTGACATCTGACTTCCAGAAATTATAAAATGCTAAGTGTGCTTTAATTTTTTAACAGTAAATTTTGGAGTAGTTTGTTATGCAGCAGTAGATAACTAATAACACATCCTGGGACCAAATACCCTTTCCCCTAGGGAAGACATGTTTCAGCCTTCGTGGGGTTGATGAACAGTGTGGCAAGCAAATTCTTCCTTCTCCCAAAATATCCCCTTTAGTTGCCCTGGTTTTGCATTGTTAAACTAGACAAAGTGTATTTCAGTCACTGGGGGATATTGCTGTGGTCTTAGTTCTTTTGAGACAAACAGTATAATCTTTAAGTTCTCTTCCAACGGGAATGAGTTAGGAACTTAGGTCTCTAAGGAGGCTAGAGTTTTCCTTCTGGGGACTATTGTAGTAAACAGTTCACACATTCTGTTACCCTGAAGTTAGTCAGTCATTGACCCTTGGGGCTTATCTCTACAGAGGAATTTTTCCTAAGATAATTTCAAGGCAGCAAATAAGGGAAATCTATGATATATTTGTGAGCTGTCTGTCTTCACTCCTCTTTAGAGAAATGCTCCCAAATCTTTGTAGGCATCTAAGAGGCTAAAATATCCAAGCATTTCCCATGGGGCAAGTTGAGGCTCTGTCCTAAGTTTGTATCTGTGGGCAGGTTACTGAACAAAGAGTTGATGCATGCATCCACAATGCCTTGGCCCTGCAGGCGTTCAGCAGTCAATGTGTTGACCTTACTCATAAAGAAGCTGCTGTATACTTTACGTTCTTTATTTAAAGAATCCAGCTTAAATGGATTGGCTGGAATTAGGAGTATTTGCAGGAACCTAGACACATGGTCGTCCACATAAACTTAATGCAATTCACAGTAAGGAGAAATTACTAAAGATATAAGTAACTTTATAAAAAATAATGTATTGCAAATTCTCTGGTGGACCAGTGGTTAGGACTCTGCTGTCACTGCTGAGGTTCGATCCATGCCCGGGTTTGGTTCATGGTTGGGGAACTAAAATCCCACAGGCTGTGCAGTGCAGCTAAAAGACAAAGAAAACAATTCCATTTACAGCTGCACCAAAAGAATACTTAGGAATAAATTTGACAAAGTAAGTGCAGAAGTTATGCATTGGAAACTACAGAATACTGCTTAAAGAAGTTAAAGAAGAACTAAATAGTGGAAAGACATCCATAATCATGAGTTGGAAAACTTAATCTTTTACAGATGACAGTAATCTCCAAATTGGTCTACAGATTCAGTGTAATTGCTGCCAGAGTATCATTGACTTATGTGTAGAAAATAAGATAACCCTAAAGTTAACACCTTCTTCCAACAACACAAGAGAAGACTCTACACGTGGACATCACCGAAATCAGATTGATTATATTCTTTGCAGCCAAAGATGGAGAATCTCTTTACAGTCAACAAAAACAAGACCAGGAGCTGACTGTGGCTCAGATCATGAACTCCTTATTACCAAATTCAGACTGAAATTGAAGAAAGTAGGGAAAACCACTAGACCATTCAGGTATGACCTAAATCAAATACCTTATGATTATACCGTGGAAGTGAGAAATAGATTTAAGGGACTAGATCTGATAGATAGAGTGCCTGATGAACTATGGACGGAGGTTTGTGACATGGTACAGGAGACAGGGATCAAGACCATCCCCATGGAAAAGAAATGCAAAAAAGCAAAATGGCTATCTGGGGAGGCCTTACAAATAGCTGTGAAAAGAAGAGAAGCGAAAAGCAAAGGAGAAAAGGAAAGATACAAGCATCTGAATGCAGAGTTCCAAAGAATAGCAAGGAGAGATAAGAAAGCCTTCCTCAGTGATCAATGCAAAGAAATAGAGGAAAACAACAGAATGGGAAACACTAGAGATCTCTTCAAGAAAATTAGAGACACCAATGGAACATTTCATGCAAAGATGGGCTCGATAAAGGACAGAAATGCTATGGACCTAACAGAAGCAGAAGATATTAAGAAGAGGTGGCAAGAATACACAGAAGAACTGTACAAAAAAGATCTTCACGATCCAGATAATCACGATGGTGTGATCACTCACCTAGAGCCAGACATCCTGGAATATGAAGTCAAGTGGGCCTTAGAAAGCATCACTACAAACAAAGCTGGTGGAGGTGATGGCATTCCAGTTGAGCTATTTCAAATCCTGAAAGATGATGCTGTGAAAGTGCTGCACTCAATATGCCAGCAAATCTGGAAAACTCAGCAGTGGCCACAGGACTGGAAAAGGTCAGTTTTCATTACAATCCCAAAGAAAGGCAATGCCAAAGAATGCTCAAACTACCACACAATTGCACTCATCTCATACGCTAGTAAAGTAATGCTCAAAATTCTCCAAGCCAGGCTTCAGCAATACGTGAACCGTGAACTTCCTGATGTTCAAGCTGGTTTTAGAAAAGGCAGAGGAACCAGAGATCAAATTGTCAACATCTGCTGGATCATGGAAAAAGCAAGAGAGTTCCAGAAAAACATCTATTTCTGCTTTATTGACTATGCCAAAGCCTTTGACTGTGTGGATCACAATAAACTGTGGAAAATTCTGAAAGAGATGGGAATACCAAACCACCTGACCTGCCTCTTGAGAAATCTGTATGTAGGTCAGGAAGCAACAGTTAGAACTGGACATGGAACAACAGACTGGTTCCAAATAGGAAAAGGAGTACGTCAAGGCTGTATATTGTCACCCTGCTTATTTAACTTATATGCAGAGTACATCATGAGAAACGCTGGGCTGGAAGAAGCACCAGCTGGAATCAAGATTGCCGGGAGAAATATCAATAACCTGAGATATGCAGATGACACCACCCTTATGGCAGAAAGTGAAGAGGAACTAAAAAGCCTCTTGATGAAAGTGAAAAAGGAGAGTGAAAAAGTTGGCTTGAAGCTCCACATTCAGAAAACGAAGATCATGGTGTCTGGTCCCATCACTTCATGGGAAATAGATGGGGAAAGAGTGGAAACAGTGTCAGACTATTTTTCTGGGCTCCAAAATTACTGCAGATGGTGACTGCAGCCATGAAATTAAAAGACGCTTACTCCTTGGAAAGAAAGTTATGTCCAACCTAGATAGCATATTGAAAAGCAGAGACATTACTTTGCCAACAAAGGTCCGTCTAGTCAAGGCTATGGTTTTTCCAGTGGTCATGTATGGATGTGAGAGTTGGACTGTGAAGAAGGCTGAGCGCCGAAGAATTGATGCTTTTGAACTGTGGTGTTGGAGAAGACTCTTGAGAGTCCCTTGGACTGCAAGGAGATCCAACCAGTCCATTCTGAAGGAGATCAGCTCTGGGATTTCTTTGGAAGGAATGATGCTAAAGCTGAAACTCCAGTACTTTGGCCACCTCATGCGAAGAGTTGACTCATTGGAAAAGACTCTGATGCTGTGAGGGATTGGGGGCAGGAGGAGAAGGGGACGACAGAGGATGAGATGGCTGGATGGCATCACTGACTTGATGGACGTGAGTCTGAGTGAACTCCGGGAGTTGGTGATGGACAGGGAGGCCTGGTGTGCTGCAATTCATGGGGTCACAAAGAGTAGGACACGACTGAGCGACTGAACTGGACTGAACTGAAGCGACTTCACATGCAGAATAACCAAAACAATCTTGAAAAAGGGGAAGAACATTGAAAGATTCACATTTCCTAATTCCAAATCTTACTATAAATCTACTTAATGGTATTGGCATGAGGATAGATATAAAGAGCAAAAAAATACAGAGTACAGAAATCAATCCATGAAGCTATGGTCAACTTGTTTTTGACAACTGTGTCCAAGATCATTCAATGGGGAAAGATGAATGATCTCTCTCAACAAATGGTGCTGAGAAAACTGGATATCACATGGAATAGAATTTTTGTATATGGTAGGACTACCTCCTTGAGAAGGCAATGGCGACCCACTCCAGTACTCTTGCCTGGAAAATCTCATGGACAGAGGAGCCTGGTAGGCTATAGTCCATGGGGTCGCTAGGAGTCGGACACGACTGAGCAACTTCACTTTGATGCATTGGAGAAGGAAATGGCAACCCACTCCAGTGTTCTTTCCTGGAGAATCCCAGGGATGGGGGAGCCTGGTGGGCTGCCGTCTATGGGGTCGCACAGAGTCAGATATGACTGAAGCAACTTATCGGCAGCATCAGCAAGACCACCTCCTACCATATACAAAAATTAACTCAAAATAGATCATAGACTTAAATGTAAGGGCTAAAAGCATAAAACTCTTAGAAGAAAACATAGGGGTAAATCTTCACAGCCTTGGAATTGGCAATGATTTACCTATCACACCCAAAGTACAAGCAACAGAGAAAAAAAGATAAATTGGACTGGACCAAAAACCCATGGAAGGGAGCCCAACATCATTTGTCATTAGGAAAATGTAGGTCAAAACCACAGTAAAAGAGTTCCCTGGCAATCCAGTGGTTAGGACACCATGCTTTCACTGCCATGGGCCCAGGTTCAATCCCTGGTCAGGGAACTAAGATCCCATATGCCATACAGTGTCATCAAAAAAAAAAAAAAAAAACAACTCACAGTGAGACACATACCACTTCAAAAGTTATGGTTTTTCCAGTGGTCATGTATGGTTGTAAGAGCTGGACTATAAAGAAAGCTGAGCGCTGAAGAATTGATGCTTTTGAACTGTGTTGGAGAAGACTCTTGAGAGTCCCTTGGACTGCAAGGAGATCCAACCAGTCAATCCTAAAGGAAATCAGCCCTGAATATTCATTGGAGGGACTGATGCTGAAGCTGAAGCTCCAATCAATACTTTGGCCACCTGATGCAAAGAACTGACTCATTTGAAAAGACCCTGATTCTGGGAAAGATTGAAGGTGGGAGGAGAAGGACGGCAGAGGATAAGATGTTTGGATGGTATAACTGACTCAATGGACATGAATTTGTGTAAACTCCGGGAGTTGGTGATGGACAGGGAAGCCTGGCATACTGCAGTCCATGGGGTCACAAAGAGTCAGACATGACTGAGTGACTGAACTGAACTGAAGGATGTAGAGAAAGTGGAACCCTTGCAAATTGCTGATTGGAATGGAAAATGGTACAGCTGCTATGAAAAAATTTGGTGCGTCCTCAAAATTTTAAACATAAGAATTACCATATGATATAGTAATTTCTGTGCTAGGTATATACCCTGCAAAATTGAAAATAGGTACTCAGAGACTTCCCTGGTGGTCCAGTGGTTAAGAATCAGCCTTCCAATGCGGGGACTCAGGTTCCATCTCTGGAGGTGAACTAAGATCCCACATGTGCACATCACAGCTAGAGAGAAACCCATGTGCCTCAACTGCTGAGCCTGCGTGCTCTAGATCCTGTGCTCCACAACTCAAGAAGCCCCCAATTTCCCCAACAAAGACCCCGCAAAGCCCCCTCCCTCAAAAAAGGTACTCAATGGATTTCCCTGGCAGTCCAGTCGTTAAGACTGCATGCTTCCAATGCAGGGGGCATGGGTTTAACCCCTCATTAGGTAACTAAGATCCCACATGACACGTGGTGTACATACTCAGTCTCTCAGTCGTGTCCAGCTCTTTGCAACCCCACGCTTCTCTGTCCATGTAATTTTCCAGGCAAGAATACTGGAGTGGGCCGCCGTTTCCTCCTCCAGGGATCTTCCCGACCCAGGGATTGAACTTGCGTGTCCTGCATTGTCAGGCGGATTCTGGCCACCTGGGGAGCCAGCTGAATAAATGAATACTTCATCCCCTTATATGACTGAATATCTCATCATATATATATACTACAACTGGATAAATAAATGTGGTGTGTCCTTACAATGGGATATTCAGCCATATAAAGGAATGAACTACTGATACAGGCTGCAACATGGAGGAACCTCAAAAACATGAATGCTTACTTAAGAAGCCGACCAGAATTGATAAATGAAGACAGGAAGCAGATGAGTGGTTGTCAGGAGACTAGGGAGGAGGAGTGGGGAGAAACTACTGGTGGATCAGGAGTATCCTTGAAGGGTAGGAGAAATGTCTTGGAACCAGTTATAAGAGATGGTTGCACAACTTTGTGAGTGTGCTAAATACCACTGCACCATCAGCTTTAAAGTGGTTAACAGCCCATTTTGTCACATGAATTTTACCTCTTGGGGGGGAAAAAGCTTAGAAACCACTTTTTTTTTCAACAGTGCCAAGTATTTATTATACAATTTTAAAAAATATTTATTTGGCTGCACTGGGTCTTAGTTGTGGCAGGCAGGATCTTCACTGCAGCATGTAAACACATATAATAGTTCAGGCATGTGGGATCTAGTTCCCTGACTAGGGAACGAACCCTGGCCCTCTACACTGGGAGTGCAGAGTCTTATCCACTGGACCACAAGGCAGGTCCCCTTATGTCACTTAATTTTGATACCAGCCCTGTGAGAATGGACAGATTCCTCCCTACCCCACCACATTATGTTATCCTCCAAGCTGAATTCCAGTTTCTTTCGAATACATGTAAAGTATACACTCGACCATATGGCGTTTTGAGAGGAAGTATATAGACTCTTAAGTCTGATTATAGAAAACCAACTAAACCTCATAGGCCTCAGGGTCCTGGTACAAGATGAAGGAAGTGGCCCAGTTCTAAAAGTCTCTTCTACTTTGTTCTAAAATTCTACTGGAACTCTGTGGTGCCTGTCTAATCACTCCTGGCCTCTTTTTTGGTGAGCCAGGATCACTTTCAGCAGTAGACATGATTTCTTTATGGTCCAAAATCTAAGAGAAGATTTACAAATACTGATTATGTACTCTTGAATGAGCACTTTGGTTATTACATTGTATTTTTTCCTCTTTAGCAACTGTAGTAACTTCATAAAAACCCAATTGGATCACACAGACCCACAGTATTACCTAAAGCTGAAACTATTAATAGGTTGACATTCGTAAGATTATTTTTTTGCTGCCAGCCGTCTACGGGGTCGCACGGAGTTGGACACGACTGAAGCGACTTAGCAGCAGCAGCAGCAGAGAATACATTCTCTAAACCTGTTTTTTTTTGTTGTTGTTGTTTTTAGTTGCAGCATGCAAACTGTTAGTTTGTGGCATATGGAATCTAGTTCCCTGCCTGACCAGGGATCGAACCTGGGCCTCCTGCACTTGGGAGCTTGGAGTCTTAGCCACTCGACCACCAGGGAAGTCCCAAACAGACCTGTGTATTGATCTCAGTATTTCAGATTCCCACATCTTTTTTTTTTTTGGCTGCATTGGGTCTTAGTTGTGGGTAGTGGGATCTTCGTTGTGGCACAGATTCTCTAGCTGTGGCTTGTGCGCCTGTGGCTCGTGGGCCCCGAAGCACTCAGGCTTAATTGCTCCATGGCATGTGGGATCTTAGTTTCCCCACTACGGATTGAACCCGTGTCCCATGCATGGAAGGTGGATTTTTTTTTAACTAACTTTTAAAATTTTTGGCTGTGCTGGGTCCTCGTTGCTGCACGGACTTTTATCTAGCTGTGACGTGTGGGCTTCTCACTGTGGTGGCTTCTCCTGTTGTGGAGCACAGGCTCTAGGGTCTGCGGGCTTCAGTTAGCTGTGGCTCCCGGGCTCTAGAGCACAGGCTCAACAGATGTGTCACAGAAGCTTAGCTGCTCTGAGGCACTGGGATCTTCCTGGACCAGGGATGGTAGGCAGATTCCTTACCACTGAGCCACCAGGGATGTCACAGTATTCCCACATCTTTAATGTGGGGCCTTAGAAGTTACTTAACTTCCCTCTCAGGTTTCTCCCCTACAGATAAGATATAACTGATAAATATTCGTTTCCAATGAGTGAGCCTGCAACTTATTCCTGTCATCTCAGGCATATTAAGACATCCTTTTGTGCAACCAAGTAATGACTCCCCATCTTGGGGAATGAGGGCCTCATTTAAACCTAAATTTAGGAATAAAATGAACCATGTCATTTCATACTGGGGGTAGGTGGTAAGGGTGGTGGTAAAAAGAACTTAATAGAAATTCAGATTCAATGGCAGGCCTTGTATTAATTTTACAAGAAAAACAAGGGAATTCCCTGGCAGTTCAGAGGTTAGGACGCCATGCTTTGACTGCTCAGGGCACCGGTGACTGCGGAACCAAGATTCCCCAAGTCGCATGGCATGGCCAAAAAAACCTAGTTACATAGTTTTGTTATTCTCTCAGACACTTTTGCCTCAAGAAAACAAGCTTCAACGGGCATGCATAACCTGTGACTAAGCCACGTATATGCAGTATTAGTCAGCAAATGCGGAAAACTCAGCAGTGGCCACAGGACTGCAAGAGGTCAGTTTTCATTCCAACCTTAAAGGGCAGTGCCAAAGAATGTTCAGACTACTGTACAATTGTGCTCATTTCACATGCCAGTAAGGTTATGCTCAAAATCCTTCAAGCTAGGCCTCAGCAGTCCGTTCGAGCTTCTGGAACCGAGAACTTCCAGATATACAAGCTGGATTCAGAAAAGGCCTAGGAATCAGAGATCAAATTGCCAACATTTGTTGGATCATAGAGAAAGCAAGGAATTTCAGAAAAACATCTACTCTGCTTCATGAACAACACTAAAGCCTTTGTGGATCACAGCAAACTGTGGAAAATTCCTAGAGATGGGAATGCCAGATCACCTTACCTGTCTCCTAAGAAAACTGTATGCAGGTCAAGAAATGACAGAACCGGACGTAACAACTGACTGGTTCCAAATTGGGAAAGGAGTATGACAAGGCTGTGTATTGTCACCCTGCTTATTTAAGTTATATGCAGTGTACATCATGGGAAATGCCAGGCTCAAGCTGGAATCAAGATTGCCAGGAGAAATATCAGCAACCTCAGATATGCAGATGATACCACTCTAATGGCACAAAGTGAAGAGGAACTAGTCTCTTGATAAGGGTGAAAGAGAGTGAAAAAGCTGGCTTAAAACTCAATGTTCAAAAAATGAATATCATGGCATCTAGTCCCATCAGTTCAAGGCAAATAAGATGGGGAAAAAATGTCAACAGTGACAAGTTTTATTTTCTCGGGCTCCAAAATCACTGTGGACAGTGACAGCAGCCATGAAATTAAAAGGCGCTTGCTCCATGGAAGGAAATCTATGACAAACCTAGTGTATTAAAAAGTAGAGACATCACTTTGCCAACAAAGGTCCATACAGTCAAAGCTATGGGTTTTCCAGTAGTCTTATACAGATGTGAGTTAGACTATAAACAAGGCTGAACACCGAAGAATTGATTCTTTCAAACTGTGGTGTTGGAGAAGACTCTTGAGTCCCTTGGACAGCAAGATCAAACCAGTCAATCCTAAAGGAAGTCAACCCTGAAAGTTCCTTGAAAGGACTGATGCTGAAGCTCCAATACTTTGGCCATCTGATTCGAAGAGCTGACTCATTGGAAAAGACCCTGATCCTGAAAGATTGAAGTAGGGGCTGGAAGAGAATGAGATGGTTAGATAACATTGTTGATTCAATGGACATGAATCTGAGCAAACTCTGGGAGATTGACAGGGGAGCCTGGCATGCTGGAGTCCATAGGGTTGCAAAGTCAGACGCAACTTAGTGACTGAACAAAACAAATGCAGTATTAAGGAATGATTAGTAGAAAAGATTCAGAGGCACCGTTTCTTGCTTACTAAGCAATTTATTTGTTTTTAGTTCTACCATTTGACTTTTTCATAAATACCCATCTCACGTCTCCAATAAGGCTCCTTGAGAGCAGTGCACACACCTAAGTTTTGTCATGAATCAGTTACCACCTGTTGTATACCAGGTGCTCTCTTTTCTATCACCTCTTTTCTAATAACGTCCCGCTGGCCAGTGCCTTCCTAAGTGTGACAGCTCAAAGGCTTACAGGAAAACAGACCCAGCAGTACCATTTCAAAAGGGCGGTTATCTTCCAGTTCTTTTGATTATATGAAAGTGTAACTGTTGCTTACTAACCTTCAACACATGCTAGCTTTTCTTTCTTACAGATTCAGAAACTTCCAAAGGAATATTTATCTAAAATAAAATGTTTATTCACTTTCCACAGATAGGTATCTCTATGGCAATTTATATTGATTTTCCATTCACAAGACATCAAATTTTCTTTTTAAATATATTTAGGTAAAAGTAACTCAATTTAAAGAAAAACAAGAAACCCTGAAGTAATGCAGAGGTGGGTCACAAATGAGGTAAAACATTGCAAAGGTGATTCACCAAGGACTAAAAGTTGGGAAACAATGCCCCAGGCAAAATATCCTCATTCTTGAGGGTAAGTAGGTGTGCTTCCAGTGGTTCACGTGTAAGATTCTTCAGGCCTTTGAGAATTCACTGACGTGACAGAATCAAATCACATGTTACCAAGATTCTGCTGCCTCTTGTGAAGGAGGACCACACACCACACAGTGCACCACAAAAGCAGAGATCAAAAACCGAAGCCAAAGTAAATTCTTGAAACTTTAACAAAAACAGTAAAAACTTTATAAAGCAAGATACATCCTAGTATTGAACTGCTCCCAGACCAAAAAATAAAAAGGGGTGCATTCAGCCAGTGGCTGTATTTAACAAGCAAAGTATCAGCAAGGTCTAATTATCCAACTTTTATTATTCCAACTATCATGTAAAGAGAGATGTCACAGCCACTTGGGGGAATGTACAACTTTTACAGCCTTCACACCAAGGCAGAAAGCCACACGACTCTTTGAGACAAGCCTGTGAGGTACACTTTTCTGAAGGAAATGGCTGTGTCTCTTTGCCAAAATAATATTCCAGTATCACATACCCTAGTACTACTTACAAACCAAAGGAGAGAGAATAATGCATTATATAACATATCCCTTGAAACAGGGAAAGAAGGATCATTCTGTGGGAACAGCATCTTTGGACTCTGCATCAGTCTGTTCCACTGTGGCTTCTGCAGCAGCTGTGGCTGTCACGGTGCTTTCTGACTCTGCTGCCATGGCCTCCACTTCGACTCCAGCCTCCGCAGCTTCACCTGCAGCTTCTCCGTCAGTGCTGCCCTTCCCGGGCGCCACTCTGCAGGGAGTCTCTGCTTCGGGGTAGGGACTACTGGTGGCTTCGGCCGTGTCTGTGGGGCCGTCCCGTTCGGCCAGCATCTCCCCACTTTCTGGAGCAGGAGCGTCCTCACCATCCACTGCCCTCACTGCTGCCGTAACCACCTCAGCCAAGACCTGGGCCGCCACCTCCTCAGGGGTCTCCTCCTTATCCTCACTTCCTAAAGGCTCATCTCCTTCTATTTCTGCATCACCAGCTTCACTGGTGAAAGGGTCTTCACCCTGGCCAAGAAGAGGAAACCCAGGTTAGTGCGGTCTAAACAACTGTCCAAACGAGAGACTGAGGCTCAGGCTGCTGGGAGTTCATGTTTTCATGATGGGCAGAGTCAATAAGAGAAACATTTTAAATCACATCAAGTGAGTCCATCCTAAACATGCTCAGAAAAAAACATCTCAGAAAAGCTTCATGAGCACTATTTTGCACTTGTTATTCAAGCATACAATGATGAGGAAAGGTTTAAAAAGTCATAGATATTCTTAACCCAATTAAAAAAAAAAAAAAACCCAAAACCCCAAACCTCATTTTAACAGGAAGTTCAGGCTTTTTTTTTTTAATGTGGACCATTTTTAAAGTTTTTATTGAATCTAACACAATACTACTTCTCTTTTGTATTTTGATTTTTTGGCCACGTGGCATGTAGGATCTTAGTTCTCTGACCTGGGATCAAACTAGCATCCCCTGCACTGGAAGGCATATTCTTCATCACTGGACCACCAGGAAAAGTCCCAAGGCTCTTTCTAAAGTTTCATTTAAGCACACAGCCCAGGCATGACGGTTACCCCCATTTTACAGTGAAGAAAATTGAGACTTACTAAACAGTACCACTAGCAGATCAGAAAATGTTTTAAAATACAGTGTTTAGGACTTTCCTGGCAGTCCAGTCGTTAAGACTCCTAGCTTCCACTACAGGGGACGTGCGTTCGATCCCTGGTTGGGGAAACTAAGATCCCACATACCAAAAAAATAATGGTGTGTAGGGAGTTCCCTGGTGGCCTCACGCTTAGGATTCTGAGCTTTCACTGCCACGGCCTGGATTCACTCCTGGTCAGGGAACTGAGATTCCAGAAGCTATGAGGTAGGGCCAAAACGAAACCAAGTATTTAGAAGCTTGAGTTAACAGCTGACTCCAGAAACTTTAAGTCTGTCTAAGCCTCAAGGTAAAACACTGACCAGTCCTGGTTCTTACACTGGTTGTTTAAATTCTATCCCTTTACGGATGAAATGAATCTTCAAATACTGAAGCAATTAATAACTGAGAGGAGGGCAAACACGTCCCAGTCAGGTTATGCTGAATCTTAACTGCCAGCCCCAAACGTTGAAGTCGTGGGTCTGAGCACTTAGCAAAATGGGCTTCCGAAGGAGGAACCAGAGACTCTTCCAACCAGACTCCTCTCCAGGGTATCCTCCTTGGGATTTTTTTTTTATTACTCTGCTCCTGATACCATGGCACTGCTAGCTCTTCCCTCTTCCTTGTTCCCCATCTTACGGTTGTCTCTGCTAGCAAAAATGTTTTAGCATCTACATGAAGAATTATCATCTACTTCGTTTTTTTGTTTTGTTGTAAACATTTCACCATCATTTGGGTTGCTATTTTATGAAGAGACAGTCATGGTGATAGTCAGCACTACTGCACAGATTAATCAAGCAGGACCATTTCCCAGAGTTCCCAGACAAGCAGTGAGTCTCAGGGAATGCACAGTTGTGGAATCTCCAAGCCTGATACATTCCAACATCTCTCAATTCTTCAAAAGACTCAGAAATGCTAAACACTGCACTTTGGATAGAATTCCAAACCCAGAGAGTTAGTTCATCCTCCATTTCCAAAGCTTTTCCCATCTACTGGACTCTGAAGCACAAACCTTGAGGTATTTTTCCAGCATCTTCACTATATGTCTGTTGTTCAAAACACTCTTAGCCACATGGAGACTTGTTTTCTTGAACTGTTCAGCAGCCAACTACAAAGGGAATCAAACATGAGTTTTTAAAAATGGTGTGCACAGAGGAGCGAGAGAATAAACCAGCCTGGGTACACTGAGTTGTTCTGAGATTCGTCCTATGCAACTAAAATCTTTCTTCAGTATGGCAAGTCCCCAAGTGCTGGACTCCAATAATAAAAGCAAGCAAGCACTGGAGAAGAATCAGAACTGAGTCTGTGAAATAGTGGGGATAAGTCTGAGACCTTAAAAAGCGCAGGCACACCACTGATGTCCAAGTACCACACGTACAAGCAAGGAAGAAATAAAAACATTTACAGATCAGAAGCTATGTGGACTCAGTAGGGGAGAAGGCCAAGCTTTTTCTTTTCAGTTTTCTGAGTTATTCTGACTTTACAAGTAAATTCTATAGGAAAAGTCTGAATGCTGCAAACATTTGACTGTTTTAGAGCCTAACTCAGATGATAATCCCTTGTTTGTACAGTGGTTTTTGTCTGGTCTTTAGTAATACCAGGAGATGATGGGCAGCCAGGTAGCTCCAATCTGGTAGTCAGGTAAACTAACCACAAAGATGCTAAACCAGGGCTTGGCAAGCTAGAGCCTGCAGGCCAGATGCGGCCACACCCATTCCCTTTACTTAAGGCCTGTGGCCATTTCTGCCCATTAGCCACAGACTTGAGGATTAACAAGTTAAGGCAGGGACCTGATGGCTGGCAAAGCTAAAGTATTTACAGTTTGACCCTTTATTTAAAAACAACAACAACCACCTGCCAATACTCTGGCATTTAGCCTCAGGCCCCATCAGCTAGTAAGGATCAAACCAATCCCTGACCCTGAGTCCTCCAGACCATTCTGCTCTGAGTGGTCCTCAGCCTCAGCTTGTAAGAAATCCAGTTTTTCAGCAACTGGGGAATTTACTCATGTGACTTACAGGGAATATTCTCAACTTGGGAAAATTTCCAGCTACTGTGTTTAGTCAATCTTAAGCAACACATTTTCCTCACATTTTAATAGAAACTGGGGTGCATGTTACAATCACTTCATGAAATGATGGACTTGATGGAATATGGCAAAAGCCCCTAAAGATGTTCACTTCCACATGAGACACACAAAGTTCTGAACCCCTCGCACTACAGCCAGGACTGCTTGCCCCACCCCACACCAGGGGGGCACTCACCCGGCGATTGTGATTGTGGTCAACAGAGTGCAGGTGCCGCTGGAGGAGCTGGGGCTGCGCCGGGATCAGCATGTCACAGGCCAGGCAGTGAGCAGCCTCTATTTTCTTGAAGAAGTGCTCCTGGCCAATCCCTGTTGACAACACCCAGTCTTGTGGGATTTGGGTCGGCATCCAAGTGATGCTTCTCTCCCACTCACTCCCCATCAGGGCTCACATTTTCTCCCCATGGCCCTAAGGATTTAGTAAGGCCAGAATCTGAGACACGCATCACCTGCCCTCCAGCAGGTGCATGGAGACAGAACACAAGGTCTCCGCACCTGGGAACTTTATTTTTAACTTTTCTCATCCTTCGGTCCTTTCTCTTCATGCTAAGCAGGAAAAACATCAGAGTGCTTAAATAGCACCCCAATAAGCTGCCTGTAGAGCTGTCATCTACCTTAGGCCACACATGAAGGTCTCCTTCCCCTGGTAAGCACCCCTCCCATTTGTCTTCACTTTGTCACATTTTCAGCCACTCTGACCTGGGCTCTGTGATCTGGACTAACACCCACCCTCCACCTCAGATCGTAACTCACCTTTGAAAGGATCTGGTTTTGGTTTTGTACTTTCCTTCTCCATCAGTTCCTGACGCCGTTTCTCAATTTTCTTATTCCTGTTTATAATGTATTCCTAGAGAGGTTGGGAGTGAATGAGGGGAGAATGAAATGAGGGGAGATGGCGCATGTGGGTATTTTTTCAACTGTACCAGTGGCAGCTCACCAAGGGTGGCTGCCAAGCCCACGGTGGGTGGTGACAGCCTTATCTCAGCTGTCTTATCTTATCTCAGGATTGGAAGACAGCCATCAGAGCAGCTCCATGGGCAGAATTAATGCGAACTACAATGAGTGGAGCTCTCACTGTCCTTCTGCCTCAGGGACCTGCACGCTGCTATTCTGGAAAAAGAAGTCTGGACCTAGTTTAGGCTTCCCTTCGCCGCCGGGGATTCAACACCTGCAGGATCACTGGGACACGCCGTGATGGAGGCTGAGTGTGATTTACCTGGAGGAATTCCACCGTCTTGTCAGGCAGCTTGGTACTTATAAAGCGCAGTGTCTCTTTGTGAAACTTGCTTTGCAAATGCTTCTGGATTTCTTCATCTTCAAAGCTACGGAACTTGCACACGGAACAAGCAAACTGAATCCTGGAGAAGGAAGACAAAACGAAAAGCAGTGTTGGAGATAACCAGCTTATCTCTGCATCAGAGTAACAGTTACTCCAAGCTTCTCCATATTAAGAATCAGAGTACAAAGAAGAAAAAAAAAAAGAATCAGAGTACAACCTTGCAAGTATTTCAGGAAAATGATTACTGTAGCACTTTACTACCATACCACTTTTTTTGGCCCAAAGAGGTGGAGACTTTTCAGAACTGTGGATTCCCTAAGTCTCTAGCCCATTGCTCTGAGGACCTAGAACCCAACTCCATAGCTTCTCAGATGTTTCTTTCTGCAGCCACTTGGAAGATACAAGACAACTGACCCCATTTAGTACCACAGAATTCCTGATGATCTCATAAAATTCAAAACTCACATGATCTCAGTTCGCCAATGGGACTCAACGGAAGGACACATGATACCTAAGGATGAAAACTGAGGTTTCTTCGTTGTGTGCTTTCAAAATCTCACCAGATACATACATGCCGTATGACAAGGGGAGAGCACCCTACAGACAGACTCCCAAACACCCAGAGCTGGGTGTTGCCTCCCTCAGCTCTGCTCCTCATGGGTCTAAGAGCAGAGGCCCTGTGCCACTCAGGAGTCCTCCTCGGCCAAATCCGAGTTCTGCTGGACAAGTGCCACAGACACCCTTGCCTTTGCAGATACCCCCGAAAGAGGAGTGAAGAGGAAAATCTCCTGGGTCCTGTGTGCACAACTGTCAGGAAGCCACCAAATAAATACAGGGTTCCCGGTTCTCTGCTGCATCTTGACCTCCCCTGTGACAGCTTCTCCAATTTTTTTGAGGATCATTAGTCACTAAGGCAGTCTAAGTGAAAGTCGCTCAGTCGTGTCTGACTGTTTGCGACCCCATGGACTGTCCCTGGAATTCTCCAGGCCAGAATACTGGAGTGGGTAGTCTTTCCCTCTCCAGGGGATCTTCCCAACCCAGGCATCAAACCCAGGTCTCCTGCATTGTGGGCGGATTCTTTACCAGCTGAGCCACAAGGGAAGCCCAGGGCAGTCTAAAGATTCCTTTAAAATTAATCTCAATTCCCATGTGGCATGAAAACAGATCTAGAATGACTGTCATTTTTATTCATCTGTTTAAAGATAAGATTTCAGTGAATTCTGCAATACTTGGAACTCCTCCTTCCCCGCTTTCCAGCCTCTACTGTTTGTTCTTTTGCTAAGTGTTACTTGCACAGGAAAACCATTATCCCCATTTGAGCCTTAAGGGCAAGGATTTCCTCTCAAGTCTTCAAGAGAACCTGCGCACAGGGAAGTAGCCAGCTTGGTCAAGGCCTCATCAACCATGTACTCCAGTGGTTTATGAGGAGAGGTGCAGTGTGCTCATACCAATGCCCTTTGCGGTTTGCACTGCTGCTTTTAAATCTTGAAGTTTGACTTCTATACATGTCAAACTCCACAAGTGGTTTGGATTTATATGGACAAGGCACCCAGAACACCTTGGCAGCTTGGCTAAATACACTTCACCTGTCTGGGATGACAGCCAAGAGACAAGGGAACTCCTCACAGGCCTGCAGGAGGGCAAGCAACACCAACAAGGATAAGACTCAGTATGTTTCCCAAGTTTTGTCTCCCATTGACCTGACAAGGCTTTCCTGACACACACCCAGAGTCAGATGGTAGGCTGCTGGACTGGAAAAGCAAGATAGGGAAGGACACAGACAGCAGGTGGGCCGTAGTATGAGTGGGGTGGGCAGGCCGTGTCTCCCCAGCTCATCCCAACCTTATCAGGCCCTGAGGGGTGGGTGGGGGGGTTGGAAATGAAGTGACGAGGCCCCTCACCCCCAACACTACGGAGTGAAGACAGATGCGCTCAGGAGAGCCTTGAGTATGCTCACCTCATCTGCCTCCTCACCTCCTCACCTGTCAGCTGCTCGGTCTCGCATCCTGTCTCTCCTCCTCTGCTTTTCCCTTCTCTTCTTCACTTCATCGTCTTCGTCGTCCTTCTCTCCTGCAACAGAGAAGTCCCTTCCAGACCCTCTGAGGAGCCTGTAGAGGTGCTGAGCACCAGGGCTTTGACGGGGGCCACAGCTGTGCCACCATACCCCATGCCCTGCTGTGCCCTCCACGCATGGCAGGGTCAGGACACCCTGAGGCAGCAAGGGGCTGTCAAAGGCTCCCAAAAGGAGTGGGCCTTTGATGAGAACCCTGAGCAGTTCCCAGGGGAGTCACATCACTCCCCCCCCAGGGCCTGATAAGGTTGGGATGGGCCAGGGACACGGCCCGCCCACCCCACTCACACTACGGCCCACTTGCTCTGTCCTTCCCTATGTTGCTTTTCCAGTCCAGCACCCTACCACTGGGTCTTCTCCCAATGTTACTTAAGGAGACAGAAGCGCTTCTCCCCAGGCAGCAGCTGGACGGCCTCAGAGAGTGACGCCAGCCACTCTGCCGCCCTCTGTCCCACTGCCAGGTGGGCTATGACAGCCGTCCTGCAAGCCTCCTCTGAGCTAGGGCCTCAGCAGGTCTGACAATCCCTGCTGGCCCAGACTCTACCTCCCACTCACAAGAACCATCAATCTCTGGCTTTCCCAGCGATATGCAGGAAGCAATCCCAGAAATAAAAATGGGAAGAGACCAAACGGTCCTCCGTCCACCCCATGGGGCCAGCGCGGGAGCTCCGGAGAGAGCCGTGCAGCCCAGAGGTGCAGCCTGGGCCAGGCTGCCTCACCGTGGCTCAGGGCCAGGGCCGGATGCTGAAACAAGGTTGGATAAGCATCTGAACTGTAACCCCTACCCCTGATGCCAGTCACGAGACTGTCCCACGAAGATGGCGACCGGCGTGCGCTGCTCAGAAGCCTCTCAAAAGGGCGTGTGGGATTTTTGGCAAGAGATCACTGCCTGAAACTATTACTGCTGTTTAATAGCAAAGTCATCCCGGGCAGGCAGCAGGACCTGTGCGCAATAAACATGTCACCTTTGCTTTAGCATTTACCCCGCTGCACGAGCCGCTAAATGCTCTGTGGTCCCATGCTATGGATGTAATCGCTTCAATAAACAGGGCAGGAGGACCTCAGAGGGTTGGCTAAACCTGAACATGTAAGAGAAGGAGCATCTAAGTCAGGGCCTTCATAATTAATGGGAGCAGCCTGTGCGAAACCAGCTATGGACATACCCACGGGAACAGGAGAGAAACAAGTGGCTGCCTCTCCACACCCCTCCTAAAGGGCTCAACGTTCCTCTGTTCTTGCCACTCAATTGTGACTCTTAAGTCTCTCACACTGGAACTGCTGGGGCCTGCTGAGCAGTGCCTGCCTCTGGAGGATCCAGGCCCCCCACCCCCTGCGCCCCTCCCAGGCAGGCATCTGATCTCTGCCCCACACTGTGCCAGTGTCCCCACCACAGAGGCCAGAAGCACGGCCCTGGCCTGGCAAGCAAGGGGGCTGTGGACAGAATGAAGCCCAGGAGCAAACAGTACAGGGACCTGCACTGGCCAAAGGGGGAACAGAGAAGACAGGCTGGAGGGTGCCTTTTCTCTTCTCTCTTGCATTTCTGAGACTCTCTCCTCCCTACCACTTCAAGCTACTGCAGATACCCAGCGATGAGTTCCCCCTGCCTCCAGGGCCTGCATTGAGTGAGGCAAACAGACCCATTTCCAGCAAGTGTTGCTGCAAACACCAAGGCAAAGCCTCAGAGTGAGTGGCAAGGCCAAGGCCCACCTGGCAGCCACGGCCCCTCTTCTGCCCTGAGTCTCCAGCCCCTCCTCCAACCTTGCTCAGAAGCCCAGCTCAGCTGGGTATCAGGCAGTGAGTACAGGGCAGCTGGGCAGACACAAGAAAGCTCAAAGGGATGCTGGGGGATGCCTACCTCTCTGTCTCCCGGAGTCAAAGGATTCGTCCTCCTGAAAAAGGGCACAAAGGCACACTGTGAGGTGGAATTTTTAGAGCTCTCCACAAGCAGCCAAGCCCCCTGCCACCAGGAACACAGCCACAGCGCATCAGGACAAGTCCCAGGGCCACGGGACGGGGCCTGAGCGTCCTGCCACTAGTCCTGCTTGCCTTCTGAGGCTCTGTGCTAACAACTAACTTGCTTTTTTTAAATTAAAGACACAGACTAGCTTTCAGTTCTTTCTAAATCTAGAGAACTGCTGCTGCTGCTGCTACAGGCGTGTCCGCCTCTGTGTGACCCCGTGGACGGCAGCCCACCAGGCTCCTACCTCTGGCAAATGCACACCTCTGCACATGGGATACCCAAAGTGCATCCATCAACAATGTCGAGAAACCCCGATTTGTAGAAAAAGCTAGTCCTAGCACTCTTTCCTGAAAATGGGCTTTATGACATTTCCCAGCTACATTTACATCTACCAAAAATGATAACGAGTCAGGTATAGATAAAAACTCATATAACTGAACCCAGTTCTTAGACATCAAGCTGATATACAGATCTATCAGCAGGTATACAGAAATTCCCAGACTCAACATCTAAACAATCTAGACAAGGGACAAGCAAGATAATCAGAGGAGCTGAAAAGTCACTGTACCCAGGGCCTTCCTCCCCGCCCCTAACCTCATCTGATCATCAGAAGCCCCGGGATGAAGCTTCACACGCCCAGATTTCCTGTCCTGCCCCAGACTTGGATTAGAGTTTGCAGGAGGCAGCAAAGGCTTGCACCCCAGGTACTTGTGCCTGGTCCTGGCTAAGAGCCAGCCTCTGATACCCATCTCCCATGACTGGTTTTAAGAGCTGAAGGACAGGGATACAACTCAGCACCAGCATAGAGCTGGTAAGTAAATGAGTCTTCAGTGCCTATTTGAAAGCCTCAGCCTACGTGGCCACTGCAGTTACCATGTGGCAGCCAGGCACATCACTGTGAGGACCTAGGAATGGCTGGGGAGAGGGCTGGGAACGTTTTCAGGAAAACAAGGATTGTTTCAAGTGGAAAACTCTCAGAAACCGAGCTGCAAGTCTGATTATTAAATTGACTCATAAGGTGGAGTTGAATCTACCACAGCAGCTGTTCCTGCCTCTCTGTGAGGAAGACACTAAAGGAAGAAATCCCACACTAGAGACACTGGAGGTTGATCGGTAAAGGCGAACTTACACCCCTGAATTCTTCATCTCCTGATCGGAAGTCACCAGCTCCATCATCTACCAAACACAAAGGAATAAAGAAAGTCAGCCCCTGGCAGTGGGCCCACTCCCTGTTTTCACTTCCCAAACTCACTGTCCAGAGTGACTGTGCTCATCCTGACTACAGTGGGGACTGTGGCACTGCGAGTGACACACGTCATTGAGTTCCCCTGTGTGCGCTGTCCAGACAGGCAGGCAGAACACCAAACATGCAGCTGACCCATCTTATACCCACCCTGGCCTACTGGCCCCAGGGCATACCGTTTTCAGAAAAATCTCCCTCACTGTCAGCTCGAGCTTGTTTGGTGTCAGGCTCGTCATAAATCTGCAGCTGCTTGCGTTTCCTGCCCAAGCTTTCTGGACCACAGCGATTGAACCCTCTCCGCCGAGGCTACAAAGAGAAGCACACTCCCATGTATTGCTTACTCTGATGGTCCCCATTTGTCCCCAGAGCAATGAAGAACAAAGGGATTGTCAGGTCAGAGAACAAGGGCAAAAAAGGTCTTTCAGAAAGCAAAGGAAGACACCATAGTTGGAACCTCTCCCACCCTCACCCACCCCGCCGAAACACAAAAACTTTATGCTGAGTGAAAGAAGCTGGACACAAAAGGCCACGTATTACATGACTGCCTTCATATGAAATGTCCAGAAGGACATCTAGAGAGACAAAAGCTAGATTAACTGTTGCCATGCATTGAGGGAGAGAAGAGGAAACGACAGGTTTCTTTCTGGGATGATGGAAACACTCTTAATTACATAATAGTGAAAAGTGAAGGTTGCACAACTCTGCACATTTTCACTAGAAGTTGAACTGCACTTTAAAAAAGTGACATAAGGTCTCGGAAGATCTCTAAAATACTTTAAAGATAAACATATAAAAAAACACAAACAAGGCAGGTTAGAGCTTGGCAAAGGCTTACCTGATCTCTTATCCGGGTCTGTGACCGGCCACATCCATAGGGCACAGAGTTGTCATAACCACCTGCCCCCTGCATGCCCATCATGCCAAAGTCAGGGGCCATGGACTGGGAGAAGAGGGAAGGTGGGGGCCTGCTGGGGGAGGGGCCTCCAAGGCCCCGCCCACCCACATAGTTCATCTCTGTCCACGGAGTAGAAAGAGGCTCAGAGGCGGCTGCAGGTGGCATGAAGGGGTCACTGCGCATAAATGTGCTGGGGTTGCTCCGGTCCTGGAAGCGGCCCTGGCCGCGGCCCCGCATGAAGCCATCGAGGGAGCCCCGCTCACGGGTTGGGTCCCGGCAGTCACTGTACTGACCACCAAAGCCGCCATTGCGGTTGGGCCCCAGGTCAAAGTCATAGTCGTAGCTGTAGCTGGGGCGGTAGGGATTGTGCTCAGGCAGGCAAGGCCTGGAATCATAGGACTCAAACGACTGGAAGCGAAAGGAGCTGCAAAGAAAGCACAACCCATCACCACACTGTCCAGGCACGATCTCAACGCCTCCTGCAAAGCACACCTCCCTACATTCAGAGCAGCAAAACCAAACTGCCATGCACCCCTCTGAGATGCTCACAAAGTAAAACATACTGAATCCCTCTGAAACACCACTGAACAAGGGGAGTGAAACCCTGGCCACAGGAACAGGGAGAAGATGCTGGGTGCCTGATGCAGAAGTAAGGGGTCTTACATAGTTGAGCTAACGGGCATGCCCTAAGGCCCACCACCCAGGAAACCAGCAAGTCCTACCAAATGCCTCTGCCCCAACAAAGGCTCAACTTATCTGCCCTACACTGAGGAGGGAGCTGGGGAAGAGCCCTCCCAGGACGAGCAGGTGCCCACTCCCTCTATACAAAGCGGGGCACGTGGGACCCCGGGGAAGGACTCAGGTCTATAATCACCTCTCCCGGTCCTGCATGCCCTCCCCACCGCTGCTGCTCCCGCCCCTTCCTCCTTCCTTGGACATCATGTCCAAACGCTGGTTGATCTTGGCGATGAGGGAGTCAGAACTGTCAGTGCATGGTTCTGGGCCGTAAGAAGCCATGTGCATGGCAGGGCCCCCAGGCGCCAGGCCGTCGCTGGCCTTGGTGGCCTCCCATGAGGCTGGGCCGTAGCTGTAAGTTGCTCCTGTGGTGACGCTGGTGTTCTGGGCACCATAGTAATTGTAGTTTTCATAACCTGATGGAGGGAGGAAGAGCTAAGTCAGATCTCAGCAGCTACAAGACCAGTCCCTGGGGGACAAGTCAGGCAAGGAGCACCCACTGCCTGTGAAGAAGGAAAAGGGTCCTGGGATCAAGGGCTACTGCCCCTGCCCCAGCACTGCACACGTCACCTGCCAACAGGCGGCAGGAGGGCACGGCCTCAACTCTGAGCAGTGGGTTTTTTATACCGAATCATAGGACTTGCTTCTCATCCAAAGCCAGAGAGCCCAGGAGCTGGCAGTTGGAAGACTGATGGACCCACCAAAGAACAGACCACCACCACAACCCTCCCTACCCGCTACCTCCAGTAAGCTCCCTCGGAGGCCTGCCCCCAGCACTCCCCCATATCTCAGATCCAGTCTGCTGAGCCTTCAGGACAACTGTGAGCACACCAAGGATGGGAGATGGGGGTCCCTGCACCCCAGCCCCTCTAGGTAGCTGGTCAGAGGCCTACTTACCCACCCACAGACCCCTAGAAGGGCTTACCTTGCCAGCTGGCCACACCAGTTCCATATGTACCTTAAATTAGAAGAAACAAAAACATACAAGATGTCGGTTTACAAAACGAAGGCATGTAAGACCTAGTTCCACACCCCAACCCCAGCCCCAGCCCAGACACTGAAGGACGGCTGTCACCTTACTCCACCATCCACAGGGCCAGAGCCGGGGGTGGCTAGGTCAGTGCTGCAAGGAGGCCCCCTTGGTTGCCCACTGAGGTCAGGAAAGGTGCGGTCCACTAGCTGTAAAACTCACTTCCTACAGAAATGCTCAGCTAAGCATAACCAGGGCATCTCTCCTAAGTAAGCTGTCCTTTAGGGCAACAGAAAGGACACTACAGTCTTTTCCCAGGAAGCTTGTCCAGCGTGGGCCAGCAGCGAAGAGGCTGCCAGGCCAGGTCCCCAGGCAGAGCTGTTCTAAAGTGCCAGTTTTCACCCGGCGCCAGATCTAAGGCACCGCCAACAGCATGGAGTGCACTGGTGGAGAATCATGTCCCCAGCTCAACTGAGCAGGGACATTGTGTGCCTGAGCAACACAGAAGGCCTCCTGCTGGGAAACTAGGTGATAGGTGGAAAAGCGACTCAAAAGCGACCCTGCTGCCAGTGGGGCAAGGGCCAAGTCCCAGGCTCAGAAAACAAAGGAAACCTTCAACCAATCCCCTGGAACAAATGCTGGCAAAAAGCAGAAAACCTGGCCCACCAGAGAGCACATTCTAGTTCTTCAAACACACTAAGTACCATGATGAGGACTCCTGAGCAGCGTCCATGGACGGGCCCAGGGCCAAATCTAGTCCACAGCCCTGTTTTTGTAGGGCCCACAAGCTAAGAATGGGTTTTATGTTTTTAAACGAATACTCCATAAAATACAAATTCTGACAAAGGACACATTTTCATATCTGTCAAAACTCACAAAACTGTGTAACAGAGTAAAAACTCATGTGAACTATAGACCATACATTGTATGAACACTGGATTATAAACTGTAACACATTCTGCTAACTATAAAAATTAGGGGAATTGTGCCTGGGTCGAAGATAGGCTGTGGGTGTGCATATGAAGTTCTATGTACTATCTGATCAATCCCATTAAGTCTACAACTACTGAAAAGTATTATTTATAAAAATCTTTGGTTATACCCTCAACTATTGACTTAAGATAGAACAACAGAAATTGTTAAAATAAAGACTGTTCGATGACATAATGGAAATCACATGGCATGCAAATCTCAGTGTCTTTATGTGAACATTACTGGCACAGAGTCCTACCTTCTTGTTTATAAACTGTCTATGGTGGCTTCTGCACTATAGAGACCATGTAGCCTGCAAAGTCAAAAAATTTACTATCTGGCCCTTGACAAAAAAGGCTTCCTGGTTCCAGCTATGTTCATGCTAGTGCTGGCGGGGGGTAGCCCATGCCTCCCTGACAAGCAGGTCTCACTTACCCTGGGTGTTGGTAGGTCCAGCACTCCACGCCCCATAACCTGTGAACATATTTGTGAGTTACAGTCATATTTGTCACACCAGAGAACAAGTGCTTCTGAGGAGCATAAAGGAATCTCCTTGAAGGGGATGAGTGCCAGCCTTACAAGAAGGCAGCACAACCACAACAATGCCCCCCAAGTCACCCCACAGCTGGCTTTTGCATTATCACACTCCACCTGCCTGAGGTCAAAGCAGAAAAAAGAGGAGGAGGATGGGCCTCCGTGACAGTTTGGTCCATTGCCTGCTGAGGGACCTTGACCTAAGCCTCAACCCACAACTGAGGAAGACACAGGACTAGCTACCAGCTCACTCACCATTAGGACATAGTCCCCACCCCCAGCCCCTCCAGCAGCAGTAAGAACCTCATAACTGGGAACAAACTTTGATTATCTGGAGCCAACAGCTGTGCCTCTATAGGCCTTGCTTCTTTTGACTCTGAACTCTCCAATGCTCCCCTGGGCCTTGAAGTCCCAGGGCTTCAGCCTGGTCCTGAGGCATCAGATGGCATTCCTCTCTGGTGGCTCCCCCGGCCCCTCCGGACACTCCCATGACAGCATCTATCTGGTCCCTCTTCATCTGTGTCTCCAGCCTGGCACTGAGCTGGGCACAGGTAACCATTCACACCTGCTAAATGACTTCAACTCTGCAAAGCCTCCTCTCTCTCAAATACCTCCCTTCTCTCCTACCAGGACTGGAGTTGCTGCTGCTACTGCTAAGTCGCTTCAGTCGTGTCTGACTCTGTGCGACCCCATAGAAGGCAGCCCACCAGGCTCCCCTGTCCCCGGGATTCTCCAGGCAAGAACACTGGAGTGGGTTGCCATTTCCTTCTCCAATGCATGAAAGTGAAAAGTGAAAGTGAAGTCGCTCAGTCATGTCCGACTCTTAGCGACCCCATGGACTGTAGCCCACCAGGCTCCTCCGTCCATGGGATTTTCCAGCAAGAGTACTGGAGTAGGGTGCCATTGCCTTCTCCGACCAGGACTGGAGTAGGAAATGGCAACTCATGCCGGTACTCTTGCCTGGAAAATCCCATGGACAGAAAAGTCTTGTGGACTGCAGTGCATGGGGTTGCAAGAGCTGGACGTCAGTTAGCGACTGAGCACGAATGTTCTTACCAAGACAATCCAAACCATTAGATGAATGCCTACTGTATGCCCACACGAGACTGACACTCAGCTGGTGATCCCAGAATGCCATTCAGAGGGAGGTAGGGAGCTAAGGCTCAGATGTTATGGGACTTGAACTGAAGTCACCCTGCTGAAGGTTATCTCCCGTCACACAGATTTCCACGTCTATGCAGCAGAAAAGCAGAGTAGTGATTCTAACAGCAACTGACCAATTCTGTGGCACTGGTCTAACTAAGAAGCATAAACCGTTCACATAACCTCAAGACCCTTGAAATAGGTACTGTTCACTCTGTTGTACACAGGGGTTCCAGACTATAAGTCACTTGCCGAAGAACATGTTAAGGAGCAGGAAGAGGAGGACCTGGACCCAGATCGAGGTGCCTCCGCTGGCCAAGAAGCAACTCTTAAACTGCAACAAGTCTTAAGAAATAAACAACTCTAGGTGGAAAAGCTACAGATTCTGGGAGGCCGTTGCACTTAAACCGAGCCTGAAAAGGTTTTTTGGTAGGTAGGAAGGGGAGCAGGGTGTAACCCCTCTAAGCTATGAGCACAGGTAAGGCAGGATTATTACTAGCTGAAAAGTCTGGTTAGGGAAGCAGGCAAAGAATGGTGAGATCCAGTCAGACTGCAGAAAAGACCGGAGAACCAGGCTGAACCACTCAACGACCTTGGAGCCACCCAAGCACACCAGGACACCAGGACCTTTCTGCTTCTCTGCAATTTCAGCTGCTGGCCTCCTGCTAATGCTGCCCTTTCAAAACACGCGCCTTCCCTGAAGCGGCCAAGATCTGATCGCCCGTGTCTGAACCTCACAAGCCCGGGCAGAGATCCGCGCCGGGTCAAGCCCAGTCCTGCATATTCCAACTGTTCCCTGCAGGTAAACGCGGCTTCCAGCACGCAGCAAAGGCCTCCTAGGAGGCTCAGATTCCAGAGACAGAGCAGGTCGCTCGAGGTCCGTCCTGCCGCAGACCCTGAAATCCAAGTGGGTAAAGGGCACTTTCCACCTCACACAACCCCTCTGGCGTCTCCAGGCCACCACAGAAGACAACCTTTAGGAGAACCACCGTCTGTCACGACCCCAGAGCACAACGAGTTTCCAGGCTTTGATCAAGAAGGTACCCCGCATCTGACCCTCAGTATCTTGTCCCAGATGTGCTTGAACCAGGTCCGCGACAGGCGCCCAGTGAGGCTAATCACTGCAGAGGCTGCACTAGGTCCCGCTGCTCTGCACCGCCCGGCTGGCGGCAAGGGGTCGGAATCTGCGCAGCCCACACGGCCTTCGGGATCAGCGCCCCAGGCCTCCTGTGCCGTACGGAGGCCCCAGCCAACCCCGCAGGTTCCCAGACAGGCAGGCACGACAGCCCTGGAAGAGGCAGCGGTCTCGTCTCGGTCCCAAGCCACAGATCCCGTGCCCCACGAGTCCCGTCATAGCTCCGCCTCCCGGCGCCGCCATTTTGTGGCGTCTTCCAAAAGGGACACCGGGCCTGCGAGCGGCGGGGTTCGGCAGGGCCCGGCCGACCCAGCCGGGGCTGAAAAACTGAAACGACCCCGACTGCCTGAAGCGCCCCCCGAAGTCCGCCCCAGCGTCGGCCCGCCGAACTCGGCCAACGTCCTCAGGCCCCGTCGGCCAATCGCACGCAGCGCCCCGGGAACGACAGGGCCGAGGTCCAATGAGCTGCGCGCGCGCGTCCCGGCCGCCTCTCCGCAAAACCAAACTGCGGTAACCGCGCTCAGGTGTAGTCTCCGGCCCGCGGCCCCCTGCACCGCGTCGGAACTGTGCCCGGACACTACCTTCCCGCCCCACCCCGCAGAGTCGCCCACACCAACCTCCGTAGCCCTGATCCATGTCTTCAGCTCCGCCCGCCAAGCAGCTCCTTTTTCTAGGCTACCACAGGACGCATGCGCTCAACGCACTTCCCGCCGTCCTCTACTGGTAGACCAGGCGCATACGTCACCCCTGCTACGCGATACCATTGGTCGTAGTTCACGGCGGGCCCTCCTTTACCACCCCGGCTGGCCTTCCGGTTGTTCCGGGTCGGTGTTCGTAGCTTGCTAGTTTTGCTCCTGTGCGAAGTGCCTCACCGCTAGCAGGCGTATCCCTTCTCGCCGCCAATGCGCAGGCGTAACCCAACAGCCCCAGGTCCCACCCGCAGACACACAGCCCAGCGGTGAGGCCTGCACCCGCCCAGGTGGACCGTGCAGCACACAGACAAAAGACGACGAGGTGGGATGGGAAGAACTTTTATTAGACTCAGCTTCCAGCCTCGGCCCCGCGGGCCCCGCGAGCCCCGCCCGCCCCAAGTCATGGAGCGCCTCCTCCTCCCTCCTCCTCGTCGTCGTCAGCCTCCACGTCGAGGCCCGGGATGCCTCGGATCTGGCGCTCCAGCGCCCCGCCCAGTAGGGGCACGGCCTCCTCGTCCTCCTCCGGGGGCGGGGGCGGGGGCGCAGCACCGGGTACTGGCTCTGGAGGCACTGGGGGCTGCGCCGGCGCGGCCTCTGCACCCTCCGCGACCCCGGCCGCTTCGACCAGCGCCCCCTCATCAAGGGCACCTCCCTCGGCCTCCTCTTGTTCCTTCTCCTCCTCTGGGCTGTCAGTGAAAGGGTTCTCACCCTGCGGAGAGGGGCACGACATGAAGAAAGGGAGAACCCGCAGGGGTCACGGCTGGGGACTGGGCCGGCGTGCCAGGGGCGTGCACCTCACCTTCAGATAGCGCTCCAGCTTCTTACTGATTAGCTTGTTGTTTAGGATGCTGCGAGCCACCATGAGCGAGGACTTCTTAGACTGCTCCATCATGAGCTGCGGGCAAGGCAGGCAGGGCTGCAGAGGCTGACCCAGGCATTCCAAAGGAGCTTCCAACCCTCACACCGCCGGGTCGGGTAGAGCCCACACACCCGCACACCTCTCCACCTCCACCTCGGGACCCAGCACTGCCAATGACTACAACCAGACTGCGTTAGGTCTGTAAGTGGACCCTTGAGTACAAGCGTGGGTTCACTCTACAAGCATGGAGCCACGACCAGATTTGATCTTTGCTCCAATGGTCCATCTTTCCACTCCATACTTAACTATAACTGATCAAAGTCATTTCTTTACAGCTGTACTGCAGCAATCTGATTTGCTTACATAAAAATTCATAAGCAGTGAACAAACATACTAAAAACCAAATGTGCAACTCCTAACAAGAGGGCAACTGCCCTAAAACACACACAACTCTGCAGGATAAACAGGGAGGATATAAAAGCAGGAAAAGAATGTCAAACAGTATGTTTAAGTGATATGAAAGTGTTAGTTGCTCAGTCGTCTCCAACTCTTTGCGACCCCATGGACTGTAGCCCCGTCAGGCTCCTCTATGGGATTCTCCGGACAAGAGTACTGGAGTAGGTTGCCATTCCCTTCTCCAGGGGATCTTACCCACCCAGGGACTGAAACCAGGTCTCCCACATTGCAGGCAGATTCTTTACGATCTGAGCCACCAGGGAAGCCCTTAAGTGATATACATCCTTTTAATCCATAAGATTCCCAAGATAAAGAATTATACCCTCAAATGTAAAGGTTGAAAAGAGAGACACACTCTTGGTGAGAGGCTCAAGTGTTTATTTTCTTAAAAATCATTGTGATAGAACTCATTGGTAAAGATTCTGATGCTGTGAAAGATTGAGGGCGACAGAGGATGAGATGGTTGGATGGCATCACTTACTCAATGGACATGAGTCTGTGCAACTCCGGCAGATAGTAAAGGACAAGGAAGCCTAGCATGCTGCAGTCCATGAGGTCGCAAAGAGTTGGACATGACTCATCGACTGAACAATAATCAAAAGTAAAAATTTCTCTCAGCAATTCCTCCCGGGAGTCTAGCCTAAATTTAAAATTGGGAACATGCAAGCACACTGGCTGCAGAGGTGAAAAACTGGAAAGCAGCTTAGTGTTCTTCAGTGGAAAAGTGGTTACGTAAACCAGATGTTCACAACACCACCATGCAGTCTTAAAACAGGGCTTCTCTCTCCCCTGGCATAAGATGTGTGATGGGACAGAGTGCGGAGCATGCCAGTGTCTGGGGGGATTTACATCAAAATGCTACATGATTTTCTCCATGAGTGAAGGCAACTCTCACTTCCATCATTAACGCAAGTAATGGTAACCAAGTATAAAGTCATAAACAGGAAAAAAAAAAAAAAGTAAAGCTATTTTTGGAGGGGTGGGGAAACTGACCTTTGGGACCTCTACTCAACCCTAGCCAATTCTTTACCTCGAATTTCAGAAAATCACTTCATTTGTCTGTTTCTATTCCCTTTCCCCACCTTCATCTTTTTTTCTTTTTTACTTGGGGAAAATAGTCCTCATGTATGCTTAAAATGAAACAAGTTAAAGATGCACAAAAGAAAACTGCCTACATACTGGTTTCCCCTGGTGGGGAATAAATGGGATAACTGGTTCTAATCACAGGTGTAGTTGCGGGTACTTTAAACTCTGGAGCACTTACAAGGCTGTAGTAGAAATGGATATCCTGTGGGTATTATATGTTAAATCATGTGTTATCTGTGGAATACGCACTCTCAATGTGCACACCGTTGACTACAGCTACAGAAGTGTTCCTTTAGCTGTGACTCAATTTTCTCTGGATAACAGCAGAAACGTGTCACATTCCATTATTTGTAAAGTCACCAGCTGTTTGCTTTCATCACTTTTGCTACACTCATGTTCTTTGTATTCAGGTAACTCAAGAACAAATATACAAATATGCAATAAAAGTGAATTGCTTGATATCTATTACTTCATGTATATCAAGCACAGCAATAAAACAAAAATCTCATATGTTTAAATTTCAGGGTTTTTGCTTGTGATTTTTTTAAAAATATACTTGCCTAACATGCATATGCTGTAAAAAAAAAAAATAGTTAACATGGAAATAACTTGAGATGATGGATTTGTTTAATGTCTTATAAGATTTTTATGAATAATCCAAATATAATGTGGAATAATTTTATGAATGGAAAAAAAAACTATGCACAATTAGGATACTACTACATCTTACTCGCTGACACACTATCTTTCGCCCTCTAGGTGCACAGACGGACACACCAGAATATCTCCCAACTGAGCAAACTTTAACATAGTTTTCAGATTTTTGCTATAATATCCAAATTAAGAATAAACTTAAATACTTCCATGCTAGTGTTTTTAATCCTACTAAACACGATCCCTACAGTGACAGTGCCTGAGTACTCTGCAAAAACACTGCAGGCTGTGCTTCTTCCACCTGACCTAAGACAGTGGACTTGTCCCCGCCTCTCCATCAGCATTAGAGGTTACCACTGTTGAATGTCTTTCCTGTAGGGTGAGAGAAAAGAATGTATGCTGCCTTCCGTGGCATTTCCCTGCCCACCAGCGAATCCGATATGCACACTTGAGCTGTCTGTCCGGATTTCTATGAAGTCATTTCTTCCACGGTCTCTTGGTTTCCTAGCTTGTTCAGGAAGGCTTCCTTTAATGTCAAGGTCAACAATCTTCGAAATGTTCTTTTCCCCCCACATTTAAGATCTTGAGAATTTAATATATAGTATGAGGTAGGAGTCCAACTTTCCTTTCCAGAAATGTGTAAGATAAACCACTGTTTCCCCCCATCAAATTGACATGGAGTTCTACAGTCCCTTATCTGCAAATCTGAAATCCAAAAGGAAAAGTTTTTCTTCTAAAATTCATTTGGTGCAAATGATGAGCTGACATATTTTTATACCATCTTTATTTATCCTATCTAAACAAGTCACTTGAAGAATTGTTGATGGTTTAACTGCAAGGCACTTTCCCAGATTCTGCTGGGGATGTTGGCAATACTATCATGTAGCTGTTCTGAAATCTAAAAATTATTTTAAAAAACATTCAGGTTTCTGATAAGGGATCTGCAACTGACTTTAATACTGAGTTCCAAAACCAAAGCAAAGAGGGCTATTTCATTAGACTCTATTCTTTAAATCACTATGCCAGTATCACTTATTTTCAATTACAATGACTCTACATGAGTCATATATCTGTCACAGCAAGTCCCTGTACTCACTGACTGCTGTATAATTTTCCTGGCTATTAGACTTAACTCTGTCAATAGTAATACGGGAGGAACTGGTTTTTGTTTTGTTTTGCTATTAAACCTCCCATCTAAGAACTTACTACTTCCTTCCATTCACTGAGGCCTTGCTTGTTTCATATCCTTGAATTTAAGATCCCATACCTTTCTTCTTTACATTCCCAGTTATTTCACACATTTTGTGGTTATTGTGAATAGATGTTTCCTCATTTATGTTTCTAATTGGTTATTACTATTAGAATGGATAAGAACTACTACTACTTTGAAAGTGAAAGTCTTTCAGTTGTGACTCTGCAACCCCAGATTCTTTGCAACTATACAGTCCATGGAATTCTCCAGGCCAGAATACTGAAGTAGGTAACCTATCCTTTCTCCAGCAGATCTTCCCAACCCCAGAATTGAACCCAGGTCTCCCACAATGCAGGCAGATTCTTTACCAGCTGAGCCACAGGGGAAGCCCAAGAATATTGGAGTGGGTATAGTGGGTAACCTATCCCTTCTCCAGCAGAGATTCCCAACCCCCAGAATCAAACCCAGGTCTCCTGGATTGCAGGTGGATTTTTCACCAGCTGAGCTATCAGGAAAGCCTACTTTTGGTATGTCCTAACCCTCTATGGGGTTGCAAAAAGTCGGACACTACTGAGCGACTTTCACACTTTTTTTTCAACCCCTTACCAAATTCTATTAATTCTAAGAACACTTTTTTTTTTTTTTTGCTGGAATCATCAGCTTTTCTAGGAATATAATCACATTATTTGCACATAAACAGTTTTCATTTCCAGGACTTTATACTGATAATGTTGCTAATTTCTTATTGAACCATCCTTGTATTCCAGAAGCAAATTTTACTTATAGTGTGTTACGTATTTGACTCACCACTAGATTGATAACTAGGAATATTTTGGGAATCCCTGGTGGCTCAGTGGTAAAGAATATACCTGCAATGCAGGAGATGTGGGTTTGATCCTTGGGCCGGGAAGATCCCCTGGAGAAGGAAATGGCAACCCACTCCAATATTCTTACCCAGAGAATCCCATGGACAGAAAAGGCTAGTGGGCTACAGTTCGTGGGGTCGGGAAACTTGTATATGACTCAGCGACTAAACCACCAACCACCACATCAATGGATGAAAGTTTCATTTGCTTCACATCCTTGACAACATAATTTTACTTAGCACTTTTATTCTTCAATGAACTAATCTATAGTTTCATCTCATTATTATCCTTACCAGATTTTTGGAATTAAGGTTAAAAAGACTTCCTAAAGGAATTCCCTGGTGGTCCAGTGGTTCATTCACCTGCAAATGCAGGGGACATGGGTTTGATCCCTGGTCTGGGAACTAAGATCCCAAATGCCACAGGGAAACTAAGAGCATGTACCCTACAGCCTGTGCTTCACAACAAGAGAAGCCTGTGCAATGAGAAGCCCACGCACCGCAACTAAGAGAATAGGTTCTGCTCATCCCAACTATAGAAAGCCCATGACCAGCAATGAAGAAGCCCTGTACCTCAACGAAGACCCAGCGCAGCCAATATATAATAATTAAAAACAACAACAGCAATAATAACAAAAAGGCCTCCCTCTCTACTCTGCTATCACCATTGAGGGGTGTATCTTCCCAGAAGCAGGACTGTAAACATTTCTCATCTTGTCCCTAACTGCCTGCTGCTGAGGCTAAGTTCTGGGCAAATTCAGCTGAGAGGTGGGGCTCCCTCCTATCGAGCCCCACTCATGGAATGGAAGTTTAACACCATGCATTGCTCTAACCCTGGCTTGTTCGTAAGGCAGAGGCCCCATGCCTAGAGAGGCAAACCAAACCAACTTGACCAGAGGCTACAGCTGCCTCCACACCTCTTCTCTCCTTTTTTTTTTTTTTTTTAAATATATATATTTATTTGGCTACACTGGGTCTTATTTGCAGCACGGAGGATCTTTAGTTGACGCATGTGGCATCTAATTCCCCAAGAAGAGTTTGAACCTGAGCCCCCTGCACTGGGAGCGCTGAGTCTTTGCACCACCAGGGAAATCCCAAACCCTTCTCTTCTAAAGCAGCAGAGTCCAGAGTCTTGTCACCACTCCTAGCTCAGAAGCCTGGACTCAGGAGTTTTGCCTGAGGGAAAGGCAGACTTTAAAACAATGAGCTCCCAAATCTCTGCCCAAAGGAACTCCTTTTTTTAAAGTGTGGGGAGTTCAAAACTAAGGGCTCTCTCAAAACAATGGAGGGTGTGGAGAAAAGCAATTAAAAGGATGGTAGATATACTTCCCAGGTGGCATAGCAGTAAAGAATCCACCTGCCGATGCAGGGTGGGAGAGATCCCCTGGAGGAGGAAATGGTAACCACTCCAGTATTCCTGTCTGGAAAATTCCGTGGACAGAGAAGCCTGGTGGGCTACAGTCCATAGCGTCACAAAGAGTCGGACGACTGAGCTGAACTGAACTGAGCATGGATTTGATAAGCAGCACAAACTAAGCCATTGCTGTCTCCAAAAAGAACCAGTAAAACAGGTAGAAGGAGCCTCCCTAGGGTTCAGGATAAATCTCAAACAATGAATTTAATTGGATTAAAGTTATTTAATTGGATTAGGTTAATTCAGTTGGATTAGAACAATTTAATGCCTTTAGGCATTGTTGAAAACAACAGAGCTATCAGCCAACAACTTATGGAGAAGAACAGCTTGGTGCAATATGAGAAAAAGACAAATGTGGTCCTATCAAAACTACCACCATCCCTACCACCAAAATACCACCACCATAGGCCAAGTGGCTGTGCACTTGGCCAATGGCTTCCTCTTCTGAGGTACAGTAACAGGCTTTGCACTGTGGGAATTAAAGAGATTTCACTAAAAGATTTTGACTATTCACTCAAACAAACACAATAACAAGACCTACAATAGGGGAGGTCTAGAACAAAGAGTTGCCAGAAGAGATTATATAAACTGTCTAGTTTTCAACAAAAAATTATGAGATGTGCAAAGGAAACTGACATTCAGGAAAAAAGGCAGGCAAACAACAGAAACTGCCTGTGCCCATGGCCAGATGTCAGACTTAAAGACTTAAAAGCAGCCATTATAAATCCATTTAAAGAACTAAAAGGAAACATGCTTGAAGTACAAGATGACACTGTCTCATCAAATAGGGAACATCAATAAAGGGACAGAAGTTAACTATATAAATCCTAGAGCTGAAAAATACAATGAACTGAAATGAAAAATTCACTGGAGGGGTTCAACAATAGATCTGAACTGGCAGAATAAGCAAAATCTGTAGGTTGGCAGAGATCACACAATCTGGAGAAGAGAAGAATGAATGAAGAAAAATGAATAATCTCAAACAACCCTTGACACCATTAGGTGACCCATCACACCCATAATGAGATTACCAGAAAGACAAAAGGAGCAGGAAAAAAAAAATCTGAATAATGGCTATAAACTGTAAATCTCATGAAAAACTTTAAACCACACATCCAAAAAGCTAACAAACTCCAAATAAACATAAAAAGACCCACAAAAAGACATCTTATAATAAAAATGCTGAGAGCCAAAGACAATGGAAAAATCTTGACAGCAGCAAAAGAAAAATGAATCATTACTTAAAATGGAACCCCAGTAAAGTTAAAAGCTGATGTCTTACCAGAAATGGGGCCAGAAGGCAGTGGGATAACATACTTAAAATGCTCAAAGAAACTGTCAACCAAAAATCCTGTGCCCAGGAAAGCTATCTTTCAAAAGTGAAAGTGAAACAATAACAGTCCACAACAAACAACAATTGAGTTTGCTGCTGGCAGACCTTTAAAGAAATACCCAAGGAGGTCCTTCAAGATGAAAAGAAGTGATCCCAGATAGTAATGCAAATCCACAAAAAACAACAATAAAAATAATCATATAATTATAAAGAAATACTATAAATGCAGTATCTTTTCCTGTCCTCTCAACTAATTTAAAAGGAGTTATATAAAACAATAAATATTTAAATATTAAAAATATATATACCTCTTAAATCTATATAATTGTATTACTTGACCTGTAGTAACATAGAGAAATGTAATATATTTGCCAGTAAGAGCACAAAGAAGGTCGGGAGAATAAAACTGTATTGGGCTAATAAGGCAATGACTACAGATGGTAACTTGAATCCACAGGAAGAATTCAAAGACAACCAGAAATGAGCAATAAGAAGTCTAGTTTAATAAAAGCTAGAAATATGTAACTGCTATTCTCCTTTCTTCTTTTGGCATCCTTAAAAGACAAATTATATAAAATAATAATTACATTGTATTACATTATTGGGTTTGTAACACATATAGATGTACCACTTTGTATAACAAAAACCTATGCAGAGAGAGGTTCACAGGAGTAACTTAATCCCACTGAAATGACTGTATCTAAAGGAAATTTTTGAAGTTAATATATATAAAATAAGGCCTAGAGAAACCACTAATAATGCCCCCCCGAATTTTTACAAAAAAACCATTAAAGAAGATAAATAAATATTTGAAAAAAATAGTAACGTTAAATGTAAATGGATTAAACAATCCAGTCAAAAGGCAAAGATGGTCAAACTGGACAGAAAAACAAGTTCAAATAATATGCTCTCCACAGGAGACAAACTTTAGATCCAATAGATTCAAAGATACAAATAAATAGAAAGGAAAAGGATGAGAAAAGATATACAAACATCAACCGTAAGAAAATGAACTGACTATACTAATACCAGACGAACAGACTGTAAAAAATGTTACTAAGATAAAAAGGGACATTTTATAATGATAAAAGGGTCTCTCCATCGGGGGATATTTAAGTATAGACACACCGGACAACAATTCAACCATAGCTGATTTTAATATCCCACTGTCAATAATGCAAACAACAACTTGGCAGGAGATCAACAAGGAAATAAAAGGCTTGAACACTATAAAACCAAACAGGCATAACATATCTAAAGAACACTTTGCAACAATAACAGAATATCCATTCTTCTCAAATGTACAAAACAGCACAGACTCTATACTACTAGGCCATAAACCAAGCTTCAGTAAATGAAAAGGACTGAAATAATGGAATGTATACCGTCTGACTACACTGAAGAAAATTAGAAATCAATAACAGAGAGGAATTTTGGAAATTTAGAAGTATGTTAAAATTAAATGACACACTGCTGAATAACCAATGGGTCTAAGAAAAAGAAGGCAGAGGGAAATTAGAAAATAATTTGAGATGAGTGAAAGTGAGGACGAGACATACCAAAACTTATGGGATGCAGAGAAAGCAGTACTCAGAGGAAAACTTACAGTTATAAAAGGCTATATTAAAATAGAGAAAAACCTAAAGGAAGCAGAAGATTAAAACAGAAATTAATGAAGCAGAGAACACAAAAAAAGAGCAAAAAACCCACAAAATCGTAAGTTTGTTCTTTTTAAATGTCAGCAAAATTAAACCTCAGCAAGACTGATCAAGAAAAAAAAGACTCAAAGCAATCAGAAATGAAAGAAGGGGACTACTGACAATACAGAAATAAAAAGGATTATAATGGAACACTAGGAATAAATGCATGATAGTAAATTGAGTATTAGATTAAATGCACAGATTTCCAGAAAGACTTAAAACTGACTCAGAAAGAGAGGGAATTCCCTGACAGTCTAGTGGTTAGAACTCGGCACCTTCACTACTGGGGCCCAGGTTGAATATCAGGACAGGGAACTAAGATCCCAAGTGCAGAGAAATAAGGTGAAAAAAAAAAAAAAAAGAAAAGTCTAAACAGACCAGTGACCTGCCTCTTGAGAAACCTGTATGCAGGTCAGGAAGCAACAGTTAGAACTGGACATAGAACAACAGACTGGTTCCAAATAGGAAAAGGAGTACGTCAAGGCTGTATATTGTCACCCTGCTTATTTAACTTATATGCAGAGTACATCACGAGAAACGTTGGACTGGAAGAAGCACAAGCTGGAATCAAGACTGCCGGGAGAAATATCAATAACCTCAGATATGCAGATGACACCACCCTTATGGCAGAAAGTGAAGAGGAACTCAAAAGCCTCTTGATGAAAGTCAAAGAGGAGAGTGAAAAAGTTGGCTTAAAGCTCAACATTCAGAGAAGTAAGATCATGGCATCTGGTCCCATAACTTCATGGAAAACAGATGGGGAAACAGTGGAAACCGTGTCAGAGTTTATTTTTGGGGGCTCTAAAATCACTGCAGATGGTGACTGCAGCCATGAAATTAAAAGATGCTTACTCCTTGGAAGGAAAGTTATGACCAACCTAGATAGCATACTCAAAAGCAGAGACATTACTTTGCCAACAAAGGTCCGTCTAGTCAAGGCTATGGTTTTTCCAGTGGTCATGTATGGATGTGAGAGTTGGATTATAAAGAAAGCTGAGTGCCGAAGAATTGATGCTTTTGAACTGTGGTGTTGGAGAAGACTCTTGAGAGTCCCTTGGACTGCAAGGAGATCCAAACAGTCCATTCTGAAGGAGATCAGCCCTGGGATTTCTTTGGAAGGACTGACGCTGAAGCTGAAACTCCAGTACTTTGGCCACCTCATGCGAAGAGTTGACTCATTGGAAAAGACTCTGATGCTGGGAGGGTTTGGGGGCAGGAGGAGAAGGGGACGACAGAGGATGAGATGGCTGGATGGCATCATTGACTCGATGGACGTGAGTCTGGGTGAACTCCGGGAGATAGTGATGGACAGGGAGGCCTGGCGTGCTGCGATTCATGGGGTCGCAAAGAGTCGGACATGACTGAATGACTCAACTGAACTGAACTGAAGTACAGAAATTGAATTCGTAATTTAAAAAAAAAAAAAAAAAAAAAGCTACTCACAAAGAACAGCCCAGGTCCAGACAGCTTCAGAGCACATTCTACCAATTTAATACCAATTCTTCGCAAACTTCCAAACAACAGGAAGGAAAACTTCTCAACTCATTTTTTGAGGCCAGTATTCAGTTCAGTTCAGTTTAGTCGCTCAGTTGTGTCCATCTCTTTGTGACCCCATGAACCACAGCACACCAGGCCTCCGTGTCCATCACCAACTCCTGGAGACCACCCAAACCCATGTCCATTGTGTGGGTGATGCCATCCAACCATCTAGTCTTCTGTTGTCCCCTTCTCCTTCTGCCCTCAATCTTTCCCAGCATCAGGGTCTTTTCAAATGCATCAGCTCTCCTCATCAGGTGGCCAAAGTATTGGAGTTTCAGCTTCAACATCAGTCCCTCCAATGAGGCCAGTATTACATTGATACCAAACCCATAAATATCACAAAAAAACATACAGACCAATATCTCATGAGTACACATACAAAAATTCTCAACAAAATATTAGCAAAGCCAATTCAACAACATATAAAAAGAATTATACACCATGACCAAATAGGATTTTTCCCAACAACGCCAAGGGTGGCTTAACACCCTCAAGTCAATGAAATATACTGTATCAATAAATAAAAAACAAAAACCACACGATCATCTCAATAAATGCAGAAAAAGAATCTGACGAACTCCAATGCCATTCCAGAATAAAAACACTCAACAAGATGCAACCAGAAGGGAATTCAACAACCAGAAGGGAATTCAACGACCAGATTGGAATTCAACAACCAGAAGGGAACTCAACGACAAGACAGAGAGCACCTATGGGAAACCCACAGCTAAGCAGCGCACTCAACGGTCAGACCGATGCTCCCCCAGAGACAAGAGGAGGGGTGGTCAGACTGATGCTCCCCCAGAGACAAGAGGAGGGGCGGTCAGACCGATGCTCCCCCAGAGACAAGAGGAGGGGCGGTCAGACCGATGCTCCCCCAGAGACAAGAGGAGGGGCGGTCAGATTGATGCTTCCCCCAGAGACAAGAGGAGGGGCGGTCAGACCGATGCTTCCCCCAGGGACAAGAGGAGGGGCAGGGAGGAACTTCTCTTCAAGGCTGTGTTGTATGTTCTAGCCAGGGCAATTAAACAAGAAAAAAAAAAAAAATTAAACGGCATCCATATTGGCAAGGAAATAGTTAAACTATAACTATCTCTATCTGCAGACAACTGATATACAGAACATGCTAAAAAATCCATGATTAAAATTAATAAACAACTTCAGTGAGGTTATAGGATACAGTATCAACAAACAAAAATCAACTCTATTTTGAAACAGGTACAAAGAACAACTCAGAAATGGAATTAAAGAACACAATTCCATTTATATTAGTATCAAAAGAATGAAATACTTGGGAATAAACTAATAATCCCCCAAATAAAAAACTTATACACTGAAAACTGAAATATTGTTGAAAGAAATTAAAGATTCTGAATAAAGCAAAGACATTCCATTTTCATGGATTGGAAGACTTAATATTGCTGAGAAAGGAATACTCTCCAAACTGATACAGAAATTGAATATAGTCCCATTAGGACACCAGCTGGCTTCTTTGTAGAAACTGACATGTTGGTCCTAAAATTCGTGGAATCTCAAGGAACACAGTATAGCCAAAACAATCTTGAAAAAAAAAAAAAGAAGCAGAAGTTACAGGTGTCTGTTTCTGATGCTAAACCTTACTACAAAGCTACAGTATGCTAATGGCATAAGGATAAACACAGAGAACAATAGAATAAAGAGTCCAGAAATAAATCCAGGGAGCTGTAGTCAACTGACTTTTGGCAAGAGAGCCACGACCATTCAACAAAGAAAGAATACTTTCTTCTACAAACGATGTTGGGACAACTGGAAAATCACATGGACTAGAATGAAGTTGAACTTTACCTTACACCACATACAAAAATTAACTCAAATGCATTAAAAACCAAATTGTAGGAGCTAAAACTGTAAAACCCTTACTGTAAGAAGGCAAAGGGATAAATCTTTGTGACCTTTTATTTGACAATGGATTCTTAGATGATACCCCAAGCACAAGAAAAAAATTTAGATAAACTGAACTTCATCAAAATTAAACTTTTGTGCTGCAAAGACACATCAAGGTGAAAAAACCCATGCCATGGGATGGGAGAAAATATTTGCAAATCATATGTATGATTAAGAAGTTGTATCTAGAATATATAAAGAACCTTAACTCATAAAGACCACACAGTTAAAAAATAAAGTATCTGAACAGATATTTCTTCCCTTCCAAGAAGACAGACAAATGGCCAACAAGTCCATGATAAGATGCTAGAAATCATTGGTCAGTTATCAGGGAAATGCAAATGAAAAATACAACAGATACAACTCACTGCACACCTCAATGACTGAATGGCTGTTATCAAAAAGTCAGATAATAACAAGTATTGGTGAAGTACTGGTGACATATGAATAAATCAAAACTCACACATTGTTGTTGGGGATATACAATGATACAGCCATTTTGGAAGATAAGCTGGCAGTTCCTGAAGAAGTTAAACTGTTACTATTTGACCCAGACATTCCACTCCTGTCTAAAAAAACCGTAACACATGTCCATACAAAAATTTGCATCATAATAGAATTACCCATAATAGCCAAGAGGTGGAAACAATCCAAATTCTAAAGCATGAATAAACTAAATGCGGTATAGATCCATACAAGAGAAAAGGTTTAGGCCACACAGAGGGATGAAGTTCTGATACGCTACACTATGGATGAACCTTGAACACATGCTCAACAGAAGAAGCCAATCACAAAAGACCACATACTATGGTGACTACATTTATATGAAATGCCTAGAAATACATGGAGACAGACAGTAAATTAGTGGTTGCCTAAGGTTTGGGGAGTATGGTGGTTACAGAGTGACAGCTATAAGGTGTGGCTTTCTTTCTGAGGTGATGAAGATGTTCTATAATTGTGCTGACAGCTACACAACTGTGAATATATTAAAAACTACTGACTTGTATACCTTACATGGATGAATTGTATGGTATGGGAATTGAGCATCAATAAAACTGTTACCAAAATTAATAATAACTAGAAGCTTTTTATTTACTTCTAAATCTGGTATTTTACAGACTATAGTATTTATATTTGAACTCTCTATAACCAACTACTTCTGGTGTCTTCAAAGTATCTTTTAGTACCCTTCCAATCCCCTCTATGGCTGCTGGTTGTTACAGCTAATTTTTTTTTTTTGCAACTTGCTTTGGAATCAGTTTATATTTTGCTAGCTATCATTCATTTCACCTAAATTTTCCAAGTTTTAATACCATGCACTATCCAGTCTCTATAGTCTGCTCTCTGTTCTCTTTCAACCCTTATCAGCTACCAATCCAAGAATCTCACCATGGCAAGATCCCTACAGCTTCTCTGTTGCCAAAGCCAACGGACATTTTCTGTATCTTTTCAGATCTGTCAACGGTATGTGCCAATCCCGAATCTCCTTCACCACCCCAGCCAGATCTCTAAGCCCATCCCACTGTTGAGAATCACTGCACTGAGAAAGAACAGAGATGAATTTGATGGGCATGGAAAAAGGTTGAGAAATGATTCCTTACACTCCCCTTGACTGCTACATCTGCTCATAAAGTCTATCAGCATCATCCAGGGTGACGGCAGCCAGGCCTCTCTTTCTAGCCCAGACCTGGCCCTGGGCCTCCCAGCTCTCTCCCTACTGCAAAGCCCCACCCCGCTCACTTGATCTCTAACAGCCAGCTTTAATTCAGGATGTCACCGATTCAACCAAAAGAACACCCACTCTGGCTTCTGTGTTAGGCCCTGGGAATACACTGGAATGCAAGACAGAATTTTTTCAATTTCTTGCCAAACTCGCTCCTTTTCTTGTACCATATACTACCCCACCCTCCTCATCTTAGCAGCACCACTGTCCACCAGTTAAACAAGCCAGAAATCTGCAATAACCCAGACTTTCATCACTCCCTCATGCCGAACTCCTATTCACGTTCTTAAACTGCTCTTCCATCATCTCCCAAGGCCCTTCACTGATCCCACTTCCTTCCCAGAACAGGTACCCAAAGTCTCTAGTCTAATACCAACTCTAACCCTTCTGCTAAGTCACTTCAGTTGTGTCCAACTCTGTGCGACCCCATAGACAGCAGCCCACCAGGCTCCCCAGTCCCTGGGATTCTCCAGGCAAGAACACTGGAGTGGGTTGCCATTTCCTTCTCCAATGCATGAAAGGGAAATGTGAAAGTGAAGTCGGTCAGTCGTATCCAACTCTTAGCGACCCCATGGACTGCAGCCTACCAGGCTCCTCAGTCCATGGGTTTTCCAGGCAAGAGTACTGGAGTGGGGTGCCATTGCCTTCTCCCTAATCCTTCTAGTCCCCCACTTAAAAACTCTGCTGCCTACAGGAGCAAGACCAGGCCCCTCAGCCCAGCCCTTGTAAACCTATGTCCAATCCCTCCTCCAACAACACTTGTACCATATGCTTCTCCCTGTTTGGTGTCTGAACCTAATCTGGCCATTGGCCCTTATGCATACGCAGGTCCCCATTTCCCACAGCCTACTTCTTCTTAAGGTCTGGCTCTGATGCCACCACCTGCCAGGCAGAATCACCAATTCCCATCCCTCTGTAGCGTGGCTGACTGCTCTGGGCTGGAGATGTGTCTATTTTCCTGCCCCTGGCAGCTCTTCATGAGCAGGCAGGGGTCATGACTCCAGCACCTCCCCAGAGGCCTAAGCCAGTTAGCCCACAGGATGGTGGGAGGGCACTGGTGGCCACTCACCCTGCGGTTCCGGTTGTGATCCATGGTCTTGAGGTGCTTCTGAATGATCCCAAACTGCATGGGAATGAAGAGGTCACAGGCTGCGCAGTGGGCTGCCTCTACCTTCTTCACAAAATGTTCCATGGCAATTTCTGTAGAGGGGAGAAGGAGGGAGTCGCCACTGGTCCCAGACACCTAAGAAAGACCCAGGAGTTGGGGGAAAATGCCAGACCAGCTCCTCACCTCACCCTGCCATTTCCACGTGGGCCTGAGGTTGTTCTCACTGACCCTCCCTGGGGGAACAGAGGGGTGTTGTGACCCTACTCTGAAAACCAGAGGAGGGAAGGCTGAGGTCCGGCCTGGTAGGACTGGGACGGAACCTCCTCACCTTGTGTCAGATCTTGGTCTCTGTAGATCTGCTGGATCAGACCATCAAGGTCCTCCACGGTTTTTCTGAGCTCCTCTGTCTTCTTCGTCTTGTTGGCGACATATTCCTGCCGGATACACCAAGGAGATAGCAAGCTTTGTGTGGGCCACTCTATGTCTGCAGGGTAACAGCAGCTGTACCAACCACTCCAAGGCTCACCTGCAGAAAGTCAGCTGTCTGCTTGGGGAGCTTGGTGCCTACGTACTTAAAGTGTTCCTTGTGAAACTTGCTGTCAAGGTGGCTGGCCATCTCATCCTCATAAAAGGTTCGGTATTTGCAGAGAGAACACACGAACTGGATCCTGCCACAGGAGGGAAACGCAGAGCTGAGACCAAGAGGGTTCCGGGGAAGGGTGCTGTTGCCTCACCCAACCCAGCTGCGAGCCCTGAAACAGGCCTTGCTCATGGGCCTCTGAGGTGTGGTCCCAGCAGGGGGACAGGCTAGGACCGGTGGGGCTGGGAGTGCAAAGGGACAGAACATCTGCAGGCTGCAGTTACTGCAACGTAGGGGACAGGGCAGGAGCTCTTCCTTCCCACAGGCAGGAGGCTGAAGCCTGAGGCAGCAGCTGCTGCAACAGGCAAGGAGTCGCTGGAAAGTTGCTGGAGGGCCTCTCTACCGAGGCTGGGCAGGAGCTTGTGCACTTGGCCCAGCTGGGGAGCAGAAGGAAGGATGCCCTGGCGTGAGCCAGGTGGCCCTGAGTGCAGAGTGAAGTACGCAGTCCTGAGGCAGGGCCCGGAAAGGTGCTGCATCTTCCTTGTGGGGGCTGAGGGGCTCAAAGACCCAGCCCATCCTCTGCTCAGAATGCTTGGGGGTAGTGTCGGGAGGGATGGGAGGCAAGCAGGCCTGGGCACCTGCTGCCTCATCTTCCTCTTCTGAGAAGAGACCAGTCTGAGCTGGAAGGAGGGCGCCTGCCCGGCCTGCCAGAGGGCAGCCTGGAGTCACCTGAGCGAGGTGCTCTGTCTGGGCCGCGTGTCCACAGCAGAAGCCCGGGGTCTGGGGCCTGGGCCGGAGCAGGCCGCCGTGGCAAGGGGCGGAAGAGGCCAGCCGCCACCGAGGCCTCGGGGCAGGTCCCTACCTCTGCCGGACGTCCTTATCTGGGCCACGGGGTCAGCTTTGTCTGGAGAGCCCAGGGGCCGGGCGCCGGCGAGGCTGAGGAAGGTCCAGCAAGAGCAAGAGTCTGAGGCGGAGGAGGAGGAGGCAAGCGCCAGTGCGGGAGCCCTGAGGGCAGACAGACCCGACCAAGGGGCGTGAAGGGCTCAGCCGCAGACAGGCCCGGCCTGACAGGGCCGGCGGGCCGGGCAGAGGGCAGGCCCGAGGCTGCCACAGCCCACAGGTGCTGCCATCTCTCCTGAGCACGGTGACGGCCTCTTGGCAGCTAGCTGGGGTGGCACAGGCGCCTTGGACCTTGAGTCTCTGCTGAGCTGGCCCCCTCCCGCAGGGGCATCAGGCCCCCAGTACACCTCGGGGCTCATGTGCCGAGTGACCTAGCGCCGGAGCTTCTGGGCAACGGTGCTGAGCAGGGTGAGATCTCAGGCCAAAGTCGCTAGCGGTCGCCAGGCGGCCGCACAGGGGCAGGGGACGAATCAGGCCTTGGGAGCTGGGCCTGGCGGAAAGCAGGGTCCATGCACGGCCGAGCAGGTGACGGCTCCCAAGGGAGGCCAGAGGGCGGTGAGGCAGCAGAGCTATGGCCCTGCTCTCCTGGAGGCAGCCCCAGAGCGAGGCAGAGGCAAAGGGGTGGAGGGAAGCTGGTTACCTTTCCACCATGCGGTCTCGCTGCCGCTTTTTCTGCTTGTCCAGGCTCTTTTTGCCTGCCTGCAACTTGCGTTTGGCCTGGCCACTCTCATCCTGGGCGCTCAGGACCCCTGTGGGAACAGAAGGATACGGTTACCAGTCTACGGTCTCTGGCTGGATATCCACTGTCTACTCCAGGGGGTCCATTCTGAAAGCAGCTGTCCGAGCAAGGCCTCTGGCTGCGAGCAGGACCGGGTGCCCTGGGATGGGCGGGGAGTTGACCCCACTACGTTCCAGGACATCCACACTCTGCAGAGTGAGCCACAGGGAAGCTGGAAGGTAAAGAGAGGCTGTCTCAGTGGGGACACTGGCAAAAGTTCAGAGGACCCAGGTGGCAGAATGCAGGAAGGCCTCAGGTGGGGCCTGAGTGCAGCCCCCAAGGGTAAAGGCCCCAAAGCTCACATGGCCCTGCCCACCCACACTGGGTACCGCGGCAACAGTAGGCTGAGGCTGGATTTAGGTTAGGTACCTGCTGGCGCTCATCACTCGAATAGGGAGACACGGACTCCCAACAGGGGCTGTAGAGGTGCTAAGGGAAAGGACATGCAAACCAGAGCCGTAAAAACTGCACCGAGGGTCCCAGCTTGGACACCAGCCACTGAGGACTTGGAACTGCATGTTACTAAGGGCCTGAGGGCAGGGGTTGAGCCTGGGGTTCCCCCACACTTTTGCTTGCCCCGCCCACCTGAAGGCAAAACCAGTGTACTGTCTCGAGATCAGGGCCAGAGTAGGAACCAGGCAGAGGAAGAAAGGTTACTCCCTACCAGTACATAGTCAGCCACACCGGGACGATCCAAGTTGGGCATATTTCTGCCAAGACCCTGCCCTTGGCTGGCCCCCTCCCGCCACAAGCCATCTGGAAAAGTCCCCAGTGCCCGGCCACTCAGAAGACTCACCCTTCTCTGCATCCTCTTTGCCACCTTCCTTCCCCTCCTCTTTTCCCTCTTCGTCTTCTCCTTCCTAAGACACAATTTCAGACTGTCAGTGTTAAAGCCTGTGCAGTTGCTCCAAACAGCTGTAAATGACAAGGCCCTGTACCAGGCCGGCATAGAGCTGGCGCCTCACGGCCTCCCAGCAGGCCTTGCACAGAGGCCTCACTGGGCCATGTTCTGAAAAGGAAACCCAGCCTCTGATCAGCGGCTGCCGGCAGCCTGCGCCCTCTACCAGACCTCCACTCCCTTGTGCTAATCATGTCTGCATGCAGGGATAACTCAGGCTGGCCTGTGTTTCTTGGGAGAGGCCTGCTCTGGGGCGCCGGGGCTCAAGCAGCCCCCTGTCCGCAGGCCTCACCCACAGACAGACAAGAGTGCAGGGCTGGGGCCACTTACTGCTCTGGAGCCCTTCTCCACAGTCTCAGCGCCTTCCGTGCCCTCTGCAGCTTCCCCCTCTGTGCCCTCGTCTGAAAGGCAAGAGGAAGCAAGCTCAGTGCAGGAGGCCCATGGGGCAGAGGGCAAGGGTCATGGGCCCAGCACCCAGGCTCACCGTTGTCTGAATCACTGTTATCAGAGCAGTCCGTCCGGGTGGCTTTGCTGTCTGGCTCGTCAGGACTGCCGCATTGCTTTCTCTTCTTTTTCTTGGTCTGGGTCAGAAAGAGCAAGCAGGGTCAGGGTAAACGGCTTCAGGCCCTTCACTTTCTCAGTCACAGACCAGGAGGGGCCCCTTTCACTCACCCGGAAGTCAGCCGTGGTCCAGGTCTTCCAGGTCCGCCTCATCTGCTTCATGCCATTGCCAAACCCAAAGCCAAATCGGGAGCCACCTGGGAAGGTGCCCCCGCCACGCATGCCCTGGAACATGCCGTACTCAGGGATGATGTTCTGGGAGAAGAGGGAGGGCAGCCGGGAGGCACCAGGCATGCACTGGCCCCGGGCCCCCATGGGGTCTTCCCACATGCGCCCATAGCCCGAGGCCATCGGCCGGCCACTTCGGGAGTCCCGGGCCCAGCCCTGAGCCCGTGGGCCAAAAGTGTCGCTGCCACGCATGCGGAACTGGTCGCGGTAGGCATCGTACTGGCCCTCATAGGCCATTTCCATATCAGGGTCAAGCTCTCCGTAGTCATAGCCCGACCGGTACAAGTCACGCTCGCTCAGGACAGCCCTCGAGTCACAGGCCTCGTAGGAATCATACCTGCAGAGGCAGATTGACAAGCATCAAGGGGGCCTCGGGTCCCCTCACCCTTCTGTTCCTGCCTTCCAGCAAACCATCCCGTTTCAGGGACAGAAGACCCACTCCAGCACTACCCCAGCCCACTGTAGAGAACCAACGTTTAGAAATGCCAACTTAAAAGGCTTCTCGGGGCAGACTTCTAGAAGCTAGCAGGTCCCCTCAGCTCATGTCCCCAAGCCTGCATATGACCACGCACCAGCTTTCAGACCCTAACAAGGACTGACTACTAGGGTAGAGTAGGTCTCAGGGGAAGAGCGGGGCCACAGGAAATGTGCATGTGTCTGTGGCAGTCACAATGCCCAAGGCTGCTCCTCGAGGGGCAGAGCCAAGCATCCCAACATCCCGTAATACGTGGGCAATCCAGAGCATCAGTGTTTTGTCCACTGGGGCTGGTAACTTTCACAGGAAACCTTCAAACCCCCTCACCACTGAAAACAAAAAAGAATACAGAACATTTGCCAGGAAAGACGCTGCAAGCTTGCCCAATGACAAGAACAGAACTCTTATGAGCTCGTATAATCCCTGGTGCCCAGGACAGGGCATCATAGCCTACACAGCAAGTGGGAAAGCAAGCCAGACGTTCTGACTGTGGAATCAGAGACAGCTATTCTAACTTCGGCTGCAGCCCACAGGCCCAGGCCCCACACGTCTCTTTGCCAAAGCTGGGTAGTTAAGAAGCACCAGCAGCATGAAAGAAGAGGCCAGGGCGACCCAACTGTCACTCTGTCTCTGAACCCTGCTTTCCAGCTTTAGGTTGCTGCAAGATGGTACACAGGCAGCTGGCACCAGCAGCAATGTCAGCCCAACCACCCCCCAAGCCCCCCTGCCCCGGCCCCACCATCTGGCAGCCTCAGATCCAACACGATGACTATCAGGCACAAGGAGAGGGGATGTGCTGGGCCTCCCCTAACACTTTCTGCTTGCTAGAGAGCCCATGCAAGCAGAAGTCTCCTTGGCACCCTCAGCCCTAGTGCTCCTGGAGCCTCACTTGGCCCTATCAGTGTCTGGCCAGGCCCCTCCTTACTCTCTCCCATCTGTCAACTGGAGCCATTAGGCCACTTCACTCCATCCCGTGGTAGAAATACATGTGCCCTTCTCACCGAAACCTCTCACTAGGGCACAGAACTCCTGGGCCAGCACCAGATCAGACAAGCACAAACCTGAAGGCAGATCTGAGTGGGAGGCCCAGCTCCTGTGTGCCTCTGGGTAAGAGATGCAACCCATGGGCGCTTCACTTTCCTCATCTACAAAGTGAGGACATCAACAGCTCCCCACAGGGGCACTTCTGAGGCTCAACAGCTACACATTGATAAGGCACTAAGGGTGGCTAGGATGTGCCCGCATCTTTCCCGTGCCTTACGTGAGACGGCACAGCTCGCCGTGCTCAGCCCGAGGGCTCACCCCATCCTTCATACACAACCCAAACGGTCGTGCCCTGACAGAGTGCAGGGTGCAAAGTATTGCAAGGACTTCAAATGGCTGTCTCCAGAGGGAAGAGTCATTCAACAATGATCCTGAGAAGAGCCACTCAGAGGTCACAGTGAAACCAGCCCAGAGTGGGCTTGCTTGGCCCTCTGCAAGCTGGAAAAGAGGCTCACCACCAGGCAATGGGTGAGGATGGAGGGAGGATGGGACACAAGCCAGAGAAGGAATGTGAAACAGACCCTACACAGTCTCTGGGAAGCCCCAGCAGTACAGCAAAGAAGGAGAAAACAGACAGATATAACAGGAAGTTCAGGAGAGGGAGACTGCCAGGGGGCAGAGGGTGACCCTGCAAAGCCTTCGCCCCTAGGCTGGTGCCCACTCACCTTTCTCCACCTGAGCCGTACACGCCTCCTTGTATCATGTCCGTCTCCAAATGCGGCACCATATCTAAGCGTTGGTTAATTCTGGACAAAACGGAATCAGCACTGGCACTACCCATGGCACTAGGGTTTGCATTTGTGTCAGAGTTAGGCATTTCCCAAGAGTTTGAAGTGGCCATACCATACCCATAGTTGGTGGTGTTATCCTGGCCATAGCCATAGCCATAACCATAGTTCTCGTAGCCTGCAACGATGGAGACAGAAAGACAGACAGACAGACAAGATGGAGGGGGCGAGGAGAGACAGACAAACAAAGAGACAAGAACACCTTTGGTCACAGAGACAAGCCTGGATTTTAGCCACCCAAGGCTGGATGGGCCCAGCCTTCTGGGAAGGAACAGCCAGCCCCAGGGCACCTTGGACCCCCAAAGGCAAGCCCCATTCCGAAACCTTGGTTAAGCTGCACAGTGGCAGAAAGACTCAACCAGTCCAATCCCAAGGGAGAGAAGAGTGATCATGGGAATAATACTTGCCTCTGTTTGTCCCAGAGTTCCAAGTTCCATATCCTACAAAAAAGTAAAAGGGCAATTATATCTATAATTGCTTACAGTATGATGAGAGTCTAATTCCGGCATAAAAACAATGATTCCTAGAACCTGAGCGGTTATAGGAGGCTGAACCTCCCCTAACTGAGAAGCCTTGAGCTTGAGAGCACTATATAACTGACCCAGGCCACGTGTTGCCCTGGTGCCCAATCTTTCGTGGCTCTGACCATCTGCTATTTAAGGAACCCCCGACTCCTAACACTCTCAGGGAGTGTTGCAAGCTCCTATATGGCTTCCGCAATAAGTCAGAATTGGAAGATTACTCTCGCCCTTGGCTAAGCACCAATGAGAGGAGAGTCAAGCAGTTCTGGTGCCTCACACTGACTCCATGCTGTAAAAGAAGCTCAGCAAAGAGCTCATATCCACTCCAAAATCCTGTCAATCAGATCACCCGACAAAGCCAACTGGAGCAGAGAAAATAACCACCCTAGTCCCTCAAACGTCTGCCTTAACAGGGAGAACTATCAAGCCCTTGAATTGTGTAAGTATGCTGTGCTGGAACACATAAGCAGAGGGAAAGACAGGACACCACTCTTGAGAAGAATTGATGAAAATACAATTTGGCTTATAAACTAAATGTACTTTGCATTTTATTATAGCACATAAGAAAAATTGGTGATGGACAGGGAGGCCTGGCGTGCTGCGATTCATGGGGTTGCAAAGAGTCGGACATGACTGAGCGACTGAAACTGAACTGAACTGAAGAAAAATTCTTTCCTTCGAAAACATAAAGCCACTGAAAACTGACCAAGTGCAAAGCAAAGGGCAATCTCTGAGTCGAGCACACACGATTCTTTCCCAAGGAAGTACATGAGAACAGGAGACCACTTTCCCAGTGTCTCTGGTGGGACCTCAGAGTTATCTCCTATTCCACAATGTCTACCTTGCAGAGAGACAAGTCATCCTTGTCCCAGAACAGAGAGAGGACCAAAGCTCAGCAAGGACAGGAGCGTGAGGAACAAAAGAATCCAGCCACAGGAAGGCAAGAGTGCATACACTGAGAAGATGAATCAGAGTGAACATGCGAGGTGGGGCAAGCTGAGATCCTATACTCAGGTTTCCCCTCGATCTACTGCACAAATGAATAGGGAGACACTGGAAACCAGCAACGACCTAGAGATGAACACTAATGAACCGTGGACATGCTAGAGCTCACAAAGCAAAAATCCTCTACAGCTGGGGAAATCAAAGCAGGGGCTTCTCATTCATTTGTTTATTCAACGATTATCATGCTCAGAGCACACAGAACAGAAGCTAGCAGTCCCAGGCACTCCTCAGGCCCAGAGCACTGTGTGGTAAAGCAGACCCTAAATAATTAGAGAGCAGCAAGGGACAGCAGGTGGAGATCATGCAAGGAGTGAGTGGTGAATGAGGCATTCAAACAGGCAAGAAGAGTGGCTGGCACAGCCACACAAGGAATAATGCACACTTAGTCCCAACAGCTAAAAGGGTCTGGCCACGTGGCTGTCTGCAACCAGGACAGTGGACACTGGCTATTCAAAAAGAGACAGGACTGGGAGACAAAGGCAGCCCATCGAGGCTATGCCTGAGTCCCAGATATGGTGTCCCTGCCCTACTCCAGGCTTCCACTACTGAGGACTTGCCAGACCAGCAAAGAAGCACAAAGAAAGGAAGCAGCAGTAGGCATTAACTCTGAACACAAGCACAGGCTGGTGGCTCCTATGACAGCGGCAGGCAAGCACTCTCTATGTGCTACCTGCTATGCCTAGAGTAATCCTGGTGGGCTCCCCAGCCAGATCCCCTCAGGGGAAATCTTTGTCTACACTGTGTTCTTTGGTGACTCCCTTGCAAAAGAACACTGGAATTCACTTCATCTCCACAGAGATGAGACCATAGTTGACAGACTATTTTAAGAATGTAATTTATTTTTAAAAAGGAAACCAAAAAAAGAAAGAAGGAAAGAAAAAGTAAAGAAAAGGAGCTGGTTATAGAAAACAGTATTTAAAGAGCAAAAATAGAGAACTATGTAAATGTTTGACTTTAAGGTAATAGTTAATCACATTACGGTCAACCTACTCAGTAATATCACATGGGCATCAAAAAAGAAACTACTAAGCCTTACGCTGCCCAAGGAAACGCTCTAACAGCACAACAAAACAAGTTCTAGCCGCCTGTAAGTTATTCAACTACCTAAAATAACTATGCTGACAAGTATAAAATGGTGGGACCTTGGTTGACTGTTTTTCAAAATGTTATTTAAACGTTGTTATATTAGTCTTACAATTTAAGCCAGAAGTAAAACTATTCCTTCAAAACATGATGTAAAACTTCTCCAAAAAAAAAAAAAAAAAACTACAAAAAAAAGTTACTAGTGGAAAAAAAAGTTAACTTGTGAATAAGTGAGCTTAGCAAGGTTTTATTACAAGATCAACATACAAAAAGAAAAAAAAAATCAAATTTCTACATAACAGCAATGAACAATTGGAAACTGAATTTTTGAAAACTATCATATCCCATACCATTAAAGACATGAAATGCTTAGCTGTAAACTGAACAAAATATGTGTAAGATTTGTGCGCAAAAACTAGAAAACACTAAAAAAAAAAAAAAAAGACATGAACAAATGAAGTGACATACTGTGTTCACATATTAGAAGGCTTAATACTGTTAAGATTTCAATTCTCCCAAACTATAGATTCAAGACCATTCCACTCCAAATCTCCAGAGGAATTTTTATAGAAATTGACAAACTGATTCTAAAATTTATACGAACAAGCTAAGGAACAAGAATATCCAAGTCAATTTTGGAAAAAGAATAAACCTAGAGGACTCATATTCATAAATTTCAAGACTGACTATAGTGATCAAGACAGTAAGGTACTAGAGGAAACTTAAGACAGGCAAATCAATGAAAGAGAATTAGAATCCAGATACAGACCCACACATATACATTCAATTAATTTTCAACAAAGGTAACGAAGAATCTTGACTTACACTGTATACCTGGTAGAAATATTAACTCAAAATCACAAAATAAATGTAAAACCTAAGACTATGAAGCGCTTAAAATCTTTGTGACCTTGGGTTAAGTATAAATTTCCGAGATACAACTGGGGGGATTTCCCTGGTGATCCAGTGGTTGAGAATCTGCCTTCCAACGCAAGCAGGGGACTTGGGTTCAAACCCTGGTCAGGCAACTAAGCTCAAGAGTCACAACTAGAGAGTCCCATGTGCTGTAATTACTGAGCCCATGCGCTCTAGAGCCTGTGTTCTACAACTAGAGAAACATCTTGCAACTAGAGAAGCTCCTGCGCTGCAAAGAAGAGTCGGTGCAAAAAGAAAAAAAAAGATTGGCATTTCCCTGGCAGTCCAGTGGTTAAGACTCAAGTTCAATCCCTGGTCAGGGAATTAAGATTCCACATGCCACACAGCACAGCTGCAAGATTTTTAAAACAAAAATAAAAGACTGATGAATTGGACTTCACCAAAATTAAGAATTTGTGTTCTTCAAAAGATACTATCAAGAGAACAAATAGATAAGCCCCAGCCTGGGAGAAAATATTTGCAAATGCCACATCTTATAAAATGCTCTGGACTAGAATATATAAACTTGAGAGAAAATGGTTCAAAAAAGATGTGTAATTTGGGATTATGTCTAATGAAAAGGGTTGAGGCAGGGAGGGCAGGACAGAGAAGCCATGCAAACAAAGTTTCTCCTCCTTATGAACTATTTGATACCTCCTTACTCATTTTCAGAACATTTTTTTAAGTCTCTCTTTCTCCCCTGGGACAATCTGACAATCCTTCAGGGAGTTTTACTTATTTCCATTTAATCAGTGACTCCTGAGAGAATGTGACTGTGTAGACTCAGTCTTTCCCTAGACCTTGGCAGTAAAACCAATTACCCATCTCAATAACCAAGGCAAAACCCTTTGAAGAAAGCTCCTTCATGACAGAGAACTAGGGTCATGGTCACAAATCACAGAGAAACAGCTTTACTGGCAGTTTTGGACTGCTGAGAGACACCAATAGAATATCTATGGATCCTTCTGAATTAGAGATTCAGTGTGTCTGTCCACAGTTGAGAAATCAATGAGAAACTTTCAACCCTGTGTGTGAGGAGCCTACCAGCCTGACTGTGTCTCTAAAAGCCATCTAGATTCAGACAGGCAGCCTCTCCTACACTGGAATCTCATACACTACCCTGGGGTTAAGTTAATGGCTTGGTTTCTGCTCACATCAATCCTTTGGACTTTGATTGGCTACTCTCCTCCCCAGACCCTCCCTCGAGGGGATTTTCTGAACCTACATCTTTGTCACAGGCCACAAGTACTTCTAACAGTTTGTCAAAGGGTCAAAAGAACCAATCATATACAGTCAAGAATTCCAGCTTGCTCAATAACAGACCTCTTTCCCATAATTGCCCCCAAAGGGCAATTCTAACCCCCTGAAGCTATTCTAAGAGCCCACCATACCATTTCACACAAGTTTGCATTTGGAAAAGACAGTGTGACAGCAATGTTAAAGGCAACTAATAAACCAGTGGATTGCTCTGCCACTAAAAGCAGAGCACACACCCTCCAATTCCCAGGGGCCCACACTTACCGTAATCACAGGTGGGCTGGGCGCTTGTGTCTGAGTACGTTGACTGCAAAGTGGTTTCAGATCCCTGGACAAAGCCTAAATATATGTACAGTGTGGTTAATTTCTCCAAAAAAGCCACATGAAGATGACCTAAGACTACCCTTCAGTGGAGACTGCCTGGCAGACCCTCCCCTCACTGGAAAACCACCAAAACTTTTGGTTTCTGAACACCTCCAGAACATATCAACCAAAGGAAAGGCAGGCTATATTTAACTTGTTATGTCAGAAGAATTGGATAAACATTTTTAAATCTTTAAACCAGTACCCTGTTTTGATAAATGGGTACCCAAATTATTCAGGTAAATGAAGAAAGTGTTTATATCACTGAAAGGTGAGCTCCAATTCAAATAACAATGGGGGTTAATTTTGAACAATGTTAAGGTAAATAATACCTATTCCATTCCCCCAAATCTAAAGCTTATATATATTTTTCATCTGCCCATTAAAAAAAAAAAGTGTATTACAATTACTTCTTAAATGTAATTACTTGGGGTTAGCATGTTTATATGGAACAAGCATTATAGATTCTATGTATAATTTCCAATCTTCTCAAATCTTATACTATTTCTCAACTTCTAATGAATTAGTAACAAGTACAGAAAATCTGAACTTCTACCAGAAACTACTGGTCTCAAATGCTGATTATCTTTTAATCTACACTTTTAAAATATTTTTGTAAAATATTTTTAAGTGATTTGCCCTTAGCACTGAAATTATGATAGACACCATAAGAGGCAACATTTGCCTGTTCCCATCAAGACCCAACTCACGACCTAAAAATTAAAGCCAGCACCTCCAGTAGCTTTCACAATAAAAGCATACACCAAGTGCCTTTCCCTGGGCAGGCATTCAAGTATTTGTTGACACTCTTTCTAGTTCTCTTTTTTTTTTTTTTTCCAGTTCATTTCTTAAGACCATAGCGGCAAATAGGACAGCAACAGCAGCCAACACTGAACAAGTGTTTTTCCTGCAGGGTGCTAAGGGGTTCATCTGCATTATTTTGCTTCATCCTCACCACAGCCAACAAAAGGGACAGGGCCAAGATCCCTTACCCTGCCAATTCCAAAGTCCAAAAAGGTCTGAAAACCAAGTGTTTTCGTCAAATGTGGTGTCAACATGCATTTTGGGAAAAACTGACCCATGAGGACATTCTTTATCTTTCTTCATTTAATTACAAAGTGCTGCCCCAAACCCCACTACAGGTGTCATGCAATGTCCTTTTAAGCTAGAATTCCAAAACACACCCAGCTCCAAGGGTTTCAAACAAAGATCAGTGGATCCACACTTTACTTCCCAGAGGAGGGAGCTGAAACTGGGCACGGGGGAGTAACAGAGCTGGTGACAGAAGCATATAAATTCAACATTTCCTACATACCCTAATTAAAGAGGGCACACTGGAATGGATTTCCTCCAGGGACCCAGAACCTTCCTGAGATGCCCAAACTGTAACCCTGATAATAACTATACACAAGAAACATTGAAAGTAATCTAAAGAAGGTTCACCTGTGGGGAAGGCTCCCAATGTAAGTACCACCTTACACTGGCCTTTTCCACTGTTTGGTCAACTAGCTTCTGGAAACCTGTTTGTTCAGCAATAGTGCCACTGGCAAAACAACTCCAGACTTTAGGTAACATGGTCTGAAGGTACTGCAGCTGCAACTAGAACGTACCACAAGCTAACAGGAATACATACTGGATTAAATACACAGTATTAAAGCTATAGAGCAAAAGATCTATGTATATTCAGGGGAGAGGGCCCTGATTCTTCTTTGAGAAAAAGGAAAGATAATTCATCAGTCAACCAAACCTTCAGAGTTCAAAGGCAAACTCAGCTCTAGTTCTGTCCTCTCTACATTAATATTCTGTGCCACAACACTGCCCCCAGGGCAGGACCTTCTTTAGCTAGTTATGCTCCAATTATGAACCAATTCTTATCTGGCTTGAGTATCGATCTTGTCTTGGTTCAATTTTTCAGCTTGATTAAATTCTGAATGAAAAAATAAGCTCTGAGTGAAAAAATAAAATAAGCAAATTTTTGGTCCTATAAAGTGAAAGGTCAGACCATGGGTTTATAACTGTGTTATCACAGCCCCTCCCTACTGGCCAGCCTCTCTGATACCTTTTTTGCTCAAAAACACACAAAGCTTCTCTATTTTATTCTTTTCCTTCTTTTTTTAGAAGGGGATTCTTTGAAAAAATAATATCAAGTGACAAAAACTGGAAGACAATAGGAAAGAGGTTAGGTTGCAGCCAACCTCCACTATCCAGTGAAAATCAGCCTCCAAGATGGCCTCCAATGATTCCGGCCTTCTGACATCATGTTGTCTCTTCCCAAATAGAGGGAGGCAGTTTAATAGAAGATATTGCAGAAAAGACCCAGTGCAACTTCTGAGGCTTCCACCTCATTCTTTCTCAGATTATTCACTCTTACTATAAGCCAGCATATAGTAAGGACCCTCTAGTAGGCCTGTGGAGAGCTCCAGATAGTACAGAAATCAATAGCCAGCATCAACCTGTCAGGCACATTAGTCTGAGTCACCTTCAGCCCAAGTTCAGCCTTCAGATGTCTAAGGTCCCAACTAACATCCAAAATGTAACCTTTTGAGAAATCCCAAGCCAGAGCCATCCAGCTAAACCACCTGTGCATTCCTAACACAGAGAAAATATATGACATGATGAATGTTCCTATAAAAAGACTGGTAGCATTTCAGACCTTTGTTTAAAGATCTGATTCTGGATTTTTTGTCCTGTTTTTCCACTGCTCCTATCTTCCTCCCCTTGGTGGTAGAGACAGAACCTTCTTTTTCAAGTATACATAATAAAATTAGATTAAAAAATTAGATAAGTTATCAAAAAGATACATTTTAAATCACCTTCTACCCTTACTAATAATGCTAACATTTGCTTTAAGGCCTCCAGAAATTCCTCTTAAAGGCAACGAGTTGTCTAAAATGTGACATAAAATGCCTGACATTCATTCATTCATTTATTTATTTATGACAGCACTTCCTGACATGTGGGGTCTTAGTTCCCCCACCAGGAACTGAACCAGTGGCCCTGCAGTGGAATCTTAACCATTGGATTGCCAGGGAAGTCCTCACATGCCTCTGACTTTAGTGGTCTGCTTCTTAAAAGGGAAAGTCACACGTTATAAAGCAACTGTGGTTTTCAGTTGGTCAAGATCAGGGGAAAACTAATCATAACCTCATTAGCTTGGCTACCTCACTGCCAACTCAAACACAGAATTACAGCCTACAAGATATGGAGCTGAAATTCAAACTTGACCATCTGTGACCTCTATACATCAGCTTCCTTGTCTATGAAATTAAATGGATCATTATTAAGCTATCCACCAGCACCCAACCAGTCTTCCCCTGGTTTCTTCAGCAGTCCTGTCCCTAAGAACCACAAAACTGTCTTCCAGTTCTTGATAAGATTTGGTGAATAGGATCAGTTTTCAATTTCAGTTATGTTAGTATCAACCCGACTGACTTCCCTGGTGAACCAGAAAAGGTACACAAAGGCTAGGGCAGGGTTGCTCAACCTTGGCACTATTGATGTTTGAAGCCAGAAAATTCTTTAGGGTGGGGCCACCCTTTGCACTATAGCATGTTTTAGCAGCATTCCTGGTCTCTACCCACTAGATGCACATGTAGCAACTTCCACCCCAAGAAGTGACAACCGAATACCACGCTACAAACTTTGTCAATGTCCCCTGGAGGGCAAACTTGCCCTTGGTTGAGAACCACTGGGCTAAGGGATGGTTGCTTAAAAAAACTGGAGTTCTTGCCAAGCTCCTGACCTGGAGGAGGGACAGCTAACACTACCTTCTCATCTAAGGCCAACATACAGCTGTCTATGGAGCAGCCCCAGAGGCTCAGATTCCATTCTCAGTCCTAAACATTCCAAGTAGAATGCAGCTTACCCAGCAACCACACAAGCTCAAGCCCTATTAACAAGGGAAGCTCTTGGCTGAAAAGCCTCATCAGTTATTCTGAAAGCAGTCCCAGGCCAGCCTTTGAATTCATTCAGGGATGATTTGTAATCACCCAGGCATATCCTATGGCTCCCTCTCTAATCTCATCATCCCCTCCCTCCCCTTAGCTCAAGACCTACTGATCACCTTGGGCTGATCCTTTAACACGCCAGGCAGCTCCTGTCACTAGGTCTTTGGAGGGCCCCCTTGGCCAGATATCCCTAATTTCCACGTTCCATTCAGGTCTCTGCTCAAATGTTCAATGCTCTCCAGAGGTCCCCAACCACCCCCACGTAATAGAACAAGGTCCTCAGGGTACTGACTACTCCACAACACATACTACGTTCGTTTCCCGATTATGGTCTGCCCTCTTCTGTAAAACACTTGAGGAATTCCCGTCAGTATGTCAGTGTCTATTCAACCCCCGACGCCACAATGAATTTGACAGTTGTGCAATGAGTTAACACGGAAGCCAGCCGTTCTTCACAAGGCTCAGTCCCTAAGGATGCGAGGTTCCCCACTCGGCTCTAACGCTTCATGTATTTATTCACTCACATCCCCACTTTAGGGGAGGGGCTGGCGCCTCTCCCAGCCTGGGGCAGGTAAAGGCGAGGGGGTGGGGCGGGCAACCACGGTATTTGCGGGGAAACTGCGCGGGGGACAATGGCGACGGCAGCCGAGTCCGCAGATCGACCTGAAGGGCCGAGGCCCGAGAAAGGGCGACCTGAGGCGACGAGGGCCCAGGGGGCCGGGCCAGGGACGGAGGCGAGAACTCAGGTGCCGAAACCAAGACTCACCGACACCGGAGACAGAAGCCAAAACTTCGGGCGGTCGGGAGCCGGGACGCAAGGTGGCCAGCACAAAGAACTGAGACGCCGAGGCGTGAGGGGCGCGATACTGAGGCGACGGGACCCCGGCGCCATTTTGTGACCGCAGAGAGGGCAGTGTCCAAGCCCCGTGGGAGGCACGGACGAGCCCGGCGCGGCTCCGGCACATCCCTATCCCTCTCCACCTGAAGCCTGACCCCTCTCCTCACCAACCCTGCCGGGCCCACCTGTATAGCTCATGGCAGCAGCGAAAACTGCACCCGAAGATTCTGGCAGCTGCTTCACACGTCGGACGCCGCCGCGTTAGCGGAGACAATCCCCCGAGCCCCTTCTACCCACAACTAAGCCCCGCCCCTCGACAGCATTGGCTCGCGCCGGACCCTGGCTTCAAGCCTGTTGGATAGCCTCGCTGTCCATCTCTAAGCCTCCTTAGCCCCGTGGCTGAGGGCTCTGCCAATCTAATGAGAGCCCCGCCCTAATCCCGCCTCCCGTTATTTTGAGACCATGCGGATTGGCCTAGAGGAGACGGCCTGGAGGTGGACTCCCGCAGAGTTCGAAGGGGCGGAGCTGTTCACTACGGAAAGACCTGAGGCCCAAGCGCGGCCAGGCGGGAAAGGCCTGTGCCCTGGAGGCCCGCCAGAGGGAGCTGGGTCTACAGGACAGGGCACTCCTCCAGTCCCGGCTTTGCCACGGGGGTGTCGTGCCAATCTACTCTCTTTCCTAACTTCCCTGGCCTTCAGCTCCAAAACGAACAAGGTAAAGCCATGTTGGAATGAAAATTACATTTAAGTGCCAAACAAGATACTGGGCACAGTTTCAAATATGTGAAATAACATATGTGAAGAATTCAGTCCGGTGCCGGGTGATCTAAAGAAATGTTACATTTTGTTATCCACTGTTACATAAAGATAACAGATATACATCATGTTTATATCACTATATGTAATAAATATATATTTGTATTATTTCAAATGCTCTGTGAGGAAGTTGGGTTTTTTTTAACTCCCATTTAAAAAGATAAGAAAACTGAAGCTTGAAATTCATGACTTGCTCAGGGTCCTTGACACTTAAGTGTTAAAGCTGGAACTACCCACTCTAAACCCTTCTCCGTTTGTTCTGGACTTTAGAGATCCTACAGTAAGAAGCCCAGCCAGGCTCCAGCGCTGTGTCCTTAGCAGCCTCTTTGGACGTGTCCACTGTCAGAGCCATCTTATAGCTGCTAAGAGACGACTTGAGGGAGCTGCAGACACTGAAACTTGTGCTTAATGTGTTCGTGAAAATTCATCAAGCTGGGTGACTTGTACTTTTTTGTTTTAAAGTATGCCACTACTGACTTTTTGATATTAATCTCTCATTTCGATGGCACTTTTTAAAAGTCCGTATCCTTCAGAGAAATATGCTGAAACATTAAGAGATTAATTGGTCTGGTAACTGTAATTCATATGGAGAGAAGGACATGAAGGGGCTGTAGCTGAAGAGATGGTCATGAGTTTACAACTGATGAGTAGGTGACAGTTCATTTTACTACTTCACTTTTGTGTGGTTAGGATTCTCCATGAAAGGCTTTAGCAACTCCTCCAACCCTGGGCCTATGCAAAACTTGCTGCCACGTGGGACAAAGTTCACAATGTATTGAAAAACTCCACATATGAAGTACATAAAGTTCTGCCTAGTGTGCATTCCAGTTGTGGGGCTCATTTCAGTGTCACCCTCAGGGAGACCTGCCTGCCCTCCAAACTAAGGCATAGCCCCAGGACACCTCTCCTGGATCCCATAGCTTCCTTCATGGCGTGTACCACAGCTATGTTTTACCCTCATATGTTGACTTCACTATTATCTAATGCTCTGCCTCTGAGACAAGTAGTAGAACTGCTTATGAGAAGGGGTGTGATCACAAGTTTTAGGGAAAGATCCCTCTGTGGCAAGAACAGCATTCAACCCTTTCGAGGACTGGCCCTTATCATGGCATCACTGTGGGTGGCGCAGGACCTCCTACTTTCTAAGTTCTTGTATAGTTTGAACTTTTTTACATCCAGCTTACATCACTTTTTAAAACTAATGTATTAGTTTAAAAAAAATTTATGAAAAGCCAAAAGAGGTGGTGCCTTTGGGTCAGGTCTCATTCCAAGAGAGGCTCTACCAGCATTCCAAGTCTCACACTAGACATGAGTAGTAGAGGGCCTCCTCCGGCAGGCAAGATATGTATCCTGATCTCATAGGAGCAGAAAAGCCAAGTGTGCAGGCCAAGACCACCCTTGGGGAGAGGGGGTACATACTGTCACAGCTTGTGAGTCCCCCGTTCCCAGTCAGGGGCATGGTTGGGGGCCCAGGATAATGGGGTTGGGGTAGGAGAGGCCTCTGCCCCAGGAGGTCATTCCCACTTTGCAGCCCCTGGCTGTTTTAAGTGAAAATAATGAGCTAAAAAACCACATGCAATAAACAAGAAGGAGCAGCCAACAAAATCTCTTAAAATCTCAGAAACGTTCAATAAACATTTGCAGAATGAGAAAATAAATAACAACGAAAAGGAGCCAGCAGCTCTTTTTCCCCCTTGTGTTAGTTGGGTTCAGGAAGCGTGTGTATCTCCCCACACAGGTCACATGTCTTGAAGGCAGGGCAGTCCCAGCGGCTGTGCACTTCACCCTCCCCACCAGTGAAGGTCCCCACACCCTCAATGGACAGCTCCTGCCCTCGGAGAGCCCTTTAGGCCTCAATCACGGCTCAATCCTGGCTCCCTTCCCAGACCAGCTGCCCAGGGCTCTGGTTCCTCTCCTTGGCTCACAGGAGCTGCCGCACCAGCTGGCCAGAGACCCACCCGCCGCCCCCTCCCCCAACCACCAGCCATGCCATGGAGGGCCAACAGCTGGGAACTTGGGCTCATCCCCAGACAGGTCTGGTGGGCTTGGCAGCCAACAGGAAAACCCAGGGCTTCCAGGGGCTTTTGGCGGAGGTGCTTGATCCCAGCCCTGGCTGCCAGACAGACAATGCCAGCTTGTCCACTCGACAGAAAAACACAACGCTGGCTGCCTGCCCCGGGGTGTTTCCAGAAGAGAAATTTAATCTAATTTACATACTTCTAGGTACATCGATAACCAAAATGTGGCCACTGAAAAAAGTTAAAAGGGCAATCGGCTCCCGGTTTCTAGCTGGCCCAGGATTGCAAAATAAAAAGATCGACGTTCCTTATTCTCTACACAAAACGCGTTTTTAAAAAAGTGAAAGGTCTAGGGAGCTATACATAGAAAGCAACAGTGAAAAGGGGGGGGGGGGTGAGGGTGGGGAAGGAGAGTCCCACCCCCACCCACTCCCAGGCCCCAGAGCCCCCGAGACTCTGGGAGGGCCTTGACACGGCAGGAGGCAGCTGTCAGCTCTGAGCTCTTCCTGGCTGGGAAGGCCCCTCTTGCAAGGGATGAGGGGGAGGCGGCCAACAAGGATTTCCGTGGCATTGTGGGCTCAGGCAGGGGGCTCCCAGGCCCTGGCAGAGGGCCACAGAGGGAGTATGCCTTCTCCTGAGCAAGCACCGTGGCGTGATGTGGTAGTCGTTCAACTCGGGAACTGGAGGGCTGGGGCCGATTCCCGGGTCTCACGAGGTCCGTGAGTGCGTGCGTGCGTGTGTGAGAGGATATTCACAGGGGCAAGGGCAAGAAGGAACCAGGACAGGGGTCCTTGGGGTCTTTGCAAGTGGCCACAGATGGCAAAAAGAGCCCGCCTGACTGCTGGACACGGGAGAACGCTGGTCTTCCTCCCTTGTGAACCGACTGGCTGCCGCCAGACACCTGGCCGCTGCCGCTGCTGAACCAAATGGGCAGGTGGGTGTGGGCTGGAGGAAGATGCCCTGTGTGTGGCCCCAGAGTCCTTGGGCTAGGGGAAGGGTGGCTAGCTGGCTTCCGGTGCCCCGGCTGTAGTGTGCCCGGCCCGTGAAAGGTACCGGTTTGAGGTTTTGGCTTGCTCCTTTGGAAACAGAAAAGAAAGAGGGAGGAAAGAGAGGAGAAGAAGGAGAGAAAGATGGCGTGAGAGGGGGTCTGGAATGCTTTTGTGTTAGGGTGCCTCTGCTGCCGCTGTCTGTGCCTGTGGGGCCTGAGGCTCCTCCGGCGGGGGGTCCGCTTTGGAGAAATTCATCTCTAGGATGTGCCGCTGTAAGTGCCGCACCCACTCCTCCTGGATGGAGAGGGGCCCCTGGAATTCCACCTCACAGAACCTGGGGGGGCATGGGGAACAGAGAGAGGAAAAAGTGGCCATTGCAGTAAGGAGAGGCAGAACCATAGCCCTGGCCGCACCCTGAGCATCAGGCACACCTGCTGCTCCTCACTGTGAACAGAGCAGGCCCAGGATGTGAGGAAAGGGGGACTCAGAAGTTAGGTGTCCTCCTACGTACAGCTACCTCTATCCATCACGGGGTCGTGCTAGGGCCCCCTGGAGAGACCCCCCCTATGCTCAGGGCAGTCTGCCAGCTCAGGTGCTGGGTATGAGTCACTGAGCTTCCTAAACACCTCTGCCAGGTGACTGAAACATGTGCTCTGAGGCGGAGAGGGACCCCAGGGAAGCAAATGCAACCCTGCCAGGCCCCAGGAGAGAAGGACGGGAGCCAGGGAAAGGGGGGTTGGACACCAACTCCAACCCACCTGACTCACGCTCCCAATTCACCCACTCCTCACTCTCTCAGCCTCAAATACAGAACCCAAGCTCATGGTCCTGAGCCCTGGGTTTGAATCCTACTTCTGACTTGGCCTGTGTGGCCTGAGGCAGGCACACTGCATCCCAGACTCTCAGTTTCCTGGACACTGATGGATGCGTGGACTTTACTAACAATGAACTAAGACCTATTTTTTTCCTCCTTAATCCAGCAAACACTTGCCAACTGCTTACTATGTGACAGGTACAGTTTGAGTGTTTTGTAACTACACAACTTTTAATCGTGACAACAAATCTATTTGGTGGATCTGTTATCAATCCCATTTTATAGGTGGGAATATTGAGGTATGGAGCAAGAAACTCTCGCTCAAGGTCACTAAACTGTGGTCAGAGCCGGCAACTGAACCCAGGTCTTGCAGGTTATAAAGCTCAAGGGCCTGAGGCTGTGGGGCATCGCTGTCTGTGAGGAGCCCCCACCCTGGGCCCAGCCACACCCCAGTCTGGCCCAGAGGCTCTGGAGGCCAAGCCCTGCGCGGGCGGTCTCCTCCCTCCCCCAGGGGAGGGCTGCATACCTGCACTTGAGGGTGTAGATGTTGCCCACGAACTTGACCAGTGATGTCTGGGGGGGCCGGGGCACCAGGGCGGGGACTGGCCTGACCCGGGGTGGAGGTTGCCGCACCTCCTCCAGCTTCTGGTGCAGGTCATTGGCCTCCTCACTGCCCCGGGCCGCAGAGGCATCTGGAGGGCGGGCTTGTCGGCGCTCAAATTCTGAGGTGGGGAAAAGCGGGGAGTGGGACGGGAGATGAGCCGGATGGCAAGGCCCCCGAAGAGGTTCCCGCCTTTAGCGAGTGAGGGGCAGATGCTGCGGGAATTTTAAGTCAGGATTGCTGGTGAATGGAAACCTCCTGGACCGCGGGACAGGTGGGACAGACGGTGGATGACTCAACAGGAGGGTGGCTGGGAAAGTGACCTGAGGGGAGATGCATGGCAGAGAACCCGGGGGCAGCTCGTGACCCTCCTCCACCAGCACTCACTGTTGATGTTCTGACGCTGGTGCTCCTCGGCCTTCACGGTGCCTGGCGGGCTGGCCGCCAGAGGCCGCTCACCACTGTCGGCTGCCCGGCCAGCCTCGGGCCCTGGTTCACCCCCAGCACCGCGGCCCACCACAGCCAGGCCCCCAGGGGCCAGCCCCAGGGGCGGCCGCTTGTCGCCATCGCGGCCGTGGCCGGCACTGCGAAACTTCTTGGTGAAGGGACGGCCGCTCTGGATGTAGCTCCGGTAGGCGCCCGCCTTCTGGGGCCGGTGCTTGATCCACTCACTCAGTGTCTCGATGGGTGAGCCGTTCACGCACCACTCGGTCACGCCGAACTGCCGCAGGTGCGCCCGGGCGTGACTGGCCAGAGCCTTGCGGTTTTCGAAGTAAAGGCCACACAGCTCACAGCAGGCCTCAGTGGCTGCAGGCAGAGGGGGTGCTGCTGAGCCCCAGCCCCGAGGGAGCAGGGGTACCCAGAAGGCACTGCCCAGGTCGGGAGTCAGTCCCGCCTCCCACAGGCGCCTTGACCCCCACTGGGGCTGAGCGACATGGCACTGCCCAGCCCGACAGGCCCTGGCAGATGCCCTCCCTGGACCCTGCCGCCCACTGCTTACAGGAGTGGGAGGTCTTCTCATGGAGGGTCTTTGCCTTGAAGGGCAGTTCAGTCTGGATGTAGGTCTTGGCCTTGACCTCTGCTGGGAGGAGGCGGTCCTCCTGCAGGGGCCGCTTGGCTGCCACAGAGCCCAGGTAGCCGGTGGCTGAATGCTTGGTGCCAGTGATGGGTGCCAGGGTGAGCTCACGGGGAATCTGGGCTGGCCCAGCTCCAGGTTTGCCTGGCCGGCCAGCCATTGGCGCCAGGGGCAAGGGGGCCTGCATGGGCCCAGGGGCCACTGTGGGAGGCCCGTCCTCGGTCAAGGCAGGGGCCAGGTCTCCAGCCGGCGGCTCCTTCTTTATGAGGCATGGCTTGGATTTCTTCTTGAGGATCTCCCGCAGCGTGTCGATGGGTGAGCCGTTGACAGACCACTCGGTCACGCCCATCTGCCGCAGGTGTGAGCGTGCGTGGCTTGACAGGCCCTTTCGGTTCTCGAAGAACTCGCCGCAGAACTCACAGCGGATGTCACGCACCGGCTCTGCCCGGGATGCTGCAGTGGGTCGGGGTAGGGGGAGGAGAGGGAGGCGGCGGCTGTTGGCAGGAAGCCTCCAAGCTCAAGGTCAGTGTTAAGTGCCCCGCTGCCCATCCATGCAGTCCCAGACCTGAATGGACCCACTCCCTCATCTGCCTCCAGAGGCCCTTGAGTACATGATCCAGCCCTTCTGCTGCTTCTATCACCTCATATTCTAGCTGGCTTCACGATGACTCCCTGACACTGTGATGGATTGAGGGGCAAGTGCTCCCTGGATCCTGGACTCAGCTGCAAGCTTGGCTATGACTCCCTATGTGAAGCTGGGAGTCTCAGTTTCCTCCTCTGCAAAATGGGAGATGGAAACCACCTCTCTTGTGTTCCTGGGGTCTAAAGCGGAGCAATTCAAAACATGTGGTTTACAGCAGTCGTGGAATGCATGTGAGCACTAAGGCAGAGGCCTGGGCCCTCCTTACCTGCTCGGCACACAGCAGCTCAACCAACTGGAGCAGAATGAACACAGTGAGAGTTCGAGAGGGGAGCACTCTTGCTTGCTCTAATAGGGATGTTACAACTGCTGCATACATGGAGCTTTGTTTCAGCATTAAAGCTAAGTGCTTTACACCACTTCGGAAAACTGTAGAGTTGGGAGCATGAGCATCTCCATCTTCCAAAAGAGGAAACTGTCCAAAGTCACGTACTGGTAAGACTCTGGAGCAGCTGAGACCTTAACCTGAACTCCAAATGCCAAGTGCTTAGTGACCGGGAATATCAGAGAGACACTCATTTCCAGCACTTACACTCCTGCCCATGGCAGACATCACTGATTGATCCCTACAAGCGTGTTTTTTTTCCCCCTAGAAATCTGGATGGTAGCCACTACCAATCAAAGATGGCAGAGAGAATCTCTTTACCCCTGCCTAATGACACAATTCTGCCTCCTTCACAGGAATGTAGAATCATCAAGCAGCAGCTCACTCAGTTGGGGGTCTGCATAGCCGGAACTCTCAGTTAGCCCCTTGTCCTCTGGACCTGTGTACTACTTCCTTTTCCATTTCAACCCTGGGTGTTCCGGGTACCCCTGAGGGAAGTGAGGGGAAGACCCCTCTACCTGTTCTCCCTGTCCTGCCCCAGGGTCACACTTACACAGGTTCAAGGGGGTCATGTCTTCCCGAGGTGCCACCCAGGGACCCTCGGATGGGTGCGGTTCCCCATGAAGGGCCCCCGGCAGCATCTCCCGCTTGATCTCAACCCTCATTTGTTCAGGCTTCAGCTTCTTGGGCAGGGAGGGTGAGGAGAGGCCTGGGAACATCTTCCGGGCCGTGGGAGGAGGAGAGACAGTTGGTGAGTGGCCCAGGGGGCTGCCTGGTGGCGGTGGCAACTTCTTGGCCAGGGGTGAGAGGTGAAGGTCCGCGGGACTGCGGGCTTCCAGTGAGCTGCCAGGACCTCCGCTGCTCACCACCTTGGCCAGAGCTTTGGGGCTAGGCCCTGATGGGTTGGGGGGTCCGCCAGGCCGGGACTGGGTCCGTCTCTTGAGGATCTCCCGCAGCGTGTCGATGGGTGAACCGTTGACGTACCACTCGGTTACGCCCATCTGACGCAGGTGCGAGCGGGCATGGCTCGACAGGCCCTTGCGGTTCTCGAAGAACTCTCCGCAGAACTCACAGCGGATGTCGCGTGCCGGCTCCGGGCCCGAGGCTGCAGCGGGAGAGAGGGGCGGTCAGCTTCACCGGCACTGTGAGCATCATCACCTGCGGGTCTCCTGGTCGGCTGGGCGTGGACAGCAGCATGTCCGGGGGCCGGGGTGGTGAGGGAGGGTAAGTGCAAGGGAGGGAGCTGAGGAGCGGGCTGGGGTGGGGGCAGACCCCCGGCAGGAGCGCAGGGAGGCTCTAGAGAGAGCCTGCGGGCCTTGCGTCCTGGTGGAAAAAGGACAGAACCAAGACGCCACAGCCCTGAGGGTCCCAACCGGGATGGGGGCAGGAAGTGGTAGCCCTGCCATCCAGACCAGGGGCAACCATGGGCACCTTCTATACCAAGAGGCAGCACCCCACCCTTGGCCTTCATTCTGAGGGAAGGTCAAAGGCCGAGAGAGAAGGCCTAGCAGCCAACGGCCAGCAAGATCTCTGGGCAGAACTGGGCCACTGCTAAGGGCCCCTGTCCACTCCCGGCCTCAGCAGGGAAGGAGGAGGGACAGGGCTGTGACTCCCCACCCTGGGAGGGGCTCCAGGGCCCGCAGGGAGGACCGGGGCGGCTGAAGCGAGAACCTACAGAGGTTGAGAGGAGACGGCTCCACATCAGAGGCCCAGAAAATGCCAGCGGCTGCGGCGGCCGGGAGGTCCTGCTTCCCCCAGGGGCTGGCCGTACCCTTGGCCTTCAGCTTGGCCCTCTTGGCCGGCGGTGGGGGGGGGAGCAAGGAGAGGGCCGCAGAAGCGGGAGGAGGCCGCCCCAGCAGGGCCAGGGCGCCCCGCCCGAGTGGGAGGCGGATCTGGACGCCGGCCCTCCGGATGAGCCCGTGGAGCACGTCTATGGGGGATCCCTTGGCATCCGGGTCGCTGACGCCCAGGTGGCGCAGGTGGGCGCGGGCGTGGCTGGACAGGCCCCTGCGGGTCTCAAACCAGGCACCGCACAGCTGGCAGTCCAGCTCTCTGCCCCCGTCACTATCTAAAGCTGCGGAGACAAAACACAGGGGGGCGGTTCACGGCCGCCACCTCGGCCGGCCCTCCGGGACTGAGGCGGGAAGGCCTGGTGTGAGTCTCGGCGGCCCAGGCTGGTGGGAGTCCAAGACTCACTGCTGTGGATTTATGAGGTTTGGGGCAGCAGAAAGTCATGTTCCTTGCCTAGGCCTTTGGCGTCAAGGTGAGTGTAGAGAGCTTAAGGCTACGGAGACAGCGGGGTAGAGAGGCAGTGGCCCAGTTCTAATGGCACAATCTGAGGCTTCCAGGCCCCCTTCAGCCAGGGAAGCTGTGCAGGATGGGCTGGAGGTGACAAAGCAGGGGCACACTGGCTGCCAGGCATCACACAACCAAGGGCACACCTGCTCAAACCCTTGCTCCTGGAAGCACAGACCGTGGAAGCAGCTTCATTGGAACATGAGGTGCAACTGGGGTGCCCTGTTGGTCAGGGGGCCAGACCCTAGGCTCACTCTCAGACCCTGAGGCCCACAAATGTGCGGGGAGGTCTGAATTCCTGAGATGGCCTTTGTTAAGTCTGCTCACCATGCCTGGGAGTTGCTTCCCAAGCCCTTCTTTGCCATGCCCACAGGCAGCCCAAGAGGTATAGTTCCAGCCCTGGGCACGGAGGTACCTCTGCAAAGGACACCAGGAACAAGAGGATGTGAAGACAGGGCCAAGCATGGGCCCACCTGGCTAGTGGACCACCTGTTTACCTGCAGGACCCCAGGTGCCCCATGGGAACCCTGGCTACCTTCACTGCCCCAACCCTCAGGCCCAGAGAAGGTCAAAAGCAGCCCTAAGGGGCAAGGATGACCCTGGCAGGCTTAGTAGCCACCGCCAGACTTCCAGGGGGAAGAATGGCGAAGTGAAATGGGAGACAGGTAATATGCCCAAACGGAGACACAGCACCTTAATTAACACGCTCTGACCCAGCCGACCCAGGATACGCAGGCGCTACGGTCCCCACTGCATCCACCCCGAGCCCCGAGGCCCAGCCTGAGGCCCCACCCTTCCCTTGGCTCCCAGGACCCGCACTCACTGAGGTTCAGGGGCCCCTCGTCTTCAGACTGGGGCCACTGGGCCTTTGGAGAGGCTGGCCGGGGGCTCAGAGACAGCTGGGGGCTCTTGTCCTCAGGATTCTTATGGGTAGGGGAGCCCGCCAGGGCCAGCGATGCCTTCTTGAGGAGTGGGGAGTTGGGCGGGTGGGCCAGGCCCTTAGCTGAGAAGCCGGGAGGCGACTTGATGGCCTTGTTGACAGCAGGGGCATCGAGGGGCTTGGCCAGGGCGAGCAGACCAGGTCGTGGGGCTCCAGCGACTATCTCCTTCGGCGAGTTGGACTTCTTCGTCAGGCTTGGGGGCAGCCCGAGGGGTGTGTCAGGCAGGCCCTTCTGCTTCACAAGCTCGTAGAGGAGGTCAATGGGGGCACCGCTGCTCTCCGACTCGGCCACCCCCAGCTGCCGCAGGTGGGAGCGCGCATGGCTGGACAGGCCCTTGCGTGTCTCAAAGCAGGCACCGCAGACCTCGCAGGTGGTCAGGCTCTGGGCTGGAGGGTGAGACCGAGGCCGGGAGAGCTGTCTGTGAGGCTGCACAGGCTCTGCTCTCCCGCTGTTCCTCCCCCTGGGGTCCCGCTCACGCAGGCTCCTGGCTTCTGTCAGCCCCTCCCACACTTAAAATGACCCTAATGAGGCAGGACTTGGCCTGTTCAGTTTTCAAATATAGGAAACTGAGTCTCAGAGAGAGGGGGAGGAAAAGTTGTGCCCAAAGGCACACAGCAGGAGGCAGAGCCATTGGTGGTCCACGCGGTGACATGCTGTTCACATTTCTAATGTACCAGGGTGTCCTGGCAGCAAGTTTTCACACAGACGCTGACCTGCTAGGCACACACTTTAAAGAGTAGCTTAACTCGTGCCCCAGATGCTAGGCTGGTGGCCTCAGCCATGGTCTCCGTGGGGCCCTGTCTGCACGCTTTTCTGCAGAGCCCTCATCTCTACTTCTCTGCCTTGCTGTCCCCCAACGGCAGTGACCCCCAAAGACAAAGGCCAGGTCTCTTTTGCGTCTCTCACATCCCAAGGGTCCAGCACAGTGCCTGCCATTCCTGAGTAACAACCTGAGAATCAACGGAAGGACAAGGCAGTTTCATGGAGAAGATCAGATAGCTACCGACAATTACAGTCAGCGCATGAACTGGGTCTGGGGGTGCGGTCCTGATGACAGTGCCCACTGCCTCTCTGGATGCCCCTCCCCTGACCAGGGCTCGAGGCCAAGCATGCCTGTGGCAGCAAAAACTCAAGAGAGAAGACAGCCGGGGGTCTCCTTGGTACCATGAGATGCCAGAGAGAAAGCTGTGGCTAACCGAGGGCCTCCCCACCATTAACCCTCCAGCCCAAGAGCTCCCTGAGAGCATGACCAGCCTGGTCAGCACCCTTGTCACCTGCGCCACTCACCCTTGAGGTCCGGCAGCTCTTGCTTGCTGCCATGAGGAACCTCTGCAGCCATTTTGCTGCTCAGCCGATTGGCCACCTGCTCCAGGGGCCCAGGGACAGGCAGGCTCTTCTTGGGAAGCGGGGGGGAGCCCAAGTCCATGGCCACCATTGCGTTTTCCTCAGAACCCAGGCCTGTGAGGTTGGGAAGACAGGCTCAGCCCAGGTAAGGTGTGGGTTGTCTACCCCTGTGAGGACGGAGGGCCAGGGGCGTAGGGCTGGCAGTAGTGGGAGCCTTCTTCCTCATCCTTGGTGCCTGCTCTCACTCTGGGACGCAGCTCACCCCATGAAAGCTGAGGCTCCATCCATAACCCCGAGCTCCGATACGATGCAGGGATGTCGAGGCCGCCAACTGACAGCACAGACTAGGAACAGCTTCCACCTACCACAGCACAGACAGGTCACCGGACGCAGTGCTAATCTCAGAGAAAATATCTCTCCAGGCAGAGAGATGTCTCTGGGCTCCTCTCTGCGGAGCGGAGCATCTGTCAGTCATGGGGGTACGGGTAGGTGGCAGTCAGAAAGGGAATTCGGAAAGAAAAGGCCAAGGTCAGAGGCCACAGAGGCAGTGCAGAGGCAGGCAGCACAGGACTGGAAGGGAGGCTCCCAAAGACTTGTGGGGAATCTCCACCAGGCAAGACAACTGGGGGCCCTAGGTTGGTCTTCTAATCTCAAGCTAAGCCCAAGGAAAGGGTAAAAGTAAGAACTGTGAGCCTGGAACAGCCGGGGACCTCACTGGGGACAGCGAGAATGGGAATCACTGAACTTTCTCAGAAGTTTCTGAGGCATCCATCAGGCTGGAAAGCTTCTCTGGGTAAGATGTATGAGGACACAGAATCAAAAGTGAGTTTTCATGGTCTATTTTTTTGGAGAAAGGAGCCTGAGAGGCCTGTTGAGTCCGAGTTTTAGCGTTCAGAGCATGGAGAGAGGTCAGAATGAAGAAATGGTGTGTCAGATGGGGCCCTGGAGGTGCTCCGTGTTATGAGCAGCGGGAGGTGGGGAGGGACGGACAGGTAGGTCCCGGGCTCAGTCTGAGTCCTACAGAGGCAAAGAGAAAGGAAGTTGGGGTTCGGCGGGGGTGGGCGCCTGGGACGCCGAGGACTTTGTCAAAGTCTCCGGGTGGAGTGGGCTCATCTGTCAGTCGGGGCAGCGACCGTGTCAAGGCTGAAGTGACTTGGAGTCGGTTTCCGCGCCGGAGGAACAGAGGCTGCGGTGAGAAGCAAACCACGGGCTCCAAGGAGCTTAGCGGCTATCTGTCAGATGGGGTGAGGGTTCAGCAAAGTGGCGGCGGAGAGTGTTCCTGAAGCTCGGGACCCTGCGAGCCGCGACAGGAGGCCCAGGGTCCCCGCGACTGGAGCGCTTGGGGGGAGGGGAAGTCCCGGAGACTGGACGGCGGGTGTCTGGGGCGGCGGCTGCAGCAGGGGCCGGGCGGGACGCCAATTCTGCCCTCCCCGCACCCTCCCCGGCGCGGGCTCTTACCCGGCGCGGGCGCGGGCCCGAGCCCCGGCTCCGGCTCGGCCTTGGGCCCGTCCCGCGACGGCGGCGGCGGCGGCGGGGGTGGGGGCGGCGGCGGCGGCGAGGGAAGAGCCGCGGGGCCCGGGCTCGGGGGGCCCGGCGGGGGCGCCCCCGCGGGCGCGCGCTCACGGGCGCCCCCCGCGCGCGGCCCCGCCGCCGCCTTGCTCTCCGCTTTTGTCACTCGGCACTGGGCGGTGGAGGCGGCCATCTTGGCTCCGGCGCACGCGGGGCGGCCGCCCCAGGCGAGAGCAGCCGAACGCCGAGTGCCGCCGCCGCAGAGCCTGCTCCGCTCCGCCCCACCCCTCGGGGTGCGCCCAGGGCAGCCAGCCGAGCGCCGAGCACCGCGAACGCACCCCCCCCCCCCCCAACACACACACACACCCCGCCCCCCCCGGCCCCCCGCCCCCCTTGTCCCCGCCCGACCAGAGGAGAGCTCGCGCACTCACGCACGCAGTGCTACTGGTGGCTGCCAACTGCTGCTCTAGCCGGGTCTCAACGGCCCGAGACATTCTCCCCGTACCCTGGACATCTCTAAGACTACGATGGGAATCCTCCGGCCACACGCATTCGCCTTAACAGCATCCAGGCTCCTAGAGCCCGACGGGCGAACCTAGGACCTGCCTGGGGACACTGTTTCATTCCCTTCCTTGGAAGTCTCCCCTCCGGGTCAGGAATCCTGGAAGACACCTGATTCCCAACCAGGAGGATCCCCCAACATCATGCTGGCATCCAGCTGTCCCCTGACGGCGCTCTCTGGCAATCCTACTGAACTCCACACAAGGCCGGCACCGCGCGTTTCAAGCGCAACCTGCTTCTCCCTCCCCCAAACTAAACGGATTGCCCCCAGCTGTTACTTGACAGCTGGGTGGGACTAGCATCTGACCACTGCCCCGCCCCCAACTTGGAGTCCGCTCCCCACCGCCCACTTTGGGAGGCATGGGAGATCCTTCTAAGAATGGCCGCTTCTCGTGGTTGGTGCCCGGACCTGGCCCTTCTGTTGGACATCGTTTCTCAAGGCTTCTAGGATCTTCTCAACCACTCCTTAACACCCTCACCCACAACATGTTCACTGAAAGACTGATCATACCCCTAACCCCCCAAGGACAGGGCCAGTGCGGTAGCAGGCTGACTCCTTTGTCCCAGTGACATGGTCAACTTCCTCAGCACTAACTGGGGGCTGGTACATTGGTCTTCTGGTAGAAACAGAACCTGGCTGCTGGTTGTGTGTTGTCATCCCCTGGGTGCCTGAACCGGGTGCCAAGTAAAGGGTGTAAGCCTGACATCCAGGACTCAGAGAAAGAAGGGGCCAAGGTTGGAGCCTATAAACTGCTTCCTGTCCCCTCCTTCACCTCCTTCCCCTCTCCCACCCACGACTAGCCATCTTCAGAGCAACCGCACCTCCCAGCCACCACTGAGACACCAGGAAACCTAGCCAGGTACCTGAGCTGATTGCCTAGGGGATAGCCTTCACAGAGGCAAGAAGCCTGAGGTCACGGCCCCACTCCGCCCCTCCCTGAAGTGTGACCTCAACCAACCACTATCCTCTCTCTGTGCCTCAAATCTCTTCCTTGTCCAAGGAGGGGAGAGGGCTTCAACAGCCACACTCTTCCCTTTGCAGACCCTCAAATGTCCCTCGGTCTTGTGGATGGATCCAGCAAAGGCAGAGTACAGATCTAGGGGTATGCGTGTGTGCGTGTGTGTGTGTGTGTGTGCGCGTGTGCACTAAGTCACTACAGTCGTGTCTGACTCTTTGAGACCCTATGGACTGTAGCCCGCCAGGCTCCTCTGTCCACAGGATTCTCCAGGCAAGAATTCTGGAGTGGGTTGCCCTGCCCTTCTCCGGGGGATCTTCTTGACCAAGAGATTGAACCCACATCGTTTATATCTCCTGCATTGGCAGATGGGTGCTTTACCACTAGCACCACCTGGGAAGCCCAGGACCCTGAAAACTCCAGGTAGGAGAAACAGAAGGAACCCTTAGCCCCAAGCAGCCCCTGGACAATTCCCCTGTCCAGGTACCTTCTCCATTCCTCAGAGCCTACTTTCTCCTCACTGCTGAGTTTTTCTCCTGTGAGGTTCAGTAAAGACTCCCACAAAGTCAGGCTTTGTCGGGCTGAGTCCTTCATATTTCCACTTCCTCCATGGAGTCCTGCCCCAGGCTCCTTCACCAAAATATTACTTCTAGATCACCCAAGCCTCTGACGATAGCACCTGACGTGGTGCTCAGAAGTCTAGCTGTGCTGCTTGGTGGCTGTGGCAAAGCCGATGACCCACAGTTTCCTTATCCAAAATACAGGAACACAGAAACCCTTAGCTGCGTGGAACTGTTTTGAGGTGTAGGTGAGGTGAAACCTTGGGACACAGCAAGCACTCACTTAAGGGAGGGGTTATCAGTGCTGCTGGACACAGTGCATACATGTGTGCTCGGTTGCTCAGTCGTGTCCGACTCTTTGTCACCCCGTGGATTATAGCCCACCAGGCTCCTCTCTCCACAGGATCATCCCAGCAAGAATACTAGAATGGTCGTTGTTTTCTCCTCCAGGGGATCTTCCTGACCTAAGGATCGAACCTGCATCCCTGTGGCTCCTGCATTGGCAGGCGGATTCTTTACCATTGAGCCATCTGGGAAGCCCAGATGGACACTGTAGGCACCACTGAAAATCTAGAATGTAAACTCTAGATCTACAACGTCCACTTGGATTACCACTAACCTTGTACTAACTGCCTTTGACTCAACAGCCATATGTGGCCAGTGGTGGTGACCCTGTAGGACAGTATGAGTCTCTAGAGAACATTTCCATTGCCTCAGGAAGTTCCACCAGACAGTGCTGCTCCAGGTAAAAGACATCATTAAGATCAAGGATTCTGAAGCTTATGCTTTCTGGGCTTTCAAACCCCAGCTCCACATGCTTTCAGCTGTATGACCTGGGGCATATTAATGAAGATCTCTGAGCCTCAGTTTCCTAATTGATAAAATGGGGATAATAACACCTGCCTTTAAAGGGTTGTTATGAGGATATAAATGAGTTCATATTTGTAAAAGGCTTAGAAGAGTATCTGGCTCCTAGTAAAGAGATCAGTAAGCCTCTGTTAAAACCACTGTCAGGCAGGGCAGGGAGGAACTGGACCTAGACAGAGCCCTGGCCCAGCCACTGAGTAAAATAGGACCCCTAAGTGGTGGGACAGTAGTCAACCTACTTGGTAAAGTGACTTGAAAACACTTGCAGGAAAGCAGAGTGGCGGCCCACCTCCCACTCCTCCATCCCTCCAGGCCCCTGGGAAGGGTCAGGGCTCCAGCCTGCCTGCCCCCTTTCCCCTTACCATCTCCGTAGGCTGGCCCAGGGTCCTCAGCCCAGGTGGGTGGGAAGGGCACTGTAAGAGGTAAACGGGGCCGGCGGGAGGTCAGGAAGCCACTAGGCGGCACCCCAGCTTCACGACACAGCGGGCTGGGGGGCCGCTCAGCAGCCGAGGTGGCCAGCAGCTCTTGCAAGATGTTGATGGGTGAGACAGTGAGCTCCCAGTTGGTGATGCCAAAGTCACGCAGGTGGGCCCGGGCGTGGCTGGACAGGCCGGCCCGAGTGTCAAAGCCGGCCCCGCAGAAGTCACAGCGCATCAGGCTGAAGGTGCCCGGGTCAAAGTTAGCCACTGTGGAGAGAGAGAGGACATAGACTGCCTGAGTAGGGGGCGGGGTGTGTGTGTGTGTTACTCTACATCCTCCGCTCTCCAGTTCCCAGGGCCACTGCCCCAGTGGATCACACACCCCGTGCTGGTCCTCACCCTGGATGCCTCCCTGCCCTTTGTTGTACACGCTCCTGCCTGCATCTGCTCACTTAAAGAAGCTTTCTCTTCCTGGCCTTCTATTGTCTCCCTTCACACAACTCAAAGCATCAGGGACCTCACCCCCAGAAATACTTCTCCAGGATCGATTTGCAGTCATTTGGACAAGTGTTTGATTAATACCCTTCTTTCCTCTAGAGCTCATGTCTGTATCACCCCAGTGTTATCAATGAAACCTTGGCTGAATGAAGCAATGGATCAGTGGGTGGCATGCCTTCCTCTGGGAATCTGCTCAGATCCCCCAGAGTTGGGGATCTTCTCTGGGCTTCCCTAAACCCCTCCCTGAGCTGCCCCCATCACAGCCCAGGTCCCTTAACATTGTAACTGCCTAGTTTTGTGGCAGTCGGTCCCCTGCCCGTTCCCCACAGTGTGCATACACACACACCCTCTCAAACACCATACCAGCCCCTCCCCATGTAGGCTCCATGTCCGCCAGTATCAGAACTCCTCAGGGCACTCATGTGGAGACAGACCTCTGGAATCAGAACCTTGGTGCCTGGAAATCAGCATACCTCACAGGCAGCCCCAGGGGTTCTGAAGTCAGCCAGGGTCCCACCATGCCTCTGGCACTGTGCACTCCAGAAGGGCAGGGACTCCTGTTCTGTTCATTGTGGTGACCTCACTCAGTAAAGATTTGTCGAATGAAGGATTCAGTGATATTTTCTGCCTGGGGCTACACTCTAGCTACTGGAAGGGCCAGACAGTTGGGATGTCCCCATATCTCCTCTGATGTGGTGACCTTGGCCCCAGCTCCCTGCCTTCACCATGCTGGGCACTACAGGGAGGCTTTAGATTGAGGGTTTGTTGGTTCAGGACTCAGCCACCCAGCTGTGCATCTCCCCGGCCTTGGCCTCGGATGGGGGTGGGTGCTGGAGTGGAGCCACCCTACCTTTTTTCTTCTTCTTTTGGAAGGAGAACCTGCGCTCGATGGCCTTTACCTCCTCAGCAGAGATGAAATGCCGCACATTGTAGCTGACACCCACGCGGTTCAGGTGGCCCCGCACGTGGTTGGCCAAGCCGATGCCATTGTGGAAGCGGTCAGGGCAATAGGGGCATTTCCGTTCCTCAGGCTTCAGTGTCACCCCTGGGTCCCCATCCAGGAATGGGTCCAGCCCCAGAGGGCCGCCCAGTGGCGTGTCCAGGAGCAGGAAGTCCAGGGGGTGGGCGCCCCCCAGCCCCAGCTCCTCAGGCTGCAGCCTTGGGGGGGCCCTGGCCGCCGCAGCCATGACTCGCGGCCCGAGTTTCGCCACCAGCACTACAGGCACCATCCCACAGAGCTGCTGCTGCTGTGCCCGCGAGGCCACCGCCGTCTGCAGGGCTTCTCGGAATGTCCGCTTCAGCTCCAGGGCTGACTGTGGGATGAGGCCGGGGCTGGCTGGCGGCGCAAAGACCCTGTTTTCAGGGGGAAACTCCATTTCTGAGGCCAGCAGTAATTCTTCCTCCTCCTCCTCCTCCTCATCTTCCTCTTCACTCCATGGGTGCCTCTGGTCCTCCAGGTGGCCTGGGAGCCCCTGAGGTTGGACAACATTCTTGCTTCTGCTTGCCTGTAAGGAGTAGGCGGCGGATGCTAGTGGCGAGGGGAAGGCTGGCCTTCCCAGGGGCCTCTGGCTCGAGCATTGTGGGAGTGGCTTTGACAGTGGGAAATCCCTCATGCCCAGCTGCTGGCAGCCTGGGCCAAAGGCCAGGCTGGGGTCGTATCCAGCCGGATTCTCCTGCCACGTGGGGGCCAAGAGCGGCTCAGCTTTGCCAAAGTAGTCGGCGGCCTCAGAGAATCGGGTGTAGGCGTCCTGGCTGGTGCCCGGCCGGCTGGCAGGGCCCTCCTCCTCAAAAGCCTCACCATCCTCCTCCTCCCAGTGGGGATGGGCGTGCACCAGCCTCACATGCTCCCTGAGCAGGCTCTCACTGGGCGCGGGGAAGCCACAGAAAACACAGGCACTGAGGCCCGAGGGGTCCTCATAGGGCTGGTAGGCAAGGGAGGTGGCGTCGGGGCCTGGGCTACCCGCCCCGCTGCTGCCCCCGAAGGGCTCCTGGGCCGCTGGGCCCCGTGGCTCCTGTGCGTGCAGCTTGGCATGCTGCACGAAGGCCTTGGAGGAATTGGTGCCAAAGACGCATCTGGGGCACTGCAGCCGTGCCTCCCGGCCCGCGTCACCTGGGACCTGCTTTAGCTTCTGAATCTCCTCAATGATCTTTTCCCGGGAGGCCTGGTGCAGCTGGCGGTGCCGCTCGAGGGCACCAGGGTCAGCAAAGGCCCAGCCACACTCGCCACAGGCCAGCGGGGCCAGCTCAGCCGGTGGCTCCTGGCCCGGGGCTCGGCGGTGCTGGCTCATGTGCTCCAGGAGGTGCTCCTTTTGCTTGAAGTAGATGCTGCACTCGATGCATGGGAACACAGCTGGCTCCTCGTCTTCGTCCTCGTCGGGGCTGTCTGCCCCCTCGGCCACCTCCTCCAGGAGCTCACACAAGTAGGGCCTCGTCCGGATGGAGGACAGCAATGGCTGCAGCCGCTCCACAGATGCCTCTGAGTTCACCGTCCAGGTCTGCGTGGCCACCTCTGAGGCGGACCGGGGCAGGCTCCACTCGGACGGCTGGGTCAGGCCCTCCAGGCCTGCCAGGTGCTCTCTGGTGCCCACCACCGGCCCATCCAACGTCTTCATGGTATCATCTACGGGCATGAGCACTGTCCTGAAGGAGGTAAGGGGTGATGGCTGGGGAGGCAAGTCCATGTCCAGCCCCGCATCCTGGAGCGGGACCGCCTCATCTGCGTCTTGCAGCCAGTCGAACCTGGGGCGGCCCCGGGGGACCTTCTCAAATACCTTTGATTCCCCTTGGTGGTGGTACAAGAACCTTCTGGAGCCCTCCAGCTCAGCATGGGGCTTCACGGTTCTCATGATGACGGAGTCCTCAAACCTCTGCTCAGATGCGAGGTCCTCCCCAGCCTCCTGAATCAGGGGGCGCTCCCAAGGCCCCCGGCCATCCAGGGGGCCTGGGTAGTGGCCCAGGGGATGGGGTGAGGGGGAGCCCGGTTGGAAGTCCAGGCTGCCTCCATCCCAGCAGCTGCAAGGAAGGGCCAATGGGGACAGGTTAGCCACAGGCCTCGGTTTCTTTTCCTTGGGCAAGGGACAGTGAGGGGGTGGGGGGTGGTTCCCAGGCGGTCTGAGACAGGTTCCAGAGAACTCAGCCCACGGGGACTGAGGCGGGGAGTGTGTGGGTGTCAGCTGGGAGGTCGGGGGAGTATGTGTGGACCCTTCCAGAGCAGCTGGGTCAAATATGAGATTCAGCTCCCAGGCTCATGCCTGTGTATGGAACCCAGCCCTGCTGCACTGTGGGGGGTGGGGGCAGGGGCGGAGTGTGCAGAGACCACAGCGGGGATCACAAGGAATGTCTCCAAGTCTGGTGGCACAGTCAACTCTCATCTGTCCCCTGGGAGGGTCCTAGATGACTTTCCCATTTCAGTTACGCTGCAGGCTGCTTTTTTTGTCTTGGTCCTCCCCAAATTGGAGTTATTTGTGCATTGAGTTTCCTCTTTCCAGCAAATTTGGTAAAACTCGGCAGCAGGAACCATTCAAGAGAATGCACTTTCCTCCCTGCGTCTCCCGTCTTGGGAGGAGGGCAGAGTCAGGCCCTGGGCAGCCTGTGGCTCCAGTGACCCTGACCTCCTTTGAGGGGCAAGGGGAGGCGCGGCAACCTCACTGAGCCTCAGTTTTCCAGCCCTAAAAATGGGGACAAGTCCCGAGAACCAAGAGCTTCCGTGCCTGTATGCAGTGACTGAGGGAGTTTTCTCACACCGTAATCAAAGAACACTTAACACGCTGCAGGTGCTTATTTAAATGATGGCAACCACAAGCTTTCAAATGGGAACCTTGACCCCGTGAAGTGCAGGGTGAATGTGACACAACTCAGTGCTGGGAAACGCTTCACTTGGCCTGAAGCCTAGCTCCCAGTAGGCCCACAACCAGTGTGGGTTCTTATTATGACTGTTCCTGATCGATTTCTCTCATTTTCAAGATCTGGCCTCCATAAGCGGCTATGACTCACACCCATGGAACAGATGTGGAGATGGGCTCTACTGCGAGGCTGAGCAGAAATCATGGGGTTACCTCCATGTTAACGGGCCCACTCCCCACAGGGCTATGGCAAAGATTCAGTGGGGTAAAGTCCCACACTGAGAGCACAGTATACAGAAAGTGCTAAATAACAGAGCTATTATTAATCCCAATATGGATGTTGTTACACATTAGCGCCTGCCCATCCATTTAATAGGGGCCTTCACTGGTGGCTCAGATGGTAAAGAATCTGCCTGCAGTGCAGGAGACCTAGATTCAATCCCTGGGTCAGGAAGATCCCCTGGAGAAAGGAATGGCTACCCACTCCAGTATTCTTGCCTGGAGAATCCCATGGACAGAGGAGCCGGACGGGCTGCAGTCCATGGGGTTGCAAAGAGTCGGACATGACTGAACGACTAACAGTTTCACTTTCAAGCCATTTAATAAAAGGTTGCTGCCATCAGCACTGCTGTTGATTCCTGCTCCGACGCTACATCCCTCTGGTCTTCGAGGTGAGGTTGTGAGATGCGCTACAAGGACTCCATTTACAGATGAGGAAACTGAGACTCAGAGAAGCCGAACCTTATTCTAAGGGTCACCTGGCAGAGACAGGACTCCGAGGGTCCAACCTCCAGGCTCCTGGCCTTCTGGCCCTGCTCCCGGCAGGGATAATGAGAGTTGACTGTCTGTGTTCATCCCAGTCCTCCCACCACCCCCTGCGAGCGCCCAGGGGCTTGCCTGAGAGGAGCCACCTCCTCCTGCCTAGCATCCTGATTCCCTCCTGACCCCGTCTCACTCCTAGGGGCTTCTCTTGGGCTTAGGTATGTCCTGCTCACCCCCCTGCCCTCCCTGAGGTCAGGGCCAGCGTGGCAACTCACCAGCTGCTGATCCGATGGGTGGCGGAGGTGGCACGGGGAAGGGCTTCGCTGAGGCCAGGGTGGGGCTGCCCATCTGCAACAGAGAGGGGAGACCCTGAGGGGCTGGGGTCCCCCTGGCTGGGGCCCTTCACAGCACCCCAGCTCTGGGAGCCCAACCGGGCACCTTGGAAGGGCCCAGCTAGCTCCCCATCCCTCTCCCCTGAGAGGCCTCTGGCCTCTGTACTCCTGAGCCCCGAAAGGGTTTCTCTGGAGGGGTCCTCTTGGCTTTCCTAGGGGACCATCAGGGCTTGCTGCCTTCAGTCTTCCTCTCTTTGTCCCCCACCTAGCAGCCAGGGTGATCTTTTTTTCTTTTTTTTAAGTCACACCCTGGTAAAAACTTGCCTGGCTTCTCATCATATCTCCAATAAAAGCCAGATTCCCAACTAACCACCTGCAAGGCCCTGCGAGGTCAGACCTTTGCGGGTCTTTCCAGCTTCGCCGCCTTCTCCTCACCCCTCTCTCACTCTGCCCAGACAGCTCATGAAGCTTCAAGCCCACCTCACTGTTTTTGGCCTTGGGGCCTTTGCACTGGCTATTCCCTCTGCCTGGAGAACCCTTCCCTGGCCACCTGCTAAACTGAGCCTCTGTGATTCCTCACTCATTGCCTTTTTTCTTTTCTTTCCTTAGCACTCTCTGAAATTGCCAGGGTCCTCCACTGGCACATAAGCCACCCACTCCCACCCCAGGGGCCTCGCTCACTGCAGCATCTCAGTGCCTGGCACAGGGCAGGTACTCAACCAACAGCTGCCAGATGAAGAGTAAGGAGCCCTTGAGCCTGAGCTGCAGAGGGCCCATCCCTGCCTCCTGCCTCCCAGACCCCCTTTCAGGCCTACGACTTGGAATCACGTCCCTCCTAGGAAACCTCACACAGATAGAGCCAACTCTCCATTATCCGCCTGTGGAGCCAATGCCTGGAGTGACCACAGGAATCCTGGCCTGTGCCTCCTCTGCCTGCCACGCCCGCCTGATGCAGGCAAGCATGCCAGTCGGGGCACAGGCCAATTGCTGGGGCCAAGGTTAACACACTGGGAGATCTTGTGCCCCATCCAGAGCCCAACAGATGCAATTGCTGGATCAGCTTCAATTTGACGATGGTCCAGAAAGAGGGCTAAGTGCTGGGGTTAGTACTGATACTTTTCCCAATCCTCTACTTTCCAATTTGCCCAGGAGATTGAGAGCCGACTGTCAGGGGCCAAAGAATTCAGAGCTGATGAGGGTGGAGGGGAAGGGTCAGCAGGCTGTGATCACCGCCACAAGGGTCTTTCTGTGGAGCCTGAGAGAAGGCGCATGACTGGCACGTGGCCTCCAGGAGGTGAGAGTGTGATGGGGATACAGGAGTCTGCATCATTTAGAACAGTTTCTCAAACGTGGTGCTGCTCACTTGAGGGGCTGAATCATTCTCTGGAGTGGGGGGCATCCTGTGCGTTGTGGGATCTTCAGTAGCACCCCTGGGCTCCACCCACCAGATGCCAGGAGCCACCCCTATCCTTGAACCTGCAGTCATGACAATCAAAATTGTCTTCAGACATGGCCACAGTGTCCCCTGGGGGTAGAATCTCCTTCCTTTGAGAAGCTCTGTGGTAGACAGATGGGGAGCAGGGCCAGGTCAGGGTTGAGCCCGGATGCAAGGGTCAGGGGAGTGCTGGAGAGGGTTTGAGGTTTGGGGAATGAAGGCCTGGACCAGCTAAGGGAGTGAGACCCCAAGAAATGTGTCTCTTGAGAACACAAGAGTCCCAGACGTGAGCTTCGTGGGAGAGGCCAGCCAGTTCACGTAAGTCCGAGGGTCCAGATGTCCTGATTCTGAGATTCTGGGACCCCAAGCTCCTGAGATTCCGAGTGTCCCAGATTCGATGGTTCTGCGATTGCTGTTGTCTAAGAATTCCGCGAGCCAGGGGGCTGTACTGGCCTCTTTGTTTGAGCGGCTCCAGTGAAGCACCTATTTTTAGGTGCTTTGGAGGAAGCAGACCAAGCAGGGTGCCGTATCCAAGACTGTTGGGGGAACTGGGGGCTCATCCGCAGCTTCCACCATTGGAAGGGGGTTCAGAAGTCCCTATGGGTCAGACAAGGCACTCTGGATGCGGCCCCCAGTGATGGCTGTGCTGAGGCACCCTCGTTGGCTCCTGCCATCTGGGGTCCGTCCCCAAGAGGGTCTGAAAGTGAGCAACTGAAAATGAGAAGGGTGTCCGTGAGCAGCTTGAAGCCCAAGCCAGGCAGCTTGGCAAAGTGGCCAGGAGTCTAGACATCAGAGTCAGACAGATCCAGTTCAAGGCCATGCAGGAAACTGAAGGGCATGCCTTTTTCGCTCCAAGCCTGTTTCCTCCTCGATATAAGGGCAACAGCTACGGCCCCAGTCTGGAAGGGCCAGAGACGGGCGCCAAGGGAGATCACAGAGTAAATGCTCAATCCAGAGAGTCGGCGGTGGGGGGAGGAAGGGGGGTGGTTTGCCCAGGTTGGGGTTTAGGGTTGGCTCAGACACCCCCCAAGTTAGAAGGTGGAGGCTTGACCGAGAACCTCAGGCCCACTCACTCCACACTCTGGGACCCCATGAGGGCAGAAAGGATGCATTGTTCGTCCTTTAGCTCCCTGGTCCCAATGCCAGGCATGCACCAGACTCTTCAGAAATCCATATGGACCATCCCAGCCCCCAAGCTTCAGGTGCACCCAGGAAGCCAACCAGAGAAGCCAAGCACTGGGTGAGGGGCTGCAGGTGAGGCCAAGGCCAACAGCTATAATGGAGGACAGAGGAGGCAGTGGACTCATCCATGTCTAGGTGGAGGAGTTTGCAGTAGCTCCTCCAGGGGTGCTCTTAAGGGCCTCCCAGGACTAGGTGGGGATGAGGGAGGACCCAGGCTTCAGCATGGAATGGCAGCCTCAGAGGCTGTTCCTATTTATAGGCATCACAAGACTCCTAGGGCAGGTGCCTAGGGAAGGCGGGGTGGAACGGGCTAAGAGGGCAGTGTGGCAGACACTCTGTCTGAAGCCCAGACCCTTCTCCACCTTCCAGGCCATGGCCCTACTCCAAGTCAAGCCCTCGCCCCATGCCCTAGATGCTCAGTGGTACCATTAGGAGTAGACCTGTCCCCTCTCAGCAGCCACAACCCCCCTCCTCCCCAGGCACATGCCCTGGACCCTGGTGGACTCCCCAGGGGGAGTGAGCACACATCTACCCACCTACCTACTTGCTCCCTCTCTCCAGACCTGCCATTCTTCTTTTTCTTTTTTGGCCACACCACGTGGCACATGGGAATCTTAGTTCCCTGACCAGGAATTGAACCCACACCCTCTGCAGTGGAAGCGTGGAGTCTTAATCACTGGACCAGCAGGGAAGTCCTCAGACCTAGGACTTCTGCCAGGTAGAGCAGAATGCCCAGTTCCTCAGAGCCAGATCCAAAGAGGGTCCTAGGTCCCAAAGTCCGTTCCCCAGGACTCCCACAGAGTCAAAGTCCTGGACCTGCCCTGGTCAGCTGCATGACCTGGGACACAGTCTTGCCTTTCTTTGGGCCTTGGTTCCTAAGAGTATGGGGGAGGGTATGGTTCTTTGAGCAGGGGTCTTGCCCTCTCGTGCTCCTACATGACATCTTTGGGTACCACTAGTCACCTCCACACCACTGCATGCGTGGAGCCCCCTGTCTGGATGTCCCCTGTCCCCTGCCTGACTCACGGTTCCTCATCCAGGACTCTGGGATGTCCCCCAGCCTGGCCATCCCCCATTGCAACCTGTGCAACTACGTCTTAACAGCTGGTGGCTGGTCTGTCTGTCTGACCCCAGATGGTAGGGTTCAGCAGGGGCAGAGGTGGTGTGTGTGCTTGGTCCCTGGCTGCGCACCAGTGTCCAGCCCCGAGGAGGTGAGCATGCCATGCTCTGTAAGTAACTGGACTTCATGAGCCTCACTAAGGTGAGCTGGGGCAGGTCAAGGATGCCCTGACATAGGGTGGTAGTGAAGGATGAAGGCTGTTAAGCCAGGTTACTGCCTGGCTGTGGGCCCTTGGGAAACTGACTTGACACTTCAGGATCTGAGTTTCCCCATCTCTAACAATGGATAATAATAACTGAGGTTACCCCACACAGTTCTTTTGAGAATGACAGGAGATGATCACGTAAAGGGCTTGGCATGTAGGAGACCCATGATGAGGTGCTTGGAGATTCCTAGAAACCAAGGCCTTTAGAGCAGACCAAGGAGATAAAGGGAGACACGGGGTACATCAGCCTACACCGCACCCACCACTCTTTAGCTACACCAGGCTCCTGCCTGGCCCTTGACTACACCAGGCTCCTCCTTACCATAGGGCCTCTGCACCTGCTGTTTCAAATTCCACTCCTTCAGGGAGGTTTTCCCAGGTTCCCCTAGGCATGATCCTGGCACTCTGTTTAATACCCTCACAGCACCTGTCACTACCTGCCCTTATGTTATTTGTGTAGTTGCTTGTTGTCTGTCTCCCCGACTAGAATGTCAGGTCCCTGAGGGCAGGGACTCTTGTCGCTTTTGCTTACAGCTGTATCCCCAGCAGCTAGAACGGAGCCTGGCACATGGTAGTTGCTGAGTATTTAATGAAGGAATGACAAGTCTTTAGGTGGGGATGGTGCGAGATCCCCTTTTGATGGGAAACAGAGGCATAAAGGGATGGCTGTCATCCCTGACTGCTCAGTCTCTCCCCAGCCACTAGGGGGCATAAGCTGTTTGGGCCCCTGGCTCAGAAGTGGGACTCATCAAGACCTTGTAGCAAGACAGAACTGGAATAGACTGACGGGAATGGGGGCATACCTGGAGAACAAGTGGGTTCAGGGAGGGGAGCTCAGGGGTGCTAAGCTGAGCATCTGGACCCCATTAGTATGAGCAGAGAAGGAAGCCAGGCAGACCTGAGTCAAGTCCCAGCTCCTTGCTCTCCACTGGGGTGGGCCTTAGTCAGGTCATTAGTTCCCGAGACCTTTGTTTTCACAACTGTAAAATGGGCAACCAAGCAGAAGGCAAAGGCTCTGAACCCAGGCAGACTCAGGATCCCAACTCAGCCCCTGATGGGCTGGGTGACTTGGCCCTCCCTGAGCCTTGGGGAACTGGCTGGATGCTCCCATCAGGGCCACAGGGCCCACCCTCTTACCAGAAATGCCACCTCTGCCATCCAGAATGTCTCGAGGGCCCTCCTTGGTGACAGGCAGGTAATGGGTAGACCGGAAGATGCAACCTTCCCCCTCAGCAACCTCGGCCCCACCTTCGATGTCCTCTCTCGGCGCTGGGCCAGGCAGTCTCTCAGGACCTCGAGGACGATCTGGGGCGGCCAGGCCGCCTGCCAGGGGCCCATCCATAGATGCTCTCTGCTTGGCTCCACTCAGCTGCTGGCCCGGCTCAGTGAGGCATTGTAGGTCTGGTGGGGGCAGAGAGACAGGTGCTCAGGGGAGGCTGGAAAGGGATTCTGCCTCAGTTTCTCCTTCCTCGAAGCCTCTGTCCTCACCCTTGTGGTTTGGTGCCTCAGTTTACCCCCAAGCACAGATGAGCAAGTCCCAGTGCTGAGGCCCTATCCCTACACATTGATCTCAATGGTCTCTAATCTCAGCACACCTCGGCTTTCGTCCACAACTCCTCTCTTTGCACTGCCTCAGTTTCCCCCACTTTACAGCATTCACGCTTAGACACCTTGCTTTCCTGCAGCATTAAACTTATTACTTCTCTTAGATGCCTCCCTTCATTCATTCATGGTTGCACTTTTCCCAGTTGTGAACTCACTTCCATGCACATGCATATTCTATGCGTGTGCCTCAGCACTGCTACACTCTGATCCCATACACTGTCTCAAGTCTCCCCATCATTACCCCTGCACTTTTCTCACTCCTGTTGCCCGGATCAGTTACCCCTCACTTTTCCCACACTCCAACCCTCCGTCCACACACAACCTTAGGGTTCTCCAGCATTAACCCTTTCACCCTCACGCTCAGCCGCAAGTGACCCCAGCCTTCACCCTCTTGCTTCACCCCAACGTTACCCCTCATGCATACCCAGCCTGGGTTCCTCCATCCCACCCTCCCAAGATCTCTCCAGTCTGCGGGCAAAAGGGAAGGATGGAGCTCCTGGTCCAGAAATGAGGACCCTGGGGAGGCCATGGGGGGTGGGGGCTGTCTTCTCCACCTATAAATACCTTCAAGGTAACGGCGGAAAGTGAAGGGCAGGAATGAGGCGCCCTCCCCAGGGAGATGGTAGGGAGGCCGATCCCAGGCAACCGGGGCGGGGCCGGGGCTCCAGGCCTGGCTGCAGGCGCTGCCCTCGAGGGCCTGGGGGCTCCCAGGGGGCCTATCCGTGGACTGGCCGTTGTGGTGGGGGTCCCTGCCCAGGCCCCGAGGAACCACCTGCGGGTGCCCACCGGGTGGGCACTGCCCGCGGGGAACCGGCGGGACCGCAACTTCGGAGCACTTTGGCAGCGTGGGGAAGGGGGTTCCCTCCTGGACGCCCCCGGAGGTCGTAGGGGTGGTGGCGGCGCCGCGCCAGCACACCCCTCGGGGCGCCAGGGTCCACGCGATGCGCCCTCCGCCCGTGCACCTCGGGGCGGGAGACCCCGCGGGACGCGCCGAGGGTGGGGGGGGGACACCTGCCCCAAGACCCCCGCTCCTCCCCCCAACCTGTGCGGCCCCGCCCCCGACCAGGCCCCGCCCCTACAGGCCCCGCCCCCGCCCCCCGCCCCGGGGGGTCCCGCCTGGCCCGGCCCGGCCCGGGCCTCCCCCTCCCAGTGCCGGCTCCGCCCCGCCCGCGGGCTCCCCAGGCCGGGCCGGGCCTCACCGGGGAGGCGGCGCCGCCAGCTGGGTGCCGGGGCTCGGCGCTCCCTTCTTTGGTGCGGCCGTCGCTGCCGCTACCGCCCTTGCGGCTCCCGGTGCCGGTGCCACGGCCTCCGCAGCCGCCGCCGCCTCCACCGCTCGGGGGACATTGTCCCTTTAAATCGCTCCCCCCGCCGCCCCGCCCCCCCGGCGCGCCGCCGTGACCTCAGCGCGACAGCCCCGCCGCGCCGCCATGATGGGGAGGTCCGGGGCGCCCCCCCGCGCCACCCCGGTGGGGGGGCAGCCAGCAGGCGCGCCGCCATTTTGGGAGTGGCCAGAAGGGTGACCCTTAAAGGGCCCGCGCGACCTGAGAGTCCAGGGAGAGGCTCTGTTACCATGACAACACTCTTGTCCTCCTGTCCCTAATGGCTCTTCATCACCCCACTGGTTCTTCCAATGCTAGGCCCGCTAATAGCACCAGAAGAGTGGGAGGGGGCAGAGAAGTTCCCCCATGGGTCATTCACAGGTCATTGAGGATTCCACATGGCCAATCCGTAGCCTTCAGACCCTTGCTACCTTCCAACCACAAGCTCGTTTCCTCCTTCCCCATTACCTACCCTGGACTTCAGTACTTTCATGCCCCTAGAGCTGGCCTAGGTCCCCAGTGCAAAGCCCCCCTTTCCACCCAACCCCCAAGATCACAGTTGCCAAGGCGACCCCATAATGTACACAATGCTACTTCTCCCACCCATCACCCATCCACATATCCAAACTACCCATTCATCTCTCCACCCATTCACCCACACACCCAGCAACTCATTTACCAATCCAGTCGATTAACCACCTAGCCGTCCACCTCTCCCACCACCTATCCATCCATCCATTCATCTATCCACCCATCCATCCACTCACTCAATCAATGACCATCCACCTCCCATCTACCTACTCATCCATCCACTACCAATCTAAATACCTACTTATCCATACAACCAAGCAAACATCCACCCATCTCTGCACATAATCCTTTCATTCAGTCACCCAAAAGTGAAGTCACTTAGTTGTGTCCGACTCTTTGTGACACCATGGACTGTAGCCTACCACGCTCCTCTGTCCATGGGATTTTCCAGGCAAGAGTATTGGAGTGGGTTGCCATTTCCTTCTCCAGAGGCTCTTCCCAACCCAGGGAATGAACCCGGGTCTTCCGAATTGTAAGCAGACAGTTTACCATTTGAGCCACCAGGGAAGATAGTCACCCAAACACCTATCCATCAATTGCATGTTTGTCTTCTCCACTAGAGTGTAAGCTCCATGAGTACAAGAGTATGTTTGTGGAGTTCATTATTGTTTCCCCACTGCCCAGCCTGAGAGTCTCAGGAGACCTCAACAAATGTACATGCAGTACATATAACTGCTTGCTCATTTAATTCAAATATTTATTTCCTACTATGAACCAGGCCTTTTCCAGACAGACATACCCATCCCAGCTAACCACCTACTCAACTACTCACCTACCAGGGCAAACATCCAGCAAATGCTAACCTATTCATCTGCCTATTGTCCTATCCACCCTAATCCTCACCCATTTACCCACTCATGATTCAAGTGCCCATTCATTTTTTTCAACCACCACACACAGAGCTTAACTTTCTACATATCTACCCACTCCTTTCATCTGTCTCCCAGACCCACGCCCTCACTGAATCAAGGAGCCAATGTTGGAATTGGAGTGTTATGAAGATGCTCTCATCCGAGACCTGGAAATTAGTGGAGATGAGATCTGGGCTTTACTGAGAATCAACTGCTACCCCTAACAATGACCGATACCTTTTATCAAACATTTTAAACTCTAGGTCTTTTACTGTATAAGGAACTTTAAATCAATTTTACAAATGAGGAGATCAAGGCTCTGAGAAAAGTGAGGGACTAACGTCACAGAGCTCATGAGAATCTCCCTGCATCGCCCCACTCCCCTGAGACCTGCAATTTAGGGGAGAGTTTGAGAGAGCTGGATTGAGGGGATGGAGTTTGCTTTCTGATTGGCAAAATTCAGGGGCAAAAAAACCATCGATTTTTACTGAAATCAAGATTTTACTGGGGAACCTAATAGTGCCAGACTGTTTGGTACCTACAGCTCCACTCCCTACTGTAGGCCACGGGGGTTTGAGGCAGGGGGTGGACAGGCCCCTTAGACGGCTTTCTCTCTGCTCCCAAAGCACATCGGGCCGAGTGGGCAACTCAAGTGGTGTCTCCGTTGATGCAGGGAGCTTTGAGGGGCACGGGCTGGCTCTGGGACTCCGATGTCCTGGGAAGAAGCTGCAGGTTCTGGATGGTATCCTTCAGCTGGGCCTGAGTACTCTCTATCTCAGCTAGTCGGCACTCCTGGGGAGGCAGCGGCAGTAGACTCAGAGCCGGGTGAGGGTTGCATCCCAACTCGCGTTTCCTCACCCAGCCTAAATCTGTCCCAGGGCTAGGGCATGGGTCTCACCAGACTTTTCAGCCTGTGGCCCTCATTGGTTGAACGATCGCGCCCTGGATCCAACTTCGCGGTCCTGTAGGAATTACGGGTGAAAGGAAAGAGTCAGAGGCTGAGAGACTCCCCTAGAGCTCCTGGTTGGAGTCAGGGACTCTGGCGCGGAGCTTGAGATGGAGGTGGGGTTTATCCAGCCTGGGGGTGGGGCCTAGATACATTTCAAGAAGGGACTGCGGAATTAGAACCTGGACTGGCTGCGATGAAAGGACCAATCAACCAGTCCTGCGTGAGGTCGTGAGCAGGATAGGGGCGGGCCCAGACTAAGAGATAGCGGGTCTGTCCCAACTTGTTTGGAAGGAGCTGACTGAGGGACTGCTCGAGAGGGCCTCCCAGAGACTTGGGGTGGATGGAGGTGACCAAGAAGCGGGTCTTAGATGTGTAGGGGCGGGTCTTACAGAGGGGGCGTGGCCGTGCCAGGCGTGATTTGGGTGGATTTACTGGGAGGCGGGGCCTGAGCCGATTTCTCTTTAGCAAGGCCGCCTGGGGCGGAGCTAGTAGAGAGGGCGGGGCTTACCCTTCTCGGAGCCTGGAATCCAGGAGCTGAAGCTGGGTCCGAAGCTGCTCCTGCTGCTCGCTCAAGGACCGGATGTGGGTGCTGAGTGACTCCACGAGGCCGGACAGCATCTTCAGATCCTGACGCAGGGCAGCCACCTCGCACTGAAGCTCCGCCAGCTGTGGGGAGGGAGCAACTGTAACCTGAGCCACTGTCCTGCCCCTTCTCCCCACGGACACTGACTGACCTCCCTGTTCCGTTTGCTCTTCCTCCTAACCGCCCTATGGGGTAATGACGCTCTAATTGTACAGAAGAGGAAAACTGAGGCTCAGAGAGGGTTGGGTTAGGTCTGAATCACAGACCACAGCAAGCTCGGTGTTTGAACCGAGACCTGCCTATCTTTCAGTCTTTTTCCAATCCTGTTTCCCCACTCTATGCGCAGACCTGAGCTGTACACCTCACCTTGCCCACGGGTCGGTGGGTGCCCAGCGCCTGGTCTTTGTCTCTTGGCTGGTCCATCTGGCGCTGCCAGGGCACCGACGGCTTCCGAGGCAGCGATGCTGAGGCTCCAGTCCAGGGCCGGCCGCGGGGCGCGGGTCCCGCGTGTAGGGAGCCTTTGGGTCGCGGCCGCGGTCCGGCAGACGGGCGGCGGCGAGCGGGGCGGCCAGCCGGGACACTCTGAGTGCGCTTTACCGGCCGAGGCAGCCGAGGGGGCTGTTCCTCCTCCAGCCGCGGCCGGGCCCAACTACCTGCGCCGTGAACGCTGCGCAGGGACTGACTCTTGGAGATGAGAGGGGTGTGCTTGGGGAGGTCGCGGGGGGCCAGAAAGCCAGGCTTCTCCCCTGCAGAGATGCTGGGGGTGGGATGGGGAGCTCAGACTTCCACCGGTTTCTGAGCTGACCCCACCTCTACCTTCCACCAGAAATAACTCCACCCCTGATCTTTTACTTCTCTGCAAGCCCTGTGACTGAAGGGATCCCATTTTGACTTCTGATCCTGTCCTGGACTTCCGATAATACTGTCCCTTCTATGACCTCAATCTAATCTTTGATTCCTCTCTAGCCTTGTCCCGGAGCTCTGACACAGTGTTACCCTTGACTTGAGCCTCTGTGTAATCTCTACTTCCAATCTGCCGGAGCTTGTCTGCATGCTAAATCACTTCAGTCCTGCCTGACTCTTTGCAGTCCTAAGGACTGTAGCCCACCAGGCTCCTCTGTCCATGGGATTCTCCAGTCAAGAATACCGGAGTGGGTTCTCATGACCTCCTTCAGAGAATCTTCCCAACCCAGGGGTCAAACCTGCATCTCTTACATCTCCTGAATTGGCAAGCAGGTTCTTTACCACTAGCACCACCTGGGAAGCCCCCTGGAGCTTGACCTGTGCTCAAAACTCTACCCTCTTCCTTCCCAATCTGACTCCCTCTTGTCCCCAACCTCTGACCTTCAACTGAACCTGTCTCTGCCTTCTGAAAGAACACGATCCCTGACTTCTGACCCCCAAAATGACTCTGCCCATAAACTTTGACCCCATCTCCCCCTGGGCCTGACCTGAGATCTGCCCCTCATTGCTGAAAGTGACAATGTCACTTTCTCTGACCCTAGACATTTCTCTGACCCTCTCTCTGCAATGCCTAATCCCCACCTCAGAGTCCAATCTGACCTGATGCCCCCCCTCTCTGATGGCACTGTGAGCCTCTCCCTGACCCCCAAGATGACCCTGTCTCTAGCCTCTGACCTCCATCCTACAATGTCTCTGATGATGAACATGACCCTGTCTCTGATCCCTGACATGATCCTGTCTTCACCTCTGACCCTGTGCATGCCTTTGGCCCTTCCCCCACTCCCACCCATCAGAACTGGATCAGGTCAGACTTGAGGCAAGTAGATACCTGGAATGGCCCTGGGTGCGGGGTGCTGGGAGACACATTGGCACAGTCACAGGTACAGGTCGGCCCTCTTCGATGGCATGCAGGATAGTGGGCAGCGGTTCCAGGTTGTCCCGGGTGGCCTGGTAAAGCATGCAGGGAGGATGCTGAGCAAACTCTCCAGGACCAGAGACCCCTACTCTCTTGCCTCCCTACCTCATGTTCTGGGCTCTGTGCTCAGGCCACACCTGGTCAAGTTCAGCAAAGATAGTACAGAGCTGGGCATGCAGGACTGCCAGCTGGAGGGCCAGGTCACTGCTGCCCTGATAACCACTGGGTGCTGTGTCTGCATCCACCGTGGCCACCTGGTCCAGGAAATGTTGCATGGCAGGTCCATGATCCTCCAGAAAGGTGTTCATGAAGCTCATGTAGGCTTCCTTCTCACCAAACCTGCATCAGAGCCCAAGTGGGTGGGTCAGGTCCAGCATCTGCCACCCCCACCGCCCCAGTGTGGCTACCCAGCCTCCCAGCACCTACGGAGCACGGTTGGCAAGGTTCTGGATGACCTTGGCAATCAGTGTGAGGGTGCGGGCTGGGCCAGGTGCCGGGTGCTCTAGTGCTAGGCCGAAGAGGCTGGGTGACAGAATGGCAGGACACAGGAGCCGCAGAAAGAGAGAGGCACATACGAGTCGGGGCCCCAGTGCCTCAGAGCCACGTGCTTTGCATGCTTCTCGCCAGCCTGAGAACACAGTGCCCAGCTCTGCTGGGAACCAGCTGGGAGAGAAGAGGCAATAGTCAGAGGGGAAAGATATGAGCATAAGGTTCATGGATGATAGAAATCCTAAGGTTGGGGTCAATAGATGCCTGCATGCTAAGTTCCAGGATAGAAGACGTTGGGGATAATGATGGTTGGGGTTATAGGTCTCCTTGGGGTCAGGGCTTGTTGGTGGTATACTCATTGTGGTGACTTCTGGAGTCAGAAATCTTAGATTTGGGGGTATAGGTTCACAGGAGGACAGAAGTCATGAGCTTCATGTCCAGCTATAACTGGATATGAAACTGGGGTGCCAGACAGAGTACATAATATGAAGTAGTATAAGATTGGGTCACAGAGTCATCTAGATTCAGAAATCATGAGATTGATGTCCTAGGTGACATGGGATTAGGCACACAGGTTAACCTAGGGTCAGAGGTCAAGGAATTGGAAGCCTAGGAATTCTAGTTACATGGGATTTGGGATTCAGGGTTACTTAAAGTCAGGGATCATGGGATTGGGAGTATGGCATTACTGGAATCAGAGACCATAGGATTGAGTGAAAGTGAAAGCATTAGTTGCTGAATCCTGTCTGACTCTGCAACCCCATGGACTGAAGCCTGCCAGGCTCCTCTGTCCATTGAATTCTCCTGGCAAGAATACTAGAGTGGGGTTGCCATTCCCTTCTCCAGGGGATCTTCCCAAACCAGGGATCAAACCCAGGTCTTCTGCATTACAGGCAGATTCTTTACTATCTGAGCTACCAGAGAAGCCCCAGTAGGATTGAGACCCTATGTTAACTGGGGTCAGGAGGCATGGAATTAGGGTATGGGGTCACCTGTAGTCTAGAAGACAAAGAATCAGGTCCTATGTTACTTGGGGTTAAGTAGCATGACATTGGAATGAGTTGCCAGATTTAGCAAATAAAACTTTAGGAAAAACAGTTAAAGTTGAATTTCAGATTTTAAAAAATTGAATACTTCTTTTAAGTATAAAAAGGTATGTCACAAATATGGTATCTCATTTAACTGGGCATCCTATATTTTATCTGGAAACCTTAATTTGGAGTCAGAGCTAGCATAGTGACTGAGAGCACTGACACTCACTTGTAGCAGTGGTGCCCTGACACTCACTTGTAGGAGTGGATGATGTTCTCAAAGACCTCCTTGCAGCTGTTTCGCAGTCTGCTCTGGTGCTGGGGCAGATCTGAGGCTGGGCATTTACTGGGGTCCACCTCACAGTCCTCGGTGGAGGCACAGAGACGCCGCACGACCTGTCCTGCAGTCCAGCACAACCAGAGTGGGCCTGGACCATGACCACAACCCACAGCACCCAGCCTCCAGTTCCATCTCCAACCTACTTCGGAGGCACCTAAAATCTTGGGGAACCTCCAGTTCGCTCTAGAATCCCAGCATCCCCAGGGCATCACCCACTACCAGAATCCAAGTTTACCCAAGGGTTCTCAGATTTCTCCTGGGTTGCCCTAGCGGGCTCAACTAAGCTTCTGACCCCTGCCCCACTCTGCTCACCCAGCGTCTCTTGGAGGTAATCCTGTGCCACCAGCTTCATGTACTCATCGATGGCCTTGGTGGCCAATGTGTTTTCCCGGAACAGCAGTGCCTCACGGCCTCCACTGCGTGCCAGCTCTGCGGTGCCCAGGTCTGTCACCAAGGCCTAGGCATAGTGGGGTTACATTGAGCTGGGCGCGGACTGAGTCGTGAGAATCCCTGCTCTTGGCGGGTCCCTCACCTTTGGGGCACAGGCCCTGCCCCTCGCAGCTGCTGCCCAGGCCCATTGGCCTCGCTGCTGGGGTTCTTAACTAAACGGGAACCTCCGCATCAAAGCAGAAACTTGGGTCTCACGGTGCAGAAGCTCAGTTCAGACCCCACCCCTCACGGTGCCCCGCCCCTCGAAAGTACCACTCTGGTGCTGGTCCCCGCCAACTCCCCCCTTGGAGCACACGATCGGTCAGCCCCTGGTCACCCGGGTTCGTCCCGCCGCGGCGCCGCACCTGAGCCCGGCCGGTTGCCCGCAGCACGCGCACCATGGCGGCGGCCAGCTCTTCCTTGGCTTGAGCGGACAGGGCGAGTTCGAGAGCCCCGCAGAGGCGCGCGTAGTGGAACGTGAGGAACTCCGCCAGCTCCTTGTAGCGCTCCGACGGCAGCACTCTCAGGCGCCGCGCCCGGATTCGTGCCCGCAGCGCCGCGCCGGCTGGCGCCCCGAGCAACGGGAACCAACGCTCCAGACCCGCGGCGGGCGCCCGGGGGATGCCCAGCTCTTCCAGCGCCAAGGCCACCCGGCCCAGTACCGCGTCCCCGGGGCCCGCTCCGCGTAGTCGCAGGGACAGACGACGCGCTGGCGGCAGCGCCTCAAAATGGAAGCGTTCTGCCCAGAAGAGCTGGCCCGGGCCGGCCCTCGGAGTCGTGCGCGCCAGCAGCGCTCCGTCCAACCACAACTCCGTGCGCACTCCTGGCGCCGCCGCCGCCGCCCGGGGCAGCCCCTTCACTTCGTGCACCCACACGCTCAGCCACGTCTCTTCCCGCTCCACGTTGTCCTGCGGACCAAAGCAGAGACAGGAGCGTGGCTTCGGTGCTCCACATGGCGCACCAGAGGTGAGGCGCGGGACGCGTGCTCCCAGGGGGTTCGCTGGACCTCTGGGGGAAGACAGCGGGACTATGGGGATCCTACGATGATCCTCTAGCTTTTCTGGGTCCTCCCGGAAAGATCCGGGGTCCAGGGAATGGAGGAGTAACCGCGGGGTGGAAACTTGGCGACTCCCTGGGGTGCAAATAGGGCTTGGACTGAATACAATCCGAGCTGTGGAAGGGGCTGGTAATTCATGGAATAGGCGGAGGATCTCGGAGTGGTTGCAAAAGTGTAGGAAGGCAGATGTGTCCAAGGGGCAAAGTTTTGGCACGAGTGGAATTTGGGTTGGGTGGAAGGGGCGGGGCCCGGGCTGTGGGCGGGGCCTCCAAGTCCGAGCTTACGCACTACCGACCTGACTAGGCTGGAAGTGGCGACGAAGGTCCTCGATCCAGCGGTCTCTCTCGGCAGCTGAGCGACAGGAGAAGCAGCGACTCCCGCCCGCCCATGTTACCTGTTGAGGAGGGGGAGTCGAAGAGTGCGGTTGAGGCCAAAGGTTGAGCCAAAAGGTTGCGAGGTGGAGAGTTGCCTTTACTTACCTGGAAGCAGTGGGGCTCCTCCAGCAGGCTGGGGTGCAGTGGCCAGACCCGCACGTCCCGCTCGGCTCCGAGGTCCAGTTCGGAAATCGTGGCCAGCGATTCCCGGGAGCCCAGAGCACTGGGGGGCCTGGCGAAGGCGCACGTGAGCAAGCTGTCATTCCTACTCACTCCCTTGACCTCCACAACCTGCCCCCTACAGCCCAAAGGGTGGAAGGAAGCCAGAGGGAACTTGAACCTAAGTTGGACGTGAATCCATCCTTTGACACTGAATTCCTCACTGTCTGTGTACTCCAGTCACACTGGCCTTCTTTTTGTCACTTCATTTGTCCTCTTGACCTTTGCACTTGCTGTTCCTTCTGCCTGGAATGCTTTTCCTGTCCTTTTTGGCCTGATTAACTTCCATCTAGACTGACGTGACTTAGCAGCAGCAGCAGCAGCCTTCAGATCTCCCCGGAGGGAGGGAATGGCAAACCACTCTAGTATTCTTGCAAGGAAAATCCCACTGACAGAGGAGCCTGGTGGGCTACAGTCCGTGGCATTGCAAAGAGTCAGACATGACCACACACACACACACACACACATCCTTCACGTCTCAGATCAAGTGTCCCTTTCTGAGACACTCACTCCCAAACCAAGGTGTTGACTCGGCTGCTATTTTGGAGTTACTGTGTCACACTCTGCCCCCACCCTTCAGTGGAGGGCTGACTCCATGCTAAGGGTCTTTCAGTGGCGCCAGCATTGCCCAACAAGGGGCAGGACACAGAGGCCCACAGGGTATATTTGGTGAAGATCAGAATTATCGGCAGGAGGAATGGAGGGGCAGTGTTGAATCCCAGCTCCTCTAGCTCCTCAGAGACCCTTACCCATCTCGGGAAGCACTGGCTCCTAGCTCTGACTTGGCCTTTTTCTTCTCTTTCAACCGCTTCAGCAGCCCCTGTGGGGAGGGGGACATCAGCTGGGCAGAACCCTATGTTCCCTCCTCATGTCCTTTCCTCGACCCACCCAGGATGTCCTGGAATATCTATTGATCTTGGGGGAAATCACAAGTTCAGACTACGTTTGCAGGAATATTAAAGGCAATCAACAGCTGCCATTTCTAAAGCACCTGACATAGTGCTTTCCTTCACTGTCTATAGACTTTTCATAAACAGCCCCAAGAAGGAGCTTCTCTCACCAGCTTCATTTGACAGATGGGGACACTATGGCCCAGAGAGGGTCAGTGACCTGGTCAAGATTGCCCAGGAGGATTTCCCTAGTGGTTCAGTGGGTAAGAATCCGTCTGCCATTGCAGGGGACACGGCTTCCGTCTCTGGTATGGGAAGATTCCACATGCTGTGGAGCAGCTAAGCCTGAGCATTGTATCACTGAGGCCAAGCTCTAGAGCCCACGATCTGCAACTACGGAGCCCAACTGGTGATTACTAAAGCCCATGTGCCTAAAGCTCATGCTCCACAATAAGGGAAATCACTGCTATCAGAAGCCTACACACCTCCAGGAAGAGTAGCCCCTGCTCGCAGCAACTACAGAAAGCCCATGAGCAGTAACAAAGACCCAGCACAGCCAAGAATAAAAACAAATAAATTGAAAAAAATTTTTTTTAAATCCCAGGAAATTAATGAAAAAAGATCACCCAGGAAAAGTCTGCCCTTTCACCTCTGAGGGTCTGAAATCTTTCCCCTCCCCTCCACCCACCACTTACACGAACATTGTGGATCTGGTGGGGGCCAGCAGCCTCTGGATCTGTCTTTCCAGGGGTCCGATCTGTGGGTGGTCAGGGGTAGAAGATTGTGGGGGTGGGTGGGATCACCTTGGATTCTGCCCCACTTTAACAGGTTCCCAAATGCCCCAGCTCTCCCTGTCTCTCAAGCTTACCTGGATCCTTGAGATTCCCTGAGGCCACGTGGATGCTGCTCTCAGAGCTAGCGCTCCCCATCCGGGGCTGGCGAGGACCCTGTCCCCCAGCAGGAGTGGATGGTCAGAAAGGGGAGAAAGACAGACAGAAGGAGAGGCAAACACCTTTCTGTTATACCCCTCATGCTCCCTTACTGCTGTTCTTGCTCCCTTCCTTTCTTCCCCTTTCCTTGCCTGTGTGGCCCCTCTTACCTCATCTTCATTCCCAAGCAACACCAGCTTCCCATCAAGTAGTGTGAAGGCTTCGATGTTCCAGACGGGCACGTCGGGGGTGGGAGCCTCTGGGATCTGTGTGGCCAGGGGCTCCAGCTCCGGCTCAGGCTCTGGGTAGAGGAGGCGGTGCTGGGGGCCTGGGAGTCCCTTCTTCTCCCTCAGGACAACCTTTCCACTCACCAAGGCTCATCAAGGCTTCCCTCCTAAGTGCCTCCTCTTCCCAACCCACCCAGCAGTCATATCAGGTGGGGACAAGCCTCTACCCCTCTCTGGGCCTTGTCTCCAGTAGCCCTGGGTAGTAATGGGGAGTGGATGCAGCCCCACAGACTATGTGCCCGGTACTGTACTTACTACTCCGCATTCCTTCTCTCATTTAATCCTCCAAAAGCCATTCAAAGGGCTATTATAACCCCCATTTTACCAAGGCTGCTGCCATTTGCTGCTTAATCACTAAGTCGTGTCCGACTTTTTGTGACCCTGTGGACTGTAGCCCGCCAGGCTCCTCTGTCCATGGAATTCTCCAGGCAAGAATACTGCAGTGGGTTACTGTGCCCTCCTCCAGGGTATCTCCCTGACCAAGGGACTGAACTCAGGTCTCCTGCATTGCAGGCAGATTCTTTACCACTGAGCTACTTAGGGAAACCCCTTAACCACTGGACCACCAAGGAATGCCCTGCAGTGGATCTTGAACAGCAGATTTGATTTGACAGAGATTGAGGAGATGGTAGCATGAACACAGTGAGCAGGGTTTCTCAGCTGGCTCAGGGGTAAAGAACCTGCCTGCCAATGTAGGGGATGCAAGAGACGGAGTTTCAATCCCTGGGTTGAGAAGATGCCCTGGAGTAGGAAATGGCAACCTGCTCCAGTATTCTTGCTGGAAAATCCCATGGACAGAGGAGCCTGGTGAGTTACAGTCCACAGGATAACAGAGATTCGGAGATGACTGACCAACTGAGAGCACACACACACACACACAGCTTGAGGAAAGGCTGGGATTTGGCACGTGGCCTGGTCCAGAGAAATAAAGGGAGGCATGAGGAGGGCTTGGAGGGCTTAAAGGCTGGAGGGGAAGGTTAAGGAAGAGATTGGCAAAGCCTTGGGTGTCAGTTAGAGGAGATGGGGATTCATCTTGAAGGTATTAAGGAGCCATGGGAGGTGTTTGAGTAGGGGAAGAATGGGGGGCAGGGGCTTGTCAGAGAGCTCTCACTGGATGCTATGGAGTGGGCAATACCTGATACCCTGGAGGGGGCTGAAGGGATACCCCTGCAAAATGGGGATATGAGTGATGAGAATTAAATGAGCTTTCAGAAATGGGAGGACAGCATCAACCCTCCCAGAGGACCCATCTGTCCTACTGTTTTACCACCAGGGGAATAAGCGATAACTCCATTTGCTAATGATCACATAAAATGTGCTGAGTCCCAGGCATTCCTGAGCTCCAACCCTCATGGTACCCTTTGCAATTCTAGGTCTCTCTGTGTGACACTTAGCCCCATCTGTCATCTCCTCATTTACTTGTTTACTGCCTGTCACACTCACTGCACCATGAACTCCATGAGGTAGGCAGGCACTTTCCTCTGTTTTGTTCCTGCTGTGTCCTCAGTGTCTAAGTCAGGGCAGGCCTAGGACATAGTAAATGCTCACAGACCTCTGTTTGAATGACCAAATGAATGAATGATATACGCTTCAGGATAGGAGTCATGATTCCATTTTAACCAGTGGAGAAACTGAAGCTCAAGGAAGAGGAGATACTAAGACATTGAGGCTGGAGGGCAGGAGAGTAGGAGACAGCAGAAATGGGTATCCAGGCAGGAGAGAAGACGCCTGGGCCACTGAATATGAGGAGAGACCTACCAGGGCCAAGAGCCATTTGGCATCTGGACAGTGCTGCCCCATCAGTCTGTTCCCTGCCCCTTCCCCTGGATGGACCCCCAGCTCATAGGTTCCTAGTCACTCCCACCATGCCCAGGCCCCTGGGGTGAGGGGGAAAGAGGGAAGAGGGCAGCCAGCCGGGCCCCCAGCCACTTCCTGTTGGGCTTTTGCACTCCCCACAACTTCCTGTGTCTGTAAGGCTGATGCTCCGGAGGCAGACAAAACCTCCCTGCATCCGGGCCTCCCAGCCCTGGGTGGGGGAGCCATGTACCTGGGTTTTCTGGCTCCGGCTCTGAATCCAGCGGTGGGCTCTTGTTTTTCCCCCAGAGGCTCTTGGATATTTTCAGGCGGCTCGTGCGTGACTCCTTGGGGGGTGCAGAGAGGACGCGACGAAACAGCGAGCGCGGGGCCGGCTGGCTGCTGGCCGTGGTCTCCTGGTGGCTCTGTGCCCTCCCCCATCCTGCAAGGCGGCCCCAGCGGAACCCCCCAGCCCCCTTCTCCGCACCACCCCCTGAGTGCCAGCGGTAGGAGGTTAAAGGAGATGGGGCTACAGGCTGGGTTTGGGAGGCCCGGCTTGGTGAAGGTGGGTCCATGGCAGAGATTCTCCTGGGGGAATGAGAGGGTGATAATTCTGTCCAGTGTCTGCCCACCAGACAGGGTTGTGCTGTCTTCGTTTCCGCCCCCTCCTCACCCTCAGCTCTGCCCCCAGGGAACCCCCTTTGGGGGCCACATGCACTCCCTTTCTTACCTTGATTTCCTGACCAGCCTCAGAATCAGCAGCCGTCTGCACCCTGCCCGGCTTCCTCCGGCTGAACGCAACTCCACGTGACCCTGTCTGTCCCACCCCACCCCACAGCCAGGCTGGGAGGGCACAACAGGGGGCAGGATGCTAGAGGAGAGGAGGTGACAGAGCAGGACCCAGAATCTCTCAGTGACCAGGAGGCAGCCTATGCCCCTCTTTGAGCCTCAGTTGCCTTCTCTGCAAAATGGGTACATGCAGATCAAATGCTGGAACTCTCATCCACTGCTGGTCAGAGGGTAGACCGACTCATCCAAGCTGGAAACCTGGTGTGATCTTTGAATATTGACCATATACCTCTTCTCTGACTCAGGAGTTCCACATATTGGGTGTATATGCTAGGTAAACACCCAACACACATGCCCACCAGCCCTATTCATAATGTGTGTGTGTGCTCTCAGTTGCTCAGTCATGTTCTACTCTTTGTCTTACTCTTTGCAAGCCCATGGACTATAGCCCACCAGGCTCCTCTGTCCATGGGATTTCCCAGGCAAGAATACTGTATCGAGTTGCCATTTCCTACCCCAGGGGATCTTCCCCACCCCGGGATCAAATCTAGGTCTCCTGTGTTGCCTGTATTAGCAGGTGGAGTCTTTACCACCGAGCCACCAGAGAAGCCCTTATAAAGATTGCATGCTTGCGGGCTAAATCGCTTCAGTTGTGTCCAACTCTGCAACGCTATGGACTTTAGCCTGCCAGGCTCCTCTGTCCATGGAATTCTCCAGGCAAGAATACTGGAGTGGGTTGCCATACCCTCCTGCAGAGGATCTCCCCCACCCAGGAATCAAACCCGTGTTTCCTGCGTTTCCTTCACTGGCAGGCAGATTCTTTACCACTGTGTCACCTGATACCCCAAACTGAAAACAACCAACATGTGCATATACAGTAAAATGGATAAATTGTGGTCTCTTCACATAGTGAAATATTATGTAACAATAAGAATAATCTAACTCAGATGAATCACAAACAGTGCTGAACAAAAAAATACAAACAATGAAGATTAAACACTATGTATTTCCATTTATATGAAGTTCCAAAGCAGGCAAAACATGTGTAACAATTCAGGAGACGGGTTTCCCTTTGGAGGGGCTGGAGACCGGGGAGGAGCACTAGGGAGCCTTTGGGGAGCCGATCACTTTTTTTAAATGAAGTGAACTTCACGTAGTATAAATATAACCTCTTTTATTTCTTGAGCTGAATGTTGGTTACATGGGTGTGTTCTGCTGTGAAAATTCATTAACCACACATTTGGGTGCTCTTTCTTGCATCTCTGTTATGCCACAATAAGTGTTCACTTGAAAAAAAAAAAGGGTGTCCAAATGCTGTTCAAAGGAACGAGTGAGTTAATGCGAGAATCAGTAGAATACTGGCCCACTGGTCCCAGGGTGAGTTTGAGTGCCAGCTGGTCCTTCTCTCACTGTGTGACCTCAGGCAAGTCACTTCCTCTCTCTGAGTCTTGGTTTCCTGATTTGTACAAGATGATAACATCAGTTTCAAAAGATTTATAATGGGACACCTTGTTTCTTCAACCAATGTTCCCTTCATGCCTGCTATGTGCTGGTACTGGAGAAGCGACAAGAAACAAGATGAACTTGATTCCTGCCTTTCTGGAACTCACAGTACAGCAAGACAGACAAGTCCTAAACATGACTTCTTCAAGTGTCCTAAACAGGACGCTTCTACATTGGTGAGGAGGGAGGACTTAAAAGAAAACAAACAGACTAGAGCAGAGGCTGAGCACAAGAGACCCACTTTGAACTGGAAAAACCCAGGAGGGCCTCCATGATGAGCTGGCATTTGTGACCCGAAGCATGAGAAAAAGCTGGTCGTGCGAACAGCTTGTGCAAAGGGAAGGGTGACCAGCGTTTAGGTGATGGGATGGGTAGAACTGCCCTCATTAGCATGTGGCCTGTGCAGTCACCCAGGGCCCCATGCTCAGGGCTCTACACTGAGCTTGATTTAATGCTCTGCTGTTGCTGTCTTGAAGTTTCTGCTTTTTGGACAAAGGGCCTGCGTTTTCATTTTGCACAGGGCCTCGAACATTCTATAACCTGTCCTGAGGAGGAGGGTCTTCAATGAGGATCAAAAACCCTTGTCCAGGGGCTGGACATGTTCACGCAGGTGCACACACCTTAGCTATGCCCCTCCTCATCCATGCGGCACTCGGTCCACTCACTGCACACACAGGTAGCTTCTCCCAGGGTTCTGCTGGATCTCTGAGCCTTCACCTCTTCACTGTGCACTGGCCCCACTCCCTGCATTTTTGCTGGAGGACTTTTTTCTGACAGGTGGAGTCTACATTGCCCGTACAGCTAGCAATCCCAAAGTGTCAGCACATTAACACCTCCCTGGGAGCTCGGGGCTTCCCAGGTGGCTTGGTGGTAAAGAATCCACCTGCCAAGCAAGAGACATGAGAAGATACCCTGGAGAAGGAAATGGCAACCCACCCCAGTATTCTTGCCTGGGAAATCCCAAGGACAGAGGAGCCAAGTGGGCTACAGTCCATGGGGTTGCAAAGAGTTGGACACTACTGAGTGACTAAACAGAAAAAAGAGAAAATAACCAGGGGGCTGCCCTCAACCAATGACTATGGGACTTGGAGGATCAGTACTCCAGCTCCCTTGCCCTTTAAGTGGGATGTCTGTGAGGTATATGCCCTACATGGTCCCCCAGACGTCCCCAGTAGGATGGAGCTCCATGTGCCTCCCATATCAACATGACTTCCCTACCTTGTGTCATTTCCTTATTCCCCAGGTGATATGTCCTGGGATCACCACCCAGACAAACTACTTCCACTGGGATTCTTGTCCCAGGGTCTGCTTCTGGGCAACCCCAAACTATAACTGAATGTGCAAATGCAGATGGTGCTTGAACACAGGCTTTCTATTCATGTCCTTTTTTTTTTAAATGTTTTTAAAAAATCATTTTATTTTCTGGCTGTGCTAGGTCTTTGTTGTTGTGGGTGGGCTTTCTCTAGTTTCAGCAAGTGGGGGCTTCTCTTCATTGCAGTGCTCAGGCTTCTCATGGTGGTGGCTTCTCTTGTGGAACACGGGGCTCTAGGTGTGCAAGGCTTCAATAGTTGCAGCACTCTGGTTCGATAGTTGCGACTTGCAGGCTCTAGAGCCGGGGTTCAATAGTTGTGACCACAGGCTTAGTTGCTCCACAGCATGTGGAATGTTCCCAGACCAGAGATCAAACCCATATCCCCTGCATTGGCAGGTGGATTCTCAATCACTGGACCACCAGGGAAGTCTCTCCAAGGTCTCTTTATTGGAGGTCAGTGGATAGCAGTATCGTTGGAGGTGGTCTTCTCTTGGATCTGCTGGAGGCCCTCCTGGCAGTTCTTGGTTTCACGTTCTGAAAAAGACAAGAGAGTTTAGGTGGGGATGGTGGTGGTGGTGGTGATAGTGGAGCTGGGTTTGCCCTCTTCATGGTGGCACCCTGGATGGGTAAGAGGACAGGGGCCCAAAATGAGGAAGTTGGTAAAACCTCAACTGCAAGCCAGCTTATTGAAATGGAGTGGTAGTTTGAAAGTGGAACTTGATTGTACAGGGGTGATTATAGAGGTGGCTTTGTCATTATTGTTTGTGGTGTGGTGAGAATGTGCAGACTGGGCTTAGATTGCTCCAGCATAAAAGTTGTCATCAAGGGTCAGGGAGCCTGGGGCTGAACAAGCATCCTTGGGACTGAGATGCTCTGGGCAGAGGATTGCAACAACTGGGTTAGGGGCTGGGCAGAAGCTGTGTGGGCTTCCCAGGTGGTGCTAGTGGTAAAGAACCCACCTACCAATGCAGGAGACATGAAAGACTTGGGTTCCATCCCTGGGTTGGGAAGATCCCCTGGAGAAGGGCATGGCAACCTACTCCACTATTCTTGCCTGGAGAATCCCATGGACAGAGGAGCCTAGCAAGCTACAGGGTTGCAAACAGTCTGACATGACTGAAGTGACTTAGCATACAGCACAGAAGCTGTCCTATGCAAAGACGTTTTCTGTAGAGGATCACAGGCTTGATCACTGTTGTGTGGACAGAGAGACTTTGGGTTGAGAGCAAGGGTGAGGGCAAGGTTGGGTGGCTGGGAGAGGGGCAGGGGCAGTAGGCTATGTTGCAAGCAGAATGACTGAAGTCTGGGTCTAGATTGCCTGAATAGATTGCAAGGGAGTGAAGGGTCTTGGCTGAGGTTGTGAGCACAGGGTTACAGGAAGGAGTGAGAGGGGCCGGCTGGAGTTAGGCAAGCAGGCAAGGATCAGGGCAAGCGCTGAGCTTGTGTGAACAGAGGGGCCTCAGGCCGAGGTAGTGCGGGCGTCGGGGGACTCACCTTGTCGAAGTGCGGCCAGGTGCGCAGCAAGTTGAAGAGCAGGTCGCCAGGGCACTCAGTGGGCACGAGCTGGCGGTGGCCTAGCAGCGCATAGTCTGGCCTCAGGAGGCCGGCGCGTATAGCGCAGCGCGGGAGCTCGTCTCGCACCGCTAGCAGCGCGGCCTCTGAGGGCAGCACCGCGGTGTAGTTGCCTATCAAGGCCACGCCGAAGCCGCGGGAGTTGTGGCCGAGTGTGTGAGCACCCACCCAGTGCCATCCGCGGCCCTCGTACACGTAGCCGTCTGAGCCCACCACGAAACTGCGGAGGAGAGGGAAGCAGGAACCAGACGGCGTGAGGTCTCGCTCCGCATCTGGCCCTCTACCCCAGTTTCCGCACCCGTGCCAAGGGCCACCGTCACCCCAAGTTTCCCCCGGTCACGCAGACTCCACCTGGTCCAGCCATGTCCCACTCTCCCTCCAAATGCCGCTCCAGAAATACTCCCGTTTCTCTGGATCTGTCCTCAACATTAGCCCGGTCTCTTTCTACCCAGCTCCCTCCCCATTATTTCAAGTCCAACTCCTCCGCAATTCTGACCATTTTCTGGCTGAGATCATATCCATCATTGCTCGGTCCCAGACTTAGCCGCTACCACAGGTCCTGTTCTTCTCCCAAGTCTGGACTCCTTTCCTGGTTCCCACCCCAGACTAAAGAGAGTCCCACTGTTGAGCTTTCCAGTAGACGCCAACCCCAGTCTAGGCCACGCCCCTCTCCACCCTGGCTCCACCCACCCTAAACTCCGCCTCTGTTTTGACTGCTACGCTCTGTTTCAAACCCTGCCCCCTGAGTCAGGCTCCGCCCATCCAGTCTTTCCACTGCACCGCCCCTTGGTCTGCCCTGCCAGCGCTCCGCAGGTTCCCGCCCACCTGTATCCTATGTCGGACCAGCCGCGTGTCTGCTGGTGGAAACGTTGCATAGAGCGCATGTCTGCGGCGCAGCTCTCAAAACTGGTGCAGGGTGGCGCGGGCAAGTACGTGTGGTGCACATACAAGAACCCGAGCGGCAGCTTCAGCAACGTCGGGCGGCCCTGGTACGGTGCGGCACCCCAGCGGCAACGCGGGTGGATGGCTGGACACCCTGAGGGGAAGGGAATCCAGAGTGGGAGTCAGCGAGCGTTTCTCTGCCTGCAGCCTTCTCTCACACTAAGAGGGCAAGTAAGGATCATCCGTCCAGTCTCCTCCCAGATTTGGGGACGGTTCATTCTCACATCAGTCTTCCCCAGTGCCTCAGATGGTAAAGAATCTGCCCGCAATGCAGGAGACCCGAGTTCAACCCCTGGGTGGGGAAGATGCCCTGGAGAAGGGAATGGCTACCCACTCCAGTAATTCTTGCTTGGAGGATCCCATGAACAGAGAAGCCTAGCCACTGTCCATGGAGTCACCAAGAGTCCAATGCGACTAACACTTTTTACTTTTTTCACTTTTCAATCACACCACTCTGGCCCCCACTGGGAACTAAATCTAACAGCATCCTAGTCCTGTCAGCCCCCTCTGGAATCCCCTAACCATAGATACCACTGACCTGTCTGGCACTGAGGAGGTATCTGTGAGAAGGATTGTCTCAGTGGGTGGGGGTCCTACTCACCTAGGAAAGCCTCAGTGAACTCCTTGGTAGCGTGGGTGGCCACCTGTGCCAGCTCTTCTTGGCTCATGCCCTGTAGATGAGGGTGTGCTGGCTCTAGTCTCTGTAGCAGGATGAGGGCCCCCCATACTTGCTGGGTCAGGCTTGGGGCCGAAGTCAAAGCAGCTCCGTTGTGCCGTCGAAAGTTGCTTCGAAATCCTGGGTCTCCGGCTACCCCGGCTCCATAGTACTGGCTCAGCAGGTGACTGAGGGGTGGCCGGGGCGCAGGGGTCCGGCTCAGGTAGTCACCAAGGAGGGCTCCGTCCAGGGCACCGTTGAGGAAAGCCGTGGTGAGGGGTGATGCCTCAGGATCCAGGAGCGTGAAGGTCCTGGGAACAGAGAGCTGGTCCCAGCATCCCTCAGTTCCCAGTCCAGAATGATTCCAGGTCTGGGGGCCCTGGAGGAAGTTCAGGCCCAGGCCTCTGGCCAGGGTGACCACAAGGAGGCTGTCCACAGCAGTTGGTAACTTGGCCTTGGTATCTGGAGAGGAGGCTTGGACATCTGGAGAACCAGGTCTAACTTCTGGAGAGGTGGCTCTGACATCTGTATCTTTGGTGCTAACATTTGGAGACACGGCTCTGACATCCCCAGAGGTGACATCAGGAGAGGCATCGCTGAGCCCTGGGGAGGTGGGTCCAAGGTCTGGAAAGGTGACTCCAGCATCCGGAGGGGTGGCCGTGCTCTCTAAGGAGAGGTTTACGATTCTGTGTCCCTGAAGCCCTGCCCAAAGCCCTGCCAGAAGAGGCTCCACAGCCACGGTCGAGCCATCGGGTGCTAGTACCACCCCATATTCCTTCCCATCCTGCACGCTGTGTCTCGCCACCTCTCCCATCAGGCCTCGAAGCTCTGGGCTCAGCGAAGGAGGATCCAGCTCGGTGGTGTTGAGACTCTTCCCCTCCAGCAGGAAGTGATAGAGGGGACTGTGGGTACCAGAGCCCTGGGCTGTCAGCAGCCATGCAGCGGCACTATGGCCAGCCTCAGTGGCTGGCGCCTTCTGCTCCAGCTCAGCCAGGGCCTGGATGACAGAGTCCATGAGCAGGGGCAGGGTCGCTGTGGGAGGAAGGATGGCATTAACCCAACAGCCCAGTACCCCTTGTTCCTCAGCCTCCTCCTGCTGCTCCTGCATCTTCTCAATGCCCCCAGCTCTTTGTTGGACAACTTTACGATGTCTGACACTGCCCTTGTGTAGGTGAGGAAGCTGAGACACAGACAAAAGGTTAAGGAGCTTAGACTATCCGTGGGCACTGTGGAGCCAGGACAGCTTCATGAGCATGAGAGATACACCGCCAGGTTGAAATTCTAAGATTGCTCTTTTGAGTGCTGTATGAAGAATATAATTTTTTGGAGGGCAGATCAGAGTAGAGAAGGGGAGAGAGGGTGGAGGTAAGTAGTGAAGGTGGCTGAAGCCAGGATGGTGATGCTGTGAAGGATAAGAGTGGGCAGTGTCTCCAGGTATCTTGAGGGAATGATGGACAGTTTTTCTTAGTGGATTGGAGTTTGCACAAGTATAGAGGGAACGGTGTCTTGAAGGGTGCCCAGGGGAGGGGGAGCCTGTGCCATGTGGGAGAAATGTCAGTGGCTGAACTTGGAACTTAGAAGTGTGGGGCTCAGAGCTAGGGTGAGTTGTTGAATAATAGCTGACATTAATTAAATATTTACTATGTGCCAGGCACCATTGTAGGTGACTTATATAACTGAACACATCTAATCTTCGCAAGGACCCTATGAGCGTGAAGAGGTTAAATTACCTACCTAAGATCACACAGCGAGGAAGTGGCAGAGGCAGCATTTGAACACAGGAAGTCCTAATCCTTACACTCCACCATCTGCTGCAATTCAGACTCTTCTCCAGACAGTTCACATAGTAATTCCTCTATAACTTTGCTTTACTCTCTGCCTAAAATGTCCTTTACTGCTTCACCACCAAGTAAAATTCTTCTTCCTGTCCTAGATTTATGTCCCCTCCTCCAGGAAGTCTTCCTAATTTTTGCTCTCTTGGCTCCAGTTTCTTCCCCCAACCCTTGCCCGGATCCTATGGGGATGGGAACATCTGTGTTCCCAGACTGGAGTTTCCTAGAGACTTGAGCCTTGTGAGTCCAACCTCACCCTGTAAAGAGCTGGGCACAGAGGGGCAGTAATATACTGAACTAAGAGTCCTGGCTTCAGGCCTCTGCCTTCTGACCCACCTGTCCCTGGCTCCGGCTGCAGCAGCAATCCATACAGGATCCAGAGTATACCCTGGACCACCACTGTGGGCTTCCAGTTTCCAAAAGACATAGCCGGTTGACCTCAGTGGAGATCTCAGCAGGGCTGGAAGGAGACAGGGAAAACAAATAGTACCTTTGGCTACTGTCAAAGTCCAGCGGTGAATGACACGGCTGCCACTTGTAGAGCTGTGGACCCGAGGCAGCAGAGGCATGGGTACAGAGTGCCATGCCTCAAGGTCATCTGGGTCTCAGGGGCTCCCCTAGCCTATCCCATTTCTCCCAGGCTGAGGTCAAGGATCAGTAAGTTCCAGGAAGGGCGTTGGAAACCAGATAGTTCAGACTCCATCAGAGTCAGCCCATTCCCCAAGAGAGGTAGACTGAGGCCCATCCAGCATTCCACCCTTCCTATGGTGATAGTTTTGTGGCTGCTTCTGGCCACCAGAGGGGACTCTCAAGTGCCTGCCCAACTGGTAGGACAGGCTGTGCTGAGAGTGGAGAGAGGAGAGGCCTGCCTGAAGTTGACAATACCTCCTGCCTTATCTGATGCCAGTGCTTTAGCCTCAGGCAGAGGGAGCGTAGGGGGACTCGGAGATGTCACCTCTCATCTGGTTCCAGCTCCGGATCCCATGCCACTAGGGATAGCTGAGAGCAGGAATTGGGCTCGGGGGAGGTGTTCGGAACCCTGACTCTGTCCCCGGACCTGACAGCTCACCTGGGCTGGTGGTGAGGGGTTCTCTCCCTTTTCCTCTGGTGTCCGTGGCCAAGTCCTGCTGAAGAGAGCCCGTCTCCCCTTTATCTGGTGTCAGGTGGGATGGGCTCAACGTGACTGGGGCTGCCATGGATATTGCTTCACTGTGGGCCTTCCATCTCGAAACCAGCCCAGGGAGTTTCCAGGAGACCCACCAGGCTGGGCATTCAACAGAGGGCGGGCCCTGGGCGGGCCTGGGAATAATCAGGCTGAGCCAGGCCTGGGATTCCCCAGGGGGCCTACTTAGCTATTGAGAGTCCTCTTTCTGGTCACCCAGCATGGGCTTCCTTGGTGGCTCAGTGGTTAAAAATCCACCTGCCAATGCAGGATATGCAGGAGATACGGGTTGGTCTCTGGGTTAGGAAGGTGATCCCTGGGTCGGGAAGATCCCCTGGAGAAGGAAATGGCCACCCACTCCGGTATTCTTGCCTGGGAAATCCTATGGACAGAGAAACATGGAGGGCTACAGTCCATGGGGTCGCAAAGAGTCGGACGCAACCAAGCAGGCACCTCAAATTTGCCAAAATTCCAAAATTTGAAGCATGGCTTAGCACAAATCTGGGCACACAGTGGGGGCTCATAGTTAGGTGCTAAGGGAGGGGGGTGCTTAGCCCAAAGCCTGCTCCCCAGGAGATTCTGAGGAAATCTCCTCCCCCAAGCCCCAGTTTCTGAGGATTTGGGGTCAAGGGCTCTGCCTGGTAGAACCATGTGGAGGATGTGGGCTGTGTGTCTGTCAGGTGCAGGACTAGAGTGGGGAGTGTAGAATTTAAGGTGGTGGTGGAAATCTCAGCCATCAAGATAATAATATTCTAATGCAATTGTTTATTCTGGCTGTGCCCCGAGGCATGTGGGATCCTTGTTGCCAGACCTGGGATGGAACCTACACCACCTGCATTGTAAGATGGAGTCTTAACCACTGGACCACCAGGGAAGTCCTGCTAATGCAGTGTTTTACTTATTTATTTATTTTAAAAGATTTATTAATTTATTTTAATTGGAGGATAATTTCTTTACAATATTGTGATGATTTTTGCCATATGTCAGTATGAATCAGCCACAGGTATACATGTGTCCCCCATCCTGAATCCCCCTCCCACCTCCCTCCTCATCCTATCCCTCTATGCTGTCACAGAGCACCAGCTTTCAGCGCCCTACTTCATAATGCAATGTTTTAAAAGACTAAAAGCAAAGCAAAAAAAAAAAAAAAAATCCATGATGAACAAATTAGCAACATTTTAGTAAAGACAGGATCGGGGCAGTGCTGTGCTCAGACATATTGGGGCCAGAGGTGAAAGGAAAAACATCAGAAAAACATCAGAGCCTTTGTGGCTCACTTACTTTATCTTCATTCAGGCCCTGGATCCACTGGGGGTACCCCCCAGGGGCTGCCAGGTAGACCGTCCCATGAGATTCCTAGCCTGGAAATGACCTTGATGAGGCCTCATGAACCCTGGGTTTGTCTCTCTGATTCTTGTGGCTGTCGGGGGACACTTGCAGTTTTATTAAAAATAATTTTTCTGTTGGTCATCCATTTTATTTTTTTAAACTTTTTATTTTATATCAAAGTATAGCAGATTATGGAGAAGGTGATGGCACCCCACTCCAGTACTCTTGCCTGGAAAATCCCATGGAAGGAGGAGCGTGGTAGGCTGCAGTCCATAGGGTCGCAAAGAGTCGGACGTGACTGAGCGACTTCACTTTCACTTTTCACTTTCATACATTGGAGAAGGAAATGGCAACCCACGCCAGTGTTCTTGCCTGGAGAGCCCCAGGGACGGGGGAGCCTGGTGGGCTGCCATCTATGGGGTCGCACAGAGTCGGACACGACTGAAGCGACTTAGCAGCAGCAGCAGCAGCAGCAGCAGCAGCATAGCCGATTAACAAAGTTGTGATAGTTTCAGGTGGACAGCGGAGGGACTCAGCCATTTGTATATCATGTATTCATTCTTCCTCAAACTCCCCTCCCATCCAGGCTGGCACATAACATGAGCAGAGCTCCCCGTGCTATACAGTAGGTCCTTGTTGGTTATCCATTTTAAATATAGCCGTGTGGACATGTCCATCCCAAACTCTGTAACTATCCCTTTCTACCATCCCCCTCCTGTGGTAACCATAAGTTTGTTCTCTAAGTCCCTTGAAGTTTTACTTAACCACCCACTGATGCTCATTTTACCCAGCAGGAGGGTGAGCTCAAAGAGGTTAAATAACTTGCCCAAGGTCACACAGTGAGAACCTGGGGAGAGCTCCAAGCTCAGTGGTGTGTTCACCATCCTGTGGCGAGATCAGGGTCAGAGGCAAGACTGGCGACAGATCAACTTCGCACCCAGTAATTCTTGGGCCAGATGGGCAGCCTTGATACCCTTTTAAAGCCTGAAGTTTGTGGTAGGAGCTTGGTTGTTTTGGAGCCAGGGACACGGCCAGCCAGCATTTCCCTAAGGGTCCGTCTGGGATTAGTGACTTTCTTGGGTAGGACCCTTCCTCCAGGAAACCTCCCTGATTACCCCTGGCCCCCAGTTTCTCCATTCTGGTTCCCTAGCCCAGGATTCCTACCTTTGACCCAGACCTATTCATACAAAACCCTGAGTTTCTCTGTCTGGGGTTCCATCTCCCCCAGACTAGAAGATGTTGAATTTTCTTAGGCTGTCCAAGAATGCCCACCACAGCTCAGAGACCAGATAGGTAGCAGGGAGTGACTGTTGAGTATAGGATAGGCCTTCTTGAGGACGTGGGGTCAGTTTGAGGGCAGGCTCTAAAACACAGGCACATGCAGGCACCCACACACCAGGGCACCTGGGCTGGGCTGGGCCTGGGAGGCGACAGGAAGGCTGGAATTCCCATGATGAGTCATCCCCCGCCCCCGCGTCCCTCCCACCTCTGTGAAGCCCAGTGGCAGAGAAGGTCAAGGCCCCTCCAGGCTGAGGACAGGCCAGGGGTCTTATGAGAGTACCTGGCGCCTGGGTCCAGGCTCAGCACACACCGGCGGAGCCCTGGAATCTGGATCTAAAGTGACGCTGGGATCAAGGCCAGAGGACAGAGAAAAAGGAGCTTGGGGGCAGGGCTGGGTTTGGGGCCAAGATCGGAGTTAATAACTTTCTCTCTGGTAACAGTGGGCTTCCCTGGTAGCTCAGACGGTAAAGAATGTGCCTGCAATCCAGGAGACCCTGGTTCGATCCCTGGGTTCGGGAGGCGTGGCAATCCACTCCAGTGTTCTTGCCTGGAGAATCCCATGGACCGAGAAGCCTGAACTTTGTGACAGTCCACAGGGTCACAAAGAGTTGGACATGACTGAACAACTAACACTTTCACTACACTTCCTTTGGTAACAGTAACGATAATAAGAGTGAAGACCCTGATAAACTTGTGTACGGGTCTCTGAGAGAAGGTTTTATTTATTTATTTTTAAAATAATTTTCTTGATCTATTTTTGGCTGTGCAGGCTCTTTGTGGTTGCTTAGGCTTTTCTCTAGTTGTTGAAAGCGGGGGCTACTCTCCAGTGGCGGACCCCAGGCTTCTCATTTCAGTGGCTTCTCTTGTTGCAGAGCACAGGCTCTGGGGCAAGTGTGGGCTTCAGCAGTTAGAGCACATGGACTCGGTAGTTGCGGCTCCTGGGCTCCAGAGCACAAGCTCAGTAGGTGTGGAGCACGGGCTTATTTGCTCTGAGACATATGGGATCTTTCTGGATCAGAGGTTGAACTTGTGTCTCCTGCATTGGCAGGGGGATTCTTTATCATTGAGCATCATGGAAGGCCAAGATAAGATTTCATATGCCCATGTTAAACATTTTTTTTCTTTACAGGAATACAGCTGATTTACAATGTCGTGTCAGTGTCCGCTATACAGCAAAGTGACTCAGTTATACACATATACATACTATTTTTTAGAACTTTCTTTTCCATTATGGTTTATTATAGAATATTGAATATAGTTCCCTGTGACATACAGTAAGACCTTGTTGTTTATTCATCTTATGTATAATAGTTTACATCTGCTAATCCTGGGGGGGTCAGAAAGATCCCCTGGAGAAGGACATGGCAACCCACTCCAGTATTCTTGCCTGGGAAATCCCATGGGCAGAGGAGCCTGGTGGGCTACAGTCCATGGGGCCACAAGAGTCAGACATGACTTAGTGACTAAACAACAACAATCCTGGAATCCTTCACTCCTCCACCTTTCCCCTTCAGCGTCCGAAAGTTTGTCCTCTATGTCTGTGAGTCTGTTGCTGTTTTGTAGAGAAGTTCATGTGTGCCGTATTTTAGATTCCACGTATAAATGATATCGTGTGGTATTGATATTTGTTCTTCTCTTTCTAACTTACTTCATTATAGTATGATAATCTCTAGTCATACCCATCCTGTCTGATTCTCTGGATCAAACCCAGGTCTCTCGCATTGTAGACAGATTCTTTACTATCTGAGCCATCAGGGAAACCCCTCTAGTTGTACCCACATCATTGCAAATGACATCATTTCATTCCTATTCATGACTGAGTAGTATTCCATTGTACATATGTATCACATCTTTATCCATTCGATGGTCATTTAAATTGTTTCTATGTTTTGTATAAGCCTACATTTTTAAGTTCAGCTCTGGGTTTTGTGAAGAGATGTTTTAAAGCAGGAGTGGCCACAGTCTGTGAATTGATCATCTGTTTTTGTAAACAGTTGTTTTTTGTTTTCAAGGTGAAATTCACCTAACATAAAGCAAACCACTTAAAAGTGTACAGTTCTGTGGCATTATTACATTTATAATTTTGTTCAGCCATCACCTGTATCTGATCTACCAAAAATTTCATCATCCCAATATAAAACCCTGTACCCAATAAACAGTTACTTTTTCATCATTTACCAGCCCCTGACAATTGCCAATCTTTTGGTCTCTGGATTTACCTATTATGTATATTTCATATCAATGTAATCATACAATATGTGATTTTTGTGTCTGGCTTTTTCTTTTCATGGAGCATAATGTTTTCAAATTTCATTTATGTTGTAGCCTGAATCAATGCATTTTATTATGAATCACTCTTTATATGGCTGAGTAACATTCCATTCTATGGATGTAGCACAATTTGTTTATGTAAAAGGAAGATTTCTTGGAATACATTTTCTCCCACTTGTTTCCACATTAGCCTATGACTATTTCCATGCTCTAACAGCAGAGTGGTGTCCCTGCAATGGGGACCATTTGCTGTGCAAAGTTGAAAATGCTTACAATGTGCATCCTCCACCTCCAGCTTTATTGAGATATAATTGACATAAAACACTGTGTAAGTTTAAGGCATGCAACGTGATGATTTCATGCAGGTATATATTGCAAAATGATTACCATAACAAGGTTAGTTAACACGTCCAACACCTCACCTCACAGAGTTATCATTTTATGTGTAGGTGGTGAGAGTGTTTAAGATCTACTCTTTCAGCAGGTTTCAAGAATACAAAATTGGTGACTGTAGTCGCCGTGCTGTCCATTAGGTTCTCAGAAGTTATTTATCTTACAGCTAAAAGTCTGTACCCTTTGACCAACATCATCCCGTTTCCCCTACTTGCTGCCCTTGGCAACCACCATTCTACTCTCTGTTTCTATGAGTTCATTTTTTCTTTTGTAGATTCCACATATAAGCAAGACCAAACAGTATTTGTCTTTCTGTCTGACTTGTTTTACTTACCATAATGCCATCAACTTCCATTCATGCTGTTGCAAATGGCAGGACTTTCTTATATTTTATGCCTGAATTGTACATATCACAATTTATATAAATACAAATAAATATATAATATATATCACATTTGTGATATATATATATAATATGCATACATGCTTAGTCTCTCAGTCATGTTTGACTCTTTGCAACTCTTTAGACTGTAGCCTGCCAGGCTCCTCTGCCCATGGGATTCTCCAGGCAAGAATACTGGAGCGGGTTGCCATTTCCTTCTCCAGGGAATCTTCTCAACCTAGGGATCAAACCCAAATCTCTTGTGTCTCCTGCATTGCAGGCAGATTCTTTACCCACTGAGCCATCAGGGAAGCCCTTGTATATTATAAGCATATTACATTTTCTTTATCCATTGAGGGGCACTTAGCTTGTTTCCCTGTTTTGGCTATTATGAAAAAAAAAATGCATCAATGAACATGGGGCGCAGAAACCTTTCTTGCCGGGAGCCGGTGAGGCATTCCACTCGTGACAAAGGTCATGAGGAAGGAGGCTCGGCATACGCAAAGGCGGGATCGAGCCTCAGGAGTCCGCCCGGATATTCTCGAGCATTTTCCCCCCAAAAACCAGAGTCTGCCTACTTTATTGCTTTGTGCTCTCACCTCTGACTTTACTGGGGGCTGTCCCCTACCACCATCTCTCTCTCTCTGTCAAAGAGTTAACTTACAGCTCCAATTAATAAAGTTCCTGGGCAATTAGGAGTGTTTAAATCCAAACCCCTCAGATGGCTCTCTAACTCGCCTGACAAGTTTACCCGGACTCCTGCAGCTATGCATACGATTGTTTACAGTCTCCTAGCCTCCAGAGGCACGGGAAGCTTAAGATATTCAAATAGCTTAGAGCCTCTCAGAGAGTTAAAAACTGTCAGAATAAACTAGTAAAGGATTTCATTGATGAGTCAATGCTTGTTGCCAAGTTTTCACATCCCCTAAATTGTATCCTTGAATGTGTATTAATTAATAGTTGGTATATAGAAAAAATAAGTAGTGGCCTTGGTGTTAGTAACTTTAGACCCTTAAGGTAATAAATTCTTTTCTTTGTTGTAAGCCCATTACACATCCGCCCTATAGGAATGCAATTTTATCTTTGGAAGATGGCGCCAAACCTTAATTACTGTTAGAGAAAATAAGTCTTTGTTGATAAGTTCTTGTCAAGAGTCATAAAATGTTAGTAGGCCTTCTGGCCAGAAGATGATGTAAATCACCTAAACCATTTGTATACGATAAATTTGCAGGAAAGTAACCTTGGTTTTTGATAAGAATCAAAGACTGCTGACTTTGCATCCCCTATTATCCTCTATGTGTAACTTAGGGTATAAAAGCCCCTGTTAAAAATAAAGCTACGGGCCTTGCTCACCAACGCTTGGTCTCCCCATGTCATTCTTCCCTTTAACTTCCAGCTGAGTCTCCATCTGGAGCGCGGAACCCACCACGCTTACTAATTATGCCTGGGCTTCTAAGACCCACTCGAGAAGGTGTCTAGGGTGGGGCACCTTCCGCTATTCGAGAGGGCGCCTGCGGCCTACGTAAGTGGTGCAAACTTCTTGTCTTGAAGTTTTATTGGTCTCCCGCGTAAACCAAGCTACTCAGCCTCTTTTCTCCACTGAATTTTCCTACTGAGCTATCCTCATTCTATTACTCTTTATATCTTTGATAAATAAATAAATAGTCGCCGACGCCGTCTCCCCTTCGAATACCCTGGATCAGCCGGGGCTGGTCCTCGGCACTTTCTGGGGAGTAATTTCATTTCATTCAGCTTCATGTGGCCTTTAGATAAAATTTGCTGACTCCTGCTGAGCCAGCCCACCCAGATTCCTATTCTCACTCTGTTCCTTACTAACTAGAGAAAGACTTAGTCTCGAGCCCCCATTTTGCCCATCTCTGAAGTGGAAGAGTAGTATCAACCTCATAGGGTTATTGTGAGAGTTAAATGGGCTTCCCTGGTGGCTCAGAGAGTTAAATGAGGAGATCCATGCAAAATGGATTGAAGGACCATGCCTTCAAACTGTGGTGCTGGAAAAGACGCTTGAGAGTCCCCTGGACTGCAAGATCAATCAATCCTAAAGGAAATCAACCTGAATATTCATTGGCAGGACTGATGGTGAAGCTAAAGCTCCAATACTTTGGCCACCTGACCCGAAGAGCCAACTCATTGGAAAAGATCCTGATGCTGGAAAAGATTGAGGGCAGGAGGAGAAGGGGGTGACAGAGGACGAGATGGTTTGATGGCATCATCGGCTCAATGGACATGAGTTTGAGCAAACCCCTGGAGACAGTGAAGGACAGGGACACCTAGCGTGCGTCCCTAGTCCATGGGGTCACAAAGAATCTGACATAACTGAACGACTGAACAATAACTGTGCCAGGGTGTGGAAAGTATTCAATAAGTAGAGTCATTTCTGCCCATCTACCTGATTGTCCCGGCCTCCCCAGCAGAGGGCCAGCCCACAGGACAATCTATTATGGCCAGACTCCCACATCCTGGATGAGTCCAGACTCACAGTCATTTACTATTTCTGCATCTGGGGCCCTTATCAAGCCAAGTCTTCCCCACTGGCCCCCTCCCAGCACCTCTAGCAGCCAGCTAGGCCTTAGACAGTCTGAAACCACATCCAAATTGTTACATCCAGGGCAGACTGCTCCAAGAATTGATCAGATCTATTTTGCAAAGGGGAAAACAACTTGTGATGTGTAAGAGTGACCTCACAGCTTCCAGCTGGTGTTATTCTACACTCTCCAGTGGGCAAAGGTTGACTTCAGTTGCTTTTCTCTGGGGGACTAGAGGTGAGATTTAATCTCTCAACACCTGGAATTAGAGAGGAGGGGGTTTTGCAACTGAGCACTCTGGATATTGCAGCAAAATCGTGAGCTTGACCCTCGTCGGTATGCTAGAGGTCAAGAGTGAGTGTGAGGTAAACGGGTCAGATGTTGGCACTTCCTGAGAAATGTTTCCCCAGCACCAATGAGCTCCTAATCACCCTGCTTTGAGGAAATGATACAGGGCAAAATAATTTTTAACCTTTTTTCCTAAACAGAACATTTCAAGTGTATTCAAAAATGTGGAGAATTGGGCTTCCCTGGTGGCTCAGTGGTAAAGAATCTTCCTGCCACAACAGGAGACATGGGTTCAATCCCTGGTCTGGGAAGATCCCACATGTTGCAGAGCAACTAAGCCCATGCACCATAACTACGGAGCCTGTGCTTTAGAGCCCCAGAGCTGCAACTATGGAGCCTGCGTGCAGCAACTACTGTGACTCTCTCTTCCTAGAGCCTGTGCTGTGCAACAGGAGAAGCCACTGCAATGAGAAGCCCGTGCAGCAAACTGCAGAAAAAGCCTGTAAAGCAGTGAAGACTCAACACAGCCAAAATAAATAAATAAATAAAATTGTAAAAAAAGTTGCAAATGAAACAACTGACAAAGGATTAATCTTCAAAATATATAAGCAACTCATACAGCTCCACATCAGGAAAACAAACCGCCTAGTCAAAAAATGGGCAGAAGACCTAAGCAGACATTTCTCCAAAGAAGATGTATAAATGGCTAATAAGCACCGGAAAGGAGAAGGCAATGGCACCCCACTCCAGTACTCTTGCCTGGAAAATCCCATGGACGAAGGAGCCTGGTGGGCTGCAGGCCATGGGGTTGCTAAGAGTCAGACACGACTGAGCGACTTCACTTTCACTTTTTACTTTCATGCATTGGAGAAGGAAATGGCAACCTAGTGCAGTGTTCTTGCCTGGAGAATCCCAGGGACGGGGGAGCCTGGTGGGCTGCCATCTATGGGGTCGCACAGAGTCGGACATGACTGAAGCGACTTAGCAGCAGCAAGCACTGGAAAAGATGCTCAAAGTTGCTCATTATTAGACAAATGCAAATGTAACTACAATGAGGTATCACCTCACACCAGTCAGAATGGCCATCATCAAAAAATCTATGAACAGTAATTGCTGGAGAGGGTGTGGAGAAAAGAGAACACTTTTGCACTGTTGGTGTAAATGTAAATGGATACAGTCGCTATGGAGAACAGTATGGAGATTCCTTAAAAAACTAGGAATAAAACTACCATATGACCCAGCAATCCCACTATTGGGCATATATGGTGAGGAAACCAAAATTGAAAAAGATACCTGTACCCCAGTGTTCCTTGAAGCACTATTTATGATAGCCAGGACATGGAAGCAGCCTAGATGTCCATTGACAGATGAATGGATAAAGAAGTTGTAGTAATATATAAAATGGACTATTACTCAGCTATAAAAAAGAATGCATCTGAGTCAGTTCTAATGAGGTGGATGAACCTCGTGCCTATTATATACTGAAGTAAGTCAGAAAGAAAAACAAATATCATTTACTAACGTATATATATATGGAATCTAGAAAGATGGAACTGATGAACCTATTTGCAGGGCAGCAATGGAGGTGCAGATATAATGAACAGACTTGTGGACACAGAGGGTGAGATGAACTGGGAGAGTAGCCCTGAAACGTATACATTACCGTATGTGACACAGATAGCCGGTGGGAGTTTGCTGTGTGACTCAGGGACTGAAACTTGGTGCTCTGTGACGACCTAGAAGGGCGGGATGGGGTGGGATGTGGGGGGGAGGTTCAAGAGGGAGGGGACAGCAGAGACCAATGCAATATTGTGAAGCAATTATCGTCCAATTAAAAATAAACACATTTTTAAAAAGTAGAGAGAATTGGATTGGCCAAAAAGTTCCTTCAGTTATTAAGTTAAACATAAAAAGCACATTTTTCATTTCTACCAAGAACTTTATTGAACAGTGTATTCACCGTTTCGTCCGCTACCTGCTGCCATTTTCCAGGCAACTTCATAATTCCATCTTCCCCAAAATTTTTTATATTTTTGAGCAAGGAACTGTTCGAGGTGTCTTTTACAGTCTTCCAGGGAAGTGAAATTTTTTTCACTAAGAGTATTTTAAAGACTAAAATGAATGCAAATCCAAAGGTGCAATGTCAGGTGAATATGGCAGATGAGCAGACCTTCCCAGTCAATCGGTAGCAATTTTTGCCTTGTCATCAAAGAAATAAAAGGTATTGCATTATGCTGATGGAAGATTATGTGTTTACTGTTGACTAATTCTGGACATTTTTTGTTAAGTGCTGCTTTCAGTTGGTCTAACTGGGAGCAGTACTTGCTGGAATTAATAGTTTGGTTTTCCAGAAAGAGCTTATCATAGAGGACTCCCTTCCAATCTCACCATATACACAACATCACCTTCTTTGGATGAAGACCAGCCTTTGGTGTGGTTGATTTCACTTGCCCCATGACCCCTTCTGTTCCACATTATTATATGGTATCTGCTTTTCACTGCCTGTCGCAATTTGTTTTAAAAAATGGAACATTTTTGTTATGCTTTTTAAAAAACAAGGTAGTTTTAATTTATTCGTGTATTTTTGGCTACTGTGGGTCTTTGTTGTTGCATGCAAGCTTTCTGTAGTTGTGGAGAGTGGAGGTTACTCTCTAGCTGTGGTTCATGGGCTGCTCATTGTGGTGATTTCTCTTGCTGTGGAGCACTGGCTCCAGGGCTCCCAGGCTTCAGTAGTCGCTACCCATGGGCTCAGTAGTTGTGGCTCATGGGCTTAGTTGCTTCGCAGCATGTGGAATCTTCCCTAACCAGGGATGGAACCGGTGTCGCCAGCAATGGCAGGTGGATTCTTAACCCCTGAAGCAACAGGAAAGCCCTGTTCGTTATGTTTAAGTAAAGAATCGCATGTGGAAATAGGATCAAGAAGGTTTTTTTCACTTAAATTGTGTGGAGCCCAAACATCAAAGTGATTATCATAACCATGCTGGTGCAAATGATTTTCAATGCTTGATTTGGGTATTTTGAGTATGTCGGCTATCTCCCACATGGTGCAATATTGGCTGTTCTCAATGAATGTCTCGATTTGAATGCTATCAGCTTCGATTAGTCTGCCTGACCATGGAGCATCATCCAGAGAGAAATCTCCAGCACAAAACTTCGCGAACTGCTTTTGACATGCTTCGTCAGTCACAGCACCCTCTCCATGCTTCTCTGGTGGCTCAGATGGTAAAGAATCCACCTGCAATGCTGGAAACCTGGGTTCAATCCCTGGGTTGGGTAGATCCCCTGGAGAAGGCCATGGCAACCCACTCCAGTATTCTTGCCTAGAGAATCCCATGGGCAGAGTAGCCTGGCGGGCTACAGTCTGTGGGGCTGAAAAAGAGTCGGATGCAACTAAGCATACACACACACCACTTTCTCCATACACTGCACAGGTCGTTTTTTTGTTTTGTTTTGTTTCAGTTGCATTTTTGCCTTTCTTGAAATAATAAAGTATAATATTCCAAAATGTTGCTTTTTTCTTTCCCATTTTCAGTATTAAAATAGCTACATGAACTTCACCAATTTTGATGTTAAAATTTAAATGCAGGCTGATACAACAGCTGTCACAATACAATAAAAAATTGTTCCAAATAAAGTTAAAGAAAATAAAGTGCTGCTGCTGCTGCTGCTAAGTTGCTTCAGTCGTGTCCGACTCTGTGCGACCCCATAGACGGCAGCCCACCAGGCTCCCCCGTCCCTGGGATTCTCCAGGCAAGAACATTGGAGTGGGTTGCCATTTCCTTCTCCAATGCATGAAAGTGAAAAGTGAAAGTGAAGTCGCTCAGTCGTGTCCGACTCTTCGAGACCCCATGGACTGCAGCCTACTAGGCTCCTCCGCCCATGGGATTTTCCAGGCAAGAGTACTGGAGTGGGTTGCCATTGCCTTCTCCAATAAAGTGCTAGTAGAGCCGTCTTATGGAAAAAACTGAACACACCTTTTGGCCAACCCAATATAATGAACCTCCATGAATATCCATCACCCAGGTGATATATGTCGACTCATGAGGCATCTTATACTTCCGTAACCTCCACTCACTGTCTCTTGTCTGCAATGCTATCTGCTATTGATGATTATTGCCTAGATCTATTAGTTCATTGGTTTCCCAAATGGCTGAGTGGTAAAGAATCTGCCTGAAATGCAGGAAACCTGGATTTGATCCCTGACTCAGGAAGATCGTCTGGAGGAGGGAATGACAATCCACTCCAGTATTCTTGCCTGGAGAATTCCACAGACAAAGGAGCCTGGCGGGCTACAGTCCATAGAGTTGCGAAGAGTTGGATGCAACTGAGCCACCAACAAACACACATATTGCAGTCTTTATCATGCAGTTGCAGTTTCAGTTTAGTTGCTCAGTCGTGTCCGACTTTTTGCGACCCCATGGAGTGCAGCACGCTAGGCTTCCCCGTCCAGCACCAACTCCCAGAGCTTGCTCAAACTCATGTCCATTGAGTCGGTGATGCCATCCAACGATCTCATCCTCTGTCATCCCCTTCTCCTCCTGCCCTCAATCTTTTCCAGCATCAGGGTCTTTTCCAGTGAGTCGGTTCTTTGCATCAGGTGGCCAAAGTATTGGAGTTTCAGCTTCAGCATCAGTCCTTCCAATGAACACCTAGGACTGATTTCTTTTAGGATGGACTGGTTGGATCTCCTTGCAGTCCAAGGGACTCTCAGGAGTCTTCTCCAACACCACAGTTCAAACGCATCAATTCTTTGGTGCTCAGCTTTCTATATAGTCCAACTCTCACATCCATACATGACTACTGGAAAAAACACAGCTTTGACTAATCAAATTATTTTCCCTTCTCTGGCCAATGGGAGGCTGTTCACATTGACTCCTGAGCTCTTTTGGACAGGACTCTTAGGTAGCTTCCTTGTTATATGATGTAACAAGATAAGGGACATCTTGTACATTTCTTGCCTCAAGCATGGAATCAGCCATTTCTCCAAGGAGATCTTGTTCCTTTGATTGAAAGTGGTCTACACACCACAGCCAAGGGTGCTCATGGCTAATGGGTTTTTAGTTGTTTCTAGTGTTTTCATTGGACAGAAATAGGAAATTCCTCAGTATTTAAAAAAATAAAAAAAAATACATCATGAACTTATATCGATACTTCCAATTCATATTTAGGGTTATATGACTTACTTCATCCAATAAATCTTATACCTATATTCCCCATGCTGAAAATTCAAAGTCTCAATGACACTGGCATTTCCTTTATTCCACAAGGCACATGTATCATCTCAGAATAACAAAACAGTGCCTGAAACAGTATGATTATTGAAAATCCATTGAAGTGTTTTTTTTTCTCCTTTTTGTCCTTTGGGTATATCCCATTGGGAATGTGCTGTCAAATTACTGTCCTGCATATTCACTTGAGGGTCTTCCCTAGTAGCTCAGTAGTAAAGAATCTGCCTGCCAATGCAGGAGACACAGGAGACAATGGTTCAATCCCTGGGTCAGAAAGATCCCTTGGAGGAGGAAATGGCTACTCACTCCAGTATTCTTGCCTGGAAAATCCCATGGACAGAGGAGCCTGGGCGGCTAGAGTCCACAGGGTCCCAAAGTGTCGGCCATGACTGAGGGGCTGAGCATGCATGCAATGTCACTTGAAGTAGCTTCATTTTGTACTGTTACATCTCTAACCTGAAGCTTTCAATTTTTAGGAAATTTCTTTCTAACGACAGAAAGTTTTTATTTTTTTTAAACCATAAAACAAAAACAGCATAAGATTGTGCAATTGGAAACAATGTGTGATTAGAAAATATCTCAAGTAATAGGGTTTATGTTATAATAATAATTATTAGCCTGCTATTATTATTGAAACATTCACATCACTATTTCACCACCCCATTTAAAGCTATCTCTGAGTACTGTGGATCACAACAAGCTGTGGAAAATTCTTCAAGAGCTGGGAGTACCAGACCACCTTACCTGCCTCCTGAGAAATCTGTATGCAGGTCAGGAAGCAACAGTGAGGACTGGACATGGAACAACAGACTGGTTCCAAATAGGAAAAGGAGTACGTCAAGGCTGTATATTGTCACCCTGCTTATTTAACTTACATGCAGAGTACATCATGAGAAACGCTGGGCTGGAAGAAGCACAAGCTGGAATCAAGATTGCTGGGAGAAATATCAATAACAGATATGGAGATGACACTATTCTTATGGCAGAAAGCGAAGAGGAACTGAAGAGCCTCTTGATGAAGGTGAAGGAGGAAAGTGAAAAAGCTGGTTTAAAACTCAACATTCAAAAAACTAAGATCATGGCATCCAGTCCCATCACTTCATGGCAAATAGATGGGGAAACAATGGAAACAGTGACAGACTTTATATTCTTGGGCTCCAAAATCACTACAGCCATGAAATTAGAAGACACTTGCTCCTTGGAAGAAAAGCTACGACAAAACTAGGTAGTAAGAAAAAAAAAAAAAAGAAGCGATCCCCTTGCCAACAAATTTCCGTATATTCTTAGCTATGGTTTTCCAGTAATTGTGTATGGATGTGACAGTTGGGTCATAAAGAAGAATGAGTGCTGAAGGATTGATGCTTTTGAACTGTGCTGTTGAAGAAGACTCTTGAGAGTCGCTTGGACTGTAAGGAGATCAAACCAGTCAATCCTAAAGGAAATCAACCCTGAATATGCATTGGAAGGACTGATGCCGAAGCTGAAACTCCAACACTTTGGCCACCTGATGTGAAGAGCTGACTTATTGGAAATGACCCTGATGATGGGAAAGATTGAGGGTAGGAAGAGAAGGGGACGACAGAAGATGAGATGGTTGGATGGCATCACTGATTCAATGGACATGATCTTGAACAAGCTCCAGGAGATAGTGAAGGACAGGGAAGCCTGGCATGCTGCAATCCATGGGGTCGCAAAGAGTCCAACACCACTGAATGACTGAACAAAAACTGAATATTGTGCTATAAAAAATGCAGCTTAGTTCTGCTATGAATATGCATGTACAACATCTATTTAGGTTCCTGCTTTGACTTCTTTCGGGTGTATATCCAGGAGTGAAATTGCTGGATCATGTGGTAATTGTATGTTTACTTCTTTGAGGAACATCATTCTCTTCTCCAGAGTGGCTGCACCTTATTACCAACCATGTACATGGTTCTGATTTCTCCACATCTTCACCAACACTTGTTATTTTCTTTTTTTTTTATATAGCTATCTTAATGGGTATGAAGTGAGGGGACTGATTTTTAAATCTAATATGATTTTGTTGTTGTTCAGTTGCTCAGTCATGTCCAACTCATTGTGACCCCATGGACAGCAGCACACCAGGCTCGCATGTCCTTCACAATCTCCCAGAGTCTGCTCAAACTCATGTCCATTGAGTCAGTGATGCCATCCAATCACCTCATCCTCTGTCACCCACTTCTCCTCTTGCCCTCAAAATACTTGTATGGTTCCAAAATCAGATCTACAGCATAAGATATATAGAGAGACATCTAGCTTCTATTCTTGGATGGAGAACCCTCCATCATGTTCTTTCCCGTCCTTTCAGTAACAATTTACAATTTTTCATGTTTTTTTCTCTCTCTTTCTCTCCCTTTCTTGTATACAGAGCACTTCCTCTTTCTTTTTTACAGCTGCGTAGTGCTCCACCATGTGATCATGCCACAGTTTATTCAACTGCTCCCTACCGTTGGACATATGGAACTTTCCAATATTTTGGCAATTTAAATGGTGCTGCTATGAAAAACTTTTTTCACTCATCCTTTCTTTTTTATTTAAAAAATTTATTTATTTTAGTTGGAGGTTAACTACTTTACAGTATGGTATTGATTTTGCCATACATTGATATGAATCAGCCATGGGTGTACATGTGTTCCCCATCCTAAACCCCCCCTCCCACCTCCTTCCCCATCCCATCCCTCTGGGTCATCCCAGTGCACCAGCCCCGAGCACCTGTGTCATGCATCGAACCTGGACTGGTGATCTGTTTCACATATGGTAATATACATGTTTCAGTGCTATTCTCTCGGATCATCCCACCCTTGCCCTCTCCCACAGAGTCCATAAGACTGTTCTATACATCTGTGTCACTTTTGCTGTCTCACATATAGGGTTATCGTTACTATCTATCTAAATTCCATATATATGTGTTAGTATACAGTATTGGTGTTTTTCTTTCTGACTTAACTTCACTCTGTATAATAGGCTCCAGTTTCATCCACCTCATTAGAACTGATTCAAGTGTATTCTTTTTAACAGCTGAGTAATGTTCCATTGTGTATATGTACCACAGATTTCTTATCCATTTATCTGCCGATGGACATCTAGGTTGCTTCCATGTCCTGGCTATTGTAAACAGTGCTGTGATGAACATTGGGGTACACATGTCTCTTTCAATTCTGGTTTTCTCGGTGTGTATGCCCAGTAGTGGGATCGATGGGTCATAAGGCAGTTCTATTTCCAGTTTTTTAAGGAATCTCCACACTGTTCTCCATAGTGGTTGTACTAGTTTGCATTTCCACCAACAGTGTAAGAGGGTTCCCTTTTCTCCACACCCTCTCCAGCATTTATTGCTTGTAGACTTTTGGATCACAGCCATTCTGACTGGTGTGAAATGGTACCTCATAGTGGTTTTGATTTGCATTTCTCTGATAATGAATAATGTTGAGCATCTTTTCATGTGTTTGTTAGCCATCTGTATGTCTTCTTTGGAGAAATGTCTGTTTAGTTATTTGGCCCATTTTTTGATTGGGTCATTTATTTTTCTGGAATTGAGCTGCAGGAATTGCTTGTATATTTTTGAGATTAATTCTTTGTCAGTTGCTTTGTTTGCTATTATTTTCTCCCATTCTGAAGACTGTCTTTTCACCCTGCTTATAGTTTCCTTTGTTGTGAAAAAGCTTTTATTGGGGTATATTCCTCTAAGTGGATAAATACATGTATAATTTTGCCAGATATTTACTAATTTCCCCCCTCCAGGACGCATATCACTTTGCATTCTCCCTAGTAAAGTATGTGAGTGTGTAAAATACTCACAAGCTTTTTCATTTGACCTGATGGACTCCTATGCATGCGTGTGTGCTAAGTCGCCTCTGTCGTGTCTGACTCTCTGTGACCCTATGGACCACAGCCTGCCAGATTCCTCTGTTCATGGGATTCTCCAGGCAAGAATACTGGAGTGGGTTGCCATTTCCTTCTCCAAGGGATCTTCTCAACCCAAGGATTGAACCCATGTCTTCTGTGTCTCCTGCATTGGCAGGGGGGTTCTTTACCACTAGTGCCACCTGGGATCCCTGATGGACTCCTATACATACTTCAAAACCCACCCCCAACATCCAGGAAGGCTTCCCTTCTCCTCAGGCTTCCCCTTCTTGCCTTTCCCAGCTCCAGAGTCCTTCCTCTGGTTCAGTCCTGACATCGAGAGGCTGAGAGTGTCTCAAGCTCCATATTTTCCAGACTGGGAGCTCCTTGATTGCTGGCTCCAGAATTGAGTCTTAACTCAACCCCGTACTCTTGCCTGGAAAACCCCATGGACGGAGGAGCCTGGTGGGCTGCAGTCCATGGGGTCGCTAAGAGTCAGACACGACTGAGTGACTTCACTTTGACTTTTCACTTTCATGCATTGGAGAAGAAAATGGCAACCCACTCCAGTGTTCTTGCTTGGAGAATCCCAGGGACGGGGGAGCCTTGGTGGGCTGCCATCTATGGGGTCACACAGAGTCGGACACGACTGAAGCGACTTAGCAGCAGCAGGGGCATTCAGCACAGGACTGAGAACAGAAAGGTGACAATAACAGAAGGTTTTCTGCCTGAACACAGGACAGTCCCTTAGCTCTGGGCCTCCCCAGCTGGTCCTCCTGGGCCAGAGGAAAAGAACCAGGCCAAGCTAGCCAGTATTCTGGATTCTCCTGTTTGCCCTCTTGCTAAATCACCTGTGCTCTAAGGCTGATGTGTTCACTGTGAGTCACCCGTTTGGCTTCCAGGCAGAGGAGTGGAGCATGATTGAGGGCAGAGAGACCCCAGGTCCAATTCGGGCCTCCCTACTCCCTGGGTGGAGCCCCTCCTTTCTCTGTGCCTTAATTTTTCCATCTCTAAATGTGAATAATAATGTATCTATCTTATGCTTGGAGCAAAGGTATGAATGATATGAAATAACATCAACCTACTTATGAATTATATCTAATTTATTTATTAATGAGGTGAAATCCATGTACCATAAAGTTAATCATTTCGAAGTGAACAATCCAGTATCATTTAGTACATTCACAATGTTGGGCAGCTATTATCTCTATCTAGTTCCAAAACATTTCATCACCCTAGATGGAAACCTCATACTGATTAAGTAATCACTCCCCATTTCCTCCTTCCCCTCTCCCTCCCCAGCCTCTGGCAACCACTAATCTGCTTCCTGTCTCTAAGAATTACCTATTCTGGGCATTTCATAAAAATGGAATCATACATTATGGGACATTCTGTGTTTGGCTTCTTTCACTCAACATAATGCTTTTGAGGTTCATCTACATGTAGCTTATGTCAGAGCTTCCTTCTATTTTATGGATGAATAATTTTCTTTTCTGTAGATATTTGACTTTCTGTTTCTCCAGTCATCATTTGATGGGCATCTGGGTTGCTTCCACTTTTGGCTACTTTGAACAGTGCTGCTATGAACGTGCCCCACTCCAGTACTCTTGCCTGGAAAATCCCATGGATGGAGGAGCCTGGTGGGCTGTAGTCTATGGGGTCGCTAAGAGTTGGACACGACTGAAGTGACTCAGCAGCAGCAGCAGCAGCTATGAACGTGGGTGTGTGCTTGCACTGTTTGAGTACAGTTTTCAGTGCTTTTGGGTTTCCATCTAGGAGTGGAATTACTAGGATGTTTAATCTTTTGAGAGATCATGAAACTCCACCATTTATTTTTACACACTTGGTATCTCTGATGCCTCCCAAAGCCAGTGAGGAGAGAATTCTAAGTCTCCATTTGGCAGCCAAAAAAACTGAGGCTGGGAGAGGTACCACACCACCCTGAGTTTAATGACCATAGAATAGCTCCCATCTGCTTAGTGACCATTGGGTGCCAGACACTTGCTAAGGAGGGTCTTAAGATTGTACCCCCATAGCCTCACCATCCCTGGAATCTGATAGATCTGGGTTTAACTCCCAACTTGGGCAAGGTATACTCTGAATCTCCATCTCCCTCTTTCATCTGCATGCATGCTCAGTAGCTTTAGCTGTGTTCAACTCTGTGCAACCCTGCAGGCTGTAGCCAGCCAGGCTCCTCTGTCTGTGGAATTCTCCAAGCAAGAATACTGGAATGGGTTGCTGTGCCCTCCTTGAGGGGATCTTTCCTGGCCCAGAGATCGAACCAGCATCTCTCATGTGCACCTGCGTTGGCAGGCGGGTTCTTTACCACTAACACCACTTGGGAAGCCCCTCTATCATCTGAGTCCCTATCTTAACGTGGAGAATGAATGTGGAGAATGTAGGCAGATGATGGGGCTTGTGTTAAATAAACCTTTGAGGGAATTCCCTGGCGGTCCAGTGGTTAGGAGTCCACACTTTCACTGCTGAGGGCCTGGGTTCGATCACTGGTCAGGGAACTGAGACCCCACAAGCCATGCAGCATGGCCAAAAAATAAAGCAGGCCTTTGATTTAAAGATGAATCAAACAAAAAGTGATCAACTCAGGCTCAAAAGAGTGAGTATATTGCCAAAATCACATAGCAATTGGTGGCTAGATCCAGCCTGCAAGCATTTTTGAGGTTTCCTGAATTCCTGTTAGTGAGGTGAGATCCTTAAGGCAGGTTCTCTTGGGTGGGGGGTAGGGATTTGCTGCTGTGTTGCTTTGTTCTTTGGGGAGATAACTTTGATAACAGAGAATCTTGCTGAATCAGCCTTGGGTGGCTTGTGGTCATGAACGACAATCGGTTCCCCAGAGGAGGTTACCTTTGCCCCTAACTGTTCACTCCTCTTTCCTGTTCTACACTTTATATCAGCACAGCCGAAGGCAGGATGACTTCTGGTGCCCCAAATAGGCCTGGCCCAGGCACTTCCTTGCCTCTAGGCATTGGAACCCGCTGGTCCCTCTGCCTTGAGGCACCCATCACCCTTGTCTTTCATTTTTGCCCCGCACACTCTACAATCTTTGCAATCGATTTCCTCCCCCACCTCTGGTCTCCTCTCCCCGTGGGTTCCCCACTCCAGCCCACTGACCTCTTGTTCCTTGAGGATCCTCCCCTCATTCAGCCCCAGGGCCTTTGCACTTGTTCCCTTTGCTCAGAATGCTCTTCTTTCTGTCTTCCTATCGTTCTGGGATCATTCAAACATCACTTCCCCTTAGAGGGCTGCTCTGACCACCTTATCTAAACTAGGTTCCTTGTCCTTCCTGTGAGCACATCCTACTTACTAAGATCCTTACCAGACATTATCGTATTCATTTATTTAAATTTTTTTTTAAATTTATTTTTTGGCAGCATTGCACAGCACGTGGGATCTTTAGCTCATGACCAGGAATGGGACTCATGTCCCCTGAAGTGGAAGCACAGTCTTAACCACTGGACCACCAGGGAAGCCCCTCATTTGTTCACTTACTGCTGCCTCCACAACTTGAATATAAATTCCAGCAGGGCAGGAACCCGTTGTGCTCAGCACTGTATTTCCAGGCTGAGACCAGTGCCTTGCACATAGTATTCAGATGTTCAAAAATGTCTGTCAACTGAGTGACCACAAGGTTCCTTATCATAAATATGAATTCTTTTTCCTCCCAAATTGGATGACAAATGTGAAGACCTTTTCATGCTTGGCATTCAAGTTCCAGAACTCTCAACAGGGTCTCAGGAATTAAAATCCTGAGCTGTTCTCACCACCAGACGTGTCACCTTGGGCAAGTCACTGGCCCTCTGTGGGCCTCCAATTTGTCAAATAAAGTCCTTAACTCTTAACTACTCCCCCGCGCTTTTTTTTTTTCAAAAGCTGGTGAAAGCTGTGGCTCCCAGTCTCCCCTGGTAAACTAAACTCATGATTTTGTACATGATTTTAAGGGATTTACTAATGCCCTGCCCAGAGTTCAATTCTGAGTTTTCCCTCTCCAGATAATCTATATCAAAATTGATTTGTTTGTGGACTCATTGGTCAGTAGCTAGTCAAATGATACCAATGGTCTGTGCCTAGCCTCATGCTGGGAGATTCTGGGGTCCCAAAAGACCTAGTCATGAGCTAGCTGGGAGAGCCCACAGGGGGAGCTTGCGTACAGCCTAGGAATTAAGCATAGAAAGGTTCGTGGAGGAGGGGCTGCTGCAGCTGGGCTTTGAAGGATGAATAGGAGTTAGTTCAAGCCATGAAATTAAAAGACGCTTACTCCTTGGAAGGAAAGTTATGACCAACTTAGATAGCATATTCAAAAGCAGAGACATTACTTTGCCAACAAAGGTTCATCTAGTCAAGGCTATGGTTTTTCCTGTGGTCATGTATGGATGTGAGAGTTGGACTGTGAAGAAAGCTGAGCGCCGAAGAATTGATGCTTTTGAACTGTGGTGTTGGAGAAGACTCTTGAGAGTCCCTTGGACTGCAAGGAGATCCAACTAGTCCATTCTGAAGGAGATCAGCCCTGGGATTTCTCTGGAAGGAATGATGCTAAAGCTGAAACTCCAGGACTTTGGCCACCTCATGCGAAGAGTTGACTCATTGGAAAAGACTCTGATGCTGGGAGGGATTGAGGGCAGGAGGAGAAGGGGACGACAGAGGATGAGATGGCTGGATGGCATCACTGACTCCATGGACGTGAGGCTGGGTGAACTCCAGGAGTTAGTGATGGACAGGGAGGCCTGGCATGCTGTGATTCATGGGGTCGCAAAGAGTCGGACATGACTGAGCGACTGAACTGAACTGAGGAGTGGGGGGGGGGCGGGGGAGGGGGTGGAGTCTAATTGGATAAGAAACAGGAGATTGGAATTTGTTCAGCTGAAGGACAGGAGAGCATTTAATTGGCTAAGGTGTAGAAGGATAGAGTCTGATTGGCTTGCTGCTAAGCTAAGTCACTTCAGTTGTGTCCGACTCTGTGCGACCCCATAGACAGCAGCCCACCAGGCTCCACCATCCCTGGGATTCTCCAGGCAAGAACACTGGAGTGGGTTGCCATTTCCTTCTCCAATGCATGAAAGTGAAAAGTGAAAATGAAGTTGCTCAGTCGTGTCCGACTCTTAGCAACCCCATGGACTGCAGCCTACCAGGCTCCTCTGTCCATGGGATTTTCCAGGCAAGAGTACTGGAGTGGGTTGCCATTGCCTTCTTCACTGATTGGCTTAGGGGAGATCAAAATGAAGTATCAGCAGTGTCATTTATCCTCTATTTCATAAGTCCTTTATCCCTAAGCCCTGGTATGGGGAGGTGGAGATTAACCCCTGCCCCAAATTATGGGGAAATGGAGACAGGTGTGTGTGGAGGAAGGGATGGGGCTGGGTCACTCTAGGTAAAGGCCAGAGAAGACACCTTGTTCCCTATTGCTCATTTTGCCGTCCCCAGAGTGACTGGATTACTAGGATTCTGTCCAGGCAGGAGAGGAGTGAAGCTAACCCTCTACACACAGAAGGTGAAGTCCTTGATCCTCTGAGCTTCCCACACTCCCTGGCAGCACCCCTAGTTTTAGGGAAACATGCTGTTCACCTCTCTAGTTTCTGAGGACCAAGGCTTGTCCTCCCTCCACCCACCTCAAAGCAACTGTTGTTGTTCAGTCACTAAGCTGTGTCTGACTCTTTGTGGCCTTGTGGACTGCAGCCAGGGTCCTCTGTCCTCCACTATCTCCTGGGGTTTGCTCAAATTCATGTCCATTGAGTTAGTGATGTTATCTAACCATCTCATCCTCTGCCACCTCCTTCTCCTTTTGCCTGCAATCTTTCCCAGCATCAGGGTCTTTTCCAATGAGTTGGCTGTTCAAATCAGGTGGCCAAAGTATTGGAGCTTCAGCTTCAGCATCAGTCCTTCCAATGAATATTCAAGGTTGATTTCCATCAGGATGGACTGGTTTGATCTCCTTGCAGTCTAAGAGATGCTTAAGAGTCTTCTCCAGAACCACAATTTGAAGGCATCAATTCTCTGGCACCCGCTCATCCTTCTTCATGGTCTAACTCTCACATCCAGACATGACTACTGGAAAAACCATAGCTTTGACTAGACGGACCTTTGTTGGCAAACATCTCCACCTGGGTCTATATTGGTATAGTCCTTGTCTTCTCTGAAGTTCTCTCCTTTTCATTCATCCTGCTCTTTCTGAAACATACACTTTATCAAGACTGAATCAAAAGGAAACAGACAATTTGAACAGATTGACCACCAGAAATGAAATTGAACCTGAAATTTAAAAAAAAAAAGTCCCAGAAAACAACAGTCTAGGACTAGACAACCCCACAGGGGAATTCTACCAAATATATAAAGAAGAACTAATACCTATCCTTCTCAAACTACTGCAAAAAATTGAAGAGGAGGGTACACTCCCAAACTCATTCTCTGAGAACACCATTACCCTGATACCAAAAACCAGACAAAGACAACAAAAAAAGACACAAAACAGAAAATTACAGGCCAGTGTCTGTTTTGCTATTGTTTTTATCAATATTTTAAAATTGAAGTATAGTTGATTTACAATGTTGTGTTAATTTCTACTGTACAGTGAACTGATTTAGTTATGCATACATATACATTCTTCTTAAAAAGTGTTCTTTTCTATTATGTTTTATAATAGGATATTGAATATAGTTCTCTGGGCTATACAGTAGAGCTTGTTTATCCAATCTATATATAAAAGCTGATGCAACTTTAAATTGGATTTTTTTTTTTACTTTCTATTTCTGATATTTCATTATTAGTGTATAGAAACACAGCAGATTTCTGTTTATTAATCATGCACCCTGCAACCTTGATGAATTTATTAGTTCTAAAAGTTTTGGAGTGAAGACTTTAGGGTTCTCTATATAGAGTATCATGCCATCTGCAAATAGTGACAGTTTTACCTCTTCCCTTTCAACTCAAATACGGTTTATTTCTTTTTCTTGTTTCTGATTGCCATGGCTAGGACTTCCAGTACTATGTTAAACAGAAGAAAAAGTGGACATCCTTGTCTTACTCCTGAATTTAGTATGTAGGCTTTCAATTTTCACCATTGAGCATTATGTTGGCTGTGATTTTATCATAAATAGACCTTATTATGTTGATGTATGTCTTCATACATTATTACATTGATGTAAACTTCAATGAGAGTTTTCATCATGAATGAATGCAAAATTCTGTCAAATGCTTTTTCTTCAGTTGTTGAGATGATTGTATAATTTTTATCTTTCCTTTTTAAAATATGGTATATCACATTGACTGAATTCCATATGTGGAACCGTTCTTGTGACCCTGGAATAAATCCAACTTGATCATGCTGTATGATCCTGTTTATGAATTGTTGGACTCAGTTTGCTAATATTTTGTTGAGGATTTTTGCATCTTATATTCAGCAAAGATATTGGCCTATAACTATTAGAGAAAAGCAAATAAAAACTATAGTGAGGTACCACCTCACACGGGTCACACAGGTTAGAATCGCCATCATTAAAAAGTCTACAAACAAAAAATGCTAGAGAGGATATGGAGAAAAGGGAATACTCCTACACCATTGGCAGGAATGTTAGTTGGTGTAGGCACTGTGGAAAACAGCATGGAGGTTCCTCAGAAAACTAAAAGTAGAATTATCATATGATCCAGCAATCATATGGGCATGAGTATATGGCATACGTGCCCATATACTCCTGGGCATGTATATGGACAAAAAGGTGCATACATCCCTATGGTAATAGCAGCACTATTCACAACAGTGTAAAAGCTTCACGATGGTGAAGACACAGAAACAGTGTGAACAAAATAATGCCACTTGCAGCAACATGGATGCAACTAGACATTATCATCCTGAGTGAAATAAGTCAGGAAGAGAAAGACAAATACCGTATGGTATCACTTATATGTGAAATCTAAAATATGACACAAAGGAACCCATGTATGAAACAGAAACAGAGTCACAGACACAGAGAACTGACTAGTTAGTGGTTGCCAAGAGGATTGAATCAATATTGTTAAAATGGCCATACTACTGAAAGCAGTCTATAGATTCAGGGCATGTGTGCGCTCAGCCACTGTCCAACTCTTTGTGACCCCATGTAGCCTGCCAGGTTCCTCTGTTTGTGGGATTCGTCAGGCAAGAATACTGGAGTGGGTTACCATTTCATCTTCCAGAGGATATTCCCAATCCAGGGATTGAACCCATGTCTCTTATGCCTCCAGCACTGCAGACAGATTCTTTACCACTGAGTCATTGGGGAAGCCCAAAACTCCTATAAAAATACCCATGACATTTTTCACAGAGCTAGAACAAATAATCCTAAAATTTATATGGGACCACAAAAGACCTGGAATTGCCAAAGCAATCCTGAGAATAAAAGAGAAAAGAACAAAGCTGGAGGTATAACCCTCCCAGACTTCAGGGTATACCACAAAGCTACAGTAATCAAAACAGCATGGTAGAACAGACACATAGATCAATGGAACAGAATAAAAAGCCCAGAAATAAACTGACATACCAATGGCCAATTAGTCTAAAACAAAGGAGGCAAAAATACACAATGGAGAAGACAATCTCTTCAACAAGTGGTGCTGGGAAAACTGGACAGCTATATGTAAGAGAATGAGGTTACAACATTCTCTCATACCATATACAAAAATAAACTCAATGTTGTTTAAAGATCTAAATGCAAGACCTAAAACTGTAAAAACCATCTTTCTCATTCTCCATTGAAAATTCCAGTCTAAATGGGCCCAGGCCAAAAACTCTGGAGTTACCCATGACTTTTCTTTCTCTCACACTGCATTCAATCTGTCAGCGAATCTTTTCAGTGGCCCACCAGGATGCACACGATCTGTGCTCTCACCTCCCAACCCTCTTCTCCTCCAACTCTCCTCCACGCTCAACTTGCTGTAGACTCATGGGTCTCTTGGATGTTCCTTAAGACACAGTCCACCCTCAGGACCTTTGCACAGACTGTGCCCTCTGCCTGGTAAGCTCTTTCTCCAAATATCTGCCTTCTTCCCTTCTGAATGAACATTCATGCACATCACTCGTGTCTGAATCTTTGCAACCCCATGGATTGTAGCCCGCCAGTCTCCTCTGCCCATGGGATTTTCCCAGGAAGAATACTAGAGTGGGTTGCCATTTCCTTCTCCAGGGAATCTTTCTGACCCGGGGGTTGAACCCATGTCTTTGGCGTCTCCTGCATGGGTGGGCAGATTCTTTACCACCCGGGATTACCCCTTTCCTTCTGGTCTCTGCTTAAATGTCACTTCCTCAGAGAAGCCTGGTGGCTCAAATGCTAAAGGATCTACCTGCAATGCGAGAGATCTTGGTTTGATCCCTGGGTCGGGAAGATCCCCCAGAGAAGGAAATGGCAACCTACTCCAGTATTCTTGACTGGAAAATCTATGGACAGAGGAGCCTGGGGGACTATAGTCCATGGGATCGCAAAGAATCGGACACAACCAAGCAACTAACACTTTCACTTTCAGAGAGGCCTTTCTCTTTTCCTTATCTCACTAGATTGATCCTCCATAGGAAACATATATCACATAAAATACCCACTTAAATTATGTGTTGCAGGCTTCCCTGTTAGCTCAGTAGTGAAGAATCCCACCTGCCAAGGCAGGAGACATGAGTTTGACCTCTGTTCTAGAAGATCCGACATGCCATGGCGTGGCTAAGCCCTTGCACCACAACTATTGAGCCTGTGCTCTAGAGCCCGGGAACTGCAACCACAGAAGCCTATGTGCCCTAGAGTCTGTGCTCTGCAACAAGAGAAGCCACTGCAATGGTAAGCTCATGCTCTGGAGAGTAGCCCCCACTCCCTGCAACTAGAGAAAAGCCTGCACAGCAATGAAGACCCTGCACAGACAAAATAAATAAAAAGCAAAATTATATAAAAAATTATGTGCTGCTAATCACATGCTTTTTTAAAAAAAAATAATATCCAGAGATCAGGAATGTGCTCTGTTTTATTCACTGTAGAACAACATCTGGTAGTCTCTGGGGACTTTTAAAAGTATTTCTTTACTTTTTAAAATTTACTGTATTTATTCTTATTGTTATTTTATTTATTTTTATGTTTTGGCTGTGCTGCAAAGGATATGGGATCTTAGTTCCCTGACCGTCGATCAAACCTGCTCCCCTTGCATTGGAAGTGCAGAGTCTTAACCACTGCACTGCTAGGGAAATCCCAAACTTGTTTGTTGAATAACCATGTGCTCTCTGCCAGCTGGGGCTGGGAAAGAGGCATGGAATGAAAAAGAATGTCTCCTTGCATGGAGTTCAGTCCTGTCCAGAGGGAGACAGTCACTAAACAGACCATTTCAAGAATAATTTTTCTGTGACTGAAGATGCATGGGAGCTATGGCTGCCTTGAGTATGATTTTTGAACTGAAGACAGAAGCTGGGGAAGCCCTCAGAGCTGAGACCTAAAGGATAAATAGAAGTTAGCTGAGCAGGTGAGAAGGAACAGAATTCTAGGCAGAAGGAACAGCATGTACACAGGCTTTGAAATGGGAGATGGCCTTGGTGAGTTTGATGAAAAATGGTCTCAAGTGACTGGTGTGTGGACTATGAGCAAGAAAGTGGTGAGTGATGAGTTGAAAAGGGCGGTTTGCTCCCTTATTCACCCAGAACTCCTGAACTGCTCTCATCTTGGCTCCAGAGCTCCCCAGGTCTTTGTCCCCTATTTTGTGTCCTAGGAGAGACTGCTAAGGACCACTCAAGCAGCGCTTTTGCCTTGTGACTTACAGATGGGTTCAACCAATGGGGAGCCACAGCAGGCATGGGAGGGAGGGAGGAGAGTGAGATCAGTGTATTTCTACCTCACCCCCTTTCCCGTGTAGTTTGTGCAGGCAGGCTGAGGCTCTTGGCCAAAGGTTCATGACCCCTGCCAGGCAGTCCTTTCCACATAGCCTGATCTGGTCCAAGTTGTAGTAACCACTTACTCCTTGGTTCCAGTCTCAGAATGGTTCCTGGTGACAACTGTATTATCCATTTGAAAATAGTGCTTTTATTAAACCCTTTTCAAATTACCCCATTTGATTACTCTGTTTCAGAACTCTCTTTTTTAAGACTGAGGTTAAATTCACATAATATAAAGTTATCCCTTATGATTATACAGTGGCAGTGATGAATAGATTCAAGGGATTAGATCTGGTAGTCAGAATGCCTGAAGAACTATGGACAGAGATTTGTAACACTCTACAGGAGACAGTGGCCAAAGCCATCCCCAAAAAAGAGAAACGCAAGAAGGCAAAGTGGTTGTCTGAGGAGGCCTTACAAACTGCTGAGAAAAGAAGAGAACTGAAAGGCAAGGGAGAAAGGGAAGATATAGCCAACTGAACAGAGTTCGAGAGGACAGCAAAGAGAGATTAAGAAGGCCTTCTTAAGTGAACAATGCAAATAAATAGAAGAAAATAAGAGAGTCGGAAGGCCTAGAGATCTCTTCAAGAAAACTGGAGTTAGCAAGGGAACATATCATGCAAGGATGGGCACGATAAAGGACTGAAATGGTAAGGACCTAACAGAAGCAGATAAGATTAAGAAGAGGTGGCAAGAATGCCCAGAAGAATTGTACAAAAAAGATTTTAATGACCCGGATAACCAGGATGGTGTGGTGACTCACCTAGAGCTGGACGTCATGGAGTGCGAAGTCAAGTGGGTCACAAGAAGCACTACTACAAAGAAAGCAAATATCAACAACCTCAGATATGTGGATGATACCACTCTAATGGCAGAAAGCGAAGAGGAACTAAAGATCCTCTTAATGAGGGTGAAAGATGAGGGTGAAGAAGCTGGCTTAAAACTAAACATTCAAAAAACTAAGATCATGGCATCCAGTCCCATCACTTCATGGCAAATAGAAGGGGAAAAAGTGGAAACAGTGACAGATTTTATTTTCTTGGGCTCCAAAACCACTGCAAGTGGTTACTGCAACCATGAAATTAAAAGACACTTCCTCCTTGGAAGAAAAGCTCTGACAAAGCTAGACAGTATATTAAAAAGCAGAGATATCACTTTGCCAACAAAGGTCTGTCTAGTCAAAGCAATGGTTTTCCAATAGTCATGTACAGATGTGAGAGTTGGACCATAAAGAAAGCTGAGTGTCAAAGAACTGATGCTTTCAAATTGTGTTGCTGGAGAAGGCTCTTGAGAGTCTCTTGAACTGCAAGGAGATCAAACCAGTCAATCCTAAAGGAAATCAACCCTGAATATTCATTGGAAGGACTGATGCTGAAGCTGCAGCTCCAATACTTTGGCCACCTGATGCGAAGAGCTGACTCACGGGAAAAGACCCTGATGCTGGGAAAGACTGAGGGCAGGAGGAGAAGGGGGAGGAGGAGGATGAGATGGTTGGATGGCATCACTGACTCAATGAACATGAATTTGAGCAAACTCCAGGACATAATGCAGGACAGGAAAGCCTGGCATGCTGCAGCCTGTGGGTTCACAAGGAGCTGGACATGATTTAGCTAGTGAACAATAACAATAAAAATTAATCATTTAAAAATGTACAATTCAGTGGCCATAGTATATTCACAAATATTGTGTCACCCTCACTTCACTCTAGTTCCAAAATTTTTCATCACCCCAAAAAGGAGATCTTATATCCATCCCCTGCTTGGTATTGGCTCCTTATTGCCCCTCCATCAAGCCCCCGGTAACCACTAATCAGCTTTCTGTCTCTATGTATTTACCTATTCTTGGACATTTCATATAAGTGGAATCACACAGTGTATGGCCTTTCCTGTCTGGCTCCTTTCATCTGGCATAATTGTTTCAAGGTTCATCACACTGTCAATGAATCAATGCTTCTTTATTCTTTTTTAAAAAATTTATTTATTTTTAATTGAAGGATAATCATAATATTGTGTTGGTTTCTGCCATACATCAACATAGGTCTACATATGTCCCCTCCCTCTGGAGCCTCCTTCCTTCTTCCCACCGCATCCCACCCATCTTGGTTGTCACAGAGCCCTCGTTTGTGTTCCCTGAGTCATACAGCAAGTTCCCAGTGGCTATCTATTTTACATATGTTAGTGTATATGTTCCATGCTGCTCTCTCCATTTGTCCCACGCTCTCCTTCCTAGCTGAGTGATGCTCCATTGTACAGATACTGCATAATTGTTTATCCATTCATCCACTGATGGACACGTGGATTGTTGCCACCTCCCGACTACCATAAATAATGCTGCTATAAACATATATATTCATATGTCTGTGTGAGTCCCTGTTTTCAGTTCTTTTGGGCATATACTTAGGAGTGGAATTTGGTTCATATGGTAATTTTATTCCTCTAAAAAGGAACAACCAAACTTTTCCCATGGTAGTTGCACCATCTTCAGTCCATGAGGAAAGCTCTCTTCTTTTCATCTCTGCCCCTTAAAGCCTGCTGTGGGCTTCTGGAGCCCTTCCCCATACTGAGCCACTCTCCACCTTTACTCACTTCCAGGTGTCTTTCAGGTACCATCTCCCTAGTCCAATCACCGCCTCCACTTCCTCCCCTCCTACTCTGACCTCAATCTGTTGAGCCTGGCTGAGGACTCTGGTGACTTGGTAATCACACAGTCCTGACTCTTGTTAGTGTCTGGGCCTCTTGACCTCTGGCACAGGTGATGCTGCTTCTTACCTGGCTTCCTCCACCTTCCCGACATGACCTATCTCCACCTCCAGCTCCATGCCTCTGCCTGTCCTCTTTCTAAATGCAGCTGTGATCAACACTTCTTCTTCCCATCCTCTTCTCAGTCCAACTTCTGGAATAATATCACTGACACATTACGTTGGCATCTACTGTCTTCCCAGTACAGGTGAGTCACAGACACACTGCTCGTGATAGTTCTAGCTGCCTCCTGGGTGTCTGCATGCATGGCCAAGAGGTCTTTTTCAGACTCAAGGTAAGTCAGGGTGTCTCAGCCTTGGCACTGCTGACATTTGGGGCCAGATTGTTCTCTGCTGTGGGGGACATCCTTTGCATCATAGGATGCTGAACAGCGTCCCTGGTCTCCACCCACTAGATTGTAGCACCTGTAGCACCTCCCAATCTGCAGTCTGACAACCCAAAGTGTCTTCAGACGTTGCCAAATGTTCTCTGGGTGAACAATCTGTCCCAGTTGAGAACTGCTAGGATAGCCCAAATCAAACCTGAAACTTGTGCTGACACTTGTCCAGCCCATGCTCTGTACCAAGCATGGGGCACTGCAAACGCCGTCTCATCTCCTGGTCATCACCTGCATTTTATCTGTCCAGGGATGGAGTCCCACAGGGATCATGTAACTTGCCTGAGGTCGCACAGCCAGGAAGCCTACTCTCAGTGATTCCACATCCCCAGGCCTCTCAGCTTGCTCCTCCTTCCTTGTCTCCATCTCTCAGGGCAGAAAAGCTGGGCTGAAACCCTCTCCTCTCCTCCTCAGTCCCCTAGAAACCCACATCCCGCGAGGCACCAATGAGGACACCCACCAGTGACAGCCTGGAGGGGTGGGATGGGATGGGAATTGGGAGGGAGGCTCAGGAGGGAGGGACATACATGTACCTATGGTTGATTCATGCTGATTTATGGTGGAAACCAACACAATACTGTAAAGTGATTATCCTCCAATTAAAAGTAAAATTAAATTTAAAAAATTAAGCTCCAATGTGCTTTAGAACAAACCAACTGGGAATTTCCTAGTGGTCCAGTGGTTAGGACTCCACACTGTCGCTGCCAAGGGCTGAGGTTCAATCCCTGGTCAGGGAGCTAATATCTCACAAGCCACACAGCACAGCCAAAAAAAAAAATTAAGATTAAAAACAACAGCACCAATAACCAGGGCTTCCCTGGTGGCTCCCTGGCAAAGAATCTGCCTGCCAGTGCAGTAGACAAGTGTTTGATTCCTGATCCGGGAACATCCCACACACCACGGAGCAACTAAGCCTGTGCCACACGACTACTGGGCCATACTCTGGAGCCCGGGAGCCAGAACTGCTGAAGCTGGAGCGCCTACAGCCTGTGCTCCACAACGGAGAAGACACCGCAATGAGAAGCCTGTATCAAACAGAGAGGAACCCCCGGACTGCAACTAGAGAAATACCTGTGAACCCAGCACAGCCAAAATAAATAAATAAACATTAAACAAAACAGAACAATCAATGGGGGCTTCTTCCCTGTTCCAGTACCATCTACGGCTCCCCACTGCTCACCAGGTCAACCCTCAGGCACTCAGACTGGACGACTCCAGCCTGCCTGTCTCTCACACCCCAAGGCCAGGGGAACCCACCTGCTCAGCCACCTCCTCGGCTGTCTCTGTGCTGGAGCCCCACGCCCTCTCCCGCACCTGTTGAAATCCAACCTCTCCCTGAAGTCCTGGCTCAGATGTCACATCCCTCACGTTGCCTCCTCTGGCCTCCCTTCTGCCTCCTCCTAGCAGCAAAGCTTCAATTATTTGTATATCCTCTCCTTCACCTCTAAACACTACTCCCTCCCACTCTCACCACCTACTGAGAACTTCATGAAAATGACAGAGAAAGAAATCACCCAGTGCTCGCTTCGGCAGCACATATACTAAAAATTGGAACGATACAGAGAAGATTAGCATGGCCCCTGTGCAAGGATGACACGCAAATTCGTGAAGCATTCCATATTTTTAAATGTGTTTCTTATCCATTCCAAAAAAAAAAAAAAAAAATCACCCACATTTACCACCTGCTGGGGCAAGTGGGGCATCTTACATTTGTTCTAGAATTCTCTCCTTCAAGTTTTGAGCCCTCTGCCTCTTTCTGGAATTTGGGAAAGACCAGTGCCCTGATTTTTCCAAAACTCAAATTCAGGGATTTTCAGCCTCCTCCTCTGTCTTTATCTTAATCCAGACAGATGGTTTTGGATTCTGAAATTTCAGCCATTCACAATCACCTGTCACCATTTTTGCCCTGACTAGGTCTTACCTTTCTATTACTTAATAGTTTTCTCTCAGTGCTTTTCCTTTCAAGCCTTATTTATTTCAAGCAAAATTCATATTGCTGTTATTACACTCACGAGACTGGGGATTTAATGTTCAGGCCAAGTGTATTTTTTCTTCTACATATGAAGACAAATCTCTCATTTAATATAAATATATAAAATAGAAAATGAATAGAAAATGTTCCTCTGTGTGACATATAAAATTACCAGGCTTGAGTTCAGGTTCTTTTTCAGCATGAGCCACCTGTTCTCTTTGCTTGGCCCTGCAACAAACCTTTCTCTGCCTAAAATAAAATAAAATAAAATAAAAATAAGACTAGTAGACTGAATAGCTAAGGATACTTGTATCATGCTTTGGAAACCAGAGTATTTTCTGTAAGGTTCAGACTTGTAAAAATTCATTCATTCATTCATTCACTGAAAGTGTATCCTTTTCCTAGTTTGATTTAAGTATATTGACAAAGAAAACTTGTGTATATTCAGGATATTCAATGTGATTTGATATTTATTCTCATTATTCAGATTTTAGCTGGAAAACTGATACCTAACCTCATATAGTACAACCTTTTCTACCTCATGGCAAAACCCTGTGTTATATCCCTTTACTGGTGGAAATATCTGTATCTATTTTCCCCACTTGAATCTTAGTTCCATGAGGACAGATATTTGGTCTGTTTTTATTTTCTGCCATATTCCCAGCTCTAAAACAATGCTTAGAACACAGTGGGTACTTCACCGTTGTATGGACTAATTCTGAGCCAATGGCTGCTCAGCTCAGCACTGGCTAGTCTTGAGGGGGGAGGCGCACTCTTAGGAAGACCCTATTCTCAAGGAGAGACAGAGCCAAGCTAAAGCGGGACTTGCACGTGGACTGGGTAGGGAAGTCTTAGCTATCTCTGAACCAGGACATGGAATTAGCAAACAGGATTTGCTGGTGAGGGAGAAGGCTGGAAGCTTCCCGGTGGTTAATAATAGCAGTCAGCCCTTACATAGTACTTCAGTTCAGTTCAGTTCAGTCACTCAGTCATGTCCAACTCTTTGCGACCCCATGAACTGCAGCATGCTAGGCCTCCCTGTCCATCACCAACTCCCAGAGTTCACTCAAATTCATGTCCATCAAGTTGGTGATGCGATCCAGCCATCTCATCTTCTGTCATCCCCTTCTCCTCCTGCCCCCAATCCCTCCCAGCATCAGAGTCTTTTCCAATGAGTCAACTCTTCACATGAGGTGGCCAAAGTATTGGAGTTTCAGCTTTAGCATCAGTCCTTCCAAAGAACACCCAGGACTGATCTCCTTTAGAATGGACTGGTTGGATCGCCTTGCAGTCCAAAGGAAAAACCAAAGTGCTCCTTACACCTTGAAACAGGGTTTCTCAACCCGGGCCTTGTTGACTTTCTCTGCTGTGAGAGGCTCTCCGGTGTGGGCATCATAGGGTGTTTAGCAGCATCCCTGGCCTCTACCCACAAGATGCCAGTAGTACCCTAGCTCCCAGATGTGATGATCAAACGTATCTCCAGACATTGCCAAAGGTGTCTAGGGAGCAGGGATGGGGGGTGGGGGTGAGCGGCAGAATTGCCTTAGGTGAGAACAGCTTCCCTAAAGCATTCTGACAACCTTCTGAGGTGGACATATAGTAAGTGAAGAAGCATTTGAACTCTCTACCTTCAGAGTTCACAGTCTACCACTGTGCTATACAGCTTTGCATTTGACCTTGATCCCTGGCTCTGTCTTCTGAGAGTCCAGCACTGCTCTGGGCCTGCTCCATCTCTTGGCCCTTCCATCAGGCTAACCAGACCTCCTGCCTCATCAGCCCCCTGAGCCGGGACTGGCTCACCTGCCCCTCATTAAGTCTGTAACTGCATCCAGAACTTATTTTTTTTGATAAATCAAAAGGCTTCGGAATGGTGGTCCTCCGGGGAGGAAATCTGGACATCTTTGCCCTTTCTTCAATTTCTTTATGGTTTACTATAGTTTTAACTCTGGAGCTCATTAAGAGGGGACCATTATTTTCTCATAGCTTCAGGCTTCTCTGTTTGACCTGGCCCTTGCCTGAATCTGGACAGTCTTGAGGGGAGATGTCTCCCCTCAAGCCTGCAGCCTGTACTTCAGGTTCCCTAGATGGCCTTGAAATAAGAGCTTGGACCTTTGCTCTCCGGGGTTTTTTCTCCCCGCTTTAACAGATAGTTTTGGGGATCCAGTATGTGCAAGGTCATTTGCTTTGCTCTGGGGAGACCATGGGGAGCTGGAGGCCAGCTGTGAGTCCTCCTACCTGCCTGCCCTCTTTCCCAAATCAGACCAGGCAATGGTATGTGCCTCATGTCTGGAGGCTGCCTGACTCTATCCAGGCTCTTCTGGAGCAGGTGAGCTGGCCAAGGACAATATCCTAGCTGGAGGAATCAAGGTGGCTAGCAGGAGATGGGTGGAGTGGGAGGAGTAGAAAAAGAGTCTGTGGTGCCTGTTGAATCTGGAAATCTTCCTGGTTGCAGAGCCCCAGGCGGGTGGGTTGGACCCGAGATCCAGAGGGAGCAGGAGAGCTAGCTCCCAAGGGCTGTTGGAGTTTGAGGATTTCTGGGGATCCCAGAGGAGGCTCCTGGGGGCCTGCTGGTGCTGGCTTACGGACCCCTGTTCCAGCTTGGGAGCAGGCCCTGGATTAGGGGCCATGAGGGGTGCTGGTATGGGAGGTGGGTCCTAGAGAGTGGTCCAGAGGGGGATAAAGGCGCCAAAGGCAGTCAGGACAGCAGGAAGCCTGATGGTTTGGGGCCTCTGGGTATCTTAAGTCTGTCTCTTCACCTGTCTCTATCTCAGCATCTTGTTCTCCATCTTTCCACCTGTCACTCTCTCACTGAGGCCTCCGGTGTCTTTCCCTTTCTGCTCCTGTCCACACCTCCATGTCTCCACGTCTCTCATTTTCTCCCGTCTCTGGGGGCCGCGCCTCAGTCCCCGCCCAGAGGCTGTTGAGATCGGGGGCGTGCCCGGGGCGGGCCACCCGTCCCGGCCGGCCGGCGGGGCGGCTTAAAGGGCTGGGTTGTCTGACTGTGCGGTCAGAGCCGAGGTTGCGGTTCAGGCAGATCTGGATCGAGGGCGGGAGGCCGAGACCCGCAGGGTGAGTGCGTGTGGGGAAGGGCGGGCTGTAACCTAAGAGGGGCGGCAGCCCAGCGCGGTAACCCGAGGTGCACCAGCTCTCGGGCTGGTACCACGGGTGCGAGAGGCTGAGCGCGGCGGCTGACGTGGGCACCGCGGGCCCCAGGGATCCCCAGGACCCAAGAGGGGACTGCCTGTAAGGGACTCTGGGGTGTGTGTGTGTGTGTGTGTGTGTGTGTGTGTGTGTGTGTGTGTGTGTGTATTCCCGACCGTATCTCCGACCGTCTGTGCATCTGTGTGAAGTTTCTCCTGTTGTAAGCCTAGGAGTCCTGGATACATGCTTCTCTCCGGGTTTCCATGCAGACCCAGATCTTAAGAAGGCACAGGCTCCTCATCAGGTCATTGTAGACGCATCCAAGCCCAGCCCTATGACGCCTCCTTAAGACTGATAGGGGTCACTGGGATTTCACTTCACCTTGTCTTAAAGGGAAGCCTGCATGCCGCTGGTGAACTTTTAGGCTTCTGGTTCCGCCTGGGTCACACACCTCGCAGGCATAGAGCCTCCAAGAGCCCCTCTATGAAAAGAGGATGCCTGCCTAGGTCCCCACAGTTGGCTGTGAGGATTGTGTGAGGTCCTGCTGTTGTTCCCAGCTGATGTCTGTCGTATAATAAGGAAATTATGTTGCCTTGTGTCCCAGGGGTCAGAACTGGCCCGCTTGGACCACGGGGTGGCTAGCCAGCTGGGAGCACCACAAGGCAACTGAGGCCCATCAGCTGATAAGTCTCAGGCTGGAGGTAGGAGGGAAACAGTTGGGGAGCTGGGATTTGAACAAACCAGCCCTGGCTGACCCCAAAATCCTGGGTACTTTCCGATGGCTGCCGCCTCTCGGTATAGCCCAGCTTGGGTTTCGGAGCAGTAACATTAGATCCAGACTAGTGTCCCGCCGTGACCTGAGTTTGTATCTGCAGAGGTGCTTGGATGACTCTGGGGACATTCAGAGACTGGGACCTCATTTCTCCTCCCTGGTAAGACATGGGCATGATTCTTTAAATCCTCGAATGGCAGGGCAACAATAATGAATGTGATGGCAGTACCAACCTCCATGAGAGAGACCTTAGATCAAGGACTTCTTGTCCTTGATCAAGCACTGAGCTGAGCCGATTAAAAATCGTGGAAATGTCATCTCAGCCCCAGGAAGTGGGTAATACGGTCCCTGTCTTTTGGATGAGGAAACAGGCTCCAGGAGGTGTACAGACACTCCCCTGAGGCAGAGCTTCATGGAGTCCTTTTCGAGGTGCACATCCAAGTGTGGTTACTCTGGATGGACAGAGACAACTGCAGCCCGGGAATGAGCTAGATTACTGGTGTCTTTTAAGCTTCTTTTTCTGTCAGGATTTCCTTTGGGCCAAAGTAACTGCAAGCAAATGCCTACAATATGCCCAAAGCTGTGTTGAGACTCCCCGACTTCACACCCTGAACTGCCAACTTGGCCCTGCCCTTGAAACTGCTCCCCTGAATCTCTTTCTCAGAAGCCCAGAAATTTGGGGGTAGGCCCCCTTCTGGCTCATACCATCTGGGGCTTGGCACTTTAGAAAAGTAAGAGTTGCACCTGGGACAGCCCTTTGGCATAGATGGGGGTCACAGGGGCAGACTGTCTTGAATACAGGCTGCGAGACGGGATGGAGAGCAGGGCTGGGATGTGAGGTATTGGGGCCAGTCAGTGTTGGGTACTTGTTTGTCAGGCCACTTTGTGGGTGGGGGCAGAGGTAGGATGCGTAGTACCTGTGGCTCAAGGAGAGGTAGACATATGGTTTCTGGTGGGTCAGTGTTCACATTGCTGCATTCCTTCTCAGGAGGCCACACGCCTTGAATGATGAGTCCACGTTTGCAGGCTGGGCTAACCTGACAAACCAGTGCTCCATGGGTGTGGGCTGGCTTTGGAGCCAGTCGCTGGCATCTCCATCTTCAGATAATGACCGCCCAAGTAGGGTGGGCGGGGTCACCTCTGCCACGGCAGACCGAAGGCCTTTCTTGGCTTCTGGAATGAGATTGGGGGCTGGTGCAGAGAGGAACCGGCGTGCCAGCATCCCACATGGTCTTGAGAGTGCCAGCTTTGAATTTCTCTCACTTCCATAAAATGCTAATAGAAATAGGAATAATGGCTGAAATTTTGCATGCTATGTGCCAAGCCTTATCTCACTGAAGTGTTCCAAACATCCTTAAGGGGGAGGTCCTGTTATTATTAACCCATTTTACAGATTGGAAAATGGAAGCTGAGGATGGGGACTGGGCCCACTCCAGGCTGCTTACTTGGGGAGGGGCAGATCTGTGATTTGAATCCAAAATGCATTTTGAAGGATAATGCAACCCCCTAACACCTCTTCATTTTATTTTTAATTTTTTTTAATTGAAGTACAATATATATACCGGAAAGTGCACATTCTAGAACTGGTGTTTCCTCACAGTGAAACATGTCACCAGCACCATATTAAGAAAAGGAATAGCTGCCTGCATCCCCAAATATGCTTCTCTGCTTTTTTTGTATTCTTTTTGATTATGGTTTATCATAGGATATTGAATATAGTTCACTGTGCTATCAATTAATTAATTTTTCTTAAAAAAGAGAATTATTTTTTTTTTAATTTAACTTTATTTCTTTTTAAATGGAGGATAATTGCTTTACAATGTTGTGTTGCTTTCTGTGATACATCATCATGAATCAGCCAGAGGTATACATATGTCCCTTCCATCTTGAACCTCCCTCCCACCTCGCACCCCATCCCTACCATCTAGGTTGTCACAGAGCACCAGGCTGAACACCCTGTTATACAGCAATTTCCCATTAGCTCTCTGTTTTACATTTGGTAATGTATGTATTTCAATGCTCCCCTCCCAATTCTAGACTTTACCTTTTAGAGCAGTGTTAGGTTTAAAGAAAAATTACCCAGAAAGTACAGAGCTCCAACACCTGCCCCCCACAACTCCCTTGTTATTAACACCTCTCATCAGCATGGTGCATTTGTTACAATTTATGAACCAATATAGAACATTATAACTAATCAAAGTCCACAGTTTAAAGTAGAGTTCATTATTTGGGTTGTACAATTCACTAATTTTCACAGTTAAAACAATTTTGAGTGGTCAATATGTGCTCAGTTCAGTTCAGTTGCTCAGTCATGTCTGACTCTTTGCGACACCATGGACTGCAGCACACCAGGCCTCCCTGTCCATCACCAAATCCTGGAGTTTACCCAAATTCATGTTCATTGAGTTCATTGAGTCGGTGATGCCACCCAACCATCTCATCCTCTGTCGTCCCCTTTTCCTTCCACCTTCAATCTTTCCCAGCATCAGGGTCTTTTCAAATGAGTCAGTTTTTCGCATCAGGTGACCAAAGTATTGGTGTTTCAGCTTCAGCATCAGTCCTTCCAATAAATATTCAGGACTGATCTCCTTTAGGATGAACTGGTTGGATCTCCTTGAAGTCCAAGGGACTCTCAAGAGTCTTCTCCAACACCACAGTTCAAAAGTGTCAATTCTTTAGTGCTCAGCTTTCTTTATAGTCCAACTCTCACATCTGTACATGACTACTGGAAAAATCATAGCTTTGACTAGAAGTACCTTTTTTGGTAAATTTATTTCTCTGCTTTTTAATATGCTGTCTAGGTTGGTCACAACTTTTCTTCCAAGGAACAAGCATCTTTTAATTTCATGGCTGCAGTCACCATCTGCAGTGATTTTGAAGCCCAAAAAGATAAAGTCTGTCATTGTTTCCATTGTTTTCCCATCTATTTGCCATGAAGTGATGGGACCGGATGCCATGATCTTAGTTTTCTGAAAGCTGAGTTTTAATCCAACTTTTTCACTCTCCTCTTTCACTTTCATCAAGAGGTTCTTAAGTTCTTCACGTTCGGCCATAAGGGTGGCGTCATCTGCATATCTGAGGTTATTGATATTTCTCCCAGCAATCTTGATTCCAGCTTGTGCTTCCTCCAGCCCAGCGTTTCTCATGATGTACTCTGCATATAAGTTAAATAAGCAGGGTGACAATATACAGCCTTGACGTACCCCTTTCACGATTTGGAACCAGTCTGTTGTTCCGTGTCCAGTTCTAACTGTTGCTTCCTGACCTGCATACAGGTTTCTCAAGAGGCAGGTCAGGTGGTCTGGTGTTCCCATCTTTTTTAGAATTTTCCACAGTTTGTTGTGATCCACACAGTCAAAGGCTTTGGCATAAAGCCTCTGAATAAAGCAGAAGTAGATGTTGGCTTCTATTACTGCTACTTCGGAGAAGGCAATGGCAACCCACTCAGGTACTCTTGCCTGGCAAATCCCATGGACGGAGGGGCCTGGTGGGCTGCATGCAGTCCATGGGGTCACATGGAGTCGCATGGAGTCGGACATGACTGAGCGACTTCACTTTCACTTTTCACTTTTATGCATTGGAGAAGGAAATGGCAACCCACTCCAGTGTTCTTGCCTCGAGAATCCCAGGGATGGGGGAGCCTGATGGGCTGTCGTCTCTGGGGTTGCACAGAGTCGGACACAACTGAAGTGACTTAGCAACTGCTACTTCAATATGTGCTCATATTGAAGCACATGTTGTATATAGTGTATATAATAGTGTAGGGTATAGAAAGTCAGAAAGTCCCCCAAGGTTGGAGAGGGAAAGGTGAGTCTCTCTTCTAGTCCTGCTCCAAGTTTCTCCAGTTTCCTTCCAGAGGCAGCCACCAGGATAAATTTCCCATGGGTCCTCAAACTTTGTATTGCACTTAAAAAATTGAGGCAAAATTAATCTAATATAAAATAACTAAAAATACTTTTGTGTTTAGTTATGCATTTATTTGGCTGTGCTGGGTCTTAGTTGCTGGACACAGGATCTTCGAGCTTCATTGCAACATGCAGGATGTTTTAGCTGCAGCATATGGAATCTAGTTCCCAAACTGGGGATCGAACCTGGGGCCCCTAGCATTGGGACCTGGGAATCTTAGCCATTGGACCACCAGGGATGTCCCTAAAATAACTATTTTAAAGGGAACAATCCAGTGACATTTAGTATCAATACATTCACAATGTTGTGCAATCATTACATGTATCTATTTCCAAAACATTTTCATCAGCCTGAAAGGAGATCCCATACCTATTAGCAGTCACTTCCCCTTCCCCACCCTCAGCCCCTGGCAACCACGAATCTGCTTTCTGTCTCTATGGATTTACCTACTCTGAATATCTCATATAAATCGGATTATACAATACACGGGCTTTTGTGTCTTGCTTCTTTCACTCAGCATGATATTTCTGAGGTTCATCCATGTTGTAGCATGTGTCAATGCTTCATTCCTTTATGTGGCTGAATAATATTCCACTGCAATGGCCCCCCACTCCAGTACTCTTGCCTGGAAAATCCCATGGATGGAGGAGCCTGGTGGACTGCAGTCCATGGGGTCTCTAAGAGTCGGACACGACTGAGCGACTTCACTTTCCCTTTTCACTTTCATGCATTGGAGAAGGAAATGGCAAACCACTCTAGTGTTCTTGCCTGGAGAATCCCAGGGACGGGGGAGCCTGGTGGGCTGCCGTCCGTGGGGTCGCACAGAGTCGGACATGATTGAAGTGACTTAGCAGCAGTAGTATAGATACACCATGTGATATTTATCCACCATCAATTGATGGACATTTGAGTTGCTCCCATCTTTTGGTGGTTGTCAACAGTGTTGCTATGAATATTTGTACACAAGTATCTAAGTCACTGTTTTCAATTCTTTTGGCTATACACCTCAGGCTTCCCTGATAGCTCAGTTGGTAAAGAATCTGCCTGCAATGCCGGAGACCCTGGTTCGATTCCTGGGTTGGGAAGCTCTGCTGGAGAAGGGATTGGCTACCCACTCCAGTATTCTTGGGCTTCCCCTGTGGCTCAGCTGGTAAAGAATCTACCTGCAGTGCAGGAGACCTGGGTTCAAATCCTGGGTTGGGAAGATCCCCTGAAGAAGGGAAAGGCTACCCACTTCAGTATTCTGGCCTGGAGAATTCCATGGATTCTATAGTCCATGGGGTCACAAAGAGTCAGACACAACTGAATGACTTTCACTTCAGTAGGAGTGGAGGGTCATCGGGTGATTCTGTATTTAACTTTTTGTGAGACCACCGAACTGTTTCCTACAGCAGTTGCAGCACCTCAAAACTTTTTGTAGCACCTTCTTTTGGGGGAGGGGCATTAGACTGAAGTGCTCTTGTTTGAGGAACCCAGCTGAAAAAAGTAAAGGAACTCCTCACTGCACCCATTTATTGAGCTCTTCCCATTAGCATCAGATGGACCTCTTTCTTTTATTCCCATTATGTGGATGAGAAAATTGAGGCTCCCAGGGTGAGAACCAGTTAGGGACCCACAGCATGTGTGTTTTCTTCTGCAAGGAGTAGAGCTGATGTCTGCTCTGGGAAAGACTGCAGCCTGTTCCTGGCCTGGGGGATGATGAGGTGGGGAACAGGGTTTCTCTGGTCCTCCCTTTCCAGCAACCCACCTGGAGCAGGGACCTCTTTCCCAGAGATCATGCTTTATCTTGTTCCAATTTCTTCCCATTTCAATTCAGGAAGACATTTCGTTGGTTGGGATATCAGCTGGGATTTTCCTGGGTGGAGGAGGGGGCTTTTGCTGCAACTCCACTAAAGAACCCCTCAATTACCTCTGAGGGTTACTAGAAAAATGAAAGACATGCCTGACTGTGAAAGCCGCCGCATACAGCAGGTACTCAACAATTCTGTCAAGAACAAAGGAGGGGAGGTGGATGATTGCAGTAAAATGAACCGTTAGGGGCAGGGCTGGGCCTGGAGGATGAGGGGAAGTCAGCATGGGCAGAGCTGGGGGAAAGACATGCCAGGTGGAGACAACAGCATGTGCAAAGGCTCAGAGGTAGGAATGAACTTGGCCTGTGGCTGCAGTGGCCAGAGTTGAGTGAGTCACGGGGGAAGTGGTGGGAGACACAATTGGAGGGGGTCAGTAGGGACAGGCTATACAGGGCATTGGGATCCATGGAATTAGCCTGAATTGTTTTCAGAGTAAAATAGGGGGACCATAGGAGGAAGGGGAAAGTCATGTCTGATTTAATTTTAGAAAGAGCCTTCTGGCTGCTGTGTGGAGAATAGACTGCTGGCAGACAAGGATGGAGCTCAGGGGACCAATGGGAGGAGGCTACCACAGTGGTGACATAGGTTGGAAAGATGCTGACGGAGAAAAATGAACGGAAGTGAAGGATGTTTAGGATGGAGCTGACAACAGATTGGATGGAGGAAGAAGGAGGGAGGTAGGAGGTGAGGTGAATCTGAGGGTCTGGGGGGTACCTTTGGGGGAATATCCAGGAGTTGGCTGGCCCTACTGCGGGGCACTGAGACAAGGGAGGGACCTCAGAGATGGGTCTTGGCAGCCAGGGGAGGGGTTGAGTCTCAGGAGGCATGCAGAGAAGGTGAGGAGAGGACCACCCAGGCCCAAGCTCTAAGGAGCACCAGCATTTACAAACCGAGTGAGGAAAGCAGGGGCCAGGTCCAAAACAGACTGACAAAGGGGATCTTTGTGGCTGAGGTGGAGAATGGGCAGGGTTCACCTCCCAAAGGGCTTTGGATGCCAGGGTTGGGGAGTGGGGAGCCATGGACAGAGTTAGACCAAAGGCATGACAAGCCTTTAGAACGGTTGTGTGTATGGTGGCTGGGATGGGAGGCAGACTGTTGGATGTGGCCCAGGTGGCCTGTTTATATATATATATATATATATATATAACATTTTATTGAAATATAGTTACTTTAAGGCTTCCCATGTGGCACAGTGGTAAAGAATCTGCATGCCAAGCAGAAGATGCAAGAGATGAGGGTTTGATCCCTGGGTGGTGAAGATTCCCCTGGAGAAGGAACTGGCAACCCACCCCAGTATTCTTGCCTGGAAAATCCTATGGACAGAGGAGTCTGGTGGGCTACAGTCCACGGTGTTGCAGAGAGTTGGACATGACTTAGTGACTAAACCACCACCATAGTTACTTTACAATGTTGCATTTGCTTCTGCTGTACAGCAAAGTGAATCAGCTATATTGATACATATATGTAGATCCACTCTTTTTAAAATTCTTTTCCCATATAGGTCATTATAGAGCACTGAGTAGAGTTCCCTGTGATATACAGTAGGTCCTTCTAAGTTATCGATTTTATATGTAATAGTGTGTATGCTGCTGCTGCTAAGTCGCTTCAGTTGTGTCTGACTCTATGCGACCCCATAGACCGGCAGCCCAACAGGCTCGGCCGTCCCTGGGATTCTCCAGGCAAGAATACTGGAGTGGGTTGCCATTTCCTTCTCCAATGCATGAAAGTGAAAAGTGAAAGTGAAGTCACTCAGTCGTGTCCGACTCTTAGCGACCCCATGGACTGCAGCCTACCAGGCTCCTCCATCCATGGGATTTTCCAGGCAAGAGTACTGGAGTGGGGTGCCATCGCCTTCTCCGAATAGTGTGTATATGTCAATTCTAATCTTTCAATTTATCCCATCCCCCTTCCCTCTGGTGTCCATCATTGTTCTTGTTCAATCATGATGTCGTATCTGACTCTTTGTGACCTCATAGACAGTAGCATGCTAGGCTTCCCTGTCTTTCACTATCTCCTGGAATTTGCTCGGACTCATGTCCATTGAGTCGGTGATGCCATCCAACCATCTCATCCACTGTCACTCCCTGCTCTTCCTGCCCTCAATCTTTCTCAGCATCAGAGTTTTTTTCTAATGAGTTGGCTCTTCACACCAAGTTGCCAAAGTATTGGAGTATAGTACTGGAGCTTCAGCTGATGTCCATAGGTGAATATATTGAATCCACACCCCACCCCCAGGAGTCTTGGACCTGCCAGTATGGTGACCTTGACCCCAGCATTCCACTCAAGACTACACACAGGAGTGGTCAAACCTGATGGACTCAGAGATCATCTCTTACAGCCACCCCCATTTCCAGATGGGGGAACTTGGGGTGACAGTTAAAGCCAGGCAGTGGAAGAGTCAGGATTAGAACCCAGCTGCTTACAGTGTGTGTGTGTGAGTGTGTATGTGAGTGTGTATGTGAGTATGTGTATGAGTGTGTGTGTGTGAGTGTGTGTGTGTGTGTGTGTGCGTGCACACACTTGTTTAGTAAGAAAGCCCCCTTTGTCCCCCTAGGTTCCACTTTTCAATCTGGCCTTTGTGAAAGCCTCTCAGATATTCCTCCTCTGAAAGGCCTTCCTGGACCACTGCTGGACATGACTGAAGCAACTTAGCATGCATGTACTCAACCACTAGCTGGCTTCCTGGTATCGCTGGGAAAAATCATTAGCCAGTGAAATCAGTAAAGAAATAAATACCCATGGCTACTTCCTGCAGAGCAAGTCATGGGAGTCGTCCATGGGAGAGGTGGCCCACAGTAGTGGCCCTAATTTAGAGCTTGTGCCTGGGACTTGTGATTTGGAGCTCTCTGTGTTTCATTAGTGAGGGTTGCTTACTCCCCACCCTTTCCTCTTTCCCTTCTTCTCTACCTCCTCAGCCTTCCAGAGGACATATTGCCTACATCAGTCTGTCTGTATTTTTAAAAGAAAAAATTTTTGATGCTGACCATTTTTAAAGTCTTTATTGAATTTGTTACAAAATTGCATGCATGTGTGCATGCTCAATTGTGTCTGACTCTTTGCAACCCTTTGGACTGTAGCCCACCAGGCTCCTCTGTCCATGGGATTTTCCAGGCAAAAATATTTGAGCAGGTTGCCATGCCCTCCTCCAGGGGATCTTCCCAACACAGGGATCAAACCCGCATCTCCTGTGTCTTCTGCATTACAGGCAGATTCTTTACCTGCCGAGCCATTGGGGAAGCCCCTGTTACAACATTGCTTCTGTTTCAAGTTTTGGCTTTTTGACTATGAGGCATGTGAGATCTTAGGCCCCTGACCAGGGATTGAACCCGCACCCCCTGTGATGGAAGACAAAGTCTTAACCACTGGACTGCCAGGGAAGTCCTTGTCTGTATTTTTGAAAGGAATTTTAATTGTGGTAAAATACACAAAACATTTACCATCTTAATCATTTTAAGTGTATAGTTCAGTGGTATTAAGTACATTCACATCGTGGTGAAATCGTCATCACCAACCATCTCCTGAATTTTACATCTTCCCTAGTTAAAACCCTGGATTTGTTAAACACTAAATTCCTGTTCCCTCCCCCAGGCTCTGGTAACTATCATCCTACTTTCTGTGTCTATGAATTTGACCCCTCCAGGGACCTCATTTGAGGATATCATACATTATTTGCCCTCCTGTGTCTTGCTTATTTCCTTTAGCATAATGTCATCAAGGTTCATTGATGTTATAGCATGTGTGACAATTTCCTTCCTTTTAAAGGCTGCATAATATTCTACTGTGAGGTTTCCAGGTGGTGCTAGAGGTAAAGAACCTGCCTGCTAATGCAGGAGACATAAATGATTAAGGTTTGATCCCTGGGTTGGGAAGATCCTCTGGAGAAGGGCATGGCAACCCACTCCAGTATTCTTGCCTGGAGAATTCCATGGACAGAGGAGCCTGGCGGGCTACGGTCCATGGAGTCACAAAGAGTGGGACATGACTAAAGAGACAGCACACACACATGCAATATTCCACTGTATGAATGGATCACATTAAAAAACAGTTTATTTTGTGTTTGGGTGTAGCCAATTAACAATGTTGTGACAGTTTTAGGTGAACAGGGAAGGGATTCAGTCATACATACAGTGTAGCCCTTCTCTCCCAACTCCCCTCCCATCCAGGGTGCCACATAACATTATGAGCAGAGTTCCATGTACTACCCAGTAGGTCCCTGTTGGTTGTCCGTTTTAAATACAGCAGAGTGTACATGTGAATGGATCACATTTTATTTATCCATTCTTTAATCGACAGATGGGTGGGTTGCTTCCACTTTTTGCCTATTGTGAGTAGTTCTTTCATGAACATGAGTGTACATATATCTATCTGAGTCTCTGCTTTCACTTCTTTTGAGGATCTACCCAGAAGTGGGATTGCTAGAACATATGGTAATTCTATGTTTAATTTTTTTTTGAGGAACAACCATAATCTTCTCCATTTTCCATTCTCTCCAGCAATGCATAGGTTTCCAGTTTCTTCACATCCTTGCAAACACTCTGACTGGTGGAAGAGCCAGTCAGTCAGAGCCCCTAGTGGGGGGCACCCCTGGCAGAGGTGGGGGAGGTGGAGGACACAGGTGAGAACTTGCACTGCAAGGTTCCTTTAGCTGTGCTGTCCAAGGAGGTAGGGGCACAGAGGGAACCCTTGGCTCATAGGACAGAGTGGAAGAGACCTATGAGAGCAGGACTTGAGCATTTTGAGCAATTGCCTTGATGTTGTCTGACATCCATGGGCCCTCAAACGTGAGTGAAGCTGGCCTTGGTGGGGGATTCAGGGGGCCTCTGCCTGCTCCCTGTCCCCCTTGAATTAGAGGCAGTGAGCTTGAATTGTCTTGACAATGGAAAGAATGGCAGGGCTTGCCTCCAAGGATTGCGTTAAGGTTCCAAGAAATAAGGTGCCACCCAGATGGCATGTAGTACGTGCTCCACACCAGCTCACTGTGTTACTAATATTACTGCTACCCACCCACGCTGCTTTGGTTTCTTCAGGGCAAGGATTTGAGTGCAAATAGTTTATTTGAGAAGTGATCACAGAAGAGACCAGTAAGTGGGGAGGAAGTGAACCCCAAAGAATTGCAAACGGGGACTCAAACAAATACATATACATCCATGGTCATAGCAGCACATATCACAGTAGCCAAAAAGGTGGAAACAGGGACTTCCCTGAAGGTCCAGTGGTTAAGACTCTGCTTCCAATGTAGGGGGCAAGTGTTCGATCCCTGGTGGGGGAACTAAGATGCTACATGTGTGGCCAAAATGAAACAAAATAAAACAAAAACCATCCTAAATCTCCAACAGTTGAATGGATAAACAAAATGTGCTACATTCTTACAAAGAACTATTACTAGCAGTACAAGAAATGAACCACCGATACATGTTACAAGGTAATGAACTTTGAAAACGTGCTGAGTGAAGAAAGCTACAAAAGATGTAAAAGGTTGCAGCGTTTGATTCCGTTTGTATGAAATGTCCAGAACAGACAAAAAGATTAGTGATTGCCAGGGGTGGGCGGAGGGGAGAGTGGACTGCTGATGGGGACGGGGTCTCCTTTTGGGGTGATTTGAGTCTGAGTGAACTCCGGGAGTTGGTGATGGACAGGGAGGCCTGGAATGCTGCGATTCATGGGGTTGCAAAGAGTTGGACACGACTGAGCGACTGAACTGAACTGAACTGAACTGAAGTGTTTCGCAACTAGGTTAGAAGTGGTGGTTGCACAGCGCTGTGAATGCCAGTGACTTGCTCACTAAAAAAAAAAAAAAAAAAAAGGTTTTATATCATGTGGATTTCACCTCAATTAAAGGTTGAAGAGGGAAGTAAGACAGGGGAAAGGAGGTAACTTATAAAGAAAGTCTTTCTCGTGGGCAGCTGGAGTCCTGCTGGAGAACCTTAGTAACACATGTAGAACCACATATCGGTCATTGCACCAGAAAGAAAGAGCCGGAGCTCATCAGTCATTGGTTAAAACTCATCAGCAAAGCTCATCAGTCATTGGTTGAGACTCATCAGCAATGCTCATCAGTCATTGGTTGAGAGCTCCTTTCAGAAGGGAGGAGGGGAGGAAGTTTGTTTTAATTTTCTAACACTCTGGCCAGCTGTGCATTGGCAGGAAGGATGCTCTGCAAAGTCAAGGCTGAGGGCATATAGAAGGGCCAGCTGGGTGGAGCTCCTCCTCCTTGGGGGAGGAAGCGTCCTTGGCGCCTGGGACTTACATGTATTAGTATGCCAGGCATATCATGCTTCGGTCCACAGGTCATTGTGTGTATATGGCACACCCATGGCCGGAGGGTGGTTCCCACCTTCACTGACCCCCATCCCATGTGTCCCCCCCCCCAGGATGCTGCCCATCACAGAGCAACTGCTGCACCTCCTGGGATTGGAGAAGACGGCGTTCCGTTTGTATGCTGTGTCCGGGCTCCTTCTCACCCTGCTCTTCTTCCTCTTCCGTCTGCTGCTGCAGTTCCTGAGGCTCTGCTGGGGTTTCTATATCACCTGCCGCCGACTACGCTGCTTCCCCCAGCCACCCCGGCGCAACTGGCTGCTGGGCCACCTGGGCATGGTGGGTGTGGCTGGGCAGGTTTGCCGGGTGGGCCAGGGCAGGTACAGGTATTCAGTAAGGATGATGGCCCTGCTGGCTTCCCTTATCCCCTCAAGAATCTGGTTGGAGCCATAAACAGACCCATTTTACAGGATCTGAGTGAGACTGAGGTTCAGAGAGGGCAAGCAGTTTACCCAAGGTCACACAGCTTGGACGAGGCAGAGCTGACTCTAAAGTTCTCTCTATAATTCCGGGCTATTGCTATAGCAACAGGCATCAGTGCTTATGAAATCCCAGGAAAGGAGAGTGGGAGGTATCCTTGTAGACTTCATTGCTTCACCTGAACCCAGTGTGGTTTCATGAACTTGCTCATTCTCTTTAATGCTGTGGTCCCAGGTGAGGATTTCAGCCCTTTTCTTTCATTTCTTTTCTTATTTCACATATATATTCCAAGTATTAGTTCAGGCACTTTATACATATTAACTCATTTAGTCCTCTTGACAGTCCTAGAAGGTAGGTCCAGCAACTATCTCCTTATTTTTTTTTTCTTCTGGAGAATACTGTGGCACAGAGAGGTTAGGTTAAGTAGCTGGCCCTCGGCCACACAGCTTGTAAGTGGCAGAGTCTGGGTTCAAACCCGTGCTGTCTAGTCCCAGTACGCCTGATCTTAGCTCTCTACTCTTGCCCATCTGGCTTCTGGATGAGAAAGGCTGGACTTTTCTAAATGCACTTCAGAGGTTGTAAGAGAGAAATTCAGACTCCCAAGGGTGCCAAGACTGGGGGGCCTCAGAGTCCAGCCCCTATTTCCCTGCTGGACTCACCTGGTTCCCCTTCCAGCCCTAAATGAAGCTGAGGGACAGCTTCATTGTGGAGACCTTCCGAATTAAAGCCTTATGCTGAACTTGGAGGACTTTGGGGAGGCAGTTTGGGGCGGTGGTCATCAGCATGGACTTGCCTCTCTCGACCATGAGCTGCCTGTGTGACCTTGAGAAGCTTCTTCACCTCCCTGTACTTCATCTGCATTGTGGAAATAGGATCATGCCTGATAACCCCGTGAGAGTGTTCCAACGATTCTTGAAGTCATTTCTGTGGCATGCTTGGTTCTGGGCCTGCTACACAGAGGTGGGTGTCTGCTCTTCACTCCGGGGTCCTGCAGAGACTGAAAGGAGCAAGTGATTCTAGATGTCTTTTAGATACTGCTTGGAGTAAGTGTCTCAGGAGAAGGAAGGAGGAAACACATGTCCATTCAATAGTGCAAAATACATTCATTTTACTTAGTTTTGGGAATTACCTTCCTGGAGCCAGCACTTACCAAGTTTTGCCTCTTTGTACCTGAATCATCTCCCTCTCTTCTGTTCTCCAAGCCCTGCTCAGGCCTCCTTTCTCCTCTTTTGCTGTTCCATGGTCTAGACTCCTTCCTGGGCTTCTGCCTTCCTTCTCACCCCTCTGGTTCATCCCTCATCCAGGCTCCAGAAAGATTCCTGAATCCCACCGTGCTCCTCCCCTGCTCACACACCCTCCAGGCTCCCCACTGCTGTCCTGAGAAACTCCTAACTCCTCAGCTGGAGTTCAAGTCCCTTTAGACTCTCACCCTCACCCTCCTCACCTGTTCCATGGTTTCCCTCTAGTCTAATAGAATGACTTCCTGTTCCATGAACAAGCTCTGCCTTTCCATCTCCATGACCTTTGCCAAAACTGCCCTCTGCCAAGAATATCTTTCCCTGTCAGATGAACTTCTGCTCATTTTCCATGCCCCATATCCAGCCTTACTCCAGGAAGCCCTCTGGCATGATGGTGGTCCTGAAAGTGATGGCCAGGCCCTGCTGCCACGGGTGGTAGGCCAGGGCCAGCTCTGAAGTTCAACCTCGATCCCATGGGCCCATCCTGGGGCTGAGAGATCTGGATAATGCCGTAGTCTCCCTTGGGTGTGGACAGGCTCAGGGCTGAACTTGACCCAGAAGGAGAGGCAGAAATCAGAGAAGAGTCATTCATTCATTCTAAAATTTCTGGGCCCTGCCATTCACCAGGCACTGGGTTAGGTCTTTTGTATTTGAGCTCTCCCAGTTCTCACAGCTTATGAGATAGGGATGGACCTGCCCTACATTTTGGATTTGATCTTTGGGGCTCAAAGAGGTCGAGTGACTTGCCCAAGGTCACACAGCTGCTGAGGATGGGTTTGAGCTCAGATCCACCTGATACTGAGCCTGAAGAGCTCTGCCTCATAGAGCATGTTGGTTAAGAGCAGGTGTTTTGGAGCCTGGGGGGCCTAGGTTCAAATCCTGCCTTCACCACTGTGGCAGGTGATGCCACTGTCTGTTCACATCCTCTCTGCCCATTTCTGGCTGCAAGGAGCTGACTTGCCTGTGTTCTAGGGCTTTCTCTAGCTGTAACCCACTCTGCCTGGGTGGACTGTTAGCTTGTGAATTAATGCCCCAGGATAGCCCTCAGTCAGTGACTATGGGCCTAAAGGAGCTGGTATAAAACATCCCTGCCCCCTCACCCTCAAATGGTTGGTGGGTTGATCCTGAGATGGATGTCCCCCAAGAGGTCCCCAGTGGGAATGAGCCCCAGTTGCCCATGGGGATAATTCCCTTGCTGATTCTTTACTGGCTGCCTTTCTGTCTATCTCACTCCCCCTCTCCTTACCCATGTTTTGGGGGATTACCCTCCCAAGTAAACTGCTTGCCCTAGAACCCTTGTCTTTCTGCTTCTAGGGGAGCCCAAATGAAGACAGTCCCTTACTCACCTGTAACTTAACACAAGTCATTTGACCCTACTGAGTAAAGTAAAATGGGGGAAATAGTAGCATCTACGTGATAGGGTTTTTGTGTGGGTTGAACATACGAGTATATGAAAAATGCCCATGGCAGTGCCCAACACTGCAAACATGTGTATGTGTTAGAACAATACCAGTGATATTTTATTACAAACAAAAATACTCAATAAATGCTAATCATTATCATTATTGTGTTTGCTGTTACTGGTTTTATTTCTTGAGCACCAGCTGTGTGTCAAGCCCTGTGCTAGGACTCATTCATGTTGCTGTTTCATAAATTGTCTCAATTGTCCTCAGAAGGGGAGTTGATTCCCTCCCCCCCGCCCACCACCCCAGTTTTAAGCTGAGGGAATGTAGGCTCATCGAGGTGCAGCAGACTGTCTACAATCACACAGCCCTTCCTGGTTTCTTTTGAGGGCTTTCTTTTGAGGAAGTGGTAGGAGGGAAGGGCCAGGGGAAACCAGGGCTGGGTACCATCTCACGACCTTTCTCTACCACCACCTACAGTATCTCCCAAATGAGAGAGGCCTCCAAGATGAGAAGAAGGTGCTGGACGACATGCACCACGTGATCCTCGTGTGGCTAGGGCCCGTCCTGCCACTGGTGGTTCTGGTGCACCCTGACTACATCAAGCCACTGGTGGGCGCCTCAGGTAGGCAGGCTGGGCCTCTGATTGATGAGTAAACCCTCAACTCCCACAGCCTACCAGGGTTTCTAAGTAGGTAGGCTATCCAGAGGAAAGGCTGTTTGAGTAGGGCTTTGAAGTATGAATAGGAGTTTACCAGAGCTGACTCACAGATAATGAGAACAGCAAGGGAAAAGAGGTGACAATATCTAAAAGTCCCAGGAACTTTGATAGGATGTTCACTCCTCAAAGTCAGAGCAAACATGTTCAGATAGGCAGTTGTTTTGCCTAAGCTTTTGTTAAATGGTTGTTGCTTAATTTTAAGCCACGGCACTCCCATCACTTGGGTTCTGACACTCCCACTGTGGCTATCCAAATCTGCAGCCTGTTCTGTTAACCTAGGCTGACTGGTGGAGAGGGAAAAGTAGAAAGATTGCCTCTCCCTTCTGCATTCCACATCTATCCCAGGGTTAGGATTCCCAAGTGCTCCTGGGGAGCACTTGCTCAGCCTTCATTATGCAGCTGGAATAACCCCCTCCTCCTGGAAACCTCCCTTGATTCCCTACACAGACCATAGCTCTTTCCTCTGAACTCTTCCATTCTCACTCCTAACCATTTAGGGCTGAGTTATCTGTGTCCAGCATTCTATCTTCCTCATAAGTGAGTCTCTAGGCACCCAGGGTGGCCTCAGATGTACCTGGGCATCTCCAGAGGTATCAGAGGATGTTTGAGAGAAGAGGGATGGGAAATAAAGGGCTCCAGGAATTTTAGGACCTCTGGCTTCAGCTTTGGCCTCTGCAAACACACTTCTGGAGACCACCTTCAGGGTGGCCCCTGGAGCCATGAAGGCGAAAGGGGCTGTCATTCTTCTCAGCTCTGCCCTTCTCCTGCTTCTGTATCCCCCACTGTTGCATGTGTAAGGGAATGTGCTCAGTCGCTCAGTTGTGTCTGACTCTTTGCAACTCCATGGACTGTAGCCCGCCAGGGTCCTCTGTCTATGGGGTTTCCCAGGCAAGGATACTGGAGTGGGTTGCCATTTCCTCTTCCAGGGGATTGAACCCACATCTCCTGCATTGGCAGGTGGATTATTCACCACTGTGCCACCTGAGAAGCCTCTTGCAGGGGAATAACCATCCCCATAGAACAAAGAGGGAAAATCAGACTCTGGGGGGAGGGGAGCAGTGACACTTCCAAGGGATGGACACCAAGTTGTGGAAAAGAGGCCTGGACCAGGACTTGGGTGGGCTGGGTTTGAATCCAGGCTGGAGCATGTATGCTATGTGACCCAGTGATTTATTTAGCTTCGGGCTTCAGCTTCTGATCTATTAAATGGGGCAGCTGTGAAGACTCAGTAAGATAGTGTTGGGTAGGTGCTAAATAAGGCTTTCTTCTCTTCTGCCTTTAAAAATTTTTATTTTAATTGGAGGATAATTGCTGTACAATATTGTGTTGGTTTCTGCCATAAATCAACAAGACTCTGCCTTTTAAATCTTTTTTTTTCCTTTCTTTCCCACTCCCCCTCCCTATCACCTCAGAGCCTCTGTTTTCTGAATGTCATCCTGCATGATTGTGAGACCCCCTCTGCAAGTAGACCAGGCAGTAGAGCCCCCACCATAAGCTTAGCACTTGATGGGACTTTCCCAGAGGTCCAGCGGTTAAGACTCCACCCCCCAATGCAGGGGGCGTGGTTTCAATCCGTAGTCTGGGAACTAAGGTTCCGCATGCAGTGGAGAGCAGCCAAAAATAAACAAAGGAAAAATTAAGCTTAGCACTTTAGTCCGATGCTCAGGTCTCTTCCCTTCCTCTCCCTTCTGCCCTCTCAGGACTGGCAGGAAATCCTTTGCCTCACCCACAGGAGGAACCAGATGGGAGACTGCAGTTCAGGGAGGGTGGGGCTGTGAGTCAGGAGAAGCAGCCTGGAGTCGGGTCTCCTGGCCCCAGGAAGTCCAGGCCCCTCTGTACCTGCTTATCTCATATTAGACAGGCCTGGCCCCAAGTTTCAGATTCCAATGTCTAGGGACCACATCTGGGGGTGGGGGTGGAGAGGGGCTTGCTCTTCTGGGCTTAAACCCACACAGCTGATGAAAGCCATGGCTCCTCCTTGAACCTCTGTTTCTTTATCTTCCAAGAGATGTTTGTGATAGAGATAGAAGGTAGGTAAAAATGCTTTCTAGAATGACAAAGCAGGATATATAGCCATATAACTGTAGCTTTGTTTTTATATACTCATTTCTAAAATTGAGCTGTAATCACATACAGTATAATTACTTATTTTAAAGTGGAAGGTATTTAGTGCATCATAGTTGTGCAATCATTCACCCTCCCTAGTTTCAAAACCTTTTTAATCACCCCATAAAACACCCCATAGCTATGAAGTTGCCATCTCTCATTCCTTTCTCTTTTTGACACTGGTACATACTTTCTGTCCCCATGGACTTTCTTTTCTGGACATATCATAAGAAAGGAGTTATACAACATAGGGTCTTTTGCAACTGACTTCTTTTATGCTGAATAATGTTTTTGAGGTTCAGCCACACTGTAGCAATGACCAGGACTTCATTCCTTTTTTAAGGTTGAGTAATATTTCATTTATGGATATATGGATATACCACATTTGTTTATCCATTCATCTGCTGGTAAACATCTGGGTTGTTTCTGCCTTTCGACTGTTATGAATAAGAGTGCTAGGAACATGTGTGTACAAGTTTTGGACATATGTTTTCATTTCTCTTGGGCAGATACCTCGTTGTAGAATTGTGGGGTCATATGGGGCTTTCCAGGTGGCTCAGTGGAGAATCCACCTGCCAATGCAGGAGACACAGGAGACACGAGTTCAATCCCTGGGTCAGGAATGTCCCCTGGAGAAGGAAGTGGCAACCCACTCCAGTATTCTTGGCTGGAAATCCCAGGGACAGAGGAGCCTGGGGGGTTACAGACCACGAGGTCGCAAAGAGTCAGACACAAGGAAGCACACATGTACGCTGATGGGAATTTTATGTTTAACTTTTCAGGGAGCCGCCAAACTGTTTTCCATGGTTCCTATGCGTTCATGTTTCCCTATTAGGCTCCTCCTGTGAGCTGGGGACTGAGATTTTTCATCTCACAAATTCTTGATACCACTGAGCAATAATTATAATCACAGTAGTATCCCAGGTGGCTCAGTGGTAAAGAATCCACCTGCCAATGTAGGAGACACAGGAGACACGGGTTCAAACCCTGGATCAGGAAAATACCCTGAGGAAGGAAATGGCAATCCAAATAGAGAAAATAGAGCAGTCCCGCCTGCCTCATGGCAACCCTACAAAAACTCAATGAATTCGTTCTCCTGGCACTCAGTAGGTGCTCATTAAATATTTCTGCATATAAATGAATTAACCAACTGTCGGCTACTTTTCATGGAGAAGGAAATGGCAACCCACTCCAGTATTCTTGCCTGGGAAATCTCAGGGACAGAGGAGCCTGGCGGGCTATGTCCATGGAGTTGCAAAGAGTCGGACATAACTGAGCAACTGAGCACACACACACACAGCAAAAACAGCCATGCATGCTAAGTTGCTTCAGTCGTGTCCGACTCTTTAAGACCCCATAGACTTTAGGAAATGAGACAGGAGCACCAGTGTACAAAGTGAAGGAGGCTTGTGTTTTATCCTGGGGGTGTTAGGAAGCCATGGGAGGTGTTTGAGCAGGACAGCCATTATACAGGTTCATGTGTCAGAAAGAGCCCTAAAGGGCCTAGCCTGGAGTCCAGAGCCCAGAGAGGAGAGACGAGACTTCCACCTCCCCATCCAAAGCTGCCTCTTCCCAGAAGTCTGCCTTGACTTCTAGCAGCCCTTTCTTTGTGACTCCCTCTACTCCTGGCATACATTCTACCTGCTTGCATGGTGTGCCTCTGCTTCCCTTTTCTACCACACCCAGAGCTCCACCAGGCAGGGCGTGGAGCTGAGCCATCTCTGGGTCCTCAGCATCGCTCATCATGGGTTGGGCACAAAAGGGTGGTGGAAGAGGTTTGTTGAATGGGAGAATGAGTGGACAGGTGGTTGTGCATACAATTGGCCAATTCCTAGGGAGTGTGTGTGTAGGTGGCTGAGTAATATCTCAGGTAAAATTGACATCACTTGAGTTTCAGGTACTTCCTTCCTGCACCCTGCCCATTCTGTCCCAATTCTATTTAGCACATAGAAAGGGAATTCACTCACTCCATCCACCCATCCATCCACCCATCCATCTAATGATCCATCCATCTATCCACCCACCCATCCATCCACCCACCCATCCATCCACCCATCCATCCAATGATCCATCCATTCATCCATCCAACCATTGATAGTTTTCATTCATTCATCCTTTGATTGGCTAATTCATTCACACAATAAAAATTTATTTAGCACCAATATATTAGTGATCAACTAGGTCCCTCCCCTCAAGGAATTTGTAACTGATAGTGACTGATGGGAGAGGGAATGGCATGCAAGTGGAGACTGGAAGAATGAGGAAAGAGTTTTTGAGACAGAGAGGGTGCCTGGTGGAAAGACTCAGAACCGAGAGAGAACACAGCTTTTCAAGAAGCTGAGAAAAGTTCTGTGATGTTAGCAAGTTGAATGTATGTGGGGCAAGGGATGGTTGAGGTGGAGGGCAGAGGTATTTTGAGAGTGGTGTGGACTGGGATAGGTCACTCAGAGTGTTGAAAATGGGCTGAGCAGCTGTGTTTGAGACTGATGAGTGTGTGGGCAGGAAGGGACATGGTCAGATCTAGAGTCAGATAAGATCTCCCTGGATCTAGGGTGCAGAGCAGACTGGAAAGGGAGAGGCTGGAGACTGTGAGCACAGGAGGTATAATTCAGATGGCCTGAGTTGGCAGAAAAGAAGGGGTGAATTAGGGGAAGAATCAGGTGAAGAAAACCATTCTGGAGAGAGTGCATAGTCTGGGCAAAAGTTTGGAAGTGAGGGTCAGCATGTGGGGTTATTTGGCATTTGCTGAAGGATGAAAGGGAGAGGAATATGGCAGCCAGATGGGGCTGGGCTTTCAGTGCTAGCCTGAGCTTGAAATGTTTTACAAGGGCAATAGGGAGCCATGGGAGGTGTTTGAGCAGGGGAGGCTCATGTTCAGATCAGGTGTTATAAGAATCTCCCTGGGGCAGGTGTGGAGGATTGCACTGGAGGGGTGAGGTGGGAGGTGAGAGCCCAGAGTGGAGGCCCAAGGAGGTCATAAGCAGAGGTCAAGTGTCAGAACCTTGTTTTGAGGCATCGTCACCTCTTCTCTCCCCACAGCTGCCGTTGCCCCCAAGGATGACCTTTTCTATGGCTTCCTGAAACCTTGGCTGGGTGAGCTCGGGACTGGGTAGGCTGGAGCTGGGGCTTCAGGGAAGAGGGGGTGGGGCATGAGGTTTCCTGGAAAGGTCCTTAACCTCGATCTCCTGGGTGTAGGAGATGGGCTGCTGCTCAGCAGAGGTGACAAGTGGAGCCGGCACCGCCGCCTGCTGACGCCTGCCTTCCATTTCGACATCCTGAAGCCCTACATGAAGATCTTCAACCAGTGCGCTGATACCATGCATGTGAGTCCCAAGGTTTCTTGGGGAGAGGATATCTGGAAGTGGGGCTGGTCCAGACTCCAGTTTGTGGGCAAGTCATGCGACATCAGGAAGCCTATGTCAGGAAGCCTTACTTCCTTTTTTTTTTTTTTTTAAACAAACTATTTACTAATTTTTGGCTGTACTGGGTCTTCATTGCTGCGTGGGCTTTTCTCTGTTTGTGGAGAGCAGGGGCTGTTCTCTAGTTGCAGTGCGTGGGCTCCTCATCGCGGGGGCTTCTCTTGTTTCCGAGGGCAGGCTCTGTGGGCTTTGGTAATCATGGCTCGTGGGTTCAGAAGTTGCATGTCCGACCTTTAGAGCCCAGGCTCAATAGTTGTGGTGCACAGACTTACTTTCTCTGAGGCATGTGGGATCTTCCTGGGCCAGAGATTGAACCCGTATCTCTTGCGTCGGCAGGCGGATTCTTTACCACTGAACCACCAGGGAAGCCCTCACTTCCTTTACTTATGAAGTGGGCTTGTAGTGAGCTTGCAACGGAGTTATTATCAGCCTGGCTGAAAGTCTGTGGTCTCCATGCCCATTTGTCATGTGTCTTTGTCTTCCAGGCTAAATGGCGGGGCCTGGCAGAGGGCTCAGAGGTCTCCCTTGATATGTTTGAGCATGTCAGCCTCATGACCCTGGACTGTCTTCAGAAATGTGTCTTCAGCTACAACAGCAACTGTCAGGAGTGAGTATGGCCTCCCTAGGGAACACAGAGCCAGCTGCTGCAGGGGCAGGGTGACGAGAGGAGAAAGAAATCTCTTAGCTGTTAGGCACTCCTGGGCTGTTGGTGCTCTGCCACTGACAGGCTGTGTGGTTCTGGGAAACTGACATCACGTCTCTGAGCCTGCTTCCTTATCCCCAAAACGCACATCTCCATCTGGTCCTCATAGTCATCGTAGGGGAATTAAATGAGATAATATGAGTCAATGGATTGGCACACAGTAGATGCTCAGTGAGTGCTAAGTTTAATTCATTCTTCCATGAAAAGTATGTGGTCTTTGGAAAGAGTCCCTCCCCACACTTTCTGAGCCTCAGTTTTTTGTTTGTAAAATAAGAGTGTCAGTGCCTGGCCTGAGAGATGCTTGAAGGTTAAAATGATGTAGCACTGCCCTGGCACACAGTAGGTGATGAGTGGATGTTTGTTGAGTGAATAAATAAAATATCTATTGCCCTGGTTCATTGATTCATTCATCAAATCTCTGTTGTGCAACTACCGCGTGCCTGGCACTATGCTAGCTATGGGGGATATGGTGGTGAGCACTCAGTCCCAGTTCCTTGGGGCTTCTAGTCTAAGTGGGGATATAAGGAATAAGGGACATAATGACTGTCAAGTTTATAGCACATAGTAGGTCCTCAGCAACGAGCTGCTGACTCTGTTACTCTGGGCGTTGTGGTGGTATTGTTTCAGTTAGGTAAGGTGGAGATGGCCTTCATAATTCATTAGTTGATCCAAAAAATATATTTTGAGTGCCTGCTATGTCCCAGCTCTAGAGTAGAAAACGGTGGTCAACAACACAGACAAGGAACTTACATTTTAGTGGGAAGAGGGGCAGTAACCACGAGCAAATAAGCAAGAAAACAGCAGCTGGTGAGAAAGGCATGAAGACAACGAGCACACTTAAGGACAGCTCTTGGCAGCTCTGCCCCTTGCGATTTCGTTTTTCTTTTTTTCAAAATAACAGCTCTACCGAGATGTAGTTGATAAACCATACAATTCACCCGTTTAAATTATACAACCAATGGCTTTTAGTCTGTTCACAAAATTGTGCACCCATCACCATAAATTGATTTTAGAATATTTTCACTGAGAAGAAACCCTGTATCATTGTATTATTCTTTCATCCCCCACTTCCCACTTGCCCTCCAGATCTAGGCAATAACTGATCTTCCTTATGTCTCTGTAGATTTGTCTTTTACGGAAATTTCATGTAGATTTCCATAAAATTCACATAGACACAGAATTTCATGTCTGGTTTCTTTCAGTCAATACATTGTTTCCAGATTCACCCATGTTGTAGATGAATTACCAATAATTAATTTTAAAACTTGTTGAATAACATTCCACTTACCATATAATGTGGTTCAGCAGTAAAGAATCCATCTTCAGTGCAGGAAATACAGGAGATGTGGGTTCAATTTCTGGGTCAGGAAGATCCTCTGGAGAAGGAAATGTCAACCCACTCTAACATTCTTGCCTGGGAAATCCCATGGACAGAGAAGCCTGGCGGAGTGTAGTCCATGGGGTCGCAAAGAGTCAGACACGACTGAGAAGTTAAATGGCAGTACCATATAATATCATGTTTTGCTTATCCAAGCATCTGTTGAAAGACATTAAGGTCTTTCAACATAAAATGTCTTTCAAAGACATAAAATATTTCAATTTTTGGGCTATTATGAACAATGCTGCTATAAATATTTTTGTACAAGTTTCTGTGTGAACATTTTAAATTCTGTTGGGTACATACCTAATCATAGAATTACTGGTCTTTATGATAATTCTTTGTTTAATCTTTTTTGGAACTGCCTAACTTTTTCCAAAAATTGGTTGCAGCATTGTACATTCCTACCAGCAGTATGTGAGACTCCAATCTCTCTACACCCTCAGCAACACTTGTTATTATCTATCTTTTTGATTATTGCCATCTTAGTTGAGGTTAAGTGGTATTTCATTGTAGTTTTTGTTTGCATTTCCCTAATAGATAATGGTTAATTTCCCTAATGGTTAGATAGCGTCACCAACTCAATGGACATGAATTTGAGCAAACTCCAGGAGACAGGGAAGCCTGGCGTGCTGCAGTCCATAGGGTCACAAAGAGTCAGACACAACTTATCAACTGAAAGCAACAATAATGGCTAATACTGTGAAGCATCTTTTCAGGTGCTTATGGGCCAGGTGTATGTCTTCTTTGGAGAAATGTCTTTGCATATTCCTTGCCCATTTTAAAGTTGGGTTATTTGTCTTTCTTATTACTGAGTTTTTATCTGTCTGTTTGGCTGTGGCAGGTCTTAGTTGCAGCACACAGGACCTTTGGTCTTCATTGTGGCATGCAGAACCTTTTAGTCGTCACGTGTGAGCTCTTAGTCATGTGGGGTCTAGGTCCCCAACCAGAAATCAAACCTGAGCCTCCTGCAGTGGGAGGGCAGAGTCTTAGCCATGGGACCCCAGGGAAGTCCTTATTATTGACTTATTTTAAGAGTGCTTTGCATATTTTAGATACAAGCTCCTCATCAGATACACGATTTGCAAATATTTTCTCCCACACTGTGGATTGTAGTCATTTAATTTTAGTGATGCTTCATTTATATGGAAGTCCTCATCTCTCTTTGGGCCTGTTTTAAAATGTACCTAGAATTTAGTTTTATTCAGGTTATGGTGAGGACTACAGATGAGGAAGCAGTTGCGATAGTTTGTTACTTACCATTTCCAAGATGAGGCGAGGGCGGGGGGGGTGGGGCGCAGTATGCCACAAGACACAAGGCTGCCTGGAGAAGCACCAGGACGGGGCATGGCAGGAACATTTTCAGGGGGTCTTCTATGGGAAGGAATGGGAAAGGCAGGGTATGCAGCCTTAGGACAGGGTAGTTTTTTTTTTTAAGTTTTTAAAAAAAGTTTGTTTATAGGTGAGATGAGTCTTTGATGTGGGCTCTTGGTTACTGCGTGTGGGCTTTCTCTAGCTGCCGTGAGCAGAAGCCACTCTCTAGCTGCTGCGGTGTGTGGGCTTCTCATTGAGGTGGGTTTTCTTGTGACAGTGTGTTTTCTTGTTGCAGCTCACAGGCTCTAGACAGCAGGCTTCAGTAGTTGTGGCACATGCCCATAGTTGTCCTGAGGCATGTAGGATCTTAGTTCCTGGACCGGGGATCCAACCTGTGTCCCCTGCATCGGCAGGCAAATTCTTAACCACTGAACAACCAGGGAACTCCTAGGGTTGGCTACTTTGTATGATTTCAGCTGGCTCTGGGGCAGAGAGGTGCCCCAAGTTATCCAGTGCTTGGCCCTGGGATAATTAAGGTAGGGGTATAGTGATTCAGCCCAGTAATGTTTGGAGTATGGACTCTGGATTGGTTAGTTTGCAAAAGAAAGGCATGCTCCTGGGTGAGTCATTTGCTGCCTCTAAGAAACAGCTAGTCCTGGGAGGGGTGGTGTCTGTCCAGTCAGTGAGGCTCCAGATGGACAAACATCTAGAATACAAGGAAATGGACTTCTGGTGGTCCAGAGGTTAAGAGTCCACCTGCCAATGCAGGGGTTCAATCTCTGGTCTGGAAATTAAGACCCCACAGGCCTTGGAGCAACAAGGCCTCTGTGCTACAACTACTGAGCCGGTGGGCCTAGAGCCTGTTCTCTGCAACAAGAGAAGCCACTACAGTGAGAAGCCCATGCACTTCAATGAAGAGTAGCTCCCTGCTTGTCACAATTAGAGAAAGTCTGCATGCAGCACTTAAGACCTAGTGCAGCCAAAACAAACAAACAAACAAGGAAATAAGAAAGTAGAGTTAATTCAGGGCTGCTCTTTGTGGTAAAGAACCCGCCTGCCCATGCAGGAGACATGGGTTCGATCCCTGAGTTGGGAAGATCCCCCAGAGAAGGAAATGGCAACCCACTCCAGTATTCTTGCCTGGAGAATCCCATGGACAGATGAGCCCACGGGGTCACAAAAAGTTGGACACAACTTAGCAATTAAACAACAACAACAACTCTGTCACCTGCCCATTGAGAGAGGAAGCTTGTCTTAGGGCCTATGCTCATGTCCTTTTTTCTCCCTGGCAGGAAGATGAGCGATTACATCTCAGCCATCATTGAACTGAGTGCCCTGGTGGTCCGGCGCCAGTATCGCCTGCATCACTACCTCGATTTCATCTACTACCGCACAGCTGATGGACGGCGCTTCCGGCAGGCCTGTGACACCGTGCATGGTTTCACCACAGAGGTCATTCAGGAGCGGCGGCGGGCGCTACGCCAACAGGGGGCTGAGGCCTGGTTTAAGGCCAAGCAGGGCAAGACCTTGGACTTCATTGATGTGCTGCTCCTGGCCAAGGTGAGACGGGACCCTGGAGGGTGGAGTCCTGCCTGGGACAGCTTCCTCATGAGCTGGCACAACTGTGGAAAATCCAAACTCAGGTGGATCTCAGGTGGCATTAGTGGTAAACCACCTGCCTGCAGTGCACGAAATGCAAGCGACATGGGATCGATTCCTGAGTCAGGAAGATCCCCTGGAGAAGGAAATGGCAGCTCACTCCAGTATTCTTGCCTGGGACATCCCATGGACGGAGGAGCCTGGCAGGCTATAGTCCATGGGGTCGCAAAGAGTCAGGCGTGACTGAGTGCACACATATAGAATGTGGATCTAGAAGGCAAGCAGATGTAGAACATGTGAGACTATTCATTTGCTAGATCTGCAGTGGGGTTTCCCAGGTGGTGTGGATGTAAAGAATCCACCTGCCAGTGCAGGAGATGCGAGAGATGCAGGTTTGATCCCTGGATTGGGACGATCCCCTGGAGAAGGGAATAGCTCCTCTCTCCAGTATTCCTGCCTGGAAAATTCCATGGACAGAGGAGGCCGGTGGGCTACAGTCCATAGGGCTGCAAAGAGTTGGACATGACTGAGCAACTGAGCACAGATTTGCCATAAAAAAAGCTGCATGACACTGGGTGGTTTGTTTATTTACTTATAGTATTAAAAATTTTATTTTATTAATTTGTTTGGCCGATCTTTGTTGATGTGTGTGGGCTTTCTCTAGTTGTGGCGAGTAGGGGCTACTCTTCATTGCCATGCACAGGCTTCTCCTTGCAGTGGCTTCTCTTGCTGCAGAGCACGGGCTCTAAGGGGAGGGCTTCAGTAGTTGTAGCACGTGGGCTCAGTAGTTTTGGCGCACGGGCTTAGTTGATCCACAGCATGTGGGGTCTTCCAGGAACAGGGATTGAATTGCCCCCTGAACTGGCAGGTAGATTCGTATCCAATGAACCCCCAGGGAAGTCCCAGCACTGGGAGGTTCAAGGGCAGAAATCAGTCTTCTCAGTCTGGAGGTTAGAACTCTGAGATCACAGTGATGGCAGCACTGGTTTCTCCCGAGGCCGCTCTCCTTGGCTTGCAGCTGGCTGTCCTCACCTGTGTCTTCACATGGCCTCTCCTCTGTCCATGTCTGTCCTCTTCTCCTCTTCTCGTAAGGACACTGGTCACACTGGATTAAGGCCCACACTAATGACCTCACTGTAATTTAATTACCTCTGCAAAAGCCTTATCTCCAGATAAGGTCACATTTTGGGGTTAGGATTTTAACTCATGGGTTCTGGAGTGGGGGAGGGGAGGGACACATTTCAGCCCACGGCACTAACAAAGATGAAACACAAGATCTTGAAGAAATATGACACTTGCAGAGATAGGTGGTCACCTGTTTGTAATGCTTCTGTGGAGTTTCTGAGCAGCACCTGGGTTTTGGATTCAGACGGTCCTGGATGCTAGTTCTAGCTCTACCACTTCATGCATATTTGACCTTAGTCTTCCCTCTGACCCTCAGTTTCCTCATTTATAACATGACGATCATAAGATCTGATCATGAGATTTTGTCAGGCCTCCGGCAAGATGCTTGGTGATACGAACTGCCGAAGAAATGTGAACTCCCTTCTTCCTCTCACCTTTGGCTCTCTTTCCCTCTTTCTTGGACAAGTTGCATACCTCTGTCTGCTTGGGCTTCCATGGTAGTCAGATGGTAAAGAATCTGCCTGCAATGCAGAAGACGTGGGTTTGATCCCTGGGTCAGGAAGATACCCTGGAGAAGGGAATGGCAACCCACTCCAGTATTTTTGCTTGGAGAATTCCATGGACAGAGGACCCTGGCAGACTGCAGTCCATGGGGTGGCAAAGAGTCAAGACATGACTGAGTGACTAACACACACACACACCTGCCTGGAATCCTTTCCCCTGCAGCTTGGCTTAAGAGAAAGAGGTGGGTGTCTTTAATAAATATATATTCATTTATTTGGCTGCTCTGGGTCTTAGGTGCAGCATGTGAGATCTTTTTAAAATTTTTATTTATTTGTTTTTGGCTGTGCTAGGTCTTTGTTGCTGCTCAGGCTTTCTCGAGTAGCAGTAACTGGGGGTTACTCTTCGTTTGGTGTATGGGCTTCTCATTGCGGTGGCATCTCTTATTGCAGAGCATGGGCTCTAGGTGTGTGGGCTCAGTAGCTGTGGTACATGGGCTGAGTTGCTCCCCAGCATGTGAGATCTTCCGGGACCAGGGATTGAACCCCTTGACACCTGCATTGGAAGGCAAATTGTTAATCACTGGGCCACAGGGACGTCTCCAAAGGGGGTGTCCTAGGAAGAACTCCTAGGTTGTGGCGGGTGAGACAAAATGAGCTGAGCAGTCTATTGCCCATTCTAGGATGAAGATGGAAAGGAACTCTCAGACGAGGACATCCGAGCTGAGGCAGACACATTCATGTTTGAGGGTGAGGATGTGGGGTGAGGCTAAGGAAGGATGGGAAAGGGACCCATTGTCTGAGGACAGCATCTCTGCTACCTTCAGGCAGCCTCTATCTGGGCTCCTTATCTGCCTGCAGGTCATGACACAACTTCCAGTGGGCTGTCATGGGTACTGTTCAACTTGGCCAAGTATCCAGAGTACCAGGAGAAGTGCCGAGAAGAGATCCAGGAAGTCATGAAAGGCCGGGAGCTGGAGGAACTGGAGTGGTCAGTCTTGGGTCCTGGGGATATTGGGGGCAGGTTGAGTTTAGAGCCTTGAGTATTAATCTCTCTACCACTTACTGTCTAACTAACCTTAGACAAGTCACTTAAACTCCTTGAATTTAAGTTTCTTCAACTGTAAAATGGGATGACAGTAATGCATAGGCATTCTTCATAGTGCAGGAATTCTTAGTTGGGAATGTCTTAGTCAGAAAAGGTTGCAATAATGCTGTGTAACAAACAGTTCCTAAGCTCAGTGGTTTGCAGCAAGCATTTATTTATTGCTCTTGTCTGCACATACTTTTTGCTCTCATCTGCATATTTCTCTTCTTGCTGCTGAGCTTCACTGAGTTGAATAGGTTTGTTTCCAAGCTGAGGTTTGAATTCAGATCTGTCCTACATGTCTCCTCATTCTCCTTGGACCAGCAGCCATACTGGGCATGGTCCTCTCAAGGCAGACTCCAGAAGCACAAAGAATCACACAATTAAAAACCTCTGCTTGCACTGTAACATTCTATTAGCTAAAGCATTTCACCGGGCTGATCCCAACATGAGTCGGGTGGGACATAGACTCCATCCATCTGAGCTGAAGGTACTCAGAATCACATGGCAAAGGGCATGGTGCCTAATTCCAGTGTAGTGGGGAAGTGTAAGAATCAGGAATAATAATCTAGTTTACTTCAGATGTGTGCTGTGTAGAGCTGATTCTGGATGATGCAAAGAAAACACAGCATTATGCAGCATCAAACAACTAGAAAGTCCCTTTTGGTTCATTATCAGTCATTTGGATTATGAACTCAGGGAGACACTTTCAGCTGATGCCATCTTACACTGATGCCATCTTACATTTATGCCATTTTACACCTTGCTAATCTGCCTTGTTGAGGAAGGGAGAAGATGCCTCAGACTCTGAGAATTGGCAGGAGGTGGTGTCTAGCCAGAACTCAACACCTGTCTTCTCTTTTCCCAGTGGTGTTTATATTTATGGATCTCTTTATACCAGGCATGCCATTTGCCCTTTGTGGTAGCAGCATAAAATTTCTTTGAAAGACAGCCTGTTAGTGTAAAGAAAACAATCTAGATCATGAACAATTATAATTAATCTAATGTTGGGCACTGAAGTCCAAAGGAAAAAAAATTAATACAGTATAAGGAGATAATGTGTGGGTTTATAAATACTGAAGTTGAACCATTCAGGCTGGTAAATCGGTGCTACTCCAGGTTGCTCTGTTTGTCCTGGCACATCCCCAGGGGTGCCCCCTGACCTCCACACAGTTCATCAGTTAGAGAATTAATGCTGGGCTCAAAGACATCCAGCTAGCGCTGCTCTGATTGGTCAGGGGGCAGATATTTTTTCTGTTGAGGATTAGAGGTGTGTGCAGGGCATAACTGCAAATGCCTGAAGTTGGGGGAAGTCTGAAATCCTGGACTGGTTTCCTGTGGTTGCTCCTAATAGCCTATGCATATGTGTGTGTGTGTCTCTAGGGGAGGGGTGGCGTCACGGCCTGGCCTCTAGTCACCCACTGTTCCACATTCCCCAGGGACGACCTGACCCAACTGCCCTTCACCACCATGTGCATCAAGGAGAGCCTCCGCCAGTTCCCACCTGTGACCCTGGTCTCCCGCCGCTGCACGGAGGACATCAAGCTCCCAGACGGACGCATCATCCCCAAAGGTGCCCCCTTTGTGCTCCCTGTTGCCCGCTTGCTCTGTTGCCTATGGGGGTCTGGCCATGCCTGCCCCAGGTGCGTTATCCTTGTAGGCAATTTATAGCCTGTTGCTTCTGGGGGTGGTGAGGAGATCCTGTTGTGTGTTTGTATCGGGGAGATAGAGGTGGGTGGATCCAAGCAGAAAGAAAGGAGTAGGTATGATGGGGTGGGCTCTGTGAGAGTGCAGGTAGAGAAGGATTGGCTTCATTCTGTTGCCAGATATCCCCTGGAGGCCAGGTCCTATCCTGGGTGAGGCTGGGCATCTAGTGAAGCCTCATCCCCAGCTCCAAGCCTTGAGTACCAGCCAGTCTGGGGAAGATTCAGCAGGACATGGATGTTCCCAGTCACATGGGGTGAGGGATGGGCTACAGGGAGGGACAGGGACTGGAGCAGCCCCAGATAAGGAGTGATGACTGTATCTGGCATGGAATGCAGGGAGGGCTGCCTGGAAGAGGGAACATGAGAGGTGAGCCTTGGGAAATGAAAGAGAGAACATGCTTATGGAGCAGAGCCTCAGGGTACAGATAGTGAAAGAAGTGGAATGTACGGTTGAGGCACTTGAACTTAATCCTCGGGGTGGTAGGGAGCCATGCGAGGTATTTGAGCTGTGGAGGAGCAATGTCAGATGTGTGAGTAAGATCCCTGTGTGGCCAGGATGACAGCTTGGAAGAAGGCTATGGGGACCTCTAATGGAGAAGCAAGGCAGTAGATGGTGAAGCAGAAGATTTTAAGGAAGGATGGGCAGGAAACGGTGGCAGATGGCTTGTGGGAATTGTGTGGCTCTGGAGAGAGCTGGGGGAGGGGTAGGTCTCCAGAGGAGGTCCTGGTTTCCCTCATTTCTACTGACCCCACTGACCCTCCCCCTCCCCACAGGAATCATCTGCCTGGTTAGCATCTATGGGACCCACTATAACCCTGCAGTGTGGCCTGACTCCAAGGTGAGCTCCTGCCCCAACCCTCCCTTCTCTCGGCTTCTTCCTCCTAAGACCTTGGTCAGCAAGGCCACCCCTCTCCTCCTCCCCAGGGAGCCAGATGGTAGGGCTGAATGCAGGGCTTGAGGACTTCTTCTCACCGTCACCCCCATTCATTCACCCATTCACTGTTAATTCACTATATCTACAAATCTTTTTTTTTTTTTTTTAACTTTTTGACTGCACTGTGTGGCATGTGGGCTCTTAGTTTCCTGATCAGGGATTGAACCCATGCTCCCTGCAGTGGAATTGCAGGGTCCTAACCACTGGACTGCCAGGGTTCAGTTCAGTTCAGTCACTCAGTTGTGTCTGACTCTTTGTGACCCCATGGGCTGCAGCACACCAGGCTTCCCTGTCCATCACCAACTCCTGGAGCTTACTCAAACTCATGTCTATCCAGTCGGTGATGCCATCCAACCGTCTCATCCTCTGTCGTCCCCTTCTCCTCCTGCCTTCAATCTATCTCAGCATCGGAGTCTTTTCTTGCTCCTCCACAGCTCTTTGCATCAGGTGGCCAAAGTATTGGAGCTTCAGCATCAGTCCTTCCAATGAATATTCAGGATTGATTTCCTTTAGGATTGATTGGTTGGATCTCCTTGCAGTCCAAGGGACTCTCAAGAGTTTTCTCCAACACCACAGTTCAAAAGCATCAATTCTTCAGTGCTTAGCTTTCTTTATGGTCCAAGTCTCACTCATCCATACATGACTACTGGAAAAACCATAGCTTTGACTAGATGGGCCTTTGTTGGTGAAGTAATATCTCTGCTTTTTAATAGTCTAGGTTGGTCATAGCTTTTCTTCCAAGCAGCAAGCACCTTTTAATCTCAAGGCTGCAGTCACCATCTGCAGTAATTTTGGAGTCCAAGACTGCCAGGGAAACCCCAACACATCTTTCTTGAGCAACTACTGTGTATGGGACACTGAGGGCCCTCTGGGGCACTCTGTCTTTGCTCTCACAGAGCAGACAGTGAAGTGAGGAGGAAGAAAATAAGCAAATAAATAAGATCATTTTGAACTGTGATAAGTACACAAAGGAAACAAAAGCTGGCCTGGGTTGGGGGAGAGCAGTTTAGCTCACACAGTGAGGAAGGTCCTTACTAGAGAAGAGAGGGGTGAGCTAAAACTGAAAATGTTCACACTTTAAAAGTGTGAGGAGCAGGGAAAACTGTGTCCCATGTGGAGGCAACTGCCAGTGCAAAGGTCCTGTGGTAGAATGGAAAAGAGGCAGGTGTGGCTGGACCTCTTGGCCCAGCTGGTCTGGCCCCCAGAGGCTGAGGGAGGGAACCACGCTGGGACGGCCAGAATCAGGCCCCCTTAAACTCACCCACAATCTACTTCTGCCTAGGTGTACAACCCCTATCGCTTTGATCCGGACAACCCACAGCAGCGCTCCCCATTGGCTTACGTGCCCTTTTCTGCAGGACCCAGGTAACTTTTATTTCCCCCAATCCAAGTGAAGTGTAGGAGGAACATCAAGGCCAGTGGAAGGTCAGGGATGTGCCTGTTAGGAGCAGAAACCACTGGGGGTGTCCTGTCCACCAACCTGGTACCCTGTTCGTGCCCTCACTACATCAGGAAGCCCCCAAATCAGACCCTACGATATCATCCAGGGTATCAGATATCTACTCTATGCCAAGCTCTGAGTTCTGGGCTCATGTGCTCTTAATGGCTCTATGATGCCTTTGTCCGGGAGTTGAGGCTCCCAGTGTGTGTTAGCCGTTCAGTCATGTCCAACTCTCTGCGACCCCATGCACTGTAGCGCGCCAGGCTCCTCTGTTCATGGGATTCTCCAGGCAAGAGTACTGGAGTGGGTTGCTATGCCCTTCTCCAGGGGAACTTCCTAACCCAGGGATCGAACCCAGGTCTCCCTCATTGCAGGCAGATTCTTTACCGTCTGAGCTACCCGGGAAACCCTGAGGCTCCGAGGGGGAGGTCATTTCACTCCATCCCAGGGACCCCGCTCACACAGCGGCTTAGCCTGAGCCCCCCTGTCCTCCGTCCACCAGGAACTGCATCGGACAGAGCTTCGCCATGGCTGAGATGCGCGTGGCTGTGGCGCTGACGCTACTGCGTTTCCGCCTGAGCGTGGACCGAACACGCAAGGTGCGGCGGAAGCCCGAGCTCATTCTGCGCACGGAGAACGGCATCTGGCTCAAGGTGGAGCCGCTGCCTCCGCGGGCCTGAAGGTGGCGCGCCCCTGAAGGTCGGCGCTCCTGCGGATCCCGGGGGCCCAAGCCCCGCCCCGAGAGGCCTAGGTTCCGCCCCCGAGGGCCCAGGCCCCGCCCCCAAGAGCCTGAGGGCATAGACCACGCCCCCTGGAAGGCTCAGCTCCTGGAGGACCGGACTCCCCCGTTAAGCAGCCTGATGGTGCAGGTCACAACCACTCAAGGCAAGGCTCCGCATCTGGAGGGTCTGATCCCGCCCCTCGAGGTCGAGAACCCGTCCCCCTAAGTGCCAGTTTCCGCCCTCTTATTTGAGGGACCAGGATTGGCCACGTTCCCTTGGGCTCAGGCCCCTCCCCAGCATCTCTCGGAGGACCAAGGATAGATACCTTAGGCCTCTAGGCTACAAGCCCAGTCTACCTCAGATCGCGGCTGGCTTTTAAATTGAAGACTTGAAAACTGGAGCCTGAGATCAGAACCCTGAACATCACCTTCCTGAAGCCCCCAGCTCACAGGGATGAACTCCCGGGGCTGCATCCCAGGGCCCAGGATGTTTGTTGTTGACTTGTAAGCCCAGACTCTCCCTCTCAAGCCCCTTCCTTCTTCCCTTGCTCATAACCCCTTTGGCGAGTGTCCTGAATTTTGTAGAATATAAGCAAAGCATGCAGACAGCTCCTATCACCCACTCCCTAGCCAGATCAGATCCTCACACCTGGATTCCAGTAAGGAAATGAGGGGTCCTGGACAGCTGGGAAGTTGTGGGCTAGGAGGCTGGGAAGCTGTTTGTCTTCGGACATAAACTTGGGCTTTTTGTGACAGTTTGTGCATTCGTTTATTTCAACATGTGCATGCTAAATCTCTTCACTGGTGTCTGACTCTTTGCAACCCTATGGACTGTAGCCCGCCAGGCTCCTCTGTCCATGGGTTTCTCTGCACAAGAATAACTGGAGTGGATTGCCATGCCCTCCTCTAGGGGATCTTCCCAACCCAGGGTTCAAATCCCTTTTGTCCCCTGCATTGGCAGATGGGTTCTTTACCGTTAGTGCCACCTGGGAAGCCCCTTAATTCAAAATACTGCTTAGTAAGTGTCCAATGGCACTGGGCTGTGAGCACAACAGCAGGTAAATCCCTGCCCTCAGGAGGATGGGGGACATGTCCTGGACAAATAATTCCATGGGTAAATGTATTTACAACCTGTGACAAGTGCTGCAAAAGAGAAGCTTTGGTGCTGGGCAAGCATAGCAGGGGTTGAAGGGTGGCTCAAGGAGAGCTACTCTGATGCTGAACCTGGAGTAGAAGTTGAGGGTTGAGAAGGGAGTGAAGTGCATTCCAGGAAGCAGGAACAGCATCTGCAAGTGTCCTGGGGTGAGAGAGTGTGGTGTGCTCATGGAACTCACAAAGGGACTAGGGTGGCTGGATCTGGGGAGTGGGGCTGGAAGGGAGGAAGGGTGGGAGGAAGGGTGGGTCATGTCACAGTACAGGTTTTATGCAGAGGGTGTGTGTGTGTGTGTGTGTGCTAAGTCGCTTCAGTTGTGTCTGACTCTTTGGAACCCCATGGACTGGAGCTGACCAGACTCCTCTGTCCATGGGATTCTCCAGGCAAGAATACTGGAGCAGGTTGCCATTTTCTATTCCAGGGGATCTTTCTGACCCAGGGATTGAACCCAAGGCTCTTGTGCCTCCTGCACTGGCAGGCAGATTCTTTACTACTGCACCACCTCCTATAGAGGTGGGACGATGACAGTGACTACAATGATCATGTTAATTCATCACATATTTTTTTGAGCATCTGCTGTGAGCCAGGGAGTGTTTGAGTCCTTGCATCGCTGACATTCTGGTGCTGGCAGTAGTGGGGGAAACAGATGACAGATAATAAACAAGCAAATAAATAAGTAAATTCACACAGCCTTGGAGGTCACTGGATGGATTTTGAATTTCATTGTGACAGAAATTGAGAGCCATGGAGGGTTCTGAGCCAAAGAGGGACAAGATTTGTCTTACAGGGACTTCCATGGTGGTCTAGTGGCTAAGACTACTCCATGCTCCTAATGCAGGGACATGGGTTTGATCTCTGGTCAGGGAACTAGATAGCATGTGCCACAACTAAGAGTTCACAGGTTGCAACTGGTGATTCCGCATGCCACAAAACAGAATTTTGGATTCCACGTGCTGCAACTAAGACCTGGAGCAGCCAAATAAATAAACAAATATTAAAAAAATGTTATCTGACAGCTGTGGGTTGCTATGTTGAATAGAGACTGTGGCAAGGATGGGATGAGGGAAATCAGATTGGTTGGGGGTGGGGTGGGGTGGTGAGATGATGGTGGCTCTGCCCAAGCTGGGGGCTGTAGAGGCAACTAGCGGCGGTTGGATTATGATAAGAAATGATTGTTTCATGATTGTTATACTGGCAGGTCTGCAGATAAATGGAATGTGGGGTTTGGGAGAATGGGCCAACACCAGGTTTGGTTCTGTGGTGGTTTAGTCGCTAAGTTGTGTCCAACTCTTTGCGACCCCATGCACTGTAGCCCGCCAGGCTCCTCTGTCCATGGAATTTTTTCAGGCAAGAATACTGGAGTGGGTTGCCATTTCCTTCTCCAGGGGATCTTCCAGACCCAGGAATCAAACCCAGGTCTCCTGCATTGAAGGTGTATTCCTGCATTGCAGGTGGATTCTTTACCAACTGAGCTATGAGGGAAGACCAGGTCTGGGTCTGAGCACCTGGAAAGATGGACATGCTATCAGTTGAGATGGAGAATCCCAAATGGAGTGTTTTTATTTTTTGGGGGGAGGGGGGAAGGGGGAGGTGGTTTGAGATCAGCATGTTTGTTTGGCCCAGGGTAGTTGGAGAAGTCAACCTGGCAGCTGGGTAGATGGGTTCTAAATTTGGCCGAGTCCAGGGCTGGTGAGGTACATCTGGGGAGGCTCAGTGTTTAGAGGTTTAAAAAGCCTCAGGGCTAGGAGGGATCCCTTGGTGTGTGTGTGTGTGCCTGTGTGTGCACGTCTACACACTGGGGAGCTTCTGAGTACACTAAGGAGGGGCTCAAGGACCAAGCCCCTGGTGTCTCCAAATGAATAATGAGGTATAAATCGATTGACTACTTCTTGTGTGCCCTTCCCAGATATTTTCATTTAATTTTCAAGGGTGCTGTTATTATCTCTTTTTGGGCTTTCTAGATGACTCAGTGGTAAAGAATCTGCCTGCCAAGCAGGAGACGCGGGTTGGATCCCTGGGTCGGGAAAGATTCCCCTAGAGGAGGAAACGGCAACCCACTCCAGTATTCTTGCCTGGGAAATTCCATGGACAGAGGAGCCTGGCGGACTATAATCCATGGGGTCACAAAAGAGTCGCAGGCGACTTAGCCGCTGAGCACACACGCACTGTCTCGTTTCACGGAGGTGGAAACTTGAGTTTCCCAGAATGAAACGACTCACCCTGAATCATACAACGATGTCCCTGGGACCTTAGAGGGGGCCCGGAATCGTTTTCTACCCGATGCTTCGGGCTCCTTGTCCTGGCGGTGTCTCTAGCCCCTCTTCGCTCGGAAAGGAGTGGGCTAGGGAATGGGGTGGGGTTGGAGGCATGGAGGAGCGGAGGCAAACCTGGGAAGCCGATCCTGGGGCGCCCTCAGGTGGCGTAAAGTGGGATCATCGCTCGGAATCCCGTGTCAGAGGCTACTGGCGGTCTAAGTGGGGAACTTGCGATTCCGGGCCCTACAGGCACCACTCGGCTTTGATGATGCTCCGTCTTCCACATCCTTGTTCAGGCTGAGGGTCTCTAGGCGCACACCATTCCCTAAATATCGCAACGGCATCTTTCGCCCCACCCTTTCCCTTGCAACCTTGTCCTCCACCGGCAAAAATAACTTGTCCCTGGGAGGCAAGAGATGTGGGTTCAAACCCCGGCTCTGCCCGCTCCTAGCGGTGGGCTTGGGCGCATGACTGCCCCTCTCTGCTGCTCCGTTCTCCCTTATCGTGTGGATTTTACAGGATCACCATCCTTGTAATTAATGCAGATTGACTTTCCGCTAAGGGCTGTGGGTGGTGAATGAAGGAGACAAGGAGGAGGGGAAAGAGACAAGGTCCCCGAGACGCAGGTGCACCCGTGTGTGTGATTCTTAAGGCCTGGTGCTGTCATTTATTGCTTTTAAATCTTCCCTCTCCTGAGTGTGTCGGAGGCTCCATCTGCTGGACGGTTCGGGAACAACAGGCTCTAAAGCGTCTGGTCTCCACTAGTTTAATGTGTGAGCGTGAGTGCGCGCGAGGTCGTGTGACTTGGTATGTTAGGGTGCATTTGAGTGAATATGCGAGCATCCCTGTGACTGTGTGCAAGTATGTGAGTGTGTGTAAGTGTGTTTAAGAGTCAAAATGTGTGCACAGAGTGTGACTGTGTGCTGTGTGAGATGGTGGGTTCATGCATCTGTGTGTGCATGTGTGTGGGTGAGTGTGTTGGGAAGAGTGAAGAGGAGAATTGCACTCACTGAATGGCTGCAACTGTTCACATCAGGCTAGGCTTATCGCAGGAGCTGCTGTTCAAACTTCCCTCAGGCAGGACATTCTGGAGATATAATGCCTTTGGAAGCAGCTCTAAGTAAGGACTGGAGAGGGGGACGGGTACATGTTCTCTGCTGTCTCCCAGAGGGACTGAGCCCCAGGTACTCGTAGTGTAAATTTCCTTGATAAAGCATCCTTTACCTGCTGCCTTCTCTTTTCTGTCTCACTTTCCCATTGTCTTACTGGCATTTTCTACAATCACCTCCCAAAGAAACAACTTACAGTTGAATTTTTGTCTCAAGGTCACTTCCAAATAAGATATTTTCACTTGAATCTTTACATCAGTGTTAAATTCTGGAGAACCCAAACTAAGACACACATATGGGTTTACTTCTCTAATTCCCATGTAAGTGTTAGTTGCTCAGTTGTGTCTGACTCTTTGAGACCCCATGGACTGTAGCCCACCGGGCTCCTCTGTCCTTGGGATTCTCCAGGCAAGGATACTGGAGTGGGTTGCCATTCCCTTCAACAGGGGATCTTCCTGATCCAGGAATGGAACCCGGATCTCCCTCACTGCAGGTGGAGTCTTTACCATCTGTAGACCTAATCTTATGCCTCTTCTTACCAAGAAGGAAGTGAGGCTCAGAGAAGGCAAGTCACTTGTTCAAGGTCACACAGCTGGAGATCAGGCAAAGGTGGGCATTGACCATGGGCTGTCTGACCCCAGGCCCAGGGCTTTCTCCCCTCTGGGAGTCTCCTCCTTGCTAAGGTCTCAGGGAATAAATGGGGGTGAGGGGTGTAAACAGCTGGTGGCTCACTGATGTGTGTACCGGATGGACCCAAAGCTCTTGCCTTGTGCTCATGTCCTCATTCTGTCATAAAATAAGAGGAATAATGGCAAACACCATGCTTGGTGCTGACTGTGTGTCAAGGAACATTGTTGTAAGCACTTTATTATTTATCTCCTCTCTCCTTCTCTCTCTCTTCCCCTTCCTTTCTCTCCATGTATTACATGGGAAACATTTTCACTCTGTTCCTGCTCCCCAACCACTAGCCCTGCAGTGTGGTGTGATTTTTTTTTCGTTTTACAAAACTGCATATAAGAACATTTTCAATGTACACATAACTATTTTTTGAGGACTCTAAACATGTTGGGAAATATATCTGTTTGTTAATTTTTATTGTATAATAAACCTCCAGGAAGTTTAGTAATTTAAAATGATAAACTTTAGCTCCCTGGCAAACTTAAAAAAACATCTTCTCAGCAACACCTTGGGAGAAGGCAATGGCACCCCACTCCAGTACTGTTGCCCAGAAAATCCCATGGACGGAGGAGCCTGGTAGGCTGCAGTCCATGGGGTCAAGAAGAGTCAGACACTACTGAATGACTTCACTTTCACTTTCCACTTTCATGCATTGGAGAAGGGAATGGCTACCCATTCCAGTGTTCTTGCCTGGAGAATCCCATGGACTGAGAAGCCTGGTAGGCTGCAGTCCATGGGGTCGCCCAGAGTCGGACACGACTGAAGTGACTTGGCAGCAGCAGCAGCAACACCTTGATAATAAGTGTTTAATAACTGGGTCCTATACTTTGGCCGGAGAAGGCAATGGTACCCCACTCCAGTACTCTTGCCTGGAATATCCCATGGACGGAGGAGCCTGGTAGGCTGCTGTCCATGTGGTTGCTAAGAGTCCGACACGACTGAGCGACTTCACTTTCACTTTTCACTTTTATGCACTGGAGAAGGAAATGGCAACCCACTCCAGTGTTCTTGCCTGGAGAATCCCAGGGACAGGGGAGCCTGGTGGGCTGCTGTCTATGGGGTCGCACAGAGTCGGACACGACTGAAACGACTTAGCAGCAGCAGCAGCAGCATACTTTGGCCACCTGATGCAAAGAGCTGACTTGTTGGAAAAGACCCTACTGCTGGGAAAGACTGATGGCAGGAGGAGATGAGGGTGGCAGAGGATGAGATGGTTGGATGGCATCACCGACTGAATGGACTTGAATCTGAGCAAGCCCTGGGAGATGCTGAGGGACAGGGAATTACCGTGCTGTAGTCCGAAGGGTCACAAAGAGTCAGAAACAACTTAGTGACTGAATAACGACAACTGGCCTAGTCTAGCTGACGCACAAAATAAAATCATCATAATCTCTTAAGGGGAAGGATGGCAAAGAGTTTACGGCTAACTTTAATTTACTACTAGGGGAGTTAGAAGGGGACAAATGATCTCTTTTTTAGTATTACACTTCCCAAGGGGCATTTCTCCAAGCTTCCCTTCTGTGGCTTGGGGTGGTCCTTGGTCGTCATGCTAGTTTTTGTGAGCAATCATTACCCAGTAAGCAGACAGGGCAGATGATGGTGATGAAGAAGGAGGAGGAGGAAGGGGAGGAGGAAGGATGTGGGGAGGAAGGAGACTATTCATGACTATATTGACAAAAATAATACTCCCTAGGGGTTTTTCCTCACTGTGTGTGTTCTCTGTAGTTTTCCAAAGTTTTCCTCCAGCCTTTCTGGCTCCCAAGCCAGTTTATTTGATCTTCTGCCACCTGGGCCAGAAAGCTGGCAGCTCTGCCATCTGGTTCTCCCTACAGTGTGGCCTCAGGGACCTGTTGGTTTTCGGTCTCAAACCTGCTTCAGGGCTGGGAGTGTTGAGTCAGCTTGCATCAGCTCCACTGTGGGTCTCCAGCATGGCTGGTTCTGGATGCTGCCACCAGCCTTGATTATCTTAGCCCATTTGAAGACAGAAGCAAGAATGAACATGTGTGTCCCACCCTGTGCCAGATCTTTATAGTCCTGGTATGGCTTCAGGGGGTGGTTCTTATTCATGGCCCACTTTCCATGTCATTCAGCTTTCTGCTCGAAAGCCACCTCAGGGAGGCCCTCCCTGACTGCCCCGTCCAGAGCAGTGCTCTTGGTCACATTCTAGTGCATCTCACTCTGTTAATTTCCCTAATTCCTGCCACCATCCGACTTGGTCTTATTTCCTGTGGACTTCCTCCACTAGATGTGAGCTCAATGATCCAGAGAACTTGTTCATCCCGTGTGCTGGGTCCCAGCCCTGTGCCTGCTATAGAGTGGATGGGCAAGTATAGCTTGTTGTTGAGGAATGAGCCACCTGGGGGATATAAATCCTGTCTTCATCTGCAGAGGAGGACATGAAGGTTAGAGAGGGCAGTTGACTTGCCCAAGGTCACGTAGCCAGCGAGTAGCAGAGCTGAGACTTGAACTCCGTCAGTGCTTCTGAGTCCAGAACTTGTGCCTTCCTAATAGCTGACGGAGAAGAGGTGAAATGCCAGCCAGCAGGCAGCCGGCAGGCTTGTTCTAGAGAGACTCCAGGCTGGTTCTTGAGAGGTGTGTCTTTATTATGACAACAAATAAAAACTCCTCATCTGTTTTGTGTGACCAGCTATGTGCCGTTCATTGTGCTAAATCCTTATTTCTTTTTAAAATTGTGTTTTGTTGATAAACGTTCTAGCAGCTCAATGTGGGCGAAAAATGCATGCGGGACTCCAGTTTACTTCCCTCAGTTCCACGGTGTTGTGTGGATTCTTCTGGATTTTTTCAATGCCTATACAAACACGTGCACACATCCACGTACATTCACAGGCTTTGTTTATAATCTCACCTTTGTGCTGTGCTCAGTCGCTCAGTTGTGTCTGACTCTTAGCAGCCCCGTGGACCATAGTCTGCCAGGCTCCTCTGTCCACCAAATTCTCCAGGTGAGAATCCCAGAGTGGGTAGCTATTTTCTTCTCCAGGAGATCTTCCCGACCAAGGGACTGAACACATGTCTCCTGCGTTTCCTGCATTGGCAGGTGGATTCTTAATCACTGTGCCACCTGCAAACTGTTTTGAAACATACTTTTTCCTGCTCTTTCTGCCTGTGTCTAATGGGATGCTTGCAACTCTCTGTGAGGTTCTATCAACATATTTAACAGATGTGAAAAGTGAGGTTCAGAGGGGTGATGGACTGTGCCAGTGACTGGTGATTCCAAGCAACCACCATAGCTGGTCTGGCACAGGCTTCCCACTGCCTGGCTCTGGGTAGGAGTGGAAGGACCCCTGGCAAAGGGACAGAGGGAGAGTGGCTCCTTTCGTCAACACTGGCTGGGGACATTCCGTAAGCCAGGCTTGTGTGATTTGGCAGCTGAGATGTTCTTTGATGAGAAACCACTGGAGACGCTCCAGTCTCCTCAGGCACAGAACAGAAGGTCCCCATCTGAGGCTTCCTGTCCTCCTGTGCTGGGTCCCTTTATTCTCCTACCATCTGATCCAGGAAGCCGGGTGGTGGATCCTGCCCCTCCTGTAGCCCCTAGGCCAGCTGGACTTTGAGTTCTTGGCCACACAGTGAAGCAGTCTTTAATCCTGGCTTCTGGAGAGAATGCTGGACCAAAATTTTCACCTTAGCTGGTTCCCCCAAGGACTTGGCAACTGCCATCACAGTGTGGGTGCTGAAAGGACAAGGACAGGCTTGCTTGTGCCTACTCTGTGATTGTGGGGCCCTTCTAACTATGCAGTCCATTCCCCCTCTTCATTTGGGTCCCGCTCAAAGGTCACCTTCTCCTGGAAGCCCTCATGTCCCTATCACTGTCTGGTAATTCTTGATCATTTATCTGATCATCGCCCTTCTCCCCATTAGAGGAGTCCTTTGACAGAAGAGACAATGTCTCCTGTGCTTATAGCTACGTCCTACCCTCTAGAATTGTTTCTAGAACATAGTAGACACTCAGTAAATACACAGCCACCCAGGCCTGGCAAGGACAGATTTTTCTCCTGATTTTACACATTAAAAAAAGTGAGAGACAAACCGGGTACAGTTCCCTGACATATATTGCAGAGCCTGACTCAGGTCTCTTAAAACAGTGACTCTCAAACTTTAACAAGCACAAGAATCCCTGGAATCTGTTTAAAACATAAATTCTGATTAGGTAAGTACAATCCGACAGTAATGATCTGTCACTGTGTAATGAACACCCCCAAAATCTTTTTTCTAATTATTTTAAATTAATAACTTTTAAATGTTGTTTTGGGGTGTAGCTGATTAACAATGTTGTGATAGTTTCAGACAGACAGCTAAGGGATTCAGTCAGGCATCTACATGTATCCATTCTCCCCCAAACTCCCCTCCCATCCAGGCTTCCACATAACACTGAGCAGTTGCCTGTAGGTCGATTTGGTTATCTGTGGCTCAGCTGGTAAAGAATCCAGCTATCTTGTGACTCAGCTGGTAAAGAATCCACTTGCAATGCGAGACCTGGGTTCGATCCCTGGGTTGGGAAGATCCCCTGGAGAAGGGAAAGGCTACCCACTCCAGCATTCTGGCTTGGAGAATTCCATGGACTGTATAGTTCATGGGGTCATAAAGAGTCGGACACCACTGAGTGGCTTTCACTTTCACTTCACTTTTAAATATAGCAGTGTGTACGTGTCCACCCCAAACTCCCTTACTATCCCTCCCCCTCATCCTCACTGATCCCTCCCGGCCAGCAACCATAAATTTATTCTCTAAGTCTGTGAGTCTCTTTCAGCTTTGTAAGTAGGTTCATTTGTATCATCTCTTTTTAGATTCCACATGTAAGGGATGTCATACATTTGTCCTTCTCTGTCTGATTTACTTCACTCGATATGACAGTCTCTAGGTCCATCCATGTTGCTGAAAATGGCATTATGTCGTTCTTTTAAATCAGCCCCCAAACCTTTGTGGCTTAAAACAATGGCTACTTTATTTTCTCTTATGCTTCTGCAAGGCAACTGGGAACCCTGTGATGTCACCCAAGGCTGTGATCATCTGGAGGCTCAGCTGGCTGGACCATACAGATGGCGCCCTCTTGTGGCCCGCAGGTGACACTGACTGTCGGCTGGGAGATAATCCAAGGCTGCTGATCAGAGCTTCTCCACCGGGCTTGGGCTTCTCCATCGTATGGTGACTGAGTTCCAAGGGATTGTGTTTCTAGAACAGCACGTAGGGCTTCCCTGGTGGCTCAGTGGTAAAGAATCTGCCTGCCAATGTAGTAGACACAGGTTTGATCCCTGGTCTGGGAAGATCCCACATGCTGCAGAGCATAAGCCCCCGCATCACAACTACTGAGCCTTTGCTCTAGAGCCTGGGAGCCACAAGAGAAAAGCCCATGCAGCAGTGAAGACCAAGCACAGCCCAAAATAATAAATAAATAAAATTATATACATAAAAAAACTTGTAAATTAAACTGCCAAACCAGTCTAAGGCCCATCACTGGCATGGTGCTACCTGACCACACAATGTTAGTTAAACAGTGTCAGGCCTGATTCAAGGAGAAGACAAAATAATTCCTCCTCTCACTGGGGACAATGGCAGAAATTTTGCAGCCATCACCATTACCTTGGTGTGTTAGAGTCCAGAGTTCTGCATTTCCTCGATGTTGCTGCTATTGCCGGTGCTGCTGGTCTGAGGACCCCATTTTGGGTGGCCAGGTTTTACAGCTTGTCGTTATAAAGGTCCCTTTCTTCCCTCAACAGTTAATGAGTTCTGAATATATGCCAAGATTCGCTTTCACTAGTCCTGTCTTGTTGAATTACTTCCCTGTGTGGCTGGAGAGAGTTATTGCACCTCTCTGGACCCCTGTTTCCTCTTCTTTCTTCCTGCTTCTCCCACCCCTCTCTGGCTAGCCCTGCTGCTTCTCACCTGCTCCCTCCCTGCTCCTGGCTCTTTTCTGGATGGAACTGTCAGTGGCTGGATCCACCCCAGCAGAGAAGAAGAGTCTAGGACGGTGCACCCAAACTTGCTGGGGGCTCCAGGCTTCCCAGGTGGCTCAGTGGTAAAGAATCTGCCTGCTAAGGTAGGAGATGCATGTTCGATCCCTGCATTGGGAAGATCCCCTGGAGGACGGCATGGCAACCCATTCCAGTATCCTTGCCTGGAGAATCCCATGGACAGAAGGGCCTGGCTGGCTACATAGTCCATGGGGTCGCAAAGAGTTGACTTAGTGACTAAACAACAACAAGGACCAGGCACCTGAAGCCTGATGAAGCCTCCTGAAGCCACCCGAAGCCGGATCAGGTAGACCCGGAAGAAGTAGCGGGTAGCAGAGGTGGGGGAAGAAATCTGGGCATCTCTCCAGCTTTATGAGATGCAGGAAGAATGTCTGAGCTTCTTTCATTCAGCAGCTGCATCCTTCAAACCCACCCTCATCTTTTAGCCTGACCATGAGGAGAGCTCATGGGGGGCTGAGACCACTTTACAGGGAAATTTGGGAATGGGATCTGGAAAATTTGTGTCCCCTTTAACACTTACATCCCATGTTCCAGAAGGGAAGGCTGAGCCCAGAGAAAGTGAAAGTGTTAGTCACTCAGTTGTGTCTGACTCTGTAACCCCAGGACTGTAGCTGGCCAAGCTCCTCTGTCCATGGGATTCTCCAGGCAAGAATACTGGAGTGGGTTGCCATGTCCACCTCCAGGGGATCTTCCTGACCTAGGCATCGAACCTGGGTCTCCTGCATTGCAGGCAGATTCTTTACCGTCTGAGCCACCAGAGAAGCCCAGAGAAAGTGGGCACAAACCACAGTGAGAGTGAGGCTCCCCACTCGGGATATCCCTGCTCTGCCCTCCCCTGTGTGAACCCTGCTCTCTACGAGTGCCTCGCAAGCCTTGCACCTCATGCTTCCAGATGCTCTCTTCGACTGAGTCATTTTTCCTCTGAATCTAACGTGGGTAATTCCAAGTCAGGCTGGATTCTTTGTTCCTGCTTGCTACAGTCATGGCTCAACACACACCCTGGGCTGTTGGGAGGAAGGACTTGAACTCCTGCCAGGCTGTGTGCCCTAAAGGGCAGAGGCTTCAGATCTCTGAGCTTCCTGATTGTGTGCTGAAAAATGATCCACGATGCCTTCCGGGCACACGCATGGAGAGGAGCTGCAGAGATGTTTTGGGACAAGGCTGGGCCAGGCCCTGCTCACCTGGCACCTGAACGTTCATGCTTTGAGTGCCACACCCTAGCCTTGGAAGGGCAAGGGGGTTGTAAACTGGGGGTTGTAAACTTGGGGTGCAGAGTCACCTTTGTTCACACCCCAACAAACCCATGTGGGAGGTGCTGAGTCCTGAGAGTTCAGGGTTTGTGCCATGTGACCCTGAGCTGGTCTCTCTGGCCAGATACCTCCGGTTTGAAGTCTTGGGCTGGATGCCAGGTTGGGGAGGAGGCACGCAGGGACTGGTTGTCAGGCAAGCCCAGTCTCCCTGCCATTCAGAGGTTGGGCCAGAGGGAAAGAGACCTCCCAGAAGGAGGACAGAGGAAGTTGTGTGGGACAAGCTGCTCCTGACCGAAGGTGCTGGGCTGGTGTTGCTGGGGCCGAGGGTTCTGGTCTGGGGCAGGAAGTGGGTGCTGCTCTAGACAGGGTAGCTCCAGAGAGAGAGACGCACACCCCCGCCTTCCCCTCCCCGGGGATGGTGGTTTCCTTGCAACTGGAGCTCCTGGCAACCTTCCACTAACTCGTTTCTTCATCTGTCTTTTTCTTTCTCTCTTCTCTCTCTTCCTTTCATTTCCCTTCCCTTTCTCTTTCTTTATTTTTCTGTCTCTCTTTCTCTCTCCCTCTTCCTCTGAATTTCTGTTTCTCCCTCTCCTTTCCCAGTCCCTGTCTGTCTCTGAGCCCTTATTGCCCATCCCTGCCCCTCACTCCCTTGCTCCTCTCCCTCTATCCATCTCTGCTTCACAGTCACCATTACTGTCTCTTCCTTTATCCTCAGGACTCACCCTCCACCCCATCTGACCACAGGATGCTGGAGCTGAGCCTGTCCTGGCTGGGACTCGGGCCGGTGGCAGCCTCCCCGTGGCTGCTGCTGCTGCTGGTCGGGGCCTCCTGGATCCTGGCCCGCATCCTGGCCTGGATCTACGCCTTCTATGACAACTGCTGTCGCCTCCGATGTTTCCCGCAGCCCCCCAAACGGAGCTGGTTTTGGGGTCACCTCGGCCTGGTGAGTGGGGGCAGCAGGATAGGTCTGGGGGATCAGGGCGGATAGACTTCCTGAGGGTCAGGAATGGGGCTCAGAGAGCTGGGAGTCTGGGATTAGGCTGGGGTCTGTGGTAGCAAGGGAAACCTCTTGCCTCACCTCCCACCCACTGGGTCCAGTCCTCTCTTCTCTGTCCATCCTATGCTCCAATGCCTTCCTTCTTCTTCTTTTTTAAATTTACTTATTTCACTCACCAGATCTTAGTTGCGGCACGCAGGATCTTCAACCTTTGCTGTATGTGGGAGCTTTAATTGCAGAATGCAGGATCTAGTTCCCTGACCAAGGATCGACCCTGGGCCTTCTGCATGGGGAGCATGGAGTCTTAGCTCCTGGGCCACCAGGGAAGTCCCCCCTGTGCTTTTCTTGTTCCCCAATGCTGTCCTCACCCCAAGCCTGTTTTGGGTCATGTTCCTGCTTGTCTTCCCCACATTTGTGCACATTTGAGGGGCTCTCAGGGTGGGCCACAGAGAGCTGGGTCCCGTGGTGTCCCCACAGACTGTACAGCTGGTCTTGAGGCCTCCTCAGAGCCACTGTCCAGGATCTGTTCCAGTTGGGCCTTGGGCCAGCATCTGCTCCTCTGTGGGCTTCTGGTTCCCAATAGGAATTAACTATGAGCCCCACCCCATCTTCCCCCCATGGGGTCAGAGGAATGTGTGGACAGTCTCTCCTCCCTTTCCTCAGGCACCTTCATTTACCTATCTTGCCTTCCACCCCCAAGACGTATCAGTGAGCCCTGCTGCCCAACTTGGGTAAAAGTGGGCCACTCTCTTTTTCAGAATCACTCTGCTCTAACGGTCAAACTTCCTGGAAGGAGGCTTCTGGCCCACCTTCCTAGCCTTATCCTCAGAGGCCTTTCCTCTGTGTTCAGTCGGCCCCTTTTTGCCACAATCACACTTAGGGTTTTGTCATCACCCGTAAGGGCACCACCTCCAAAACCACTGATCTGAGGATTGCATTCTCTGATCACAACCCGTCTTCCTTTGAGCTTCTGTTTTCTTCATCTCCCATCCTAGATCCTGCCAGGATATCCAGTCCCTTCTACACCCCAGTCCAATGGCTTCCTTTCCATCCTACTGCCTTGGACACCTTTAGCTTAGATTCCCATCCTTTGTACTTGGGCTGTGGTGTCTGGCCAATTGGGCTTTCCTTCATAACTCTTTGAATAAGAGCTAAACCCTCCAAGCACTCTGATCTTTTCTCCACGATGATGCTAGAGGTCACAAAACAGCACAAAGAGGTGACATGAACATCCCCACCTGCCCATTCCCAGTGGGCTTTCTTCTGAATAAAACCTCTGATCTGCTGTCTCAGAGCTGTTTTCACTCACTGCCTCTGTTTCTCTGTTTGCTTTCTCCTGCTCCAGTCTGGTCCCTACCTCCATCTGGCATCTGCTTCTGCCAGATGGCTGTGATCTCTAGGTCTCTACCTCCCATGGACTCCATCCAGCCCCATCTCATCCAACTCCCAGCAGCTCTCTGAGCTTGTGGACCACCCTGTCCTCCTGAAACCTGCTTTCCCTCTTGGTTCCAGCACACACCCTCCTCTGGTCTCTCCCCTAATCCCCATAGCTCCTCTGTCTCCTTTTGGCTCCTCCTTTGCTCCATCTTTCCATGTGAGGAACCCCCGCCCCCAGCATTCTAACCCTTTCTCCTTCTTCTGTTTCTTCTGAGGATATTTCCTCACCTAGGACTCCAACTCGTAAGGCGACCATCAGTTTCCTCTGTAAGTGAATTTCAAGTTCACATGTCTCCTGATCCCAAGGTCATCCAGCTCCTTCCTCCTCTTCTCACGTGAAGGTGGAGGGTCTCATAAACACCCCATTCTTTGGTCAGAATCTGAACTCATGGCTCCCTCCCCAATCCTGCCCCTGCCCTCAATCTAGTGCATCCTTATAGCTGTCCACGTCCCATTCTCTGGGGCCCCTGAGCCTGCCCATTTCCCTCACCCATGTCCCCAGTCCTAACGTGCTGCCTCCACAATCTGTCCCCTGTCTGTCCCCTCTCTGCATCTTCTATCACCCATGGCCCCATCCACCGTCATTTTTCTCCAGGAATCCCTGCCAAGCCTTCTCTCTGGTCTCCTTATTGCCACTGGCATCCCCTCCATCCTCTTTCTCTTTTTAGCCCTGGATAGACTTTTCTGAAATTCCATTTAGGTCATGCCGTTTCTTGGCTGAAAACTGTTCAATGACTGCCTATCGCTCTGAAGATAAAGACTAAATGTTTCCAGGCCGGCACCTGCAGTTCTCCTTAGCCTTGTGCATGTCATGGTCACTCTGAGCTTCTGCTTTATCTCTTCAGTGAACCAAGCTCTACCCACTGCAGGGTTTTTGCTTGTGCTGCAGGAAGCACTCCCCTTCCTGTGTTTACCCCCTGGATTCCTCCTTATCCTTCCATTTTTGGCTCAAGTATAACTATCTTCTCTAAGCGTCCCTTGACTCCCCCAGACTCTGATCTCTGACTTTGCTCATTTGTGGTTGTTCAGTCTCTAAGTCACGTCCGATTCTTTGCAACCCCATGGACTGCAGCACAGCAGGCTGCCCTGTCCTTCATTATCTCCTGGGGTTTGCTCAAACTCATGTCCATTTAGTCGATGATGCCATCTCATCCTCTGACGTCCCCTTCTCCTCCTGCCTTCAATCTTTCCCAGCATCAGGGTCTTTTCCAATGAGCCAGCTCTTCATATCAGGTGGCCAAAGTATTGGAGCTTTAAAATTTCAGCATCAGTCCTTCCAACAAACATTCAGGGTTGATTTCCTTCAGGATTGACCGGTTTGATCTCCTTGTAGTCCAAAGGGCCCTCGAAAGTCTTCAACATGTGTCGGTTCAGAAGTGTCAGTTCTTTGGCACTCAACCTTCTTTATGGTCCAATTCTCACATCTGTACGTGACTACTGGAAAAACCATATCTTTGACTATATGGTCTTTGTTGGCAAAGTAATGTCTCTGCTTTTTAATATGCTTTCTAGGTTTGTCATAGCTTTTCTTCCAAGTAGCAAGTATCTTTCAATTTTATGGCTGCAGTCATCATCTGCAGTGATTTTGGAGCCCAAGAAAACAGAGTCTGTCACTGTTTCCATTTTTCCCACATCTCTTTGTGATGAAGAGATGGGACCAGAATTCATGATCTTTATTTTTTGAATGTTGAGTTTTAAGTCAGTTTTTTTCACTCTTCTCTTTCACCCTCATCAAGAGGCTCTTTAGTTCCTCTTTGCTTTCTGCCATTAGGATAGTATCCTCTGCATATCTGGGGTTATTGATGTTTCTCGGGGCAGTCTTGATTCCAGCTTGTGATTCATTCAGCCTGGCATTTCTCATGATGTGCTCTGCATGTAAGTTAAAAAGCAGGGTGATAATACATAGCCTTGTTGTACTCCTTTCCCAATTTTGAACCAGTCTTCTGTTCATGTCCGGTTCTAACTGTTGCTTCTTGACCTGCACACAGGTTTCTCAGGAAACAGGTAAAGTGGTCTGGTATTTCCATCTCTTTAAGAAGTTTATACAGTTAGCTGAGAGCCACACAGCCAAAGGCTTTAGTGTAGAAGCAGCAGTAGATGTTTTTCTGGAATCCTGTTGCTTTTTCTATGATCCAGCTGATGTTGGCAATTTCATCTCTGGTTTATCTGCCTTTTCTAAATCCAGCTTGTACATTTGGAAGTTCTTGGTTCATGTATTATTGAAGCCTAACTTAAAGGATGTTGAGTATTATCTTGCTAGAATGTGAAATGAACACAGTTTTATGGACTTGGCCCTGCTCATGATTAAATAGTTAATTGTCCAGTTACTTATTTATTATCCATCTCTGGATAACCCTAGATGTTTGCTCTGGGGACAAACATGATATATACATGGCCCAGCCTGTTTAATAAATGTTTGGTAATACTGTGGTGGAGGCCTGGGTAACTTGCCATCACTTCACATTCTCATCCATGGCCGAAGGCACAAGTGTCCAGCTCCTCTCTCCCCCTCCCCCAGACCAGCATCTCACAGAACAGCATGTCCCAAGCACATTGTAAAGCTTGCCTGAGATTACAGGGCTTGTGAAAAGTTGTTGCTAAACCATGAAAAGACACCAGGATTCTTGGCCTCCAGAGAAGAAGAATTCAATCCGGGGCCAGAGACGAGGCTTGATCGCTCAAAGCTTTTGTGTAATAAAGTTTTATTAAAGTATAAAGGAGATAGAGAGAGCTTCTGACATAGACATCAGAAGAGGGCAGAAAGAATACCCCCATGCTAGTTTTTAGCTGGATGTTATATATAGTTACTGCTGCTGCTGCTGCTAAGTCGCTTCAGTTGTGTCCGACTCTGTGCGACCCCATAGACGGCAGCCCACCAGGCTCCCCTGTCCCTGGGATTCTCCAGGCAAGAACACTGGAGTGGGTTGCCATTTCCTTCTCCAATGCATGAAAGTGAAGAGTGAAAGTGAAGTCGCTCAGTCATGTTTTACTGTTAATGAAAGAAAGGATTGTCTTAAAACTCAGAATGGCACCAGGCCCATCATCCATAAGATGTATTTTGGGATAATCTTGGCACCAGATGAGTAGATTGACTTGAATTTCTTGTAGAAGGGCAGATTACCATACAAATAGTTTTGTTTACATAGATCAGGGGAACAATGTCTGAGTATAACATACGGTTTGTCAAGTAGGTTCTGAGCCATTAGGTGGAACCGACTTTAAGACAGAATCTGGGATAAACGCATAGTACATTAACATAGTTTAAGACAAACATTTCCATAAGAAAAGTGCATTGGTTAACTCAAGGTTTGAGAACAGTTACCTTCAGGTGAAACCAGGTGTCATTATGGCAACACAGTATTTTAAGAGAAACCTTTTAAATTTCTATAGAGAAGGAAAAAAATATCACTAGTTTGTTTCCTCCTGCCGCTTAAGAGAGATAAAAATGTCTGACACTTGCAGCCTATTTCCTCCATTTGGAGACCCCTGGCCTTCCTGCCTGTTACCCTCTCACTTGGAACGTTCTCAGAGAGCCCTAAAGTTACCCTTCTGACTCCCCATCCAAGGGCTTGGCTGTGGAGGCTGGTCTTAATCATGCTTTTCTCCTCCAATATCTCCTGCTGTGTGACTTTGCTTAAGTTTCTCTCCCTCTCTGAGCTGAACTTATCAAATGCCTCAGGGTCCTTAGGGAGTAGAGTGTGTGTGTTCTCGGTCATTCAGTCATGCCCAACTCTTTGCAACCCCATGGACTATAGTCCACCAAGCTTCTTTGTCCGTGGGATTCTCCAGGAAAGCATATTCGAGTGGGATTTTCCAGACCTAGGGATTGGACCTGTGTCTCCTGCATTTGCAAGTAGATTCTTTACCGCTAGTGCCACCTGGGAAGTCCCCAGTGAGCAAGGAGCAGTTCCAAAGGTAAAAATGACATATGTTCACCTACCTGGAGCACCTGGGGGCTTGAATGGGGTGTCCTGAGGGACTGGAGAGGGTGCCTCCCCAGAAAGCAACTCTCCCTTCTTCTTCTTTTGGGGGATATGGCTTCGGTTTCTTCATTTGTAATTGGCATGATTTATGGGAGTGTCCAAGAAGCAGGTTCTATCTCTGCTTCTTGGGAAGATCTTTGGTTGGGAAGATTGCCTGGAGAAGGAAATGACAACCCACTCTAGTATTCTTGCCTGGAAAATTCTATTGAGTGAGGAGTCTGGTGGGCTATAGTCCACCAAATGGGATTATAAAGAGTTGGACACTACTGAGAGACTAAAGAGCGATAGTAGCAGCATGGGAGTGTCCATAGGTTCAGGAAAGAGATAGATAGCTAGGATGTACTGTGAGAAATAGATAGACAGGATGTACTAGATAGATATCTATACCTAGATAGATATTTGGTTGGCCAAAAACTTCATTCAAACCTTCCATACAATGCTATGGAAAACCTGAATGCACTTCTTGGCCAACCCAGTAGCTAGCTAGCTAGCAGACAAAGAGGATGCACTGTGCATAAAGCCTTATTAGCAGAAGGGGTTCAGAGGTGAGACGGGCTGTCTTGATTGATGGGCAGAGTTAACCTGTGTCCCTTAGAGTCAATCAGGGATGGAAAGTCCCAGGACTGTAGACCCTTAACCATTGAAGGAATTTGAGGCTATGTGGATGGGCCAGAACATGAAAGGATGTGGACTCAAAACCCAGAGACAAGTCCTGAGTCCACCCTGCTACTGACAAACCTCCTCCATAGGGATCTTCTCATGTGTCCACCCCTGGGGCTGGCACCACTCCCAGGATGAGAAAAATGATTTCTTTGAGCTAAGGTCATCCTCCCTGTAGGCAGAGACTGTCTTCTCCCTTGCCCTGGGATGCCCCCTTGGGACTTGGAGAGCCTCTGAGTCCCTCCCATCTCTGGCATGAAGAAGCATGGGAAGCAGAGATTCCCTCCGTCTGTGCAGGTTCCCTCACACTGTTCACTGCAGCAGCTTCTTCTGGGGGAGTGATGGCTATTGCCTTGCTTGCATGTCCTCCTAACAGTGCAGGGCTTGAGGGACTTCGCTCCACTTCACTCACCTGCCCCCAGGGACTTACGATCTGGTTGGGCTCCATCATCTTCCTCATCATTTTCTGCCACCATGACATTGCCTGATCTGTCACCAACACCACGGGTGTCCACCTGGGACAGGTGGTAGTGGGTACCATGGCAGTTTCTGAGGGCGGTGAGCCCCTCATTGGCAAACTTCTGTTCACTTCCCGCAGGTCCCAGGGCCCCTCCTGCTCTTAGACACTTTTGGTTGACTTTTCTCCCCCCTTTCATTTATTTGCCAACCCCGTTCTGGTGTTCTGAACATTGCTTGGGGATCCTTGCAGAGACTGAGCTCTGAGCTCTGCTGTGGTGGACCCTCCAATCTTGGTCACACAAGATTAGAGATATCCCTGATCCTGTGTGGTCTGGGTGGGTCTGAGGGAGAGACATGGGCTGGTGGAGCCCAGAGAGGAAGCAGGGCTTTTGCTATTGGGGCAGGCCGAAGGACTTCTTGGAGTAATAGTTGTTGGAAGTGGGTTGGGAACAATTAATAGGCTTTTTTTTTTTTTAAGAAAACAAGTGAAAGTATATTCTGTGGAGAGGACTAGTGCACTCAAAGGCCTGTAAGTGAAAGTGAGCACCTGGGTTTTGAGCCATAGGGAGGGGTTCAGGGCAGCTAGGGTGATGCAGGTGAGAGGCAGAGAAAAGGTGGAGAGAATAGGGAGACAAGGGCTTTGAGACCAGGTAGGAGCAGGGGATTGATTCTGAGAGCAGTGGGGAGCCAGGGAAGGTGTGGAGATGAGGAGAAACAGGGATGGGGAGTAGGAGAGATGGACAAAGAAATAGGGGCAGCAAAAGAGAGATACAGAGAAAGAATGAGGGAGAGAGACTGAGAGAAGGACACACAGAGACATAAATGGAGCAAAAGAAAATACATATACACAGATACAAACATATCTATCTTCTACCTATTTATCAGTCCATCTACCCACTTTCTATCACGTCCGTCATATCTGCTTATTTATCTATATATTTTCCATTTATCCATACATCCGTAATCTATCTGTCACCTACCATCTATCTATACCTATCCATCATTTATCCAACCATCACCTAGTCATCCATCCACCCATCTTTCTATCCATCCATCTATCCACCCATCATCTAATGATTAGTGGATTAGTAGATTATCTATCTATCCATCCATCCACCCATTATCTCCTCCCACCTCTCACCCCTGCCCTCTTTCTCTCTCTCCCCCACCATTCTCCCCTCTCTCTCAGTCAAAATACAGAGATGAAGAGAATAAGGGGACAGACAGAGGCACATAGACGGGCATGAAAAAATACAGAGAGCAAGAGAGAAAGCTGACTCAGATGGAGAGAGTATAGGTCAACAATGCAGGTAGAAGAGGATAAGGGGGTGAGTGGGTGCGGTGGGTAGGGGGATGAAGCGGGAGGGTGTAGCTTCTGGCGCCTTCTGCCAAGCCTGGTCTCAACCCCACCTGTTTCCAGGCACAGAGCAATGAGGAGAGCATGCGGCTGGTGGAGGAGCTGGGCCACTACTTCCGCGACGTCCACCTCTGGTGGATGGGGCCCTTCTTCCCCATCCTGCGGCTTGTTCACCCTAACTTCGTTGCCCCTCTGCTCCAGGCATCAGGTATCTCTCCCAGGAGCACCCCCTCCCAGCCTCTTCCCTGGCCCCTGCTCCCAAGCCCTTCTCACTCCTGGACAGACCAGGTTGAGCAGGAGAATGGACAGCATTGACAGAGACCTGCTGGGTGACTCTGGGAAAGTCTCCAGTTCTCTCTGGTTGCCGAAGTCTTTTTTCAGTTTTGGGTGGTGGAAAATCAACACTATTGGTCCACTATGTCAGATGTTCCAGGAGAGGTCAGAGGGTGCTGGGGCAAGCATGATGTCCTTGGTGCTTAAAAGTGCATTTTGTAGAGTGCTGTGCTGTGCTTGGGGATTTAGGATATGCTGAACCACGTAGGAGCCATGTCCAGGTGTGCTGGGATGTGCTGTGTCATGTTGGAGTGTGTCTAAGCACATAGGGTTGTGTTGATGGGGTCCACTCTATGCTGCAGCCTGGTCTGGTCCCCCGTCCCCCCCACCCCCACCTCCTACCTCCTCCAAGCTTCCTCTACTCTTGGCCCCATTCCTGCTATGCTGAGCTTGGAAAATTCAGACCGCTTCCTGGGAGCCTCCAGCCCCCACCAAAAATTATTACTCCGCCCCACCATCCACCATGGCCCCTGATGTTCTATTTCTTGTATCAGCCACCATCATACCCAAGGATATGTTTTTCTACAGCTTCCTGAAGCCCTGGCTGGGTGAGTAACTGTGAGTGAAGGGGATGATCTTGGGGGCCCAGGAAAAGGTTGTTTTGCTTACTCCCCATGGCTGTCTCTGCTAGGGGATGGGCTCCTGCTGAGTGCTGGTGACAAGTGGAGCAGCCACCGTCGCCTGCTGACACCTGCCTTCCACTTCGAGATTTTGAAGCCCTATATGAAGATTTTCAACAAGAGCGCAGACATCATGCACGTGAGTCTCTTGAACCCAGGGTCCCAGCTGGAGCATTGGGAAAGGGGGAATGGGCCTCAACACATATGGTCTGGAATCCTGATTCAGCTGGATGGCTTTGGGGGGGTCACTGATTTTCCTCTCTAAGCCTCAATTTCCTCATCTGTAAAACTGGGATGAAAGTGAAAGTCGCTCAGTCGTGTCCTACTCTTTGCGACCCCATGGACTATACAGTCCATGGAATTCTCCAGGACAGAATTCTGGAGTGGGTAGCCTTTCCCTTCTCCACAGGATCTTCCCAACCCAGGGATCGAACTCAGGTCTCCCACATTGAAGGCAGATTCTTTGCCAGCTGAGCCACTAGAGAAGCCCAAGAATACTGGAGTGGGTAGCCTATCCTTTCTCCAGGGGATCTTCCCAACCCAGGAATCAAACCAGGGTCTCTTGCATTGCAGGCAGATTTTTACCATTTGAGCTACCCCTTTTAAAAGATTGTGATGCTGGGAAAGATTGAAGGCAAAAGGAGATGAAGGTGGCAGAGGATGAGATGGTTAGATAGCATCACCGAGTCAATGGACATGAATTTGAGCAAACTCCAGGAGGTAGTGAAGGACAGGGAATCCTGGTGTGCTGCAGTCCATGGGGTTGCAAAGAGTCAGACATGACTTAGCAACTGAACAACAACAACAAAAGGGTGGTCAAGATGACGTAATGGAATCAGGTTCCTGGCACACATTAGGTACTCAGAAAGTTTTAGATGCTAGTCTGCTTCATGGAAGCTCTATAAATTCAGGACACAAATGATGAACATTGCATAGTAGTTCTTTCTGCACCACCTTAAAACTTTCTGCATACCCCCTTAAAACCCGTGGACTTGAAAGAATTAGTGTTTATTATTGTTCATGAGATGATACATCAGTTGAGTCATTCTCATCCTGGTTGGAATCATGCATGCATTTGTGGTCATGGGTGGGTTATGTAGACAGCTCTGCTGTTCTGGATTTAGCTTTGGCATGTACTCAGAGCTTGGCTAGCTGTCAACTGGTTTAGGATAGCCTTGGTGGGACAATGGACTCCTGTATTTGTCTCTCATCTTCTGGTAGCTCTCATCACCTGAGCTTGACTGCATGGTGGAGGCTGGGCTCCAAGAGAATGAGCAAACATGCAGTATCTCTTGAAACCTAGTTTGGAAACTAGCACACCACCTCCTGTTAACTGAAGCAAGTCCCAGCTCAGTCCAGATTCAACAGGTGGAGAAAGAGGTTGCTCTTCCTAATGAAGGAGCTGTGAAATCTCATTGCAAAGAGTGAAGGTGAAGGGAAGGATGAAGAAATGGGGACCCATTTGCAGTTGTCTTTCACTATGATAGTGATGAAGATGATGATGATAGTTAAAAGTTATTTAACACTTATTGTGTATCAGAAGGGCCTTCCTTAGTGGCTCAGAGGGTAAACAGTCTGCCTGCAATACGGGAGGCATGTGTTCAATTCCTGGGTCAGGAAGATCCCCTGGAGAAGGAAATGGAACAGTGAGCCAGGTCCATGGCATGTGTTGTCTAATTTATTTTCACAATCCTATGAGGTAGAGATGATTATAATTGCCACTTTAAGGATAATGAAATGGAAGGTTAGAGAGGTTAGGGAGATTGCCCAAGATAGCTCATTTGTAAGTGAGCTATGTTTAGTGAGTCAGGCATTCTAACTTGGTTTGTAAAACACCAATACAGGTCATCTTTGTTGTTGTTCAGTCGCTAAGTTGGGTCTGACTCTTTACAGCCTCATGGGTTGCAGCATAACAGGCTGTCCTGTCCTTTCCTATCTCCTGGAGTTTGCTCAAACTCATGTCCATTGAGTCAGTGAGGCCATCGTACCATCTTATCCTCTGTCAATCCCTTCTCCTCTTGCCCACAATCTTTCCCAGCATCAGGGTCTTTTCCAATGAGTCAGCTATTCACATCAGGTGGGCAAAGTTTTGGAGCTTCAGCATCAGCATCAGTCCTTCCAATAAATATTCAGGTTGATTTCCTTTAAGATTGATGAGTTTGATCTCCTTGCAGTCTAAGGGACTCTCAAGAGTCTTCTCCAGCACCACAATTTGAAAGCATCGGTTCTTTGGCCCTCAGACTTCTTTATGGTCCAATTCTCAAATTTGTACATGACTACTTGAGAAACCTATATGCAGGTCAGGAAGGTAGAACTGGACATGGAACAACAGAGTGGTTCCAAGTAGGAAAAAGAGTACGTCAAGGCTGTATATTGTCACCCTGCTTATTTAACTTATATGCAGAGTACATCATGAGAAACACTGGGCTGGATGAAGCACAGGCTGGAATCAAGACTGCCAGGAGCAATATCAATAATCTCAGATACGCAGGTGATACCACCCTTATGGCAGAAAGTGAAGAAGAACTGAAGAGCCTCTTAATGAAAGTGAAAGAGGAGAGTGAAAAAGTTGGCTTAAAGCTCAACATTCAGAAAACTAAGATCATGGCATCCGGTCCCATCACTTCATGGCAAATAGATGGGGAAACAGTGGAAACAGTGGATGATTTTATTTTTTGGGGGGCTCCAAAATCACTGCAGATGGTGATTGCAGCTTCCATCTGCAAATTAAATTAAATTTGCAGAAATTAAAAGACGCTTACTCCTTGGAAGAAAAGTTATGACCAACCTAGATAGCATATTAAAAAGCAGAGACATTACTTTGCCAACAAAGGTCCGTCTAGTCAAGGCTATGGTTTTTCCAGTGGTCATGTATAGATGTGAGAGTTGGACTATAAAGAAAGCTGAGCACAGAAGAATTGATGCTTTTGAACTGTGGTGTTGGAGAGAAGACTCTTGAGAGTCCCTTGGACTGCAAGGAGATCCAATCAGTCCATCCTAAAGGAAATCAGTCCTGGGTGTTCATTGGAAGGACTGATATTGAAGCTGAAACTCCAATATTTTGGCCACCTGATGCAAAGAGCTGACTCATTTGAAAAGACCCTGATGTTGGGAAAGATTGAAGGCAGGAGGAGAAGGGGACGACAGAGGATAAGATGGTTGGGTGGCATCACCGACTCAATGGACATGAGTTTGGGTAAACTCCGGGAGTTGGTGATGGACAGGAAGGCCTGGCGTGCTGCAGTTCATGGGGTCACAAAGAGTCAGACACGACTGAGTGACTGAACTGAATTGACAGGAAAAAACATAGCTCTGACTATACGGACTTTTGTCAGCAAAGTGATGTCTCTGCTTCTTGACACACTGTCTAGGTTTGTCAGAGCTTTTCTTCCAAGGAGCAAGTGTCTTTTAATTTCACCGCTGCAGTCACCATCCGCAATGATTTTGGTGTCCAGGAAAATAAAATTTGTCACTATTTTGACCTTTTCCCCATCTATTTGCCATGAAGTCATGGGACTGAATGTCATGATCTTAGTTTTTTGAATGTTGAGTTTCAAGACAGCTTTTCACTCTCCTCTTTCACCTTCATCAAGAGGCTCTTTAGCTCCTCTTTGCTTTCTGCCATTAGAGTAGTATCATCTGCATATCTGAGATTGTTGATATTTCTCCTGTCAATCTTGATTCTAGCTTGTGATTCATCCAGCCTGGTATTTTGCATAATGTACTCTGTATATAAATTAAATATATAGTGTGACAGTATGCAGCCTGTTGTACTCCTTTCCCAATTTTGAACCAGTCCATTGTTCCATGTCCAGTTCTATTGCTTCTTAACCTGCATACAGGTTTTTCAAGCGTCAGGTAAGGTAGTCTGGCATTCCCATCTCTTTAAGAGTTTTCCAGTTTGTCATGATCCACCTGGTCAAAGGCTTTCGTGTAGTCAATGGAGCAGAATTAGATGTTTTTCTGGAATCCTTTTGCTTTTTCTATGATCCAACGAATGTTGGCAATTTGACCTCTGGTTCCTTGCCTTTTCTAAATCCAGCTTGTACTTCTGGAAGTTCTTGGTTCATATACTGTTGGAACCTAGCTTGAATTTTGAGCATAACCTTGCTAGCATGTGAAATGAGCGTAATTGCAAGGTAGTTTGAACAGGTCGTCCTAACTGCTACTAAAAATCGGGTAGTGGAAAAGCCAAATGGAAAGCAATGCATTAACCGAGGGCACACAGAACAGAAGAGGCAGAGCTGGCCCTTGAGCCCAGGTCTCCTGAATCCCAGGCATAGGGTCTTCATGTCTTGATAGTAGGGGATTCCACTCTCACTCAAGCCTGGTCTTCCCTGGGGATGGGTGTTTGGAGCACAGGACCAAAAGGCTGGGTCTCAGGGAATTCAGCCAGGTGGTTGGGATTGGGCAGGGACTCGAGTGGGAAGTCCCAGCCCTAACCTTGCTCTCTTTTGTGTCCAGGCCAAGTGGCAACGCCTGGCCTTAGAGGGCAGCACTCGTCTGGACATGTTTGAACACATCAGCCTCATGACCCTGGACAGTCTGCAGAAATGCGTCTTCAGTTATGACAGCAATTGCCAGGAGTGAGTCTCAGCCCGGGTCCTGGGGAGCATGAAGTATAGATCCATGGGAGTAGATGGGTCAGGGAGGACTGACCAAGGTAAACAGAAGGGATCTTCTTGGAGGAAGTAGGTCAGAGCTGGACACTGAAGGACAGGGAAGGGAAAGAGAAGGAGCGATTCTTGCAGGTAGACAGAAATGTTTGATAAAGGCCATGAGGCCAGGATAAACAGAGCCTGTGTAGCTTGGGGGAGACATCTTGAGGTTGGAGGAATGGGCAGAGTTCTATCTTCAGGACATTCTGAAGCCAGACAAAGAGGATATGAACTTCATCCTGAGGTTTCCTGGGAGCCATGGAAGATGTTTGGGTACATGAGGATCTTGGTCAAAGTTGACTTGGACATATGACTGGAGAGAAGACTGATTGTTGTGTAGACATGAGATGTGAGGAGACCACAGAGGGGGGGAAGTTTGAGCTTGGTGGAGAAAATGGGGCAGATTTGGGGGAAACTGAGAAAGACATTGGCAGGCCCAGATATTGTGTGGGAGGGAGGAGAGATGAGGGTGATTCCCATGCTCTGCCCTGATGTCCAGGACATGAGGAGCTCACAGAGATGGGGGTCAGAGAGAGAAATGTGATTGAATGGGATGTGGTCCTGGGTAACTGACCAGAAGTGCTCCTGCAGTATGAGATCATGAAAGGAGGCAATAGCTTACAACATCTGAAATCCAGAAGCACACAGCTATTGATATCTCCTATCAGGGTTCCCAAGACCCCCTATTAGGAATCGGAGTTTCTAAGAAGAGATGGCCCACAGATATACAGGACTTCTTTTTTTTGGCCATGCCATGTAGCTTGTGGGATCTTAGTTCCCCAACTGGGGATCCAACCTGTGCCCCCTGCAGTGGAAGCATTAAAGCCCTAGCCACTGGACCACCAGGGAAGTCCCACAGGACTGCTTCTTAAGGCTTTCTCTGGTCTGACCCTGTAGGAAACCCAGCGAATATATTGCCGCCATCTTGGAGCTCAGTGCCCTGGTGATGAAACGAATTAAGCACATCTTCCTGCATGTGGACTTCCTGTACTACCTCACCCGCGATGGGCAGCGCTTCTACAGGGCCTGCCGCCTGGTGCACGACTTCACAGATGCCATCATCCAGAAGAGGCGTCGTACTCTAATCAGTCAGGGTTCCCAAGAATTCCTCAAAACCAAGACTAAGGCTAAGACTTTGGACTTCATCGATGTGCTCCTGCTGGCCAAGGTAGGCTTCCTGTGTGCGTGTGTGCATGCTAAATCACTTCAGTCATGTACAACTCTTTGTGACCCTATCGACTGTAGCCCACCAGGTTCTTCTGTCCATGGGATTCTCCAGGCAAGAATGCTGGAGTGGGTTGCCATGCCCTCCTCCAGGGGATCTTCCCAACTCAGAAATCAATCCATGTCTCCTGCAGCTCCTGCACTGCGGGCAGATTCTTTACTGCTAAGCCACCCAGAAAGCCTCAAGGTGGGCTCCTCTGGGATTTCAATTCAAGAGGTAGACTGGATCTTGGTTTCAAAGGTCTGATTAAAGAACTTGGACTTGATCCAGAGAGTGCTAGGGAGTCATAGAGGATGCTTGAGGAAGGGAGGGGCAGATCAGAGAGAAGTTTCAGGTGTGACTGTGTAGAAGGCTTCCTGGAAGGAGTAAACAGGAGGCAGGAGACCAGGGAGGAGTCCCCTGGACTGGAGTGGGCTATGGAGATGAAGAGGGAAGGATCCTGCTTGGATAATGGAGCTTCAGGGACAATCTCAGGTTAGGCTCAGATGTCTTCAGAGCTGGTGTGACTCTGGGGATCTTGCTTTCTGTTCAGGATGAAGATGGGAAGGGATTGCCAGATGAAGATATCCGAGCTGAAGCTGACACCTTCATGTTTGAGGGTAAGGGTCCCAGTGTGTGGCTAGAGAATGGGCAGGGGTCTCTTCATCTCGAGGACTTGGCGGGTGCTGGATCACCCCATCTTGCCTATCCTTCCCATCTTCTTTGTGGGGAGGTGGGGAAGGGTGGCTTGGCATGGTCCACCCTTTGGTGCTGAAGTATCCCAGAGACCCAAGCCTGTCTGGCTGCCCCTCAGGCCATGACACCACAGCCAGTGGCCTCTCCTGGATCCTGTACAACCTGGCAAAGCACCCAGAATACCAGGAGCGCTGCCGGCAGGAGGTACAAGAGCTCCTGAGGGACCGCGAGCCTAAAGAGATTGAATGGTGAGTGCAAGTCCTCATGGTGTGCTCCTGAACCCTTCCCACTGTCTCTGCTCTCCAGGTAGGAAACGGGAAAGACCTTTTTTGTTGATTCTATAATTATTGTTCAGTGGGAATAGGAGCAGAGCCCAGAGGCAGGGTCTGATACCTAGTCTGAACAGCAGGTGAAAGTTTGTAGGCCTTTGGGGCAGAAAGATCTGAGCATCCACATTAATGTCCCTACTAACTTGCTATGTCACTTTAATAGAATCAGTTTCCTTTTATGAATATCATTTTTCTCCTCTATAAGTTGGGGATGGGATGGGGAATCTCTTCCCCACAGTGCTATTTGGAGTACTTTGATAATATGTGTAGAACAGATGCCACCCAATATATACTCAGTATATAAACTCTTTTCCCCCTCTCTTACTTTTCTGCCTGAAGGTGCATTTTTCCTGAAAAGACTCTAATTTCTCTCTTTTGTTCTTTTCTCTTATTCCCATGTAAGAGTCTATTCCAGGGATTTTTCTTTTAAAATTTTTTTAAAAATTTTAATTGGAGGCTAATCACTTTATAATATTGTAGTGGGTTTTGCTATACATTGACATGAATTAGCCATGGGTATACATGTCTTCCCCATCCTGAACCCCCCCACCCCTCCCTCCTCATCCAATCCCTCAGGGTCATCCCAGTGCACCAGCCCTGAGCACCTTGTCTCATGCATCGAACCTGGACTGGTGATCTGTTTCACATATTATAATATACATGTTTCAATGCTATTCTCTCAAATCATCCCACTCTCACCTTCTCCCACAGAGTCCAAAAGTCTGTTCTATACATCTGTGTCTCTTTGCTGTCTTGCATACAGGGTCATTGTTACCATCTTTCTAAATTCCATATATATATGCATTAGTATACTGTATTGGTGTTTTTCATTCTGACTTACTTCACTCTGTATAATGGGCTCCAGTTTCATCCACCTCATTAGAACTGATTCAAATGTATTCTTTTTAATGGCTGAGTAATACGCCATTGTGTATATGTACCACAGCTTTCTTATCCATTTGTCTGCTAATGGACATCTAGGTTGCTTCCACGTCTTGGCTATTATAAACAGTGCTGTGATGAACATTGGGGTACACGTGTCTCTTTCAATTCTGTTCTCCTTGGTGTGTATGCCCAGCAGTGGGATTGCTGGGTCATATGGCAGTTCTATTTCCTGTTTTTTAAGGAATCTCCACATTGCTCTCCATAGTGGCTGCACTAGTTTGCATTCCCACCAATAGGGTAAGAGGGTTCCCTTTTCTCCACACCCTCTCCAGTATTTATTGTTTGTAGACTTTTTGATAGCTGCCACTCTGACCGGTGTGAGATGGTACCTTATTGTGGTTTTGATTTGCATTTCTCTGATAATGAGTGATGCTGAGCATCTTTTCATGTGTTTGTTAGCCATCTGTATGTCTTCTTCGGAGAAATGTCTGTTCAGTTCTTTGGCCCTATTTTGATTGGGTCATTTATTTTTCTGGAATTGAGCTGTAGGAGTTGCTTGTATATTTTTGAGATTAATTGTTTTGTTAGTTGCTTCATTTGCTATTATTTTCTCTCATAATAGGCTGAAGGCTGTCTTTTCACCATGCTTATAGTTTCCTTCATTGTGCAAAAGCTTTTAAGTTTAATTAGGTCAGGAAGCAATAGTTAGAACTGGACATGGAACAACAGACTGGTTCCAAATAGGAAAAGGAGTACGTCAAGACTGTATATTGTCACCCTGCTTATTTAACTAATATGCTGAATACATCATGAGAAACGCTGGGCTGGAAGAGGCACAAGCTGGAATCAAGATTGACGGGAGAAATATCAATAACCTCAGATATGCAGATGACACCACCCTTATAGCAGAAAGTGAAGAGGAACTAAAAAGCCTCTTGATGAAAGTCAAAGAGGAGAGTGAAAAAGTTGGCTTAAAGTTCAACATTCAGAAAACAAAGATCATGACATCTGGTCCCATCACTTCATGGGAAATAGATGGGGAAACTGTGTCAGACTTTATTTTTCTGGGCTCCAAAATCACTGCAGATGGTGATTGCAGCCATAAAATTAAAAGACGCTTACTCCTTGGAAGGAAAGTTATGACCAACCTAGATAGCATAATGAAAAGCAGAGACATTACTTTGCCAACAAAGGTCCATCTAGTCAAGGCTATGGTTTTTCCTGTGGCCATGTATGGATGTGAGAGGTGGACTGTGAAGAAAGGTGAGCACCAAAGAACTGATGCTTTTGAACTGTGGTGTTGGAGAAGACTCTTGAGAGTCCCTTGGACTGCAAGGAGATCCAACCGGTCCATTCTAAAGGAGATCAGCCCTGGGTGTTCTTTGGAAGGAATGATGCTAAAGCTGAAACTCCAGTGCTTTGGCCACCTCATGTGAAGAGTTGACTCATTGGAAAAGACTCTGATGCTGGGAGGGATTGGGTGCAGGAGGAGAAGGGGATGACAGAGGATGAGATGGCTGGATGGCATTGCTGACTCGATGGATGTGAGTTTGAGTGAACTCCGGGAGATGGTGATGGACAGGGAGGCCTGGCATAGTGCAGTTCATGGGGTCACAAAGAGTCCGACACGACTGAGTGACTGAACTGAACTGAGGTCCCATTTGTTTATTTTTGCTTTGATTTCCAATATTCTGGGAGGTGGGTCATAGAAGATCCTGCTGTGATTTATGTCAGAGAGTGTTTTGCCTATGTTTTCCTCTAAGAGTTTTATAGTTTCTTGTCTTATGTCTAGATCTTAATCCATTTTGAATTTATTTTTGTGTATCATGTTAGAAAGTGTTCTAATTTCATTCTTTTACAAGTGGTTGACCAGTTTTCCCAGCACCACTTGTTAAAGGGATTGTCTTTTCTCCATTGTATATTCTTGCCTCCTTTGTCAAAGATAAGGTGTCCGTAGGTATATGTGTTTATCTCTGGGCTTTCTATTTTGGTCCATTGATCTGTATTTCTGTCTTTGTGCCAGTACCATACTGTCTTGATGACTGCAGCTTTGTAGCATAGCCTGAAGTCAGGCAGGTTGATTCCTCCAGTTCCATTCTTTTTTCTCAAGATTGCTTCGGCTATTTGAGATTTTTTGTATTTCCATACAAATTGTGAAATTATTTGTTCTAGCTCTGTGAAAAATACTGTTGGTAGCTTGATAGGGATTGCATTGAATCTATAGATTGCTTTGAGTAGTGTACTCAGTTTTCACTATACTAATTCTTCCTATCCATGAACATGGTATATTTCTCCATCTATTTGTGTCCTCTTTGATTTCTTTCATCAGTGTTTTATAGTTTTCTATATATAGGTCTTTTGTTTCCTTAGGTAGATTTATTCCTAAGTATGTTATTCTTTTCATTGCAATGGTGAATGGAATTGTTTCCTTAATTTCTCTTTCTGTTTTCTCATTGTTAGTGTATAGGAATGCAAGAGACTTCTCTGTGTTAATTTTATATCCTGAAACTTTACTATATTCATTGATTAGTTCTAGTAATTTTCTGGTGGAGTCTTTAGGGTTTTCTATATAGAGGATCATGTAATCTGCAAACAGTGAGAGTTTTACTTCTTCTTTTCCAATCTGGATTCCTTTTATTTCTTTTTCTTCTCTGATTGCTGGGGCTAAAACTTCCAAAACTATGTTGAATAGTTGTGGTGAGAGTGGGCACCCCTGTCTTGTTCCTGACTTTAGGAGAAATGGTTTCAATTTTTCACCATTGAGGATAATGTTTGCTGAGGGTTTGTCATATATAGCTTTTATTATGTTGAGGTATGTTCCTTATATTCCTGCTTTCTGGAGGGTTTTTATCATAAATGGATGTTGAATTTTGTCAAAGGCTTTCTCTGCATCTATTGAAATAATCATATGGTTTTTATCTTTCAATTTGTTAATGTGGTGTATTACATTGATTGATTTGTGGATATTAAAGAGTCCTTGCATCCCTGGGATAAAGAACTTGGTCATGATGTATTCCTGCTTTCTTTTGGTCTCTGTTTGCATGGAATATCTTTTTAATGTGTTGTTGGATTTTGTTTGCTAGGATTTTTTTAAGGATATTTGCATCTATGTTCATTGGTGATATTGGCCTGTAGTTTTCTTTTTTTGTGGCGTATTTGTCTGGTTTTGGTATTAAGGTGATGATGATGATCGAATGAGTTTGGCAGCTTTCTCTGCAATTTTCTGGAAGAGTTTGGGTAGGATAGGTGTTAGCTCTTCTCTAAATTTTTGGTAGAATTTAGCTGTGAAGCCATTTGGTCCTGGGCTTTTGTTTGCTGGAAGATTTCTGATTACAGTTTTGATTTCCATGCTTGTGATGGGTCTGCTAAGATTTTCTATTTCGTCTTGGTTCAGTTTTGGAAACTTATGCTTTTCCAAGAATTTGTCCACTTCTTCCAAGTTGTCCATTTTACTGGCATATAGTTGCTGATAGTAGTCTCTTATGATCCTTTGTATTTCTGTGCTGCCTGTTGTGATCTCTCCATTTTCATTTCTAATTTTGTTGATTTGATTCTTCTCCCTTGTTTCTTGATGAGTCTGGCTAATGGTTTGTCGATTTTATTTATCTTCTCAAAGAACCAGTTTTTAGCTTTGTTGATTTTTGCTATGGTATCTTTTGTTTCTTTTGCATTTATTTCTGCCCTAATTTTAAAGATTTATTTCCTTCTACTGGCCCTGAGGTTCTTCATTTCTTCCTTTTCTAGTTGCTTTAGGTGTAGAGTTAGCTTATTTATTTGACTTTTTTCTTGTTTCTTGAGGTATTGCTATGAACCTTCCCCTTGGCATGCTTTGACAGTGTCGCATAGGTTTTGGGTTGTTGTGCTTTCATTTTTATTCGTTTCTATGCATATTTTGATTTCTTTTTTGATTTCTCCTGTGATTTGTTGGTTATTCAGGAGCGTGTTGTTTAGCCTCCATATGTTGGAATTTTTAATAGTTTTTTTCCCCTGTAATTGACATCTAATCTTACTGCATTGTGATTAGAAAAGATGCTTGGAATGATTTTAAGTTTTTTGAATTTATCAAGGCTAGATATATGGCCCAGGATGTGATTTATCCTGGAGAAGGTTCCATGTGCACTTGAGAAAAAGGTGAAATTCATTGTTTTGGGGTGAAATGTCCTATAGATATCAATTAGGTCTAACTGGTCCATTGTATCATTTACAGTTTGTGTTTCCTTGCTAATTTTCTGTTTAGTTGATCTATCCATAGGTGTGAGTGGGGTATTAAAGTCTCCCACTATTATTGTGTAACTGTTAATTTCCCCTTTCATACTTGTTAGCATTTGCCTTACATATTGCGGTGCTCCTATGTTGGGTGCATATATATTTATAATTGTTATATCTTTTTCTTGGATTGATCCTTTGATCATTATGTAGTGTTCTTCTTTGTCTCTTTCCACAGCCTTTATTTCAAAGTCTATTTTATCTGATATGAGTATTGCTATTCCTGCTTTCTTTTGGTCTCTGTTTGCATGGAATATCTTTTTCCAGCCCTTCACTTTCAGTCTGTATGTGTCCCTTGTTCGAGGTAGGTCTCTTTTAGACAACATATATAGGGGTCTTGTTTTTGTATCCATTCAGCCAGTCTTTGTCTTTTGGTTGGGGCATTCAACCCATTTACATTTAAGGTAATCATTGGTAAGTATGATCCCATTGCCATTTACTTTGTCGTTTTGGGTTTGAGTTTATACACCTTTTCTGTGTTTCCTGTCTAGAGAAGATCCTTTAGCATTTGTTGAAGAACTGGTTTGGTGGTGCTGAATTCCCTCAGCTTTTGCTTGTTTGTAAGGCTTTTGATTTCTCCTTCATATTTGAATGAGATCCTTGCTGGGTACAGTAATCTGGGTTGTGGGTTTTCCCCTCTTTCATCACTTTATGTCCTGCCATTCCCTTCTGGCCTGAAGAGTTTCTATTGAAAGATCAGCTGTTATCCTTATGGGAATCCCCTTATGTGTTATTTGTTGTTTTTCCCTTGCTGCTTTTAATATTTGTTCTTTGTGTTTGATCTTTGTTAATTTGATTAATATGTGTCTTGGGGTGTTTTGCCTTGGGTTTATCCTGTTTGGGACTCTCTGGGTTCTTGGACTTGTGTGACTATTTCCTTCCCCATTTTAGGGAAGTTTTCAACTATTATCTTCTCAAGTATTTTCTCATGGCCTTTCTTTTTGTCTTCTGGGACTCCTATGATTTGAATGTTGGGGTGTTTGACATTGTCCCAGAGGTCTCTGAGATTGTTCTCCTTTATTTTCATTCTTTTTTCTTTTTTTCTCTCTGCTTCATTTATTTCCACCATTCTATCTTCTACCTCACTTATCCTATTTTCTGCCTCAGTTATTCTACTGTTGGTTCCCTCCAGAGTGTTTTTGATCTCATTTATTGCATTATTCATTATATATTGACTCTTTTTTATTTCTTCTAGGTCCTTGTTAAACATTTCTTGCATCTTCTCAATCCTTGTCTCTAGGATATTTGTCTGTAACTCCATTTTGTTTTCAAGATTTTGGATCATTTTTGCTATCATTATTCTGAATTCTTTTTCAGGTAGACTGCATATCTACTCCTCTTTTGTTTGGTTTGGTGGGCATTTATCATGTTCCTTTACCTGCTGAATATTTCTCTGCCTTTCCATCTTGTTTAGATTGCTGTGTTTGGGGTGGCCTTTCTGTATTCTGGCAGTTTGTGGTTCCTCTTTATTGTGGATGTTCCTCCCTGTGGGTGGGGTTGGATGTCCTGGTTAGGGAAGCTTGCGTCAGTGTTCTGGCTGGTGGAACTGGATTTCTTCTCTATGGAGTGCCATGAAGTGCCCAGTAGTGAGTTTTGGGGTGTCTATGGGTTTGGTGTGACTTTGGGCAGCCTGTATATTAAAGCTCAGGATTATATTCCTGCTTTGCTGGAGAATTGGAGTGGTATGTCTTGCTCTGGAACTTGTTTGCTCTTGGGTGGAGCTTGGTTTCAATGTAGGTATTGAGGCTTTTGGATGAGCTCTTATTAATTAATGTTCCCTGGAGTCAGGAGTTCTCTGGTTTTGGATTTAAGCCTCCTGTCTGGTTTTCAGTCTTATTCTTATAGTAGCCTCAAGAATTCTCCATCCATACAGCACTAATGATAAAACATTTAGTTTAATGGAGAAAAGATTCTGCACAATGAGGGACACCGAGAAAGGTTCACTGGGTTACATGGAGAAGAGAAGAGGGAGGAGGGAGATAGAGGTGATCAGGAGGAGAAGAGGGGGAATCAAAAGTGGGAGAGAGCAATCTAGCCAGCAATCAAAACTCTATATGCTCTCCACAGCCTGGAATAGCCAGAGAGGTTCATGAAGATACATAGAGAAGAGAAGAGGGAGGAAGGATATAGAGATGATCAGGAGAAGAGGTGGGTCAAAAGGAGAGAGATAGATCTCACCAGTAATCAGTTCCCTAAGTGTTCTCCACAGCACGGAATACCCAAAGAGATTCACAGAGTTGAGTGGAGAAGAGAAGGGGGAGGGAGGAGATAGAGGTGACCTAGGGGAATCAAAGGAGAGTCAAAATGGGGAGAGGGCAATCAAGCCAGTAATCACACTCCTAAGTAAAAATGGGTACTGAAGATTGGATTCTTAAAGGTACAAAATTGATAACAAATGCCAAAAATCAAAGTTTAAAAATCTAGAGAGGTTAGGTTGTCAAAAATACAATATTAAAAAAACAAACAAAACAAAATAACAAAGATTATAAAAAATATATATGAGGTTTGCTTTAAAAATAGGGTCTTTTTTTTTTTTTGCAAGGTAGTAGTAGGTTACTCTAGTACTCTTGCCTGGAAAATCCCATGGGTGGAGGAGCCTGGAAGGCTGCAGTCCATGGGGTCGCTGAGGGTCAGACACGACTAAGCGACTTCACTTTCACTTTTCACTTTCATGCATTGGAGAAGGAAATGGCAACCCACTCCAGTGTTCTTGCCTGGAGAATCCTAGGGATGGGGGAGCCTGGTGGGCTGCTGTCTATGGGGTCGCACAGAGCAGACACGACTGAAGTGACTTAGCTGTAGCAGTAGGTTATAAAAATGAAAATTAAACGAGTAATAGAGGACTTAAAAATAAAAAAAATTAAAAAATGATAATAGTAAAAATATATCTAGGAATTTCTCTGGAGTTGGGCAGTGTAGGGTCAGTTCAGTTTCAGACAGTTCCTGGTTCCCGCTTATACTTCTCAACATATGTAGGCCCCTTCCAATGTAGTTGGTGCTAACTACAGGGTTTTAATCTGTTACATCTGTCACTTCCAAAGTGGTTCCCTCTGTTTATTTTGGCTTCTTCTGTTTGCAAGTCTCTTTAGTGTCTAATTTCTGCCCTGACACAAGGAGGCGAAAGTGGTCACTTATTTAGGCTCACTAGTTCAGTCGTGCTGTGGGGCGGGAGGAACACTGCAAACAAATATCACTGGCGTGTGTGGGGCATGTTCACAGTATCTGAGCCACACTGGGTTTGCCCCTGCTCATGGCGTGTGTGCCCTCCCAGTCTACACTGCTCAGGCTCCAGGTTGCTCTGTAGTTCAGTTCAGTCCCTCAGTCGTGTCCGACTCTTTGCGACCCCATAAATTGCAGTATGCCAGGCCTCCCTGTCCATCACCATCTCCCGGAGTTCACTCAAACTCGTGTCCATCGATGCCATCCAGCCATCTCGTCCTCTGTTGTCCCCTTCTCCTCCTGCACCCAATCCCTCCCAGCATCAGAGTCTTTTCCAATGAGTCAACTCTTTGCATGAGGTGGCCAAAGTACTGGAGTTTCAGCTTTAGCATCATTCCTTCCAAAGAACACCCAGGACCAACCTCCTTTAGGATGGACCGGTTGGATCTCCTTGCAGTCCAAGGGACTCTCAAGAGTCTTCTCCAACACCACAGTTCAAAAGCATCAATTCTTCAGCATTCAGCTTTCTTCACATTCCAACTCTCACATCCATACATGACCACTGGAAAAGCCATAGCCTTGACTAGACAGACCTTTGTTGGCAAAGTAATGTCTCTGCTTCTCAATATGCTGTCTAGGTTGGTCATAACTTTCCTTCCAAGGATTAAGTGTCTTTTAATTTCATGGCTGAGGTCACCATCTGCAGTGATTTTGGTGCCCCCCAAAATAAAGTCTGACACTGTTTCCACTGTTTCCCCATCTATTTCCCATGAACCAATGGGACCAGATGCCATGATCTTTGTTTTCTGAATGTTGAGCTTTAAGCCAACTTTTTCACTCTCCTCTTTGACTTTCATCAAGAGGCTTTTTAGTTCCTCTTCACTTTCTGCCATAAGGGTGGTGTCATCTGCATATCTGAGGTTATTTATATTTCTCCCAGCAATCTTGATTCCAGCTTGTGCTTCTTCCAGCCCAGCGTTTCTCATGATGTACTCTGCATAGAAGTTTTTAAAGGTATCAGTTCAAGTCCTTTAGGGAGCCAATATTGGATAAAAGATAGAAATGGGCAGATATGCCACAATTAAGGAAAAGTCAAGTTGGGCAGAAATTGTCAGTCAGGCAGTAATGTGCCCAGTCATTGCCTGTGAGCTGCCTAGGAAAGTGCGGACTTGGCTTGAATGCTACAGCAGAGCCCAGAGACCCTATAGCTGGAGGCTGTCAGCTGCCAGCTCTCCTTATAGCTCTCCAGCAGGTTCTTTCTTGAAGGGAGATCCATGACGAATGCAGGAGGGCAATGGGGAGCCTTGAGAGATATTTGAGCAGAGGAGGGGCAGGTCAGATATGAGTATTAGAAAGATCTCTTAGCAGGGACTTTCCTGGTGGTCCTGTGGTTAAGAATCCACCTTCCAATGCAAGGGATGTGGGTTTGATCCCTGGTCAGGAACTAAGATCCCATGTGCCATGAGGCCAATGCAGCCAAAAATAAATTTTTTTTTTTAAGAAAGAAATATCTTTTTGCAGCTACAGGAGCAAACTGGAGAGGGTGAGCTGTAGTCTGGGGGTCCAGGGGAAGATTCTGGGCCAAGGACTGAAGGGTGGAGAGGAAGTATAGGAATAGAGAAAGGAGGTCATGCCCTCAACTTCAAGGTTTTGCTCAGCATAGCAGTCCTGTAAGGTGGAAAAATGTTTTTGTGCTTCCCCCAACTTCAAAAAATTAATCACTTGGTTAAAACCCAAACAGCAGGCATGAAAGGATCTACAATGAACTTAAGCCTCCCATCAGCCCCAACCCTAGCTTTGTTGAGACGTAATCAATGTATAACATTATGTACATTTTAGGAGCACAACATGACCTGATGTATGTATATATTGCGAAATGATTACAATAAGGGTAGTTAACACATCCACCACTTCATATAAACCTCTGTCATATGTCAGTGTCCCAATTCTATTCCATCCTTCAATGGTTTCCTGTGTCCTTCTGGACATTGTTCAGTTTGCCCCTACATTTATTTGTTTTTCTTTTTCCTCTGCTAATGACTTTATTTATGAATCTATAATGGAACTCAAAATAGCAAAGAACATGAAAAGCTTCAGATTAATATTCATCAACCAAATACATCAAAGAATACATTTATTTTTTTATATAACTAGAAAAATCTCTAAAATGCACATGCGAGAATACAAATGTTCCTCACTTTGTGGAATTTCAAAGTAATGAAGATCTTGTTAACACAGTTGGCCAGAATAGCCCTTTGTATTTCCCTCTCCAATCCCTTAGTTCTGCATATCCAGGATGCTCCCATCACATCACTCAATGAACATCTTTGTGTATGTGTCTTTATTTATCTGTCTTAGAAGCTCTCTGAATCTACCCAGGAGCCAGCTTGCTGGGCTGTAAAAGACACATTGCCTTTCCATGACAACACTGATGCCCTCTGCTTGGTGGTCCCTGTCCACACCTCCACATTTCAGTGCCCAGCACTCTACCTGCACAACCTCAGCCACTCCTTACCACCCACCCTGTGAATTCTTGCCTCAAATAGATGTGAAAGTTGACATCAAAAGATGCTTGCTCCTTGGAAGAAAAGTTATGACCAACCTAGACAGCATATTAAAAAGCAGAGACATTACTTTGCCAAAAAAGGTCTAGTCAAAGCTATGGTTTTTCCAGTAGTCATGTATGGATGTGAGAGTTGGACTATAAAGAAAGCTGAGTGCCAAAGAATTGATGCTTTTGAACTGTGGGATTGGATAAGACTCTTGAGAGCCCCTTGGACAGCAAGGAGATCTAACCAGTCCATCCTAAAGGAAATCAGTCCTGAATATTCATTGGAAGGACTGATGCTGAAGCTGAAACTCCAAAACTTTGGCCACCTGATGCAAAGAACTGACTCATTTGAAAAGACCCTGATGCTGGGAAAGATTGAAGGCAGGAGAAGTGGATGACAGAGGATGAGATGGTTGGATGGCATCACTGACTCGATGGACATGAATTTGAGTAAACTCCAGGAGTTGGTGCTGGACAGGGAAGCCTGGTGTGTTGCAGTCCATGGGGTCACAAAGAGTCACACACAACTGAGTGACTGAACTGAACTGAACATCTATTTGCTATGTAATTGCCCTTTTTCTGATACCAGTTATTCTGAGCATCTCTTCATATTTGAAATCTCAGTGTTTGAAATTCCATGAATTCCTAGATCATATCCTCTGCTTACTTTTCTCCCAGAGCCCTGCCACCTCTCTTGTCGATTTGTGGGAATTCCGTGTATATTCAAGATATTTTTCTAGACCTATATATTTATTGCAGATATCTCATCCGTAATAAATGTTAATTTGGTCTCCTGGTATCATTTATTAACTAGAAGAGCTCTTAATTCTGTGCGTATTTATACGTTTCTTTTTGTCTTCCAGTTTGTACTTTTGGGATTTTAAGAATTCTTTCCTATGCCTAGATCACAAAGATATCTCCTATATTGTCTTCTAATATTATGGCTTTACCTTTCACATATAAGAGGAGATTATACTCTGTGTATATGTATATATTGAAAATTTTATTTATTTATTTGGCTATGTTGAGTCTTAGTTTCAGCACACAGACTCTTAGTTCTCCAATTAGGGATTGAACCCACATTCCCTGCATTGCAAAGTGGATTCTTAACCACTGGACCACCAGGGAAGTCCCCACTCTGTATATTGAGTAGATGAGGATTTAGTTCTTTAAAAAAATTTTTTTTTTGGTAGAGCCACAGGGCTTGTCCCACAAGGGCTTGTCTCAGTTACTGGACCAGGGTTTGAACTCAGGCCCCCTGCAGTGCAAGTGCAGAGTCCTAACCACTACACTGCCAGGAAGTTCCCGAGAATTTAGCTCTGTTCCTACATCACCACTTGTCTGAATACCTTCTACCAATGATCCGTCCACTGCTCAGGGGTTTACAGGGCCTCCTTTCCAGATGCGGTTTTCACCAACTCATGTTTGATCTCCAAGTTCTCTATTCTGTTCCATGAGTCTGTTTTACTGTTCTTTCAACAATACCATGCTTTTAAAAATTACTACATTTTTGTAATAGTTCTTAATATCTGGTAGGCTGGGTTGTTCTTCTGTGTGTGTTCAGTTGCTTCAGTCATGTCTGACTCTTTGCAACTCTAGCCCGCCAGCCTCCTCTGTCCATGAGATTCTCCAGGGAGGAATACTGAAGTGGTTTGCCACATCTGCCTCTAGGGGATCTTCCCAACCTAGGGAATGAACCCACATCTCTTAGGTTTCCTTTATTGGTAGACAGGTTCTTTACCACTAGCACCTGGGAAACCTTAGGTTCTTCTATTATCTTTTTTTTTCTTCTTTAAAAAATTTTTTAAAATTGGAGGATAGTTGCTTTACAATGTTGTGTTCGTTTCTGCCATACAACAATGTGAATCAGCCATGTATATATGTATACATGTATATGTATACATATGTATATGTATACATATATGTGTGTATATATATGTATCTCCTCCCTCCCATCCCCCATCCCACCCCTCCTAGGTCATCACAGAGTGCCAGGCTGGGCTCCTTGTGTTATACAGCAGCTTCCCACTGGCTATCTATTTTATCCATGGTACTGTATATGTGTCAGTGCTACTCTCTCAATTCTTCCCATCCTCTCCTTGCCCCACTGTGTCTACAAGTCCATCCCCTATATCTGCATCTTTATTCCAGCCCTGCAAATAGGCTCATCAGTACCATTTTTCTAGACCCCATGCATGCATGCATGCTAAGTTACTTCGGTCGTGTCTGGCTCTTTGAGACCCTTTGGACTGTAGCCCACTAGGCTCCTCTTTCCATGGGATTCTCCAGGCAAGAATACTGGAGTGGGTTGCCATGCCCTCCTCCAGAGGATCTTCCAGACCCAGGGATTGAACCTGAGACTCTTATGTTTCCTGCATTGGCAGGAGGATTCTTTATCACTAGTACCACCTGGGAAGCCCCCTAGATCCCATATCGATCTTCTGTTTTCAAACTGACCTAGATCTTGATGAACTCCAATTCTTTCAAATTGAAGATTACCGAGTGCCCCCCCAACCAACTAGATTTTTATTTAATTACATTGAATATGCTGATTAATTTAGAAAGATTTGACACATTAATAATATTAGGTTGTCTCACTATACAGTGTGGAGTAGAACTTACTCAAATAAACTTATAAGTCCATTATAGAGACTTTTTTTACATTGTAAACTAATTATACAATTCAAAAAGCTTTAAAATGCAAATACATTAACACTTTAAAGTAAAGGGTATGCTGGGAGTGTTGTGCTTTGCTCAGAAATTCTTCTAAAAATACCAGGCTGTTTCCTTCTATTAATAGTAACTTGAGATATTGATATCCTAATTCTTAAATCTTTGGTTCATCTGGAATTAATTTTGTTATAGCAGTGAGAGTCAGAGGAAGGTGGAAAGAGGGTCTTTAGGGCAGTAAGAGGGCTGGGAGTGTGTCTCTGTTTTTACTCCCCGGATAATTGTCTGGGGGTTACTTAGGGAGGACCTGGCCCAGTTGCCCTTCCTGACCATGTGCATCAAGGAGAGTCTGCGTTTGCATCCCCCAGTAGCGGTCATCTCTCGCCTCTGTACCCATGATGTTGTGCTCCCAGATGGCCGAGTCATCCCCAAAGGTGCTCAAAACAATGGGTGTGAGGGAGGCTGGTGGTCCCATCAGCTGAGACTTTGACCTGACCACTCTCTCCTCTGCCATAGGGAACATCTGTGTCATCAGCATCTTCGGGATTCATCACAACCCATCAGTCTGGCCAGACCCTGAGGTGCTGCCTTCCACTGGGAAAATCAAACACTCCTCCACTCTGTTCACATCTGGGGGTGTCCAGGTATCCTGAGATGTCCCACCCAGTAGCCCTGCCTCTCTCTGCACTCTAGGTATTCAATCCCTTCCGCTTTGATCCAGAAGCCCCCAAGAGATCACCTCTGGCTTTCATTCCTTTTTCGGCAGGGCCCAGGTAAGGCCAGCTGGTATGTAAGGTGGGGATGGTTTGAGGATGGTGCTGGGGCTCAGGGAACACGCAAGCCCATGTGGAGGGGGTGTCTCAGACACCGTTAGCCTCCCTGTCCATCCCTGAAGAGGGCAGGGGTGTCCCAGTTAGTTTCTGGGCATGATGGAACATGATAGGGTTTCCCAGCACAGTCGGAGCCTTCACTTAATGCCCACAGGAACTGCATCGGGCAGACGTTTGCCATGAACGAGATGAAGGTGGCGCTGGCGCTCACCCTACTGCGGTTCCGCATCCTGCCGGATGAGGAGGAGCCACGCAGGAAGCCAGAGCTGATCCTGCGCGCGGAGGGCGGACTTTGGCTGCAGGTGGAGCCACTGAACACAGGCCAGTAATGACCTACCACCTTCTATCCTGGGACCCACCCTGACCACAGACACTTCACTGCAGATTCCCAGGAATAAAATTGTGCTGTCAAGTCTGTCCCAGTCTCGTCGAGAGCCAGCAGGGGGCGCTTGGGCCCTGGGAGGACCCAGGCGGGTGGGCTGTGAACGTGGGAGGCAGGATGGAAGTTGAGGGAGGGGTCTTGAAGGCGGATATTGGTATGATACCTGGAGCTCCATCTTGGATCGTGATGACAAGACTACTCTTTAGCGAAGGGTGGAGCCGAGAGATAGATGCAATCAGGGTCAGATGACCCACTGATCCACCACTCTCCCACAGCAAAGGTCGCCAACCTAGTCTGCTATTTACTCGTTGATTTGTTTGGGGAAAATCATTTATTTTCTTTTATTACATAATAGTAGCCTCTTAATTGCGATGTTGTGGAGATTTGTAAGCGAGCATGTGTGAAATGACTGACGATATTTGGTAAGCATCAGTACTCAATAAGGGTTCATTTCCTCTCTTCTTTTCGCATCACTTTCTCAAATTTAAAATGTTTTAAAATCATAAAAGGTATATTTAAGATTTGAGACACGTGGAAATACTGCTGAAGAAAACTGTCATTAAAATATTCAGTAAATTCAAAGTCTCCATAGTTACATCTATTATGTAATTACAAGAGGCTCTGATGTTAAGCTGGTCTGAAGCTGCTACTGCTAAGTCACTTCAGTCGAGTCCAACTCTGTGGGGATGACCCCATAGATGGCAGCCCACCAGGCTCCCCCGTCCCTGGGATTCTCCAGGCAAGAACACTGGAGTGGGTTTCCATTTCCTTCTCCAATGCATGAAATCGAAAAGTGAAAGTGAAGTCTCTCAGTCGTGTCTGACCCTCAGCGAACCCATGGACTGCAGCCTTCCAGGCTCCTCCATCCATGGGATTTTTCCAGGCAAGAGTACTGGAGTGGGGTGCCATTGCCTTCTCCAGGTCTGAATCTAGGAACCAAAAAAATTTTTTTTCCCCTCTAAGAGGTATGATCCAGGACTTCATTTTCACCTAAATGTTCTAGGAAATGGAGATCAAGAGGGTCCTCAATAATAAGAGGAGGTGGAGGGGGCAGGAGTGCGGCCATTTGATTCAGCACCTGGGACAGTGGCTGCCACAGACTTGCCCCACTGAGGCTGCAGGGGTTTCTGGGATAGAGTCCTACTCTCAGAGTCGTTCAGGGACCATACGACTTACTGGTGGCGAAGTAAGAAAGAAATCCTGTAACACGGAATGAGTAAATATTTAATATATTCTAAGCTGAAAATTGCATGTTTTTCTTTGCCTTCAGAGTTCTTATTTAAAATGTTTTTCTCCCCCCCGAATGATACCTTGTTATTGAAGAAAATAAAAAATAAGAATTAAAAATTTTATCTATAATTCAAACAATTCCAAGTAATCACCATTTATATTCTCTCACATATACTGCCAAATTTAGTTTTATATGTAATAATTATACAAGTAAAATTTGATTTTACATCTAAGTGTATTACATTTACATGTAATAGCCTTTTAAAATGCTATTTTACTGACTAACAAGCACATGGAAATATGTTAAACATCATTAGTCATTAGGGAAACACAAGTCAGTGCTACAATAGGATACCACCTCACACCCAATAGAATGGTGAAAGTAAAAGCGTTAGTCACTCAGTCATGTCTGACTCTTTGTGACCTCATGGACTGTAACCTCTGTTCATGGAATTTCCCAGGCAAGAATACTGGAGTGGGTTGCCATAACCTTTCCCAGAGGATCTTCCTGGTCCAGGGATCGAACCAGGGTCTCATGCCTTGCAGGCAGATCCTTTACCATCTGAGCTACCAGAAAAGTCCTAATAGGATGGTAAGAATATAAAAAAATGGAGGACAAGTGTTGGTGAAGATGTGGGGTAATTGGAATCCTCATTCATTGTTGCTGAGAATGTAAAATGGCACAACCACTGTGGAAAACAGCGTGGTATTTCCTCAGTAAATTAAACCTACAATTATCACATGATTCAGCCATCTCATGCCTAGGTATGCACAAAGACTTGAAAATATGTGTTCAAACAAAAAACTTCTACATGACTCTCTGTAGTGGCACTATCCACAATTGCCAAAAGTTGGATATTTGGGGAACAACTCAAGTATCCATTAACAGATGAATGAATAAATAAAATGAGGTATATCCATAACAAGGAATATTATTGGGTCATAAAAAGGAATGAAGCACTGATACATGCTACAACATGAATGAACTTTGAAAACATTATGCTAAATGAAAGGAACTGGATACAAAATGTCATATATTGTATAATTCCATGTATACGAAATGTGAAGAATGGGTAAATCCATAGAGATAGATCCAGGAGCTGGAGGGTGGAGGAGAAAATGGAGAGTGACTGCTACTAGGTATAAAATTTCTTTTTTAGATGATGAAAATATCTTGGAACTAGTAGAAGTGTTGACTGCATAACATTGTGAATGTACTCGATGCATGGACTTGAACACTTTATAATGGTCACAACGGTAAATTTTATGCTATGTGAATTTTGCCACAAGAAAAAAATGCTATTTTACCATACATTTCTTTTGTTAATCTGGACTTTTCATATAATAATATATTGTGAACATCCTTCCACAACATACAGTCATCATCTTGGAGGTCTTTAGAATCTTTAAGTGTTAAGTGTTCAAGCCACTGTTTATTTTTGTAAGTGGCATTATGTTAGAAAATAATTTAGTTTGTCTCACTTTATAAGAATTCTCTTTATGCACCTTGATGACTTGAAATATCACTACCAATTACATATTGAGTTACTTTTAATCACAAAATTTTGAGTGTAGAAATTTTATTTTTTAGCAATAGATACACATACATTTATGTTGGTGTGGTTAAACACTTTTTATGCAACACATAGGGCTTCATAATGCTACAGACACTGATGTTTTTGGTCCTATTAACAGAGGTAGACCACTGGAAGGAAGAAGGTGATGACACTTCAGCTCCCCCAGGTAAACACTGATTTCATCCTCACACCAGTCTTATGGATTGGAGAAATTAACTCACTTGCTCAAGGTCACTCGATTGATGAGTGGTGGAGTGAGGGTAAATTTTATGAGCTTGGCTTCAGTGGTCATGCCTAACCTTCTAAGGAAGTGAAGTGATTTTTACTGGGTGTCTCAGCCCCAGTTGTGTCATATTACCTGGAGAACCTGTGCAGGCTTACAAGATGAGACTCTTTGATGAGTGGTGTCTAAAATTTTAAATTTAATATTTTTGACAGGGAATTCATTCACTCGTGTAGCAAATAAGATGTCAATGAAAAGTATTGGTCTCCCTATATCCTTTGTTGGATACCAGGCCAGAAGAGGGTGGGTCACTACTGGCTTGCGCTCAGTGGCTCTACACACAGCCAAAGCCCAGCCTCAGCAGGCAGGATCAGCTCCGGTTTCCTGAGTGACTCCTTGCCCAGCAGGATGCAGAAGCACAGCAGGGTGAGCGCCAGGACCACCCTCATCTCGGTCATGGCAAATGTCTGCCTGATGCAGTTCCTGTGGGTGAGAGTGGGGGCTCTGACTGCACTATCATTCTGGCCTCATTGCACCTGCAATCTGGCCTGCAACCCCCATCCATGATGGCAGAGGTAGAGGCTAATTGTGCCTGCGATCCCTCCGTGGGCTTGAATATGAACCTGGCCCCCGCTCCGGTCCTGAACTCAGACCAGCAAACAGGGAAATGGGGCTCTCAGCACACAACACACCCTCTTTGGGCCCACCACCATTCCCAGACTCTTACTCATTACGTCCAGGGGAGTGGAAGGGGGAGAGCCAGAACTCTATCTTTGTTTTCCCCACTCCTCTGCCCCACAGTTATGCCAGGAATCTAAGTCCCAGATCCTCCCCATGCCCCCAATCCCTACTTCAGATGCCCACTACCCTGACCTGGGCCCTGAAAAGAAGGGACCAAAGGCCAGAGGTGACCTCCCCTTGGTGTTTTCTGGCATGAAGCAGAAGGGGTCATAGACCTGGGGACAAGACAAGACAAACAGGGCTACTGTGTGGGATCTCCCAGGCTGTCCATTCTTAGAGAGGCAGACATGTGTATAATGGAGGGAAGTGATGTCTGCTATGCAAGTCAGAACTCTTTGCCCTTCCTTGCATCCCCCAAGGGGAGAGGGGGCAGCACCTCAGGGTCTGGCCATATAGATGGTTTATGGCGGGCCCTGAAAATATTGATGAAACAGATAACACCTGTGGAAGAAGAGGGGCCAGTTAGGACTAAGTCCAACCTGCTGATGAGCCCCTCTTTCTCACCAAGAACCTCTTCCCCTAGTCATTATGGGCACCTTTGGGGATGACCCGGCCATCTGGAAGCACAATGTCCTGGGTACAGCAGCAGGAGATGACCATGACTGGGGGATGCAGCTGCAGACTCCTTGATGCACATGGTCAGGAAGGGCAATTGGGTAAGGTCATCCCTAAGGAAACCATATGACATCCAGGGAGCAAAAACAGAGACCCTCAGACCCTCCAACTGCCCTATAAGATCCCCTCTGCCTATAACAAAATCACAGATGGATCAAATAGCTCCAAACTCATTATGCTGTATACATTAAATATGTGCAGCCTTTTCTTTGTGTATCACACTTTAAAAAAATTGTCCTTAAAAAGAAGGAAAAGTAGTGCCACAGAAGTACCAGACAAAAGTTACTCACATGTTTTTAGAAGCCTTTCTGAGGAAAACTACAAAAATCTAACAAAATATTTACAAAATTGTATAAAATCAAAACACTCTTTGTGGCAAGACTACAAAATCAGAAGGCAAATGCATAAGAAACAAAAGAAGCAGATTCAATATTTACTCTTTTTTGTTATGGCACTGGAGATACTAGCTAATGCAATTAGACAGGGGAAAAAGAGTAATGCCATTTGAAATACGGGGGAAAATGTGTCATTTTTTGCACATAGTGATGTTATACTTAGAAAAGAAGAGAAATCACTGGAAAACTTTCATAAACATTGAGGGTAAGATCCAGTAATGGGGCTGAATTCTTTTTTTAAAAAATTTCTTTCTTTTTGTGTGGTGATTTAAATAGATGATTCAGTTAATAGTTCAAAGTTGGAACAATGCAAAACATTACCCCTCTGGGCCAACAACACTCATTTCTCCTCACAGTTTGCCTAGTGTTATTTTTATGTATCTTCCTAGAGGCATTTTTTAAAAAACTTTTTATTTTGTATTGGGATATAGCTGTGAACAATGTTGTGATAGTTTCAGGTGTACAGCAAAGGGGCTCAGCCATAGATATTCATGCATCAATTCTCCCCCACATTCCCCTCCCATCCAGGCTGCCACATAACACTGAGGAGAGTTCCATGTGCTATACAGTAGATCCTTGTGTATTGTCCATTTTAAATATGGTAGTGTGTACATGTTCATCTTAAACTCCCTAACTATCCTTCTCCCCCATCCTTCCCCCTGGCAACCATAAGTTCATCCTTTAAGTCTGTGAGTCTGTTTTTGTTTTGTAATTAAATTCACTTGTATAATTTCTTTTTAGATTCCACATATAAAGGATGTCATATATTTCTCCTTCTGTTTGACTTAGTTCACTCAGTATGACAATTTCTAGGTCCATCCATGTTGCTGGAAATGGCATTTTTTTACTCTTTTTAATGGCTGAGTAATACTCCATTGTATATATCAAAGGTTTTGTTTCATTAAAAATTATATAGTAGCATAGTCTATACTATACCTACCGCTTTGTATTTATTTCATGTAATAGCATATCAATGTCTTATTGTACACCCGCTGGGATTTATGTCATGATACAGCCTTCTTACTGTGGAGCTGTAATATAACTTCCCATAGTTTCCTCTAGAGCCTTTCAGTTCAGTTCAGTTAAGTTCAGTCGCTCAGTCGTGTCCGACTCTCCATGACCCCATGAACTGCAGCACGCCAGGCCTTCCTGTCCATCACCAACTCTCAGAGTTCACCCAAACTCATGTCCATTGAGTCGGTGATGCCATCCAGCCATCTCATCCTCTGTCATCCCCTTCTCCTCCTGCCCCCAATCCCTCCCAGCATCAGGGTCTTTTCCAATGAGTCAACTCTTTGCATGACATGGCCATAGTATTGGAGTTTCAGCTTTAACATCAGTCCTTCCAATGAACATCCAGGACTGATCTCCTTTAGGATGGACTGGTTTGATCTCCTTGCAGTCCAAGGGACTCTCAAGAGTCTTCTCCAACACCACAGTTCAAAAGCATCAATTCTTCGGTGCTCTGCTTTCTTCACAGTCCAACTCTCACATCCATATATGACCACTGGAAAAACCATAGCCTTGACTAGACAGACCTTTGTTGGCAAACTAATATCTCTGCTTTTTAATATGCTATTTAGGTTGGTCATAACTTTCCTTCCAAGAAGTAAACGTCTTTTAATTTCATGGCTACAATCACCATCTGCAGTGATTTTGGAGCCCACCAAAATAGAGCCTTTAAGACTTCCTTATTATATATTTTAAATCTTTGATTTGTGTAGATGTTATTTTCTTGCCAGACATGAGAAGCAGGTTGAATTAACTTTTTTCCATGTAATTTCCCTGTTATTGCAAAAATTTATATTATTATGATTATCTTTATTTCTCCTATTGATATGGGACTCCATATTTAGCAGTTACTAAGATCACTGAGCAAGAAATTGATATCCATAAATTATTAATTTTTCTATTAGAAAAAAATAGAAAAGATGATGATATAACATACATGGATTAAATTTAACAAGAAATGTGAATGTCTGTATTCAAAGTGAACTTGTAAATGTCTCTCAATCCAGATAGACTATATTATTCACCATAGCAATAAGAGTACCTAAGGGTTTATTTAGCAAAAGCTGCCCAAGATCCCTATGCTAGAATTGTAGACTCTATTAAAAGACCAAGTATTATTTTACTATCCAGAATTGGATATCTGCTTCACACTCTGGGACAGTGTATTAACATTATGAAGTAATCTATGCTCCACAGGTCAATCATATATCAACCCCCTCCTTTCCCCCTTTATCTCTCTGTCTCTCTCCCTCTCTGCCTCCATCTCTTCATTTTGACCAGCTACCTTGTTGACTTTACCTCAAATGCATCCACCTCTCTACTGATCAACTTTCAGGGTCTGAGATGAGGCATTATTTTCCTCTACTAAGGCACTTTTTTTTACCCTCTACTTTGTCTGTCTTACTCTAAACTGAAGCTCTGTCCATGTATACAGGGAGTTTCTTGACTGTAGCTCTGCCCATTTATACAGGGAACTTCTTGACTATTCCTCCATGATACTAGGAGATCCTGGAAGGCAAAGGCCGGGTCGAGGTTCTTCCTGAGTCTCCAGGACACAGAATGGCTGAGAAGAATTGGAGATGTCATAGAACTGAGAAGAGGGAAGAAGTGTGCTAGTGTTTGTTGAATGGGGACTGGATGGAGGAAGATGCAGGTATTCCTGGACAGGAACTCTTTAGTTCCTGAGAGTTCCATGTGAAACCTGGACTAAATAATATGAGGAATTAAGGAGAAGGATATGAAGAAACACTCAGGGAGTGGAGATGTTTGAAAACATGTAATTTTAGAGAGAAAAGTAAGAGAGTAGAGGGAAATTTCACTTACTGAATACGTGCTAAGTGCTATCATTTACCTTCACACATTGTCAGTGATTATTTCAGAAATCCAGGTCTTTCTGTCTCAAAAGCCTGCAAACTTCCTCCTACTATACATGCTGTGTACCAGACCTTTTCTCTGGGTCTTCCCACTAAGAAATAATGACAAAGTCCACAAAAAGATTTTTTCTCTTCCCCAGCAAGAGAGCAGAGCCAGTGAGAGGGACTCAGAAAAATGCCATGAGGACTTGAATTCACCATTCAATCTCTTTAGGCTCACGGTCCTTCAGGAGCTCTTGCACCTCTTGCCAGCAATGCTCCTGATGTTCTGGGCACTTTGCAAGGTTGTACAGGATTCAGGAGAGGCCGCTGGCTATGGTGTCATGGCCTGAGGGGTAGCCAGACATGCTTGGGTCACTGGGCTACTTCAGCACCAGAAAGTGGACAGCACCCTAACAGAAAGGACCATGGGGAGGATGGAGAGGCATGGGGGATGGTTCAGGGTCTACACACCTAGTCCCTGCAATGGAGGAACCCATGCTCCCCTCTGTAGTCCCACACTAGGACCCTCACTCTCAAACATGAATGTGTCAGCTTCAGCTCAGATATCTTCATCTGACAGACCTTTCCAATCTTCATCCTGGACAGAAAGCAAGATCCCCAGATTCACACTAGCTCTGAGGGCCCCTAAGCCTAAACTGAGATAATCTCTGAAACTGCATTATCCATCTAGACCTCCCATGCACTCTATCACCAGAGGCCCCATCCAGAGATCTCCTTGACCTTCTTGCCTCTTATGTCATCCACGGTAAAGAGAATCAAAGATTCATAGAAATTTTCATGTTTATACATGATGCAACCTAGGTTACAGGATGATTAAATGACAACTTGTCACGGAAGCTAGAATTTAAACATTGTCCCAAAGCCATTTGCTCACAGGCTAGGATAGTAAATCCAGAGATTCTTTAGTCTCCTGAAGATAAGGGATGGATTAGAAACCTATAGAACCTATAAACTTTGCCTTCTCACTGATAAGGATTTGTTTAAGTTCCAGAACAACCTCTCTCCCTCCCTTCCTCCTCCTTATTCCTCTCTCTCCATCTCTCTCTCCCCTTTCTCTATTTCCTTTCCCCTCACTCCCTATAGTGAAAGTGAATGTGAAAGTCTCTCAGTCGTGTCCAACTCTTTGTGACCCCATGGACTATACAGTCCATGGAATTCTCTAGGCCAGAATACTGGAGTGGGTAGCCTTTCCCTTCTCCAGGGGAACTTCCAAACCCAGGGATCGAACCCAGGTCTCCCGCATTGGAGGCAGATTCTTTACACAAGGGAAGCCCCTCACTGGCTAGGGTGAAGGGAAAGGAGAAGAAGGGAAGAAGGAGAAGATATATCAGCTGTCCTATATAAGTTCCAAATTTCAAAATCCAGAGGTACCTGTTCTGTGATGCAACCATGGTTGTATGTACAGGTAAAAGCATCATGGTGCCCTCAAAGGAATTTGGGGATGGGGAACCAGAGCTACAACTCTACTCTGATTACTGTTTCTACTATGAGAAATACATATGCTGCTCTGATCCAGGCTTCCTTCTGTGTGTGTGTGTGTGTGTGTGTGTGTGTGTACACACACCCATATATGTGTATATATATGTATGCATGCATGCTCAGTCACACAGTCATGTTCAACTCTTTGTGACCCCATGCACTGTAGCCCACCAGGCTCCTCTGTCCATGGGATTATCCTGGCAAGAATACTGGAGTGGGTTGCCATTTCCTCCTCCAGGGGATCTTCCTGACCCAGGGATTGAACCCACACCTCCTGCAGCTCCTGCATTGCAGGTGGATTCTTTACCACTGAGCCATGTGGGAAGACCATGTATGCATGTATGTGTACATGTATATATACAGTCTGCCTCTGTGGTAGATAACTTACTAGCTTGGGAGTAGAGTAAAATCTCAGACCTTCACAGCTTCAGACTTAGCACTCCCCTGCAGACCAGTTTCACATGGTCATGTCTAAAACTTATCCATGACCCATTTCTCCCTTCCTCAAACACCTCCTTTGGCTCCCCAGTACCCTATGCATCCCATCCAAGATCTCTGATCAGTTCAAAGTTCATTCTACTTCTTGAACTCAGATCCCACAGCAGCCTACCTTGGTCATCAGGAGCACATCAGTGAAGTCCAAAGTCTTGGTCTTCACCTTGACCTTGAGGAAGTCATCAATACTCTCACTGAGGAGGGGCCAGCACTGCTCCTGGATGACCACATCTGTGCAGCCATGCACAAGGGCAAGTCCTGCAGAAGCACCGCCCATCTGGGGTGAGGAAGCCCAGGAAGTCCATGTGCAGGAAGATCTGACAGTGCAGTTTAGCCACAAGTGCACTGAGCTCCAAGAAGGCAGCAATATATTCACTGGGCTTCCTGAAGGATGAGAGCATGAAGGGAAGCCACCACTTAAGACACCAGAAGCCCAGAAGCTGGGGGCTAGCTACCTCCCTTCAGGAAGCTGAGGCTCCAGAAACAGATGGTTCACAGATACAGTGTGGGGATGAGCCAGGAGATGTAACTCTTCAGACTCTTCTCGACGCACATCCCATGTCCATGAGCTGACTCCATGCCCCAGGCACCTAGGGCACAGCTTAGACATCAGGCTTCTCTCCTTTCTTTCTTTCCTAGTATCTGTCTGCTTCTCCTTCCCCATACTGTCCACTCGGCTCAGACCTCATCCTCTCCCAGCTGGTCAATGAGGATAATGCCTTCCCTAGTCTCCTTACATCCAGTTGTCAACATCATCCAGTGTCTACATTGTGGTCAGTCTTCTCTCCAGTTAGATGTCCAAGCTCAGCTTTGACCTCAACCCTCATCTACTCATACATCTTCCACAGCTCCTAGGAAACCTCAGATTAGTTCATATCTTCTGTCTGGCTTCAGAATGTCCTTAAGACATTCCTTCCACCCCATACCCAAATTGTCCCCTTACTGTTGCACATACTTTGCTCATTCTAACCTCCTCGCATTTATTAAACAGTTCTGCCTACCTGTAAGGGTTGCTGTTTCTCTTTCCCTTTTTCCTGTCTTTCAATGTCCAGTTTGACCCATCTCCTCCAGGAAGGCCTTTCTGATTGTCCACCTCAGTCTCGCTCATTTACTCCTTTGGGTCTAGGGCTCATCTTCCCAGGCCCTGGGCCGAGCATTCACTCCTGGTAATTACTGTCGAAACTGAAGACCCCTTTCTGCAGACTGTCCAGGGTCATGAGGCTGATGTGTTCAAACATGTCCAGACGGGTGTGGCCGTTTTTAATCAGGTGCTGTCACTTGGGCTGGACAGAGAAGGGGATATGGCTGAGGTTGGAAACTGCCTCCTCTCTAACCCCAAACACCAAGACGCACTCCCCAGACCCTGCCTCCTGGTCCTAGGCACCAATCTTCACAGATGACCAGGCTTGAGTGGGAGTGGAAATTGTTACATTAAGCCATGAAGTCCCCAGCCTGGGAGTCAGGAGACCTGCTATTAATATAACTTTGGTTCCTCCCACTACATTTTGTGCACTGTTGGTCAGCTTACTGCATAAAGTAACTGCACAGCAAATGTCAGATCTCATCATCTTCATTGTTAGAAATTGTTGAGGGAAAGGTGCCCTATGTTGAGAGAGGTAGTCCTCCATGGTTCCTGTGTACCTTTGTACTTTCTTGCTTCATATGCCAAAAAAACCCCCAAAAAACTCTGATATTCTTTCAGTTCAGTTCAGTTCAGTCCCTCAGTCATGTCCAACTCTTTGTGACCCCATGAATCGCAGCACACCAGGCCTCCCTGTCCATCACCAACTCCCGGAGTTCACTCAGACTCATGTCCATCGAGTCAGTGATGCCAGCCAGCCATCTCATCCTCTGTCATCCCCTTCTCCTCCTGCCCCCAATCCCTCCCAGCATCAGAGTCTTTTCCAATGAGTCAACTCTTCACATGAGGTGGCCAAAGTACTGGAGTTTCAGCTTTAGCATCAGTCCTTTCAAAGAAATCCCAGGGCTGATCTTCTTCAGAATGGACTGGTTGGATCTCCTTGCAGTCCAAGGGACTCTCAAGAGTCTTCTCCAACACCACAGTTCAAAAGCATCAATTCTTCGGCGCTCAGCTTTCTTCACAGTCCAACTCTCACATCCATACATGACCACAGGAAAAACCATAGCCTTGACTAGACAGACCTTTGTTGGCAAAGTAATGTCTCTGCTTTTCAATATGCTATCTAGGTTGGTCATTACTTTTATTCCAAGGAGTAAGCGTCTTTTAATTTCATTACCTGGGCCATTTTTCAGAGTTGTGTTTTTAGCAAACAACCTTGAGGAGTGAGGTAATGTCTCCTCCTCGACAGGTATTGGGGCAGTTGCTTCTAATTGCTATAAAAGTCACAGAATATCTTAACCTACCCCCCCCCAACCATAATACAATAGCAGGCATATACGTCAGCATACTACATGAGCAGGCATATATCAAAGCCCACCTGTGTCACCCTCATGAGATTTAGTGACTTGGAAGAAGAATGCAAACCAACAAGAAGCTCATGTTGTTGCCTTCTGAGGGTAATAAATTGCTCTTTGTCTCTCACCCAGGAGTTTCACGTCTCCTGGAAGAATCCATGAAACAGTAATAAGCTCTCTTGTCAGCTTGCAGGTATGGAAAAAATCCCAGACACTTCCCAAAAGCCTGACCTCCAGTTCTTCATTCCCACATATATATGTAAACCCTTTGCAGTGTAATTTTTCAGTAACTTCTCTTAGGAGGTGGGGGCCTCTTTCACTATCCTTTGATTCTGAGCTGGTTCTGGACCTGTTTTGGCCAATAGACTGGTGAAAATGATGAAGTGGTCATCCCAAATCTAGACCCCAAGGAGAATTGCAGCTTCCTTTCAGTCTATTGGAACCTTGCTTCTGCCATGTGAACAAGCCTGAGATGCCTTGTAAAGGGAGAGAATCACATGAAAGGACATCCAGTTGTTTCAGCTGAGGGCATCCAAGATCCACCTGCAGTCAGCCAAGCCACAAAGATGAGAGAGGACTGACCTCAGATCAGTAAGTCTTCCTATCTGACCTCCAGTGGACCACCTGATCACCCCAGCTGATCACAGATACATGAGTGGCCCCATCCGTGTCCAGAAGAACCAGCCTGCTGCTGCTGCTGCTAAGTTACTTCAGTTGTGTCTGACTCTGTGCGACCCCATAAGACGGCAGCCCACCAGGTTCCCCCATCCCTGGGATCCTCCAGGCAAGAGTACTGGAGTGGGTTGCCATTGCCTTCTCCAGAAGAACCAGCCCACTGACTCACAAACTTGTCAATACTAAGCACTTATTGTTTCCAAGTGATTTGTTACTCTGGAATAATGACTACATGATATTCATCATTATCATCAGCCATGTCTCAAGATTTCAAGCCTTCTGTGAGGGAAACATAGAAACTAACACCTTCTGAGCACCTACTGTGTGCCAGGAACATTACTCCATTATATCATCTTGGCCACCCAAAAATGAGGGATCACATAATCCTCATTTTTCAATTGTGGAAACCAAGGCTCAGAAAGAAAGAGCCATGGCCCTAAAGCCACCCACAAGAGTCAGATTCCAGACAAGACATTGTTGAGTCCCTGTTATCCCCAAGACTCCAGCTGGAACCCTGGGTTCAAGAGACTCACGCGCATGATGTCTGTGCTCTTGGTGAAAATCTTCATATAGGGCTTCAGGATGTTGAAGTGGAAGGCGGGTGTCAGCATGTGACAGTACCTGCTGCACTTGTCACCAGCACTCTGCAGGAGCCCATCCCCTAGCAGAGACAGCCAAGGGAGTGGGCAAAGGAGGACCTTCTCCTGGGTCCCCAGGGTCATCCCCAAACCCCTTCACCCACAATTACTCATCCAGCCAGGGCTTCAGAGTGTTGTAGAAAAGCATGTCCTTTGGTGTGATGGCAGCTGACATGAATGAAGACAATCAAGGGCCAGAGAGAAGGGGAGGGGAGGGAATTTTGGTGCAGGTTGGAGACTCCCAGCCAGGAATCTGCATTCCCCCTCCAAGCCCAGCATGGCAGGAATGGGGTTAAGAGCACAGGAAGCTAGAAGGAAGGGTAAAGGGAGGAGGGAGGACCAGACCAGGTTGCAAGACAGAATAAAGCAAAGGCAGAGCCCACAGATACCACCTATGAGCTTAGACACACCCCAACATGACACAATATGCCCCAACATGACTGGACATGGCTCCTAGATTGTCCTACATATTTGGCAGGAGTTTGGGTGAAAAGATTTTTAACCATATATATGGTGGTTATAGGACTCTAGACATTTCAAAACTCAGAACTGTACACCAAATAGAGCAAACTTTACTTTTTGTAAATTTTGTAAATTACATACAATTTTAAGAGAAGCATATATATTATTTACATAAATATACTGTGAAATGATGGGCTTCCAGGTGGCTCAGTGGGTAAAGAATCTGCTCACCAATGCAGGAGACTTGAGTTCAACCCCTGGGTTGGGAAGATGCCCAGGAAGAGGAAATGGCAACCCATTCTTGCCCGGAAAATCCCAGGGACAGAGGAGCCTGGTGGCTACAGTCCTTGGGGTTGGAAAGAATCGGACATGACTAAAGCGACTGAGCATGCATGCACACACTATGAAATGATATGTAAAAAGTATAGATGAAAAAACTGGGAAAAGAACATCATATGGAAGACCAATATATTTCACTGAGCATCTTATTTTCTACACAAGTGAATGAATTCCTTGTCAATAATATTGCATTAAAAATGTTAGGCACCACCCAGCAAAGAGTCTCATCTGATAAGCCTACAGGTGTTCTCCAGGTGACCTGATGCATGTGGAGCTGAGACATACCTTGAAAATCACTTCCTTGGGAGGTGAGGCATGACATTTGAAGCCAAGCTGACTGAACTTACCCTTCACTTACAAGGCCACCCATCAACTGAATGACCTTGAGCTAATGATTTAATCTCTCCAATCCATAAGATTGATGTGAGGTGAAATTGGTGTTTATCTGGGGGAGTTGAAGTGTCATTGCCTCCTGCCTTCCAGTGGTCTATTTCTTTAATAGGACCCAAAACATCAATGTCTGTGGAGTCACCAAGCCTGTCATGCTGTATGAAAAGTGCTTAAATACATCCACATCTTACATGAATATATGTGCAAAATGCTATAGAAATAAAATTTCTACACCAAAAGCTATGTGATTAAGAGTAACTCAATTTACAATTGGTAATGATATGTCAAGCCATCAAAGTGCATAAAGAGAATTCATAAAAAGATCAAAAATAAAGAATGGCTTGAATATTTAACATTTAAAGATTTTTTAAATTTTTTATTTTCTTTTTTAACTTTACAATATTGTATTGGTTTTGCCTGACTATATATTGTGGAAAGATGTTCATGATATATTAGTGTATGAAAAATCCAGATTACAAGAAAAATGGAAGATAAAATAACATTTTTGGTTGAGGTAAACATACATAAAATTCATACATTCACAAAATTCATAATATTCAGTTCAGTTTAGTTCAGTTCAGTCACTCAGTCATGTTCGACTCTTTGCGACTCCATGAATCGCAGCACACCAGGCCTCCCTGTCCATCACCAACTCCCGGAGTTCACTCAGACTCATGTCCATCAAGTCAGTGATGCCAGCCAGCCATCTCATCCTGTGTCATCCATTCTCCTCCTGCCCCAAATCCCTCCCAGCATCAGGGTCTTTTCCGATGAGTCACCTCTTCACATGAGGTGGCCAAAGTATTGGAGCTTCAGCTTCAGCATCAGTCCTTTCAATGAACACCCAGGGCTGATCTCCTTTAGGATGGACTGGTTGGATCTCCTTGCAGTCCAAGGGACCCTCAAGAGTCTTCTCCAACACCACAGTTCAAAGGGATCAATTCTTCAGTGCTCAGCTTTCTTCACAGTCCAACTCTCACATCCATACATGACCACTTGAAAAACCATAGCCACGATTAGATGGACCTTTGTTGGCAAAGTAATATCTCTGCTTTTCAATATGCTATCTAGGTTGGCCATAACTTTCCTTCCAAGGATTAAGCATCTTTTAATTTCATGGCTACAGTCACCATCTTCAGTGATTTTGGAGCCCCCCAAAATGAAGTCTGACACTGCTTCCCCATCTATTTGTCATGAAGTGATGGGACCAGAGGCCATGATCTTAGTTTTCTGAATGTTGAGATTTAAACCAACTTTTTCACTCTCCTCTTTGACTTTCATCAAGAGGCTTTTTAGTTCCTCTTCACTTTCTGCTATAAGGGTGGTGTCATCTGCATATCTGAGGTTATTGATATTTCTCCCATCAATCTTGATTCCAGCTTGTGCTTCTTCCAGCCCAGCATTTCTCATGATGTCCTCTGCATATAAGTTAAATAAGCAGGGTGACAATATACAGCCTTGACATACTCCTTTTCCTATTTGGAACCAGTCTGTTGTTCCGTGTCCGGTTCTAACTGTTGCTTCCTGACCTGCATATAGGTTTCCCAAGAGGCAGGTCAGGTGGTCTGGTATTCCCATCTCTTTCAGAATTGTCCACAGTTTATTGTGATCCACACAGTCAAAGGCTTTGGCATAGTCAATAAAGCAGAAATAGATGTTTTTATGGAACTCTCTTGCTTTTTCCTTGATCTAGCAGATGTTGGCAATTGGATCTCTGGTTCCTCTGCCTTTTCTAAAACCAGCTTGAACATCAGGAAGTTCACGGTTCACGTATTGCTGAAGCCTGGCTTGGAGAATTTTGAGCATTTCTTTACTAGTGTGTGAGATGAGTGCAACTGTGTGGTAGTTTGAGCATTCTATGGCATTGCCTTTCTTTGGGATTGGAATGAAAACTGACCTTTTCCAGTCCTGTGGCCACTGCTGAGTTTTCCAAATTTGCTGGCATATTGAGTGCAGCACTTTCACAGCATCATTTTTCAGGATTTGAAGTAGCTCCACTGGAATTCCATCACCTCCGTAGCTTTGTTGGTAGTGATGCTTCCTAAGGCCCACTTGACTTCACATTCCAGGATGTCTGGCTCTAGGTGAGTGATCACACCATCATGATTATCTGGGTCATAAAGATCTTTTTTGTACAATTCTTCTGTGTATTCATAACATTAAAAGTGTTCAAATCCATGCCTCTAGTACATTCACAGTGTTGTGCAACCACCACCTCTCCTTTATCTAGTTCCAAGGTATTTTTGTCATCTGAAAATGAGACCTGTACCCATTAGCAGTCACTCTCTGTTTCCTCCTCCAACTCCTAGATCTATCTCTATGGATTTACCTATTCTGTACATTTCATATAAATGGAATCACATAATATGTGATCTTTTGTGTCCGACTCCTTTCACTTCGCCTGTTTTCAAAGTTTATTCACGTTGTAGTGTTTCATTCCTTTTTTAAAAACATTTTTTTGGGCCATGGCATGTGGCTTAGTTTCCCAACCAGGGATCAATCTCACACACCCTGCATTGGAAGCACGGAGTCTTAACCACTGGGCTGCCAAGGAAGTCTCTGCTTCATTTCTTTTTATGACTCAATAATATTTCTTGTTATGGATATACCTCATTTTATTTATTCATTTTTCTTTTAATGGAAATTTGAATTGCTTCCCAAAGTTGAACTTTCAGCAACTGTGGATGGTGCCACTGTGAAGAGTTGTGTACAACATTTTGTTTAAACACCTGTTTTCAACTCTTTGAGGGTACATTCCTAGGTGTAGGATGGCAGGGTCAATTGGTAATTCTAGGTTTAATTTGAGGTCTTCCATGTAGCTTAGTCAGTAAAGAGTATGCCTGCAATGCAGGAGACCTGAGTTCAATCCCTGGGTCAGAAAGATCCCCTGGAGAAGGAAATTGCAACCCATTCCAGTATTCTTGCCTGGAGAATTCCATGGACAGAAGACTTTGGTGAGATACAGTCCATGGGGTCACAAAGAGTTGGACAAGAGGTTTAATTTACTGAGGAAAAACACCAGACAATTTTTCACAGTTACTGCATCATTTTACATTCTCAACAGCAATGTATGAGGATTCCAACGACCACATTCTCACCAACACTTGTTATTTTCCATTGTTTTATTTTCTTGTCATCCTAGTGAGTGTGACCTGATATCACATTGTTGCATTGATTTGCATTTCCCTAACAATTAATGATGTTGGGTATATTTTCATGTGCTTCTTAGTGCTGTGCCATGCTCAGTTGCTTCAGTCATATCTGACTTTTTGAGACCCTCAGGGACTTAATCTGCCAGGCTCCTCCGTCCATGGGATTTTTCATGCAAGAATACTAGAGTGGGTTCCCACGCCCGCCTCCAGGGATCACACCTGTGTCTCCTGCATTGGCAGGTGGATTCTTTACTGCTGAGCCACTGAAGAAGCCCTCTTAGTCAGTAAAATAGCATTATTAAGAAGAAGTTTAAAAAAGAAGGAGATTATATGTAAATGTAATACATTTAGATACAAGGTAAAATTTTTACTGATATAAGGATTACATGTGCTGCAGTCCATGGGGTCACAAAGAGTTGGACACAACTGGACAACTGAACAGCAACAACAAGGATTACCTAGAATTTTAAATTTAGCAGATTATGTGAGATAATATGAATGGAGATTACTTTGATATGTTTAGATTATGGATATGATTTTTATTTGTTACTTTTTCTTATCTATAGCTTCTTCTATGACAGGGTATCATTTGTGGGAAAAGAAAAACATTTTAAAGAACCAAAGGAAAAGAAAAATATATGCAATTTTCAGCTTAGAATATATTAAATATTTACTTATATCATTTTACAAGATTTCTTTCTTATTTTGCAACCAAAGAATCTTCTAGCCCCTGAAAGGGTCTGAGACTGACTATCCCAGGACACCTTACCGCCTGAGTGGGGCTAGTCCTGGAGCAGCCGCTGTCCCAGGTGCTGAAGGAAATGGCCCACTCCTGCCCCCTTCACCACCTCTCACTGTTGTGCTGTTGTGGACCCTCTTGACCCCCACTTCCTAGAACATCTAGACGAACACGAAATCCTGGGTCATGCTTCCCTGAGGGGAAATTTTTTTTCGGCTCCTAGATTCAGACTAGCGTCACATCAAAGCAGCTTGTAACTATGTAACAGATGTAATTATGGGCATTTTGAATTTACTGAATCTTCTAATGACAGTTTTCTTCAACAGAGGTTCTCATAAGTCCTAAAACTTAAATGTGTAACTTTAAAACATTTTAAGTTTGAGAAAATGATGCAAAACGAAGGGAGGAAATGAACACTTATTGAAGATGCTTACCAGATATTATCAGTCATTTACACACGCTTGCTTATAAATCTTCACAACATGGCAATGAAGTGGCTACTGTTATGTAATAAAGACACTGAGGCTTAGAGAGTGATATGATTTTCCCCAAATCAAACAGCTAGTAAATGGCAGACTGGAATGCTGACTTTTGTAGGGATGGAATGGTGGATCCAGGGACATCTGATCCTGACTGCATCTAGCTCTCTGTTCCACCTTCCCTAAAGAGTAGTCTTGTCCTCATGATCCAAGATGTAGCTCCAGCTATTATAACTATACCTGCCCCCATTCCCCTCCCCTCCCTCCTTCCCTCTACCTCCCAGGTTCATAGCCACGCCCACCCGCCTAGATCCTCCCAGGCCCCAAGCGCCCCGGCTGGCTCTCGATGTGACTGGAACGGAAATGAGAAGCATAGTTTTATTCCTGGGAATCTGGAGGTGTCTAGGGTCACGATGGATCCCAGGCAAGAAGGTGATGGGTCATTGCTGCCCTGTGCTCAGCGGCTCCACCCGCAGCCAAAGTCCGCCCTCTGCGCGCAGGATCAGCTCTGGCTTCCTGCGAGGCTCTTCCTTGTCCGGCAGGACGCGGAACCGCAGTAGCGTCAGCGCCAGGACCACCTTCATCTCAGTCATGGCGAATGTCTGCCCGATACAGTTCCTGTGGGTGGGAGTGGGGGCTTTGACTGCACCCGGAACCCTCACCCGGACCCCAAAACACCTGGTATCTGGCCCACAACCCCCATTCCCACCCACAGTATAGAGAAAGAGGCTAACCATGCCTGGAACCGTATGTGGGCTTGCATATCTCCAGACCCTAGTCCACTCTCCACTGCTGAACTCAGACCAGTAGACAGGGGAGCGGGTCCCCTCAGCACACCATGAACCCCTCCTTGAGCCCACCACCATTCCCCAGACTCTTACCATAATGTCTGAGGGGAGTGGAGAGAAAGTGACCATCTTAAAGTTTTCCCCCTTCCTGGCCCCACACTTAACCTGGAATTTCACCCCCAGCCCCCTACCCCCACCTCTCCACCCCCATCTCAGATGGCCGCTGTCTTCACCTGGGCCCCACGGAGAAGGGAACAAAAGCCACAGGTGACCTCCCTTTGATGTTTTCTGGGTCGAAGCGGAAGGGATCAAAGACCTGGGGGCAAGACAAGACAGGGCTACTTGGCAGGTGTTTGTATAGTAGGGGGAGGTGATGGCTGATTTGCCAGAAGTCAGAACCCTGGGTCCCCTGAGGGGAGTGGATAAGGATAAGGGAGGTGGGGGGTGGGGGAGGTATCACCTCAGGATCTGGCCACACAGATGGGTTGTGGTGGGTCCCGAAAATGCTGATGAGGCAGATAACACCTGTGGAAGAGGAGGGGCAGTCAGGTCTAGGTCCCACCTGCCCGATTGGCCCCTCTTTCTCACCAGGAACCTCCTCTCCTAGTCATTGTGGGCACCTTTGGGGATGACCCGGCCATCTGGAAGTACAGTGTCCTGGGTACAGCGGCGGGAGATGACCGAGACTGGGGGGTGCAATCGCAGACTCTCCTTGATGCACATGGTTAGGAAGGGCAACTGGGCCAGGTCGTCCCTGAGGAAACCCCATGACAATTATCCAGTGAGCAAAAATAGAGCCCTCCTTGTGCCCCATAAGACCCTCTCTGCCTAGAACAAAATTGGATTGTTGGTTTAAATATCTCCAAACACATTAGGTTGTATACATTTCTTATGTACAGCTTTTTCTTTGTCCATCATACATCAAAATAATGGTTCTTAAAAATAAAGAAAAAAAAAAAAAAGCAATGTCATAGAAGTACCAGAAGAAGTTTAGTGAGGTATTTTTAGCACCTTTTAAAGCAAAACATGGAAAAGCCAACCATAAGTTTACAAATTTGTATAAAAATAAAATATTATTTATGGCAAGACAGCAAAGTCAAAAGGCAAATGAGTAAAAGATCAGATTCAATGTTTACTCTTATTTATTATAGCACTGGAGACACTAGGTAATGCAATTAGATGTGAAAAAGGAGCATAATGCAATTCAAAATGTGGGGTGAATATGTAATTTTTGGCAGACAGTGATTTTATACTTAGTAAACAAGAGAATTCACTGGAAAACTTTTATAGACATTGAAGATCCAGTAAGGGGACTGAATTATTTTTCTTTAATCCCCTTCATTTTGGGTGGTGATTTAAATTCCTTTGTAAAAAACTTTTATTGGAGTATAGTTGGTTTACAACATTTTATTTATTTCTACTGTACAGGAAAGTGAATCAGCTACATGTATCGCCTCATTTTTTATTTTCTTCCCATTCTGTCACCACAGAGCATTGAATAGTTTCCCTAAGCTATACAGTAGGTTCTTATTAGTTATC